>NC_135717.1:137304307-138504307 GCF_964656455.1 Halichoerus grypus
GTGTCTATTGGCCATTTGTATCTTCTTTGGAGAAATGTCTGTTCATGTCTTCTGCCCATTTCTTGATTGGATTATTTGTTCCTTGGGTGTTGAGTTTGATAAGTTCTTTATAGATTTTGGATACTAGCTCTTTATCTGATAAAACATTTGCAAATATCTTCTCCTGTTCTGTTCATTGTCTTTTGGTTTTGTCGACTGTTTCCTTTGCTGTGCAAAAGCTTTTTATCTTGATGAGGTCCCAATAGTTCATTTTGCCTTTGTTTCCCTTGACTTTGGAGATGTGTTTAGCAAGAAGTTGCCACGACCAAAGTCGCAGAGGTTGCTGCCTGTGTTCTCCTCTAGGATTTTGATGGATTCCTATTTCACATTTAGGTCTTTCATCCATTTTGAGTCTATTTTTGTGTGTGGTGTAAGGAAATGGTCCAGTTTCATTCTTCTGCATGTGGCTGTCCAATTTTCCCAACAGCATTTGTTGAAGAGACTGTCTTTTTTCCATTGGATATGCTTTCCTGCTTTGTCGAAGATTAGTTGACCATAGGGTTGAGGGTCCATTTCTGGGCTCTATTCTGTTCCATTGATCTATGTGTCTGTTTTTGTGCCAGTACCATACTGTCTTGATGATTACAGCTTTGCAATAGAGCTTGAAGTCCGGGATTGTGATGCCACCAACATTCCTTTGGCTATAGAATGGCTTTTTAGAAAACAAAAGCAATATGGTGGTAAAAAATGATGTGGGTAGGTATATGGCATTATCAGTGTGATATATTTTCAAATTTTGGATTTATTTTACAATCTTGAAAATTCATTCTATATTGATTCTATTTTCTCTCAACACACCCAAATTAATTCCTGGCCACTTAATGTTACTTCCTCAGAGAAACCCTCATTCTCTCCTCCATCCACTATCAATGGTCTCTGGGTGTTCTAGTAGCACTTGGTTTATGATGCTGTTCTAACATTGGCACATTATCCTCTAGTTTGTTTGTTTGTTTGTTTGTTTTTGGTGTTTTACTTATTTATTTATTTATTTATTTATTTTTATCAGTCTCTAGTTTACATATTGTGAGCTTCTTAAGGGCAGGGACTCTTACTGATTTTTCTTTCTTAGCACCTGGCATGGTGCCTGGTACATAATAAGTATGTTTAATAAATGTTTAATGAATGAACGGATGGATGCAAAAAAATTAAATTACGAGACAATATAAATAAACAAAAAGGCTTTTATACCATCTTAACACATTTCCAGCCTGACCAAGTGCTTATCTATTTACTATCTTCTCTTTATCTCGGAAAAGTATCAGGCATTTTGATTCTGAGTATTCTGAAGAGTACTAAGTCATGCCACCTCAGAAGGACCTGGGTTGAGGACACTGCATGAGGATTATTGTTGTTACTAGAATTATTTTTAGTACTTCTATTTAGTTGAATGCATTCCTTTGTAGGGAATTTAAAGTGCTTCATTCACATGTCTGTTTAATTGCCACAATCCTGTGAGCTGTGTGGGGACAGGATTATTATCTTATTTCATGAATGAGAAAGCTGGAGAAGCTTGACTCATTTAAGGCCACTGAGGTAGCTTTTAGGAGGAGAAAAATAGAACTGCTTTTCTTATTCTTGGTGTTTCTATCGTGTGGAACTGCCGCCAATGTTAGCACTGGAGTAATCAAAGCCTGACTGCTAGTGAGAGACTCAGACATTCACTTGGGTACTGACCCTCGGCCCTTGTACAATTCCAAAGCTGCCACAATCAAGAACAAACTGTGTCAGATCTGTTTTACCCTGATATATAGGGCCTGGAGCTGTTATTGCTGGTTCTTTCCCTAGGACCAGCTACATAATTTGCAGCACTCAGGGCAAAGTAAAAATGCAGGCTCCTTGTTCAAAAATCAAGAATTTCAAGAAAGATTCTGCAAAGTATTAAATCCTTCAGAGGTTGCATGCTAATGAAAGTCACTTATCTTTGCTCTTCTCCTGTTACTTTACAAATCCTCCTAAAGTTTTACCTAACTGTTGCTCCTAATAGCTCCTATCTTCCCCACCTGCTTTCAATAACATCCTATTTAGTATATCCTCTATATTGGCATTAGGGTGAAATTTCCCAAACTAAAAATCTGTTGAGGTTCTTACCTTGCTTAAAGTCTTCCAACGATGTCTCATCATCTCCTGAATAAAGTAAAGACTTCTTAGGCATCTCTTTCAGTTATCTGTTGCTACATAACAAACCACTCCAAAACTCAGCTGCTTAAAACCACCACCATGTATCTGCTCACAATTCTGGGGTTTGACAGCTTGTCCCTGCTCCCTGTGGTATCTGTGGGGTAAAGTCACGTGTTTTGTGTCAGGTGACAGATCAACCAGCGACTGGCGGGCCCCAGATGACAGTTGCCCAGGGCTTTCAGCTGGGGTGCTTTAGTTTTCCTCCACGTGGACTTTGTTCTCCTTCAGTTGGATGCTCCAGCAGGCTGGCTGGACTCTCCTGAGAGAAGACTGGCATCTCTGGATTCCAAGAGAGGAAAAGCAAAAAGCGAAAGCTGGAAATGCTGTCTGAGGCCTCAGCTCATTGTGCAATGTCACCTGTTCCCCATTCTGTTGGTCCAAATATTAGCGCGCTTCATCTTCCAAATTCTCTTCCATGGGGTATTTTTATTCCCATTTTAGAGATGAGAAAATTGGGATGTTCAGGAAGAACCTAAACTGGGATTCAAACTCAGGTATGCTCGACTCCAACACCTGTTAACTTTTTCCGATGCCACGCGGCCATATCAAAACGTTTGCCTTACTTAATGTGTGCTCAACATGATTTTGTGATGTCCCCATGCTGCTCCCTTTGCCTGAAAGCCTCCATCTGCACCTTCTCTCTTCCTTGTTCTTTTCATCCCCTCCCCCCTCACTATGTACTATGGAAAACCACATACACAAGTCTTCTTGAAAACTCTGGTTGCCCCAGGCAGAGTTAGGTGACCCACTTCAGTAACCTATACAACCCTTTGCTTCTCTTTTTCTCTTTCCTGATCATTTGTTCCTTCAGCAGAGGAATCTTATCTTGCCTTGCCTCTCCCAGGCTGAGTACTGTGCTCTGTTGAGAGCCATTTTTTGATAAATGACCGTGGAATGGAATTCTTAAAAGCATGTTAACTTTGATAATTAAGATTACATTCAGGCATATTCTTAATTTTCACTGAAATAAGCAATAGAAAGAGTTGAATAGTCAAAATGGTTGTCCACGTAGTTTCCGAAAATCTTTTGCATGTGCTAGTTGCATCAGGCCATTCATTTATTCATTCGTTCAGAGTCTAAGAGGCAGGGATGTTTGTTTGATTTTGCTTTATTCACTGTGGTAGCTCCAGAACTTGGAAGTGCCTGGCACATAGTAGGCATTCAATTCGTGTTTGCTGACTGGATGGATAACGTAACTGTCTGAGGAGCTGCCTCCAGAATTGCGTATCCTTGATTCTGTTCTGCAAGATTCATTTTCAGCTGTATACCTCCATGGCTCTCTGAAACCTGACTCAGCCACTAAGTTGGAAGTGTCTTGAAGCAAAGTTTCATGCAGCCTCAGAAGAAGTCAAAGAAATAAATCACAGGAGTCCTCTACATTTGGTGACCTTCTATGCTCACTTTATTATAATATCACAAAGGCCAGAGTAAGAGGATATGGAAGAGGGACCTGAACTCTCGGCTCTAAATAAAGAACCATGTCACATATTTTATCTGGGCTCACCGGCTGCCTGACTCCGGTGCCCACATCCCTCACACTCTCTCTCAGGCAGGATGTGATCTAATGAGAAGGCTGGCCCCAAGCACCAAAATGTGGTCATAAAATTTGCAGTTTATTGTCTCCTCTCCACATTTTATCATCAGAGAGATGATGGAAGTTTAGGAGGCAGAGAAGTGCTAGTTGTCCACCTTCGGGCTTTATGTACACACTCACAGGTGTTTTGCTCTCTTTCACATCTAATATCTCCGAATAGACCAGGAGCATTGAGTGACATTTGGGTGAATCCTTCCTATCGATTGACTCTAACAAAAACATCTTGGTTTGTTTTCAGCACTCCACATACCTGTGAGAAAATACCTGTCTCACATGTAATTAATTCTAAGGTGTCAGTGTGAGCACGATGATGCTGGTGTAACATGCTGAGGTAGAAATAACTAGGGATGGAGTTCACTGTGTGCAATGAATTTGTCATCCTCTGAAAAAATTTTACCTACTACAGTTATTATTCTTATTATTATTAGCAGAGGAGAGGGAGAAGCAGACTCCCCACTGAGCAGAGAGCCAGGACCTTGGGATCATGACCTGAGCCAAAGGCAGATGCTTAACCCACTGAGCCACGCAGGCGCTCCCCTTTTTAAGGGCTTCTAATGGAGGGTTCATTTTGATTCTTTAAAACTAGTTCTTTGTTAATCTTCATAACTACTTTTACTCCACAGATAACAATGCCAAATACATGACTTAAAGTGGATTTTTGTGCTATAACTGTCATGCCTATAATGTCCAAAGAGGGAAATTACTACTCTCTGGAGAACAGTCTAAACTAGTCCAACAATTTGCTTGAGGAAAGCCTGAAGTAATAAGACTATTTTCACTTTGTTTTTAAAAATAGAAACACATGCAGCAGCATGATATGAGTTCGGTGTCCATGAAGGTGCTGCATCCCAGTCAGGAGACACGAAGTCCTTAGTTTTTTCATCAGAATTCATTCAATAATAGTTCAGTATTGGGAATCTCCATGTTCCTACTCTCTTTGGCGTTCCTGGGCTCTAATAAGTACAATTGTACACTTTTCCATTTAATTAAATTGTGCCAGGATGTTAGTTATGAGAAACCGATTTGGGAGTTGTTTGTCTCATTGTGGCCTTCCTTTTGTTCTCCATTCAGGATTTTCCCCACCTTGGGCACAAGTCAGTACATCTATTTTTGGAGATTTGTATCGGGTTTGCCTCTGCAACCAAGTAATTGGATTCCTACATTGATTTTTGACCCCTGTTCTAACCTCAACTATCACCCCTTCTCTGGCCCAAGGGAAATCTGAGCTTTGTTTATGAGCAAAAGAGCGGGCGAGAGTCAACTGACAGGTCAGGGTTAGGCGGTAATGAAACACTGGGATCAGGTGGTGGCAGCTTCAGCATCTTTCACAGGACACTGAGCAAGAATGAAGACTCTAGGGCACCCTTCACAGAAAAGCAGAGGTGAGGATTATATTGGCTATGCTGAAGCCCCCATTGGCCATTGTTGTCTTGCAGAAACATTCCCAGCTGTGCAGCTGACCTGGTTTATGGAAGGATGGAACAGTTTATGGTAGAGATGCTCTGCAAATCATTTCCTAACCTTGCAGGGTGTTAGGTATAATCTATGAAGCAATGAAAAGTATGAATATTTCACAGATTATCTCCTGAGCTTAGCTTCCCAGGAGTTCCCCTTGTACAAATCTGTGGTTTATGCTCCTCTGCTCGTGGAGGTCGGATCACTATTTTGGGAACTGACAGCGGGAACAGTCAGCTTGGCTCTGTTCATGCTCTTGAGTGTATATAAGCAGTCAAAAAATTTGGCTTCTTGATGTGAAATGACACCTGATATGGAACAGTCCCCTAAGGAGGTGTCAAACATAAAAATTCAACAGAGAGGAAGAAGCACAGTCCAGCTGGGCATGCACACTGAGCAAAGACTGCAATTGATCAAAGTGAGCGCTATCATGATTTTTAGTTTCCCACATGCTCTATTGAGAGATTGGTTTGAAACTTGGTTAGGGGACAAAGAGCACTCTGAAGGCCCTGTCAAAAAAATTTTAAAAGGTGTTTTTAAAAATATCAAACGTTTACTTAAGTGTTTGTGAAGGGCCAGAGACTGTGTTAAGTATTTTTCAAGCATCATCTCATAGGTTCCTGATTACATTTTTTGAGGAAGGCTTTCTTATGATCCCCATTTTACAGCTCAGGAAACTGAGGTTTAGAAGGGCCAACTAACCAAAGAATGGTTTGCCCAGGTCTGACTCAGTCTAATGTCCCCAAACCTTAACTGATAGACCCTGTTCAACATTCACTCATAATTTCAAAGTCAGGCATGATACCAAATAAAATTAAGACATAATGATCTGGAAAATGTGAATTGTCATTGGACCACAAAGGGAGTTTAGAAAGACAAATCCTGAATTATCCCATTAGATAGCCAGCTAGACTTGAGTTGCACATGGAGTTGAAGAAATTTACGTCTGTCCCACATAGGAATTAATTTCAGAATAGCAAGTTTGTCAACATGAAACTCCTTCCTTTAAAGTACTGATTTTCAAGAATACAGGCCATGCTCCCTTTTCCTTGTTTTCTCCCTTTCACCCGGGTGCTTACGGGACCTATGTCATACTATAAGCTTATGGGACCTATGTCATACCACAAGCAAGGCCTCTTTTCCCATCTATTCAGCGGTTTGTGATGACCTAACTCTGTCAGGTGAAGATATACATGCCGTCAGAGTTTTTCCTTTTAAGACTTTCTTCAACTCACATTGTTAAAAGAGTCAATTTTGCCCAGGAAAAGCTCTCAGTGGATTAGTGGAACGCACTTCCCAAAGGCTGGTGGTGCTAGAGACGCAATGCTTATTCTAAAAGCGCTAACATTTATTTTCCCCACTAGAGGACAGTGCTTGAAAGAATAATAGTCCTTACCTCTGAGATTAGGCAGTACTGAGGACTGGAACAATCCCCTCATTGTTACTTCCCCTAGCCCACGTGCAGAGCACATAAAGAATTTATTTCTTTGGAGGAAAAAGGAGAAATAAATATGTTTGCTCTAACATGATGCAGAAATCAATGATGATGCTGTTTTAACTTGCTGAGCATGGAGAAAGAGAAATGCCAGGAAAATGTAATATTCAGAATTGCCAAAGCAGAAATGAAAGAAGACATCCTTATAAGCGTAGGTGAAATCCTTTTACAATAAACTCTTAAACAGATGATATTTGTTGAAGCCATGACCAAATGCTCAGACAAATAATCTCTGTTGCTTTGGTTTGATCATTGGAATTTACTGTGAATAACTTATTTCAAAAAATATCTTTTTTCCCCTTTACTAGTATAATAGTCACGCATGGTGTATGGTTCAAAATACAAGCTCAAAAGATGTATAATATTAGGTAATGGTTAAGTTTGCCCTTCAAAGAAGGGGATGAGTATTGAAAGGCAAGTGGTTAATGCTATTTGAAGATGGATTTAAAGGCCTTGCCAAGGACCCCCTTCTGGTTACCTGCTCAAATCTTCCAGTAAGAGTGTCACTAATTAGATAGACTGCCAACGTGGAAGCATTATTTCCTTAGACCATAATTGAAGCTCACATCCCCCAGGGTTTGATCTCTGCTTTCACAAGAACGACTGGGACCCTGAGGGATTAATTGGGGACGCCTACTTTTCAAAAGGGGCTGTGGGGGTGGGGGAAGGGGAAGACTAGATGGAGAATAAAGTCCTTTATCAAAGGTACCAAAGCCAACCTCTCATTTTTCCTGGAGTCAGCCCAGATGATTCACCAATCAGCAAGCAGTTACTGAGTGCCGGCAGAGCCACAGAATTGAAAAATATTGGGAAGCCTGGCACAGTGCTGGGAACTGTAGGAGTTTACAAAAATTATCAGCCTTTTCCCTGCCCTGAAGGAGAAATAAGTACACTCATCAGTACAAATGGAAAACGAGGGATACAGCGAAAGTGGAAAGAAGTCAGACATGAGGATGAGGGAATGGAGGGCACTGCTCCTATCTCAATTCAATAAAACAGGGTACTTTCCCTCTGTGAGCTCACAGGCTAGTGAAGACGCACTGACACTCAATTAACCCTTCACTTTCCTGCTCGGAGGGCAACTTGATCTGAGGAGTATCAGATCTCAGTAAATACTGAAGGTTCACTTTCATTCACTTTCTGCTCTTGGCTTGGGAATAGTTCCAGACACCCACAAAGCAAGATTTGTAACAAAAATCACTGTAGTCTGGACGATCAGGATTTTTGTCCCACCCTCACTTGCTGTGAGACTCTGTATGGCTCTGCCCAGGGCAACAAACCCGTCTGTGCAACACCAACACAGTTTTCGTCTTTGTGGAATGAAATTACAGATACACCCACGTCACAGGATTCAGTGTGTGGATGGACAGGAAATAAGGGCAGAAACCACTCTGAGCCCCTGACAGAGCTCTTTCTGTTAGGGACCCATCATGATCTCACAGACTTCACTAATCTCAAAGGAATAGATTATTCACATTTCAAAGGATCCAACTTTAAAAGCTTTGAAGCAGGATTTTTTTTAATAGGCATTTTTTCCCCCAAATGAATTAGCTGTAATTGTGGAATGCTGGATCTGGAAGAGACTTTAGAGATCTTTTAGGCATATACACTCATGTCTCCCAATTTATAGATAAGGAAATAGCAATCAGACTGTTTTCCCTAAGTCAAGAGTCGATTTTTAGAAAAGCTGGAACCCTGTCATCTGATTCTCAGTTCTATAGGTCGGTCAACTGAGAACTACAAATACAAGATTACAATCAGATGTAAAGATAAAGTGACTTTAAAACCATCACATTATTCAATGAGATTTGCTCAGTAAAGAATTCTACATTTTATGACTCTTCAGAAATATATTTATAAGAAATACTGAAGTACCAGTATGAAGAGTAACAAAGAATGTGTGCACAAATACCATTTATTGCATGCAGTCACCAGCCCACCAGGTTATTTCTAGTCTTACCAAAATCATCATGACAATAGAATGTCTCCTTGTCCTTCCAACCTCCTTATTAAAATGCATTAAATTTGTTTTTCTCCTACATAGAAAGATAAGGTTATTAATTACAGGAACTGCTTATCAGCAAAATGTAAAATAACAAGAGAGTCATTTGATGGTTTAGCGAAGAAGAAAAAGAAATGGAGGAAGAAAGTCAGGATAAAGGAAAGCTTAGGGAATGAAATGTGAAATCTTTATTCATAAAGGATTTCATATTTGTTTTTTTTTTTTAAAGATTTTATTTATTTATTCGACAGAGACACAGCGAGAGAGGGAACACAAGCAGGGGGAGTGGGAGAGGGAGAAGCAGGCTTCCTGCTGAGCAGGGAGCCCAATGCGGGGCTCGATCCCAGGACCCTGGGATCATGACCTGAGCCGAAGGCAGATGCTTAACGACTGAGCCACCCAGGTGCCCCAAAGGATTTAAAATATTTCCTGGAAAGGATTCTCTCATTTTAAAAGAGAGGAGATACTGCAGAATAAGTATATATGTAAACTGCCATTTAAAATTAAAGGAATAAACCACTGTATTGCCTTTGCTAGAATTTTTCCAAATGAAAAAGATGAACTTGCCTCCAGGATTCCTGGCAGGTTTGTGGGTGGCTGGGGGGACACTGGGGAATGAGGCAGAGGGGACCTCAGACTTCACTCCAAATGCCTGACTTTGATTCCTGTATAACCCTGTCAATAACTGCAGTCTGGGAGCATCCTATGTTGTGAGAACTTCATTTCATAGTGATTTAAAATAAATATGCTGCAATAGAAAGAGGGGATTATCTTCTCTCCAGAAAGCAGAGAAATAGAACACTCAATTCTATCCACTTTGACATGTGTTTAGAGCATTGGTGTTACATGGACAGCCCGCTCATAGCTGTTGTGTTTCCTTGCTTGTCAATCAGAATGTCCGGCAAATGGATTCTCAGAGTTGGGTGTTAATCAATAACCTCAGTCTTGAAACAGCCCGTGTCAAGGCTAGATCCTTTGGTATTTAATTTCTACACGTCACAGTCACAGGTTTTAACTTCCTCCGCAAAATAAATTAGTGCAAGTCACTTTTCAGTTTTCAGCGTAATAAACACGTATTCACCTGAAATACACAGACACTTCTAGTAAATTAATCACAGCCCCCAATTTAGAGAAACAGACACTGAGTATTTGGGGGCCATTACATTTCTGTTGTTTTTTCTTTAGTAGGAAGGACAATTTTGAATATATTTGGGTGTTGGTGCAGAAGGACTTTAAATTCACCCCTATGGCTCAAAGCAGTAGTTTTTATGTAGAACTACAATGTTCTATTTATACTGTCTATCTCTCTATCTACCCATCTTTCTATTTATTAAGAGTAGTGTTCTAAAACTCTCTCAGCTATAGAATCTTTAAAAAAGGTTACATTTGAAAATGTAACATAAAAACAAAGGCACTCTGGTAGTGCCTGGGGAGCAGCCTATACCCAGGCGGGCTCTGCCTCTCCGTTCCACCGTGTGTTTGGAAAAGGGTTAGTGGTGACTGAAGGAATTGGCTTGTGATTCCATGGTGGCTGCTTCAGGCAATCCCAAGAGGAAATGCTTGCAGACCAGTCTGAGTAAAAGTCACCAAATAGGCTGCTTCAGCCTTTGCCAAACCAGAGATAAATAATTCACTATCATTAACTAATTAAAATATACAATCCCCCTTTTTAATCTGTACTGACTGGAAACACTATTTATAAACACTGTTTAATAAAACAAAATTAGCAAACACTCTAAATAATATATCTTCTGTGTTAAACATCCCCAAATCATAGTCCATGCATAAAAAAGGACATCTTCTGAGCCAGCGAAAAGTAGAGTAGTTCAAGAATCCATTGTTAGCTATTTATAAAGAAGACATCTCGATTTATATTCTACACTGCAGTGGGAGGGGGTGGACTGCTCTTAATGTATTTGCTTGTATTTTAATTTCAGTCTATAAAAAATACCTATTTTGGCTGTTGCTGGATATTTGTATAGCTGGCCAAGTGGTGTTTAATCATGTATTTGAGTCAGTGTTGGTCCGGGACTATGAGTTCTCAGAAAATGGGACTCACAGCGGCTTGACTTCAGTTGTCGGCCGTCTGCTGTATGTATTAGGCACCTAGGGATGGCCTTGGAGTCACATCCTTTTCTGTTGCTTCCTGTTCCTCCTGGTGCTCTCTCTGATACCCAATCAGACTTTTGAAAAAGAGCAAAACACTTCCCTCGGTAAAAAGACTGCATCTGTAGAACTTCCCTCTTCAGCGTCTGTCATGCAGGACTGAAAACTCGATGAAATGCAGTTGATATTTGGCTCTCACCAAAACAATTCTAGGAGACTTTGAAGCACTAGTTGCGCTTTACCGGCAAAGTGTTGCTTTTTTTTTTTTTTTAATTAAACATTGAACCCTAGGGTTAGTTCATCAGATCATTCAAATGACCAAACTTTATTACAGTCCCACTGACAATATTTCATAGTGAATGTGAGATATGGATTAGACAGGTGGGTAGACAAGTTAACGATTCTCAGTGACAATGAACAGCCAGGTCCAGTGTCTTCCTAAACATAGGCTCAACTTCTTTCTGAAGTCTTTGCAGATTATATCTGATTGCAAGGTGCCTTCTAGACTAGGAAAAACAATGTTATCAAAACCCCATTCTTCAACTGCTGCTTCAAGGTAGGGGGTCTTTCAAAAGTCCCTTCAAGTTTCCGAGACAGGATAGTTCTTTGAAACTTACAGGTCTCTCAGTAAATTTGGATATGTGCATTGGTCCCGGGCGATAGCGTAGTTTCCAGCCCTTGGGCAATCATGTCAACCAGGAATGTATTTATCACTTATTAGATATATAAGGGCCCTTACAGCATTTGTTTGGAATAACTGGTGATCCATTCACTCATTTACCAATACATTCTGTAGATGTTTATTGGGTGCCTGAGATATGGCAGGCACTAGACCAGGTTTGGGTTGCAAGGAGTAAGGCACATCTCCTTTCCTTAAGGGTTGATAGGTTAAAGCTACAGACACAGAAGTAAACAATGAGGACTGATAATGTACAGGCAGAAGATGCACGAGGTCCTGAAAAAGAACACGCAAGGGGGACCTAACACAGCCTTGGATATGAGGGTGGCACTGAGCTGAGCTGGGCTTTGGGAGGTGTGCATGAGAGGGTGGCGAGAGGCAAGGCGGGGGAGATAAGCAGGCACCAGATTTTGAAGGGCCTTGTACACCAAATTAATCTATCTGACCTTCATCTGCCATTGTGTTTATCAAGGCTTTGATATCCTGGTGTGGCCCATATCCCAGAACCAGAAGATAAACAAGAAACGTCTTCCTGGTTCCACTTAGTGGTGAGTAATCTAAAATATTTGTTACTAAAGGAGTAGAATGCAAAATCTGTGCACAGTTGTAAGATAAATCATGAGTTCCTAAGACATTTTGCTTGAGATGGGTTACTTCGGGTCATACCTTCAGGCCCACCCTCTCCTCTGCCATTAGGGAGTCCTTGTAGAAATGGTTGCAAAGCACACTTCAAGGAGCTACTTAAGGGTTTTAAGCCGACCAATGACAGGAGCCAATCAGCAGTCAGAAAGACTCCAGGCTACAAAGTAGGTGACCAGAGAACAGTGGAAGAGAAAGTGAAAGCAAGGAGAGCAGCGAGGAGGCTCTTGTAGTCACCAACACACAAAATTATATTGGTGCTAACCAGGGTAGTAGCAGCAGGGATGCAAAAAGTGATTTGCAAGATATTCTGGAGATAGAAGCAATGGCATAACTATTGATTGATTCATTATTTAATAAACATTTATGGAGTGGCTACCATGTTCCAGGCATCATTCCAGGTTTACAGCAGGGAATAACCCAGAAAGACCTCTGCCTTCTTAAGCTTATACTCTAGTGGAAAAAGACAGAGAAAAACACTTAATCATATAAATAAATGCCCTGAAAAAATGAACTGGGCAATGGGATATTGCCTTGGGGAGCAGATAAGGTGATCAGAAAAGGGATTTGGAGCCTGAGTGGGGAATGAAGGCCAACATGATGGGTGAATGACAGTGTACTACACTGAGACCTGGAATGCAAGACAAAAGGAAGACTTGAGAGGAACTAGTGTTGAGTTCTGTTTGGGAGATCCAAGAGAACATGCCCGTAAGAGATATATGAAGACATGAAGATATATATGTCTACAGCAGATATGCACCACACACACACAAACACACACACACACACACAAAGTTACATCATACAGATATGGGCAAGTACCGAAACTAAAGATCAAAATAGCAGCAATACAAAGTGAAGGGGAGGTTCTAGAAACTTCTTAAGCATGTGTTAGGGTTTGAATGAAAGATAATTTATTCTTTATAAGCTAAGAATCGTCGTCATGTAGGGCATGAATGCCATGTTTCCTCACATTCAGTACATATAGTCCATGGTCTCATGGTCTGATCTAATAACGCATGCACTCCTATGCTTTTATTAGTGGAAGTAACTGTAAGTGTGTGCATAGGGAGCTCAGTGGATCAGCCTCTGCTCTCCCTGGGGACATGCTCAAGACATCACTTCCTCACTGTCCACCTGAACTTCAAAAAGGCACCTGCACAGTCCCTAGAGAGACCCCAAGCTATAATGAGGCCCATACCCAGCAGCTCAGGGAAGCCATTAAGATAATGAAGGAGTCTGGTGTTCTTCCTTGCAAGTTCCCTAGAGCCCCCATTATGGAATTTAAAACCCCCAATTCCAAGGGTGTGTCGACATTGAAAAACCCTAGTTTTTTTTCCTCCCCAGACAATGTGAGACAATAAAACCCCCGTCTGGAAAAGGACGAAGTCCAAGACACTTTTTCTGGGAAAAAAGTGGAGGAACAGTACATAAACCTGTTTTCCCCTCCAACAGTCTTCCACTGCAACTGAACGTCTTACTTCAACTACTATTGCTTAATCATGTTAGCATTTACATTGACCTTTAAATTGGGCGTTTGGCTGGAGACAGTTTTCTGTGAGGCAGATTTAGCTAAGGAAGTGCCTACTGGTTTGTGTTAAAATCCTTCATAATTACAAAAGCCACAGACCTCACTGACAAAGTCTTCCAACATCGACATTAGAGAACACCCCACCTTCAAGAAAAAAAAATGTGCCCGCATGAAAGGACACTTTGAGTAAATGAAAGCGTCTTTTCTGATGTGCAGCTTTAAATAGATCTTTTCACGGATTATCCTATTACAGGAGATGGAAATGAGTGATTCTTATATGTTAAGAGCAGGCTTAAAAACCACAGTTTGCTGGCCAAGTCCCAAAGCACAGACATCTTAGGAGGATGCTGGTCCTGTTGAACTGGTAACTGGTAACTCAGGGAACAGAATGAGAAAAGCTGGATGCTAAAAGAAGAGACGAGGATATGAAATAGATAGTATACGCTTATCCAAAAGCCATATTCTGGGATTGAATGCCCTTGTCCTTGGTTTTCTGTATTTTTTTTTTTTTCTTTTTTAACATGCTCAGAGTCTTAGGAAATTCCTGGTGCATGCCCATACTCTGAGGCTGTTTCTGTACTCATCTAGGCTGCCATGCCACACACACCAAAAAAACCCCTAATTTTCTAAGTCTAGCCATGAGGGGATATCCAATGACCAGATAAATGTGCCCATTTATTGCCTTTCTCCACGGGGAGAAATCAGCTGGACTCCATGAATGCAATTCTATAACCATGCCTTTCCAAACCAAAGAACTGGATGTAATTCTCAACTTATTTTTTTAAAAAGAATAAGCTGCAAGCCACTCAGATGAATTACTGAGGGCTACTGTATGTCAGCACCACATTGGGATGGCATGTTAAAAACAGTTTAAATTTAATATTTGAAAGAAATCCCAAAATAGCATTTCCAGTTTAAGGGTATGATGAAATTGAAATTAAGAAAAATTATAATTTGCCTAATACATGTCACTTAATGCTGGCAGGGAGAATATCTCAACTTGGGATTCTTTAACTCAAAAGACTTTTTCCCTCCTGTAAGTTCTCTTCATCTCTTCAAAGAAACCCCAAAAAGAAGATGAACAAATTAAAAGAAGACCTACAGCAAGAGAGAGAGGTGCTATGTTGGGAGAGTGAGCTGATCACCATTAGGAGCAAGAAGGGGCCCATGGGTTGGCTTTTGCCTTGGTGAATTCACCACTACTGAGGGCCTGGCTCTCAGTCTTACGAGCTCAAAAATTTAATATGGTCTATATTCCAAAGCATATTCTTTTCACTCTCTCAAACATCATAAAGATGTGTATAAAATCAAAGCAATCTTTGAATTTATAAAATGAGAAATATAACACCCCAGTGGAATGGACAGTCACATTCACTGACCAACACATTCTCTTCCCATCACATTCTCTTTAGATTAGCTTTATGAGATGCCAAATTATGGTCAGAGTAAGCAAGATTTTGATTATTATTAAAAAAATATACCACATTAGATTCTGATAGCCACCCACACAATTAGGAATTGATTACTTAGGATGAGTAATCAGTTGTTTTTTGATTAATAGACCAAGATTCAATCAGTCTTCACCATTTGGATCTACGTTGCCAGTGTTTGCCTCTGGTGTTCTCCTTTCCCAATGACTCTATGGCTAAATAATTCCTCTTTAATTCACTACATTAGCACAGTTAATTAGACCATTGATAATCCTTGAGTCCAGGGACTCATTTTGATCTTTTTAAGGTTTTTTTTAAGATTTTATTTGTTTATTTATTTGAGAGAGAGAGAGAGAGAGAGCATGCGTATGAGTGGAAGGAGAGACAGAGGGAGAAGCAGACTCCCCACCAACCAGGGAGCCAGATGCAGGGCTCCATCCCAAGACCCTGGGATCACGACTTGAGCCTATTGCAGATGCTCAACCAACTGAGCCACCCAGGTGCCCCTTTTCTAAGGTTTCTTGAAAGACATTTGTATTTAGCCATTATATATTCATATCTCAACCTTCAGAGAGTAGCCATTAACTTTATCCAAATCTAGCTTTCCACATCCCCCCCTCCCCAACCTAGGGGAGAAAAGAACCATTTGAAGGTCTTAGCTGTATCTGAGAAAACACAAAAATACAATTGTCATTAGATTGACATAATAAATGAAAACTAAAATAACAGTGATTCTATATGCAAATGATAGTTTATCTGACACAACTGTCCCTTAATCTGATGTCTCAATGAGTAAAATTTCAAGCAGCTCATTTGTAGCATAAAATTATCATTCTAAAGAAAAATTTTCTCATGAGTAATTATACAAAAATTAAATAAAAATGCTGCCACCAAGTGAATTTGTTAAATTGTACTCTTACTGTATCAGGGCCTCAATTTAATTGTCATCTGTCTATAAATACTGGAGAAGAATATGCCATCACTTTAATGGCTGGCAGTTTTCCAGTTGTAATTACTCAAAGACAGGACAGCACAGTGGAGACTGCAAACCCTTACACAAAGGATATGGTTTGTGCGTGAGGTAAAGGAAAGGCATGGAAGACAAAATATTACTTTTAAACCCATTACAAATATCAGGAAAAGATTAGGGAAAGACAGTGCCATTGAGTTGATGAAGGTCACATTCCAACATATAATTACAATTCCATTTACAGAGAACTGTATCTTTCAGTAGCAGACATCACAGAAACCCATCAAATTTCAATCAGACTTATGTTATAAATATTAGGGAGGAAGGATGGATAAGAGGTAATTACTTAGAACAGATCACTACTTTTCTAGTGGATGAGGTAATGATGTTAATGGAACCAAATACGCCTATTGTTCTGTTCCAGTGCAATAGAAGCAGGACAACTTTAGTATGAATGGAATGGTGCCTCAGAGAGCCCGGCTTGCAGGTAGAATAGGCTCAGGGTGTTGTAATCAAGGAACAGGAAGGAGACCCTTTCCCAGAACAACTCTGCCCCTTACTCCCTGCCAGGGAAATTCCTCCCTGGAATTTTTCCATGACAGTGCTATTTCTATTCAGATTCAAAATGCCATTGAGAATGAAAGAACATTAAGCAGCTGCCAATTATTTACTTTGTAGTGGGAAATAATTTCACAACATTTATTTCACAACAGTTTATTTATATACCAGACCCTGGCGTAGGCACAAGGGATACAATATGGAATTAATACAGATATGATTCCTCGTCTCATGAGTCTTCGATTCTAGTTGGGGAGACAGACATTAATCAAATTGTCCCTAAATGAGTGTTTCATTGCAGCGAGAGATAAGAGCCATGCAGAAGAGAAAGTTGACCTAAAAATGCAAATGATCTCATCTAAGCTGGAGTCTTAGGGAAGTTCTCTGAGGAAGTGATCACTGAGCTGAGTGCTAAAGGCTGAACAGGAGACAACTAGGTGATGGGAAAGATGGAAAATCATTCTGGACAAAATGTATGTTCAGTATCCGTAAAAACGGAATATTATTCAGCCATAAAACGGAACAGAGTACCAATACATCCTACAACATGGATGAACCTTGAAAACATTATGCTGAGGGAAACAAGGCAGACACACAAGGCCACATATTGTATGATTCCATTTAGATGAAATATACCAAATAGGCAAATTCACTGAATTGTAAGGATATTTTTTTTAAAAAAGTAGGCTCTGCACCCAGCATGGAGCCTAACGCAGGGCTTGAACCCACTACCCTGAAATCAAGACCTAAGCTGAGATCAAGAGTTGGACGCTTAACCGACTGAGCCACCCAGGTGCCCCTGTCTAATAGGCAAACTCATAAAAACAGAAATCAGATTAGTGGTTGCCAGGGTCTGCGGATAAGGGAGAATGCAGAGTGACAGTTTAATAGGTACGGGGTTTCCTTTTGGGATGATGAAAATGTTCTGGAACTCAGTATGGTGATGGTTACACAACATTGTGAATGTACTAAAATGCCACTGCGTTATCTACTTTAAAATGGTTAAAATAGTGAATTGTTGGTTATGTATATTTTACCACAATTAAAGAAGAAAAAAAAGCACTATGTTCAAAGGCCGTCCTCCCGTCAGGGGTGATCACGATCCTTTCCAGGAACTAAAAGATGGCCAGTGTGGACAGATGGCAGAGCGTGGAAGGCAGTGTGAGCAAATGGCAGAAGCAACAGGGAGACAAGAGAGACAAGGGACTGGAGCGCTAGGCTGGGACAAGAGCTGCAAAGGCATAGAGACCATGTTAGAGTTTGGCCTGTATCTTAAGAGTAATGGGAAGCCACTGAAAGTTCAGGAGTGGTGGGGGAACGTTATCCCACATATACTTTAAAAAGACAATCATATATCTAGTGAAGAGTGAGTTTTTATTTTTTATTTATTTTTTCTTAAGAATTTTTTATTTTTATTTTTAAGTAATCTCTATACCTAACATGGGGCTCGAACTCACAACCCTGAGATCAAGAGTTGTATGCTCTACCGATTGAGCCAGCCAGGTGCCCCAAGAGTGAGTTTTTATACCTTGAAAGTAAGATGTGGTAAAAAAAAAATGAGATGAAGGATGGGTTAAATGCACAGAAGACAAATGCTGCCTCCTTCCCAATTTTTATAGGGCTAATTTTGCCTGTATCTGCTAGATATTTGTATATAGAAGTCTCAGATCATCATAATGCATGAGGCTATTTCAGAGTGAGCTAAAGGAGAAACTGACAGCTGAGTAATCATGTGGGCTTGAGTGTAATGTGGTAAATTCTCTTAGTATGGGAAAGCAGGAGAGTGGATTAGCAGACATTTCATGGGTTTTTAAGATAAGCGGCTTAATTGGTGCTCAATACAGAGGTTTTAAAAGTTCTTCAGGGAGAGGCAATGAAGAACCTCATTGAAGGCCTCGGGTGAGCTTGAAATCATCAGCGGCAATAATAGGATTTCAAGGTTTCCATAGTTAGTCAAGTCTCTTGAAGATAGACAACAACTTCTAGACTTGAGATCACTCCTGGAATGATGGACTGGCCTCTCTCAGCATCTCCACTGTGTGCTGCATTGAGGTGCAAACAAGGCTCTGTCTCAGTTTAGAGAAGGAGCTTTAGGAGTAGATATGCTAACAGATGTTAGAAATTAGGGGGCTGATAAACAGATAATACAGCATTGTGAAGATATGTGTTCATCCATTTGTTTGTTCCTTTCTCATTCGGCAAGTGTTTATCGAGTATTATTGTTGGCCACTATCCTATGCATAAGTTCACAAGACTAACAACCCAAATTGGGTCATCTTACATAATAACTAAGAAATTACAAGTAATGTATAATTTTACAGATAAGGTACATAACAGGAACTTGCTGTTTAGATCATAAGGCCAGAACCTATGCACTCTTGTTCGCTAGATTTCTAGTATAAGAATTGTTTTCTTGGGGTGCCTGGGGGGGTCAGTAAGTTAAGTGTCCACCTCCTGATTTTGGCTCAGGTCATGATCTCAGAGTCATGATCTCAGGGTCATGAGATCAAGCCCTGCATTAGGCTCCATGCGGGGCATGGATCCTGCTTAAGATTCTCTCTCTCTCCCTCTGCCCCTCCCCACTCCTCACGAACGGGCTCTCCTTCTCTCTTTCTCTCTAAAAAAAAAAAAAAAATTGTTTTCTCTATGGACATACTCTTTGAATAAATAAGTTAAAAAAAACTAATACAACTTTTTGCTCTGATGTCATATTTCCATCAATTGCTATTTTTGGCCCCTATGAAAGTTTTTTTTTATAATATCAGGAAGTGCAGAAACTTCAGGTAAAAGTTTAAAAATGGGTAAAAAGATAAAGACTTCTTTTTGTTTCTATTTATGTATGTGTAAACTGTGTTACCATAGTCCACTGTAAGATGTAAGATTTTCAGACCTACCTAACAAAGGAAAAGTAAAATGTTCAACGAAAGCCCACAAAGCAATTTCCTTGTGAAAACAGTTCTTAGAAACGAGAGTGGTCCAAGTTCCCATAGTGATAAAGCAGCACTGCATAAAAATCCCCAGTATCTTGGCTGTTACTATCTAGCTCCGTAATAGAAAGCCTTTCCACTGTGGCAGAGAACAGATGGGCCCGAGCTGCCTCCTTTCTGTGGAGATGAAGATTGGTCAAAAGATCAAGAGACAATCGAATTGAAATGTTTCCTATTGACTCAAAACCAAGAAGCCAGGGTAGGAATGAAGAGCTACCCAATGTTCAGGAAGTTTATTTATTTATTTTTAAATATTTTATTTATTTATTTGACAGAGCGAGAGAGAGCGAGAGCAGGAACACAAGCAGGGGGAGTGGGAGAGGGAGAAGCAGGCTTCCCGCTGAGCAGGGAGCCCGATGCGGGACTCGATCCCAGGACCCTGAGATCATGACCTGAACTGAAGGCAGACACTTAACGACTGAGCCACCCAGGCGCCCCTCAATGTTCAAGAAGTTTAAAACTCCAAAATAAATAGCAATCTCTTCAACACAATTCTATGACTTCAATATATCTGAAACATTAGATGTCAAAGGAAAAAATATTCATTTATTTTATTTAATTATGACTAAAGTCAGTAGCATATATAATAAATCTCTAATAAGGGAGGCATTGGCTTAAAAAATCGGAAAATAAAACTTAACATTAAAAAAAAAAAAAGCATTGTCAAGCAGGTCACTCCTTAGTACCTAGAGAAGACAGGCAGGCCTCTCAAAATGCTTGCTCTGGGGTAAAGAGAAAATTAGAAAAGCAACAAATATATAGATTCTTGCAGCTGTTATAACTCACTGACACTGATAAGCTTAAATTTAGAAGGCATGTTTCCTTAATTGAGTCATTGATACCATTCCTATTATTGTGTACAGTTAAGAGAGAGAGTTGTAATAACCCAGGGTTCATAACCCATAGCTTAGCCATCCACAGACTTTCAGGGGTCCATGAGCCCCTTACCCCACCAAATTTTATGATAAATAGTGTATGATGGATTTGTATTGTCTTGAGTCAGCTAAGTTGGAACTATGTTTTCCAGAGTTCTCTTCTCTGTGGATTTCTAGGATAGTATGGGCCTCAAGAGAAATTCTATACAAGATTGAGAAGGCAAAGTGGAGTCGTAGCCGCCCTTTTTTTTTTTTTTTTAAATGCCTGGAAGGTGGATGCAGGACACCAAGCCCTGTTGGAACTCAGGCATGTTGTTACTTATCTGCAGGCTCACCCTGAAGGCCCAGAGCAGATCTTCCTGCTGCATCAGCTTCCCTGACTCCTGGACCAGATGCATATTTAGCTCCATGATGGAAGGCACCACCTTCTCTTTTATCCAGCTTGTCTTTGCTTGCTCTATTTCACATCCATCTTCTTTTCCCAACTGCCTGTGGACTTCAGGTGCCAGCACCAGACACAGAAACAACTTTACACCCCGACTGAGACCTCCTAACCAGCTCCCACAGTACAATGAAGTCAAATCCCTATAATGAACTATATATATGTTTATTGGTTAATTACATATTTGTAATTAAGAAGTACACATAAAATAAATATACATATGGTTTTGCTTAAACCCTGATACACTGTTTGCCAAAGCATAATTTTTAAAAAGCTAGAAATAACCACATCGTGAGCATAACAAACTTATTTACCTTATTGATGAGGAAAAGAGCAAGGTGGCAAAGACTGTTCAAAGAAAAGATGCAAGAAATTGTTGTCAGTAAGAGAAAGAACGCTAGAATATGATTAATAAATTAGATTAAAAACTGGTTAGTGTACTACATGACGATCAGAGCATAACCTTTGGGATCATCTTCTTTTGGAGAAAAACCATTTGCACTTCAACTGGACAAAAAAATCATTTGTGCCTTATCAATTTTTTACAAGTTAAAATGTAACTTTATAGCAAGTGGGCCTAATAAACAATAAATAGTAAATCAGACAAAATTATATCCCCCAAAGACAAGCTTGTAAGATGCTGCTCTAGCAAGCTTTGAAATGGCATAGTTGTCCTTTTGCTTTATTTCCACTTTGGATAATTTTTTTTAAGATTTAATTAATTTATTTATTTGAGAGAAAGAGAGTGACGAGAGGGAGAGGGAGAGAGAATCTGAAGCAGACTCCGCATGGGGGCGTAGCCAGTTGGGGGGCTCCAACTCATGACCACAAGATCATGACCTGAGCCGAAATCAAGAGTTGGACACCTAACCGACTGAACCATGCTGGTGCCCCTGGAAAATTTTTTTTGTATGTTTAAATATATTTTTCTGCAGAGAAAAGCCATTGTCTACATTAGAGGGATTTGTGATATTTTTTTAAAAGGGAGTAAGAACTACTGAACTAAAAGAGCAAAATGTAACTGATCTTATTCAAATTGTGCAATAGTTGCAAAAATAAGAAAACCTGTCTAAACCCCGGAGTTCTTACTTAGCTGAATTTTCTCCTCTCATTGCTAATGAAATGCTCAAATTTCCCATATTTATTTTTATTTATTTATTTATTTATTTTAAAGATTTTATTTATTTATTTGACAGAGAGAGAGACAGCGAGAGAGGGAACACAAGCAGGGGGAGTGGGAGAGGGAGAAGCAGGCTTCCTGCGGAGCAGGGAGCCCGATGTGGGTCCCAATCCCAGGACTCTGGGATCATGACCTGAGCCAAAGGCAGATGCTCAATGACTGAGCCACCCAGGCGCCCCAAATTTCCCATATTTTTAAAAACAGCCATAAAATTTGTTCATTTGTTATTACTTTAAGATTCTACTTTCTCTATTTTCCTAACGCAATAGCTTTACTCCGGGCTTACTACGCAGCGGGCACCTTTGCATACAGCGTCTCATTGAAGCCTCATCCACCCCTTGATGTGGATGTGATGGCCTCCTGCTCCAAAGGAGGACGAGAGCTGAGTAAGTTGCCTAAAGCTACACTATGGATATTTGAACTCAAGTGTCTCACTTTGGAGACCACACATTTACTCAGCACTATGCTCTATCATTTCTTTCGGAAAACTCTTTGAAAGATAAATGTGTATTTCATATTCATGAGAATATGGTTATATATTCTTTGCAACCAATATATAATGCATGCAAACTGCCTTGCTATCTTGGGGCCTGATTCTAAGAGCCCTCACGTGTTATTTCTCTGTCTCCCCCTTCCCATTGCCAATCCCTCACAGAAAGAGGTTCTAGGGTTTTGTTTACCTTTTGTCTCTAGGCAATGTCACAGTTTTAAATATTATAGTTAGAGAAATGACTCCAAAATCTACTTCCTCAAACCCAAATTCACCTCTAAATTCCAGACCTGCAATTCCAACAAATTGTTAGGTTTCTTCATGGGATATCTCTCAAGCATTTCAAGTTGTGTTCCAAATAAAAGGCACCTCCTCCATCTTCTCCTTTCTCCCCCTCCCCCAGAAAGACATTTGGGTTTCTGTGTTCCCTGGTGTTGGTCAGGTCACCTTGGTGTGCATAAGCCCAGGGTGCAGAAATACAGGGAGCATGAGGACACACTAAGTAAAGCACAACATTATTCCTCGCCCTAGATATTTGCAGGGCTCGTTCCCTCGCCTTTTAACGTTTTTGATACAATGTCACCTTTCTAATGGTCCTGACCAGCTGCCTTATCTAACACATACTCTGTTGCTCTTCCTGTTTCTTTTATCCTGCTCTCTTCTTTTCCTCTGGCATTTAACATCTAATAACACCCTATATAATTTACTTCTTTATCATGTTTATTGTTATTGTCAGCCTCACTGCTCAAGAATGTCAGCTTCACAAGGGCAAATATTTTTGCTTCGTTTACCAAATTATCACCACCGGATCTAGGGTAGGTCACCCAGTTTTAAGTATTTGTTCAGTGAATGAATGAATCCATGAATGGACTTTGTAGCAACACAAACATAGCTATATTTTGGTGTAAACTGCCAAAGTCATATGAATTAAAGTGTAACACATCAATGAAGATACTTAAGTTTTCTTTATAACTTGGTACACATTTTTCACTTAAAATTTTTAAAGGAAAACTTCCGACACTACAAAAAAAAAATGGAACTCAGTATCACATGCTTTAAATAGAAGGAAGCTCTACAAAGATTACGTGATTATTAACATAAATAGTATAAATATACCACTTAAAACCTGCATGCCTCTGGTAGCATACACTGTCTCATACTTCAGGAAATATTAGTCTAAGACATTTAATAAAATTTTAGATTAGATGTTACTAACTCCTAAGCCTGTAAGGGATTGCAGAGACTAGCTCATTTTCAGAAATGAAGATATGGAAATTGAGAGAGGTTTAAGTGACATTCCTGGCCATGTAATGACGATTTGGGGCCTCTACCACTTTATTATATAGCTCTCATGACATGTATTTACCTGTCTGTAACTGCCATTTGCAAGTTAAGCAAATCCTCTCCAGCATTTACCTGCCTCTGAGCTTTTGTTCATCTTGAGCACTTCCTTTTGCCTTTCTGGCCCCTTCACCCCCACAGACGAGACTGAACATGAGTGCCACCTTCTCCATGAATGCTTTATTTGTATTTCTCTTATAGCATTTATTTGTCCTCTTTCACATTATATTACTCAATTTTTGTACTTGTTTTAGATTTCCTACTTTTCTCGAGCTTCACTAGAGAGTGTGAGTACAGAAACAGTCTTATTTTTATACTATTCCTTTAGGATACCAACCATATGCCTTTCTAAGAGTTTGTGCTTAGTAAGATTTTTTGCAATGAACTGTATTGAATCTTATTACCATTTGGGAACAAAGCTGTGGCAAATGTGATGCTGGTGGTCTTTCTACATTACGGGGCCCATCTGTTTGCTATTACCTGTTTCCCACCTACCGTCAATACCAACCTAAAACTCCATCTGCTACTTCCTCTTCTCTTCCAACCTGACTTGGCACTAAATCTGTCAGACTCCACCTCAGATTTGTCTAGTCAGCATTACTTTGCCTTAACGATTTTTACTAATTACTAAAGGTCTGTTTGATTTTATTTGCCTCTTGAGAGTATCTGAGATGTGAGCAAGGTAACCAATACTGAATTCAGGATGATCTGTCAAAACTATTTGGAAAGAAGTACTAAGCAAGCATTCAGGTTTGGAATTGGAACCAGCATTACAGATGGGACAGTGTGACCTTCAAATCAATTAACCTCTCTGGTTCTTAGTGTTTTCTCTTTTAAGATGAGAGAATTAGGTACAAAGTCTCTAAGGTCCCTTCTGAATGTAACATCGCTGGCAGCAAATATTCATCCTTTATGACAGCCTTAATTCCATTTCAGTTCCATTTCCTTCACTAATCTTTCCTGACCTCTATCACTATAAAAAGGAATCCCTTATTTCAATTCCTACAGTGTTTAATTCTCAACTATCTTACGGTAATGCCTTATCCTGAACTGTAGTCAAGTTAGCTGTGGTATTCATGTTAGCCTTACTCCATGACACTGACCCTCCCTTAAATTATGGGTTCCTGAATGCACTAATAGCATCCTTATGACCCCCCCTCCCCCAAATGCCTAGCAAAGTGGGTTATAGATAGTATGCACACCATGTGCTGAATTTATTGACTAAGTAAATGAGTGAATGAACTGAAAAAGTATAATATCATGATCATTCTGTGCTGAAAGAAATAAAAATCCAAAATGCTACTGAACTGATTGTATAATTAAAGAAATTTAAGCTAAGGTTATGAATTTTGGTCACCATGGAAAGCAACTCCAGAAAATCAATGGTTAACTATAATAGCAACAGACAGCATGCTGCTTATGTAGATGTAGTGGTATGGATGGAAGGAGCAGGCATGTTACAGAGTGACCTGGAGCTCAGCTTCCAGAGGTGGCTGCCGGGCTTTCATCGTGGCTCTAATAATCTGTGTGACCTTGGCAAAGTTATGTAACTGTGTCCTGGCTTTATCTTCTGTATCATAAGGGGACCTACTTGATAGAGTAACTGTGAGAATTAAATGAGTGCTTGTACCATATTAAGTGTTCAATAAATGTTCATTGTGATTTTATAATCAGTACTGACATAGTTCACTATGTCTCTCCTTAGGACACAAATGGGAGTAAAAATGAAAGCTTTCTCCTGAGAGCACTGTGAGACTTTTCTTTAGATCTTACGACCATCAAGTATGTTCTACTTACATCATTACATCAAGAAAAAAAAAAATCTTAACTTAAAAATAGCTAAAAAGCACGGAGCTATTTTAAAAGTGACCTGGATTCTTACTCATCCCAAGCCAGTTTATTTTTCTAGTTTAAGAATCCTGAAATCCTTGCTTGTCAAAAAACTGGCATAATGTGAACTGCATACTGTACTTATCTTCTTGATGTATGCACATCAGGCAGAAAATTAATGAGCATGGATACTCTCCCTTAATGCTTCAGAAAGCACATTCTAGAATATTCTTTAAAAATATCTTCCTCTTGGAGACATCCACATGATTTTCTCAAATCTGTCATTTGATGGGAGGCTGAAGTTAGTGAGTAGGACACAGACAATGGTTTGCATTCTGGCTTTAGCACTTTCTAGCCACATAAAACTGAACATGTTATTACATCTTTTAAACATCAGCTTCTCCATCTGTGATACAAGAATAACAACAACATCCTTACTCGAAAGATTATTGTAAGGATTAATTAAGATCACAAAGAAGGTACTGAGCATAGTGTGTGGGAGACAATAAATGATCAATACGTGGGATAGCTATTATTATTTCTGATGAAATATACCTGAAATTATATCAATACACTGGTAAATTTTAAATCCATTTAGGTATACTGCATTTCATAAAGAGGTTCCAGCTGATTGAGCAATCTGAGGATTTTTTTTTTTTTTTTTTAAGAAAGGCAAATTTTTGCTTGAGCAGCGGATAGTCTTTGTAACGAGGTTTACATATCCTGGGCTAGTGATGTCACCACAACACATCTCACTATCATCTCTCTCACTGCTGAAAAACTGACAGTCCACAGAATTGTTGCCCTAGATGTAGGCAGTTATCCTTTCTGAGTAAGAAGAAGAATGAGATATTATAGCAAGGATACAGGAGTGTTCTTAAGGCAAGAGGATTTCCAGTGTCTTGCCCGGCAGAAGGGTGTAAACCCTGAGAGCACCTCCACCAACAGCATCTGGAGTGGAGGGGCTGCTTCAAGGTCAGCCTATGCATCTACATTTCCCTCTCCTGCCCCCTTCCCCCAACTTTCCACTTCACTGACCACCGCGGGATCAAGTTTGGGAAAGCATATGAAAAATCCAACAGCATAGCAGAATTCAGTAATAACAATACGATGAGTTTTCAGGCAACTTAAACTATACAGAATGTCTCTTGAAAAACAGGGAATTAGGGCGCCTGGGTGGCTCAGTCGGTTAAGCGACTGCCTTCGGCTCAGGTCATGATCCCAGGGTCCTGAGATCGAGTCCCACATCAGGCTCCCTGCTCTGTGGGGAGCCTGCTTCTCCCTCTCCCACTCCCCCTGCTTGTGTTCCCTCTCTCGCTGTGTCTCTCTCTGTCAAATAAATAAATAAAATCTTTAAAAAAAAAAGAAAAACAGGGAATTATAACTTGAGCAGTTTGAGACAAAATATTTTTATAAGTTTTTTTGGTAGATGAGTTGATGATTTAAGATTGCAAAGTGCCAAGGTAAAAAACAATCCCAGATTTAGTAATGAGCAGAGAAATGACCTCTAATTTTTATAGCCCTCTTGAGCTCTGCTTTAATTCACAACATTTCCACTGACAGCTCACTGAACTGTGTATGTATATCTTTTCATTTCCACATAGCAGTCATGCTTAGAAGCCCACAAGCTGTTTTAAAATGTCATGCTTCTAGCTGCAGTTCTAAGATGCAGCAGATCTATGAGTTCTTCATATATTTCCATAAATGGCTCCTATGTATGGGACTTTATGAAGCCAAGGTTATAATAAACTTCTATTATGAAACAACCCATTACCTATTATCAGCCCCCATCACCTAGTCTGGGCATAGAGACGGAGAGTGCAGAGAAATGACATTAACCAAATTTTTTTTTTTTTTTTTTTTTTAAAGATTTTATTTATTTATTTGATAGAGAATGAGAGACAGAGAGCATGAGAGGGAGGAGGGTCAGAGGGAGAAGCAGACCCCCAGCTGAGCAGGGAGCCTGATGTGGGACTCGATCCCGGGACTCCAGGATCATGACCTGAGCCGAAGGCAGCCGCTTAACCAACTGAGCCACCCAGGCGCCCCAGAGAAATGACATTAAAGGGAAATGAAATTGTTCAAAAGACGAAGCAAGAGACATATGCCTAGCTCTACAAATTAAAGGTCCTGGAGTATAACTGTATCTCATTCATATTAGATCATTACGTCAGAAAAAGCTGGGGAGCACTGAGAACCTTGGTACTTATAATACTACAACCATTTAGTTATCTCTTTGTCTTTCCATCCCTTTCCCTCTCCATCCCCATCCCTCCCTCCCTCCACCTCTCAGTCTGACTCTATCCCTCAAGTGAAAACTCTCTATTATTCAAATGACAAAAGCAAACCTGTTTAAAGAAAAATAATAAAACTTCTCTTCTCTTCCTATCTATTGTTCTTCTACAGTTGTGAAAGCTATTATATGATTCTTATACCACAGAATACCACTGAGTAGTATCAGGACTTTAATAGATACTTTAACAAGCAGTTGCTTTGATTATAAAAATCATCTAGATTGGGTAATTAGATCTTTTTTTAAATTAAGCAGCTATTTCTTTCTTTCTTTTTTTTTTTTTAAAGATTTATTTATTTATTTATTTGACACAGAGAGACACAGCGAGAGAGGGGAACACAAGCAGGGGGAGCGGGAGAGGGAGAAGCAGGCTTCCCGCTGAGCAGGGTGCCCGATGTGGGGCTCGATCCCAGGACCCTGGGATCATGACCTGAGCCGAAGGCAGACGCTTAACGACTGAGCCACCCAGGTGCCCCTAAGCAGCTATTTCTAACCATCATTGTACAGGAAGGTATGAAAATGGATAGATTTGAAACTGTATTTATAAACTGCTTCTATTGTAGCATTCTAGAAATTTAGAGATCTGGGAGACAGTCCGGCAGAATTTTTTTATCAAAGGACAGAAGAGTCTTGGAGGAAAAGCTAAGAAGATAGGCTGGGTCCAGAAGGTGACATCTGGAAAAATGGGCCAGAGCATCAGGGTAAAATGATTCTGAGACAAGAAGGTACTGGATATTCAGGTTATCATGTTCTAGCAGCCGGGGACTCACTTCCTGAGAGCAGCCTCCTTGAGTCCACAACATCAACCATGCTCCCTCTGTTAGTCTTCCCCACAGCATCTGCAATCTTTCTAGTAAAATTATGTATTTGTTGGTGTGTTTACCAGCTCAATGCCTGTTTCTTCTGCTTGACCATGGGCTCTCTGAGCCCAGGCATCATGCCTGTTTTGTTTTCCACTGTCTCCCTACCACCCAGCTTATGCACTTGTTGAATGAATGAACCGAAGAATGTATGAGTATCAGGGAAGGGGGGGGTTGATAAAAAGAATAAAGAACAAATTATCAAGTTTACTGAGAACAAAAATCAACATCTCCTTTAGCTTCTATTACATTCATAAAGGTAGGACACAGCCCATTGGTGCAGATACATGTATCTCAGACATCAAGCTTCAAGAACTTTCTCACCGATACCAGGGCCACCAGCAGCACCAAAGATGCTGCCGCTGGGAAGGGGGAGGGGAGGAGAGCACAGCTACACGTGGGCTCTTAATAGCAGTAAGAGAAAGCAATAAAGGAGAAAAGAGCTTGTGCTTTGAGGAAAGAAAAAAATGGCCAAGGAGATTATTCTTAGAATTCACACAAGACACTCCAGGAAATTCTCAGCATTATTTGGGAAGTTTTTGAGAAAAGCTCAAAATTTACACTTATAAATTTGTTTTGAGATTTTATTTTTAAAGATTTTATTTATTTATTTGACAGAGAGAGAGAGAGAGAGAGAGACAGCGAGAGAGAGAACACAAGCAGGGGGAGTGGCAGAGGGAGAAGCAGGCTCCCAGCTGAGCAGGGAGCTGGATATGGGACTCGATCCCAGGACCCTGGGATCATGACCTGAGCCGAGGGCAGACGCTTAACCCACCGAGCCACCCAGGTGCCCCTGTTTTGAGATTTTACAATCACACTTAAAAACAATAACTGATAGGTTGCTAAAATAGAAAAGCAGTTTATAGGTGAGCATGTATAATTTAATGCTTCTATGTGACAAGAAATTTATTTACAATATATTCATAGCAGTTATTTCGAGAAGTGAAATTATCAATGATTCTATTTATCTTGTCTATCTGTGTTTTTTATTTTATTTTTTTATTTTTTATTTTTTTTATTTTTTTTTAATTTTATTTATTTATTTGACAGAGAGAGACACAGCGAGAGAGGGAACACAAGCAGGGGGAGTGGGAGAGGGAGAAGCAGGCTTCCCGCTGAGTAGGGAGCCCGATGCGGGGCTCAATCCCAGGACCCTGGGATCATGACCTGAGCCGAAGGCAGACGCTTAACGACTGAGCCACCCAGGCGCCCCTGTGTTTTTTATTTTAAAAAAAAGTGCTTTGGGGGTGCTGGGTGGCTCAGTTGGTTAAGCATATGACTTGATTTCCACTCCCCCAATGCATGTGCATGCACTCTCTCTCAAATAAATAAATAAATCTTTTTTAAAAAAGTGCAGGACACCTGGGTGGCTCAGTCGGTTAAATGTCTGCCTTCGGCTCAGGTCATGATCCCAGAGTCCTGGGATCGAGTCCCGCATTAGGTTCCCTGCACAGCAGGGAGCCTGCTTCTCCCTCTGCCTGACGCTCCCCCTGCTTGTGCTCTCTCTCTCTCTCTGACAAATAAATAAAATCTTTAAAATAATAATAATAAAATAAAAATTTTTAAAAAGTACTTCGGGGGGCCTGGGTGGCTAAGTGTCTGCCTTCAGCTCAAGTCATGATCCCAGGGTCCTGGGATGGAATCCCGCTTCGGGCTCCCTGCTCAGCGGGGAGCCTGCTTCTCCCTCTCCTTCGGCCCCTCCCCAGCTCATGCTCTCTCTCGCTTTCTCTCTCAAATAAATAAATAAAATCTTTTAAAAAAAATTGCTTTGGTTTTTCTTTTATTTTACTAAGTGGAAAATCATTGAGCAATCACAATGAATCTTTAACACATTTACAGCTCATTTTATTGCAGCATACAAGGAAAACATAATTCCTATCCAATATGGTACAGTTCTCAGCATATACCGCACACAAACACACTAATCCATGAGTTCAATAGTGTTGCATAATTAGCGTTTATCTGTATGTCTAATTTTTCTCCATTGAACAAGGAATCCTTATGCTTATAAATATTTTAAGAGTTTTAAAGACACACTTTTTGTGGGGGGAATGATAAGAAAGGAAAAACAAATTATGCTTTTTTCAGTGTGCTGACTTAAGAAATGGAGAGAAAAAGGTACAAGACTATAGGGTCACTTATTAAAGCAAAGACATGATGAGCGAGCAAGATAACACAAATGTACAGTTCCTATTTCCTGTGCTCTTTTCTGCTGGTGAACACTCACATCTCACCTATCTGTGATTCCTATTTAAGCAGAAAGTAAAGGTTTTCTGGAGGAAAAAAAAAAGTGAATACGATAAATGGAAAATGGAGTTGGATAATGAATAATAATACGCAGCTTTCCATCTAGATTACGTAGGAACAGTCCCATTAAAAATGCAATCTTCTGCTGGGTGGTATGGCCCACAGGCACCTCTTTGCCTTTGCTTATAGCAGCTCTTCTGCCTGGAACATGCTGCCTGCTGTTTTACTCCTTGCTCCTTCTCTCCTACCCAAAGAAGTATCGACATCTGCCAGCTTTGGACTATGCCCCGAGGAATCCATTGCCACCAAAAGGGGCAATAATTTGAAGGGTTGAAAAGTAAAGAAAACTACCCAACAGATGTTCCCAATATAAGAAAAGCCCAAGATTGATTGCTTGTCCCCACCCATCCCCAGTTTTTGCTTTCCATCAAGTTGTCTTAGCTTCAGTGCCATGATTGAACGACATATAACAATAAACAGGATTGGCCAAACCCAAGAAACAAAGAGTAAACCTTCTCAGGTGCCCATTCTTTACAGTGCTAGACTTGGGACTAGAGATGAATACCTTAGGATCTCTGATGAGAAAGCCTTAGGCCTTTTAAAATGCAAACTGGTGAGTCGTAGAAAGAAATGAAGTTGGCTTTACTGGAAAGAGTTTCTGCATCTAATATTCTCAGTGTCTTGTTGGGCCCTATAGCCTTATTAGGAATATTTCCTTTGCCCGCAAAGTGCCTGAACATGAGAGTGTATCATCTGTTGATTATTGCTTAACACTATTTCCCCTTAATAACAGTTGAAGATCCAACAAAACGAAACAAACAAAATATCCCAAACAATCAAAAAGCTAGCAGTCACTGTGAAAAAGAAGATGGGGAAAATATAAAATGTATGCAGAAATGGTGGGGCACATACAGACCACATCTAATTAGCATGCAGAGGGACTTTGGGGTGACTTTGTGACAATGACCAGATGCCTCTTTTCCTATCAATCCCTTAAAGCCTAAGAACTTCATCAAACAACTTCCCCAGCCCACTGCCTTCACCCAGGCAGACATAACCATCCCAGTTTTGGAACTCCCATAGCACTTTGGTCTCGTACCAGAAACACACTGTGAAAATTAAAACTCAATATTAGAATTAGATGTGCTCTTGCTAGGACTCCAGGTACTGGGCAGGCTCCTCCACTTGCAAAGGTGTCTTACCCATCTTGGTTTTCACAGTTCCTGGCTCATGTTTCTGGTTGCTGGTACTTGGGAAGCTTTAATAAACAATTATAAATGGCAATAATCCAAAGAGAACACAAGTGCCTTTTACTGTCGTATGGGTGGCTAATGTTAGAACTGAGACTAAGAGCCTACATCCTGAGTCTTTCACACACAATGTCAAAGATATCTACTGTTTCCCTGAAGGATAACTCTTCTCATGCCACTTTCCTGCTCAGAAACAAGATGAAAAACTTAAAAACTTAAATGGCTCCCCATCACCTGGAGAACTCTGGACTCCTCTTCATATCTGCTCATCCTCCCCAGTGCTCTCCACCTCTGTTCTGCTGTATAAACCAGAACCTAGGAGTCATTCTTGATTCCTCTCTCCCTCCTGTCCGGATGATCAAGTCCTAGCAGACCTGCCTTCACAATATACCCCAAATTTGTCTACTTCACTCTACTTCCTCTGGTTCCTTCCTAGTTTGGGGTACCAGCACCCCTCACTCAACCATCCAAATAGGCTTTTTGTTAATGACTGAAACCGGTCTCCCTATTTCCAGCCTTGCCCATCTTGAATCCATTTTTCACATTAAAGAGCAATAGAATACACTTTTAAAAAATTGTCCATTTACCTGCTTGAGAAAAAAAAAAATTTAAGTTAATAAATGTTATGTAATCTATTGCAAATTGTAATATATAGTGTAGACTATTGTCAAGAGTCCAGTATCATATATATGTTTTTGGACATATTTTAACTGTATGTCCAGGGCTTTCATTAAGACCATCTGGCAACACTGATTTCCTCTCCTTTCTTTTCATCGGCACTAAATTGTGCTGCTTCCCATTTCCTCGGCCATGTGCCACCTCAATGAACTAATTTAAGGTCCCAGGGCTTTAACATGATACTGCTTCTAGATGACATTTGTGTTGTAACAGTTGCCTACGGAGCTGGCACCTCAAAGATTAACTAGGAGAGGGAATTACCAGAACAAAAATTCACTCAGGGAAGTGTTTCCTGGAGCTCTCAAATCCACCAGGATTGATGAATGGAGCTAGAAGAGGTTTTGTTTTTTGAGAAACAGACTGTAAGTGTGTAAAAAAGCCATGGGAGAAAAGTAGAATTCTATGGAATACAGACATCCTCCAAAACAGTTCTAGCCCTGACATTCTAGCTGAAATTTAATAGAATGAGGATGGGGGGAGACAAATTAAACTTTTCTGAGTTACTAAAAGTAATTTCAAGAAAAAAATTCCCTGATAATGTCTTTTAACATACACACAACCAACACACACATTGCCTAGAAAGATTGCAGAGGTTAATGACACCAGATGGTGGTGAGATGAGGAAGTTTTTCAATACAGCCATCAGGAAAGCAGTTAAGAATTGAAGTCAGGTTGGCCTTCTGGTTAACAGATGTACCATTCAAATGACTGTTAAGCTGTTAAAAAGGAAAAGAAAAGAAAAAAAAAAGGAGAGAAAAGAGAACATTGGAGGTCCTACTGTGATATAGAATCTCTCAATGTAAATGGTACTGATAATTTAATGTCTTAAATATACATTTCTAGAACAACTTAATAGCAAGGCACAACACACTTGAGAAATTACCAGAAATAATAAGCTCAATGGTGATTTCAACAGATTGGGTTCTTATGAATCCTTTGAAGTCATGAAATAGTTAGGAGACAACATAAAGTGAGTTAAATTTTTTTTAATTTATTTATTTATTTGAGAGAGAGATTGCGGGGTGAGGGACAGAGGGAAAGAATCTCAAGCAGACTCCCTGCTGAGCATGGAGCCTGACTCAGGGCTCCAACCCATGCCCCTGAGATCGTGACCTGAGCCAAAATCAAGAGGCACACCCTTAACTGACTGAGCCTTCCAGGCACCCCTGAATTTTAAAATTTTAAGGAGAAGATGGGTTGAGTGAATGGAGCTTCATGGCAAATGGTACGGTCAATCTCTCACTCCTGCTGCATCTGAACACTGTTATGAATACACCTTTAACAAGTTTTCTCTCATTTTCCAAAATATACACAGGCTTTCTTAGTGTTTCTCACTGAATTAGTAGATCATTAAAATTTCAAATTCGTACTGTACTGATACAGACAATTGGATTATTAATCCAGTGAAATGTTTTTGTCATGAAAGGAAATACACAGACAAGGCCAATGAGAATTGTGTCCTCGAGTTGCTTAGAGACTAGCAAGAAATATGTGGTGTGTTCATAAATACATCCGTAGAGGCAGAACTGCCACGTATGGTTGAGTAAGCTGTGATGCAAAACTGCACGGTCATCTAGTCAGCCTAGAAATAAAGGGATGGACAATAAGCGTACAAAGGAGAGAGAAGTTTCTTTCATGTGGAAGATCTGGAAAGGCTTCCTGGAAGAGGTGTTGTTTAAGTTGTGTGTTGATGGAAAGGATTTAGTTACACACATGTTGGAATGATGGTGAGAGGCATTCAGCCAAAGGAAATGGCTGCTTCTGATACAAGCGGCCCAAACCCGTTAACTGATCCCAGTCCTGTGTAGTATGGTCAGCGTATGTCGCTCTGGCCTGACCTCCTTGTGGGACTCCTTCACATACCTACCCCTTCCTTTGCCTCATGCTCCCTCCAACACCCCCCAACCCCACCCCTGCTTTACTCAGCTAACTCACCTGCAGATGTCAGCTTGAGCTTTACTGCCCATCACCTACCCTCCACCTCCATCCCAGCCTGGGGTGAGCATTACTCCAAATGAAATGTTCCCATCAAACTCTGGGCAGATCTGTTATCACACTTATCATATATGTTTTGAACAGTTCTTTCATTTGGTTCCCCTGCAAAATTGCAGGCTGCCAAGGGAAAAGGCTTCACATTGTTCACAGTGAATTCTCTAGGGATTAACACAGTACATGATACCTAGTATGGGTTCAGTAAACACTTTTTGTATTGCTATGTCCATATTTTGCTACATCAAATTCAATTAAAATATGTTTTGTGAGAAAGGGGCACCTGAGACATATATCAGGTTTTCTGTACAATACAGTTTCTTTAAAAGTGCTTCAGTGTTCATAAAGGAGAAATCATAGGTAGTAATATTACATATCTCTATAGTTTTTTAAACTCTGCTTTTAGAACTTTGGGGTTGTTATCCAATTAAATAAATAAGTCATATCTAGCTGGCCCCTCCATCAATCTCCAAGATAGCAAGAACACAAAAATGTACAAGTTTCTGTTAGTTTGAAATGTATAGTGAGTATATGACAAGCCAAGGAGCTTGGGCATCATCCACTGATCCATCCATTCAAAAAATATTCTCTTCATGACAGGATCATTCCAGGCATTGGGGATACAGTTGAAAACAGGACAGAAAAGATCTTACAGGGGTGGGGAAGGGGAGATAAACATATAAACAAACAAATAACCAAAAAGATTTGTAAGGGCTATTGAGAAAATAAATGGAGTTTGTGGTAAGAGATGGGAACATGAGGGGCACCTGGGTGGCTCAGTCGTTAAGCATCTGCCTCGGCTCAGGTCATGATCCCAGAGTCCTGGGATCGAGCCCCACATCGGACTCCATGCCCCGCAGGAAGCCTGCTTCTCCCTCTCTCACTCCTACTGCTTGTGTTCCCTCTCTCACTGTGTCTCTCTCTGTCAAATAAGTAAATAAAATCTTTAAAAAAAAAAGAGAGATGGGAACATGAGACGACTTACTTTATGCGGTTGGAGAAGGCATCTCTGAGAAAAGGGCATTTAGATGGAGAAACAGATGGCAAGAAGGAAGCAGGAATGTGAAGAATTGGGGAAGAATGCGCTGTGGCCAGTAATATAAAATTTTAAAAGACAGTGTTCAGACATTTCACTTCAAGGAAGTGCAAATCCATTGAATACCAGTGATAAGTATCATCTAGGCTTCTGCAGAGATCCCCCTTCCCTCCCCTCAGAATCAACATCTCATAATTAGAGGAGCAAGTCCTTGAAACAGGGGAGGTGAGACAGAGTTTTTTTTTTATTTTTCTTTTATTCCCCATTTCCCATTTAAATAACTCCAAAGAGTTCCTCTTTACTCTTCTCCCAGCCCTGAACCAGTCAGGCTTCTCGCTTGCAAACCATGAAACTGACCCTGGCTAATTTAAGATGAAAATAGATTACTGGAAGGTGATGGGGATTCCATTCATCTGATGAAAATGCTGGAGAGTCAGCTTGAAAGGCTGACAGGAAACAAGGGGACCTAGCTAGCAGAGAACATAGCCAAATCCCTGACAGGAGCATTTGCTTAGGACCCAGAGCTGGGCACTGCTGTCCATGATCCCCACTCCGCACTGCCGTCAATGGCTGCTGCCTGCCAGACCCCTGGAACCCGACTCACTCCACCACCACTGCTTCCAAGAATAATCTCTCAGTGTCCCTGTGTCTTTGCATCCCTCCCTCCAGATTCAGATTCCTTGGCAGAAACAAACGAATCAATTGCACTACTGGGTATTTACCCCAAAGATACAAATGTAGGGATCCGAAGGAGCACCTGCACCCCAATGTTTATAGCAGCAATGTCTACAATAGCCAAACTATGGAAAGAGCCCAGATGTCCACTGACAGATGAATGGATAGAGAAGACGTGGTATATGTATATGTATATATATATATATATATATATATATATATATATATATATACATACAATGGAATATTATGCAGCCATCAAAAGAAATGAAATCTTACCATTTGCAGTGTTGTGGATGGAACTAGGGGGTATTATGCTAAGTGAAATAAGTCAATCAGAGAAAGACAATCATCATATGATCTCACTGATATGAGGAATTTAAGAAACAAAACAGAGGATCGTAGAGGAAGAGAGGAAAAAATAAAACAAGATGAAACCAGAGAGGGAGACAAACGATAAGAGACTCTTGATCATAAGAAACAAACTGAGGGTTGTTGGAGGGTGGGGGGTGGAGGGATGGGGTAATTGGGTGATGGACATTAAGGAGGGCACATGATGTGATGAGCACTGGGAATTATATAAGACTAATGAGTCACAGACCTGTATGTCTGAAACCAATAATACATTATGTTAAAAAAAAAAATAAGAAGAAGAAAGAAAAAGAAAAAAGAAACCAAGGAATCCAGTTGGCCAAGTCTAACTCCATGTGCCAACACCTCGATTTTCTCATCTTGAAATTGGGTACACTGGTATCCATCTCACAATGCTATTGTCAGGATTAAATTAGATAATATAGAGTCTCACAATAGCTGTTGTTTGTGTTGTTTTCATTCCTATGTTGAGCCCTTAGGACACAAGTTCTTCAGGATAACCAAAGTCACCACTTAATGCCTTTATTCTAATTGTTGCTGTTGCCATCACAGGCTCCTGTCCTGTTCCATCTTGCCATTTTATCACTCTTTTCCTCCTTTATTTTCTCTTTTGTCTTCTGCCTCATTTCCTGTAGGGAATCTCAATTTTCAGAATTACATATTGGTATTTTATAAGTATCACTGGCCAATTTGAGAATTTCTTTCATTTTATGAGGGAAAAGAATGTTTCAGGCAGAGGTGTCAGGACTTTGGTTCTTTGCCATATTTTAAAATTATGGCTTTGTTTTGTTGTTCAAGGCAAATAGGTCTTTTATTCTTGCTTTTCTTTTCTAAGTCCAGAATCAGCCTAAACAACCGGAGGTTGCAAAGGATTATTCACTAGAACAGGGTTTTTCAATCTTAGCACTACTGACATTGTGGGCTGGGTAGTTCTTTGTTTGGGTCCTTGTGCATTGAAAGAGTTTAGCAGCATTTCCGGCTGCAAGTATCTCTCCTTTTCCCCACCCCACTGTCACAACCAAAAATGTCTCTTGGGAGCTAAAATCATCCTAATGGAGAGCAACTGCCAGGCACTTGACTAAGTGATTTATATCTATGCTACTCTTATGTTCACCATGAGGTTTTTTTCTAAACAGCATTCAAATGCTTTGCCACAACTTCGGTGATTTGGATCACTTCCTTGAACGAATGAACTAAATTTTTCCACACCTAACCATACGCTACATCTCAGACCTCATGCCTTGGTGGCAAGAGTGACTTAGCTTAGAGTGTATATATGGATCATGCCCACATAGTTCTTTTTTTTTTAATGCCCATATAGTTCTATTAAGAACATTCATACAGCAACTCAAATGCATCTTTTTTATATATGACTTGTAAGTTCACTGTCATTAAAATATCATAGCTCTTTCACTGTAAAATAGCATTGGCTGTAGGATTCACCTTAACTCTCTTTTTACTCAAAAACATTCACAATCTTCTTTTTAGCTTAATTAACCATAAATAGTACATATATTTGCATTCCAACTTATTTCTCAAGATTGCACTCAAACTATGAATCCAAGAGTAGTTTTCAAATGTTAAAATACATCGGAGTCATTGTGGGAGCTTGTTAAAATGCATATTCCTGGCTGTTGTCTTTATATTATAACTTTGAGGATAAGCAGTAGAGCCCAGGGATACAATCAATTCTAGACAATATCTCACTGAATCCTGATGCAAGTAGTCCATCAACATACATTGAGAAAGATTGGTCTAATTTTTCTTTACATTTATTTTTTTTTAAAGATTTTATTTATTTATTTGAGAGAGAGAAGGAGAGAGGGAGAGCATGAGAGCGGGGAGGGCCAGAGGGAGAAGCAGGCTCCCCACAGAACAGGGAGCCCGATGCAGGACTCGATCCTGGGACTCCAGGATCATGACCTGAGCCAAAGGCAGCCGCTTAACCAACTGAGCCACCCAGGCGCCCCATAATTCTTCTTTACATTTAGAATATAAAGATTTTTCTAAATCATCTTGGCCCTCAGCAGCCGCATAGACCATCCATGTTTACCATACCAATAACACACTGCTTTTCATAGTCTTGATCATGATCTTGAGACATCCTAAATAGTACCAGGGATTCACTTGAACTTTCTATTTAGCTAAATTTGTAGTTTTGCTTCTAGTAATTAAATTACGTACCACTGGGAGTTAAATAGCTTATTTTATAAGTCAGCTGGGACTTTTCCACAGATGAATGTTTGAGGCTGTGGTGCTAGACTTCCGTGATGCTTGCATTGGCTAGACCAATCTTTGTTATCTTAGAAAATTCTCTATTCCCCCTGATTTGGCACTTTCTACTGCCTTTCAATTTATCACCTGGGGCAAAGCAGATGATCTTCTGGATATAAAATCATTTTCATTTTAGGACTGCATAATAATATCAATTTTAAAAGAAATTTTAGATGACAGTTTAATTTGAAATTCACCAGACTGTGATGTTACCAACGCAAAGCACTTATTGAGGTGACGATTGATCAATAGCTCATACATATGTGTCTAGTCATTGACAACTACTTATCAATTTGCCTTCTCCCAGGTGGCTGGACAATTTCATTTGATATTGATTATAAGATGCATCTAGATTTTAGAGGCAATCAAGTGTGATAAGAGGTATTTTACCATAAAAAAGCAATTCTTATGATTAGGATTTTAAGTCTAAGTTTTACACTTCTAATCAGTATACTTTTCAAGAATATTAAAATGATTAGGCAGCTTAATCTGAACAGGGGAATTGTGTCTCTTATAGAATTTTTTTAAAACAAGAAATTTTACTTCTGCATAAAAGAAATAGTAAAATTTCTGAATCAATGAAGCTTTTATTTATATCACACAAATTAGTATATATGAATAATCAGCATATTCTTAGTGTGCTTTTTTCTAATTAAAAAAGCATAAGCTAATTCAATAATTCCTTTTTCCAGACAAACTGCAGAATTAGAAGATACAGAAACAGGTTTATCAGACAGAAAGCTATAGGACTAAGTCTGTAAACAAAGTTAGTACCAGAAATTGGTTGGTTGTGTTTGATTTCAGAAAGGTGTGTGCCACACTGATAAACCAAGAATATATCCCCAAATTGACTGGTTCTATCCATAATATGTGCCAGTGCTTATTTTATTCAGTAGGTTCAGAACCATCTGACAACTTGCTTTTACTTCACGGAGAGTACAAATCAGGGAGGCAGAAGAAAGTGCACAAGTTTTCTTACTCTGGGCTGCTTATCTTATAAACCATCATTATTCATCCACCCAAGCTCTCTGATAAGTGTTATTAGAAAACATACGTGGGCAAGAAAGCTGAGAGTAAGAGACTAAAAGGATGCAAATGAAATATCTCCAGAGGCGATTAGGTAACTGGTATCTTAGTTTCATTAGGAGCGCCTGTCTACATTGGAAAACATTTCTTCTGACCTGGCCAAGTTACAAGAAGGCAGTAGAACCTCTGCCTTGAAGAATACCATCAACATCAAGAAGTCTTCTCTCTTGTTTTTCCATAGAGTCTGGCCTCTAAGGTGTTAGGGTAAAGTGAGCATGGGATTTTTGTCAAGTTCAGAGGCTCTTGAGATTTGTTTCTCAGACTTGGAAAGCCTTGGTGCATCTGCAGTGGCTAAGTTGGAGCTGAGGGCCACCACAATCAGGGTGAAATCTTAGGCACAGCTTCTATGGGGGCAGTGAGCACCCCCCTCCCAGTCACCATAGTCTAAATGTAGCTAACAAGGGCCAAAACGGTGGTGGTAGAAACCAGAATAAGGAGGGAACAAATGGGGACAAAGTTGCTAAGAAAGGCTAGCCGGAACTTGTCAATTTTTAAAATGTGAAGGGAAAGGAAAGGCAAAGAATGAAACAAAGCAAAACAAAACAAAACAAAAATGCTTCCCTTTTTTAAGCCTGGGAGACTGTGAATATAGCAGTGGCGTTAATAGCACTAGGGAAGTCAGGAGGATAAACATTTGGGAGCTCAAAGATGTGGCAAGTTTTTGATTTATTAAATTTGAAGGGCCAGTGTAGCCGGAAGTGTCCAGTTGGCTAATGAAGGAATAGAAATAAAACTCAAAGGAAGATTCAGGAATTTGCACAAAGATGTCAGTGGAAACTCCAAGGGACAAAATATAGGGATTAATGAAGAGGTGGTTCAGGATAAAAGGTTCCACAATTCAGCACATAGGGGAGGGAAAACAGGCATCTTGAGAAGACAGACAGAATTTTGAAAGTATGTCCAGAAAGTTGCATGTCAGAGAATCACATTTCAAGGAAAGGGCTGGTCAGCTGTGTCAGTGATGGGAAAACGTAAGGCAGATGACATGATGATGAACACAGTAGAAAGGAATTAAAGCAGCTTGTGATTAGTTGAAGGCAAATTTGGAAGAAGATCATTTCGTGACAATCCTCCAGGGATTGTGCCAATGACACCTTATATTTCATCTCCAGTTCAGCCTGAACAGATGGCACAAATGAGAATCTCTTCACATGAGGGTTTCATCTGGATTTATAGCCCAGTTAGTCCCATTTCCTTATTTGCCTCCAGAAGGGCTGGAAGCAAAACCCTGTATGCATTCCCGGAGGAGGCAGAGTAAGGCTCATTAACAAGATGTTAGAGATGGCTTTGCTTGCAGTTTTATGAAGAAACTTTATGAATTAGCAATGTAATATGTAATGTAGTACACTCTCTTACCACTACAGATCCACATTTTGGCACTTTATATTATAGCTGTATTTGAAATGAAATATAATTGGTTTCTGAACTGTCAGATTTCAGCATCTTAAAGTAAGCCACTGAAAGTAAGATTGATAAAATTATTTTCATCTTAAATATTAAGAGATGGTTTCCTGTGAGTAATACAAATATGGTACTTTCTTAATTTCCAAACTTAGCAAATCCCAAACCAAACCTTTTAATGATAATAAATCTTATTATACTACACTGAAGTCCCCTCTAGTCTATGCCAGAGGTTTGAAATAAAGCCTGAAATAAACACTTATTTCATTTCTATAAAAATATTTCAAATTTCCTTTTTGATGTATGGCACTCCTCAGGATTTTATGCATATGTCCTGAATTTTATTATTGCTATTTCAAATGCCTTATCATATTTTACTATTCTGTATAATGTAGTGAAAATTTATGAAAAATAAGACTACAGTTTGATTAATTATAGTCCAGCAGTTATAATTCTGCCTTTGAATTAATCAGTGATTTCTTTCGTTATAACATCAGTATTCCTTTTACAGACATTTTTTAATGGATCAGTAATAATCCTATATTTCATAGAGTTATATCTGGTTGTAAATAATAAAATGCTACTTTGAACTAACCTAGCATTCTCATAACTAAAAGTCAGCAACCAAACATAGCACAGGAATATGGCTGGGCTCCCAGAATGATCTAGAACCAGGGCTTTGTCTGTACTCCCTTCTGCTCTTCTACTCCACAGTTTTTCTCTGAGGACTAACTTCCTCTGCTCCCCAGTCAACACACGAAACATGGAGATCAATAGCTCCCTGATTTGTGTGTTATAATTCACCCTTCTAGGGAGAGGGTAATCTTCTCTCTCTCAGTTCCAATTTTAGAATTCTGAGGCAAAAGACTGGCTATTTTTTATCAGCTGTTGTTCAGTCTTAGGTGAATCAACTGTGGCCAACAAGTGGGGTCCAGAGAGGAGACTGGGATTTTTGATTTTTGATCCAACCTATCAACTGTGGACAGGAATCATAGATATGTTGGACGAAATGACTGCCCTGAATCTACAGCCATTATGACCGTGAAAGGGAAGTACCTAGAAAAGTGGTGTGGGCTATAAGAGGCTGTACTTACAAAGTGATGAGATAACCTGTTGATTCAGTCACTAAAATTTTTTAAAAATCAGCTAATTTGCTTAGAAGAAAACTACAACCATAACTATCATTTGGGCCGGTTTAAATAATTTTATTTTAGAATATTTGTTATTTGGGGCACATGCAAACATATTGTGGTTGATTTTAATTATTATTGGGGGACTCTTGTGGAAAATTGGGTGAGCAGGGGGACACATTTTTAAAAACACAGGACAGCCAGTCTTATCCAGTTACTGATTGAGAAGGATGGGGAAGGATGTAAGTGGGAATCTATTAGCACTGCCTCTTCTGCTTTGCTTTTTTGTACCTGGAAACCTGGCAGGACACTTAAGGTGCCTTAGTCCCCTCTACAGATAGCAGAGCAGGAAAAGAGGAACCATAGACTGCCTCTGCCTGGACTTCCTGGTTATATGATAATCTCCTGACCTAATTTAAGCTGCCCTGTAGTATTCTTCTGGCATTCACAGCTGACACAACCAATGGAAGTAGCTATTATAATATCAAGAAAGTATAAAATACTATAAGTCTGTACCTTGGTACCTGAAGGTTGCTAATTTCTACTATAAATCTTTTTTTGCCCTTTTGGGAGGTACAGAAAGCTGGATAATGGCCACATCCTATCCCCAGAACCTGTAAATATGGTATCTTGCCTGGTAAAAGAGACCGTCCAGGTGTGATTAAGTTAAGGATCTTGAGATGGGGAGATTATCCTGGATTATTCAGGTGGGCCCAATGTGATCAGAAGAGTCCTTTTAAGCGGGAGGTGGGAGGATTAGAGTCAGAGAGATGTACATATCGAAGCAGAGGTCGGAGAGCAAAGAAGGTGTGACACTGAGGCTTTAAAGATGGAGGAAGGGACCATGGGTCAAGAAATGTAGACAACCTCTAAAGACTGGAAAAGGCAAGAAAATAGACTCTCCCCTAACACCTTCAGAAGTGATGCAGCCCTACAGACCCATTTTAGACTTCTGACCTATATAATTGTAAAATAATAAACTTTCATCATTATACTACTTTGTTGGTGTCAATTTGTTACAGAAATGGTAGCAAACTAACACAGGGGCTTTAATTAACAACAGTATAAACACACTGGACTCCTGCAAGAGTTCCCAAAGAGTCACTCAGCCTCCTCACCCATCAGATCCATTCAGGACACTGCAGGGGCATCATGAGGCTGTGTCCTTTCACTAGATTGAAATTTTCCTCTCTGATCTAGTAAGATTGACATTATAGAGCTGGAGGCAAATCTGGCTTCTTTATATCCATAATTGGTTTTTGAACTCCGTTTCCTAGAGGTTTTTGTGACTAGGTTGTATCTACTGAGTGGAAATTTCACTCATGTGACATTTAATATAGAACTCTCTGAATGCATGATTAATTTTTGCATACCAGATATTACCTCATTATCAGATTTACAGAAAGTAGCAATGTAATTATAAAGCAGCTATTTTCAGCACACTCTGCCAGGTTATTTCTCTGCCAAATCATTATGCCCTGAGAAACAACACGTGGCACTATTGAAAACAAGTTGAGTCTTGTGAGCAATCAGTTCAGATAATTGCATCTTTATTATTGACAGTTCCCTTAGGACTCAAGGGTCTCGCGATCTGCTCTGCTCTGGGACTGCAATTCATTAAGGTTTTCAATCTTGAGCCAGTTTTAATTAAACTGTCCTCCTTTTCTCTTTAGCTCCCCATAGCTCATTTTTCTTAGCAGGTCTTAGTTGGTATAGAAATCCAGCTGTTGAGTTAATCTGAGACCCCTCCTATCTGTCATTTTGAGGAGTCTCTTCTCAGCTTATAAACTCAGCAGTTTATTTAGCTGAATGAGCACAAAATGTACCTGCTTCCACAAAAAGAAAACAAAAAGTAAAAAAGAAGATTAAAAAAATGCCTTTTAGCACCTCAGTTTGCATCTTTTAGAAAATAAAACAGGCACTTGGAGACATTCATAAGCTGATACCATGTTTGTGGCAATAATACTAGATGATGAATTTAGTATCCTGAGTACAGATCAACTTTTAGTTCTCTTCGTTCTGAAATTAAACTGCCTGTGATTGATTGATATGATATGACACATATGATAGACAAATTTCTGGAAGATTCATAGCTTTTCCTCCCTTTTCCCATAGGATTCTCTTGACTGGCTATAATCATCCTTTATTTTATGCACAAAGTGAAATAGATTTGTTTGTTGTTTGTTTATTTTTACTGAGAAGCAATGACATATGATGCATCTCTTGTTAGTTGCCATTATCAGTTTTCAGAGTAATAACTTTGTTTTAGCAACACAGGTTCTCCTTCATTGTGGGTAAGAAAAAACAGTTTCTTTGTTCATCCAACAATCTAATAAATATTCATTGAGTGCCTTCTTTGTGCAAAGCCCAATACAAGGCAAAGCATAGAATATAAAATTGTTGAAAACAGGCTCGACTTTCAGACAAGTCACTGAGTTAGGTTATACATGTTAACTTTCTTCTCAAATTGCACAGGGACTCCTCATTGCTACTGCATTCCTCATTACAATGTTTGGGAGAGAAGATCTGAGAACAGGGAGTCTGAAGGAAAGGTGATTAGATAGGAGGCATTGTCTAGTCATGAGGTTCTATGGAGACAAATAAGATGATAGAATAAAGAGAAAAATGATGTTATAAAATACATTTAGAAAGAAAGAATTGAAAGAACTTAGTAGCTGATTGGTTATGAAGGTAAATATGTGGGGAAATATAAAATTTTTTTCTTTTCATTTTTAAAATACTCATGACTATTTAACCAAAAATTAAAACCTTGTCTTACGGGATTTAGGAAAAAAATATGATGTATGGAAACTCTAGAATAAAGAATAAATTACAAAATTGCTACATAATGTGAAGTGGTACAATATTTTAAGTAAGCTGTGAAAAGTTAAGGGTATCTACAATTCCTACAACAACCAATAAAAATTAATACAAAGAGGTATAGCTAAAAAGTCAACAGGTAAATTCAAATGAGATTCTAAAAATTATTCAAATAAGCTAAAGGAAAAGAGAAGGACATACAGATAGCCAAAAATAAAATGGTAGACGCAGTCCAACTGTGTCAGTCATTTACATTAAATGTTAAAGGATCCCATTGGGTAATGAAAAGTTTTCCGCTAAGTGGTGCTGGAACAACTAGGTATGCATATAGAACATACCGAACTTCATTCCCTATTTCATGCCATACACAAATGTTAATTTGAGGCACATCATAAACCTAAATGTAAAACCTAACATCAAAAAGCTTTTAAAAGAAAAGATAGGAGAATACAGATGGGCCGCAGAATCATTGTCAATTAAATAAAATTGTTATGTTATACTGTATCAAAAACTGCTACTAAAAGACGCTATTAAATGAATAGGCAACCCGTGTACTGAAAGAAAATATCTGCAAAACTGGCATCTAGGATATATAAAAAGATGGTCTCAGTAATAAGAAGACATACACCCCAATTTAAAAAATAGACAAAAGATTTGGGTAGACAGTTCATAAAACAAGATATACAAATGGTCAATAAACACAAGAAAATGCTCTCCACATCATTATTCATCAGAGAAAGGCAAGTTAAAGCCACACTGAAATTTCATCCTATGACTATCAGAATGGCAAAAATTTTAAAAACTGACAACACCAAATGTTGATGAGGATATGGAACAACTGGAATCTTCACACATTGGTGGGAATGTAAATGTAAAATGTTTAAAAGAGTACATGTATGATGAGCACTGAGTAGTGTATAGAATTGTTGAATCTCTATATTGTATACCTGAAACTAATGTAACACTGTATGTTAAGTCCAGTGAAATTAAAATTAAAAACTTAATAAAAAAGAAAAACAAGATTGGATGATTTGTTCTACTGGATATCAAGACTTATTATAAAGCTCCACTAATGAAGGGGAAAAATGGACAAATATACCAACAAAACAGAAAAGAAAAAGACCCTTGAATTTATGGACTCAATATTTGACAAAGTAGGCATTAAGAACAGTAGAGAAAGTTCAATATTTTGAACAAATGATTCTGGGCAAATTAGACATCCACTTGGAAACAAAATAGAATTTTAACTCTCTGCCTCCCACCATACATAAAAATCAGTTCCAAATAGACTGTTGATCTAAATATGACAGACAATACAATAAAGTTTCTGAAGGAGAATATGCTCATGATCTAGGCTATTAAGTGGGAAATAAAAAATATCATGCAGGAAGATATGAAAAATTTGGATTACAATTACTAACTTCCTTTCATCAAAAGACTTCCAGACCATGAAAACAGGGGAAAATATTTGCAAAACATAATAAGTAATAAAGGGGTTGTATCCAGATTATGATGAACTCCATAAAGCAATAAGAAAAGGATAGGCAACAACATAGAAAAATGAGCAACAGACTTAAATAAGTTTTCACTAAATAAGATATTCAAATGACCATAAACACATGATGACCTCATCAGGCATTGGGAAAATGCAACTATATCACATTGTGGCACCCCTACAAACTCATCAAAATGCTAACATTAAAAAGATTGATAATACCACTTGTTCACGAGGACATGGAACACTTACATGCTGCTGGTGAGTGTAAATTGATACAACCAACTTTGGAAGACTATTTGCCATTATCCGCTAAAGTTGAAAATATGTAAAAACCAATGACTTGGCATTTCTACTTTTAGATACATACCCAATATGTATACATGCACATGTGTAGCTAGAGATGTATAGAATAAAGTTCACAGCAGCATTATTTGTAATAGGGGAAAGTTAGAGGGCGCCTGGGTGGCTCAGATGGTTAAGCGTCTGCCTTTGGCTCAGGTCATGATCCCAGGGTCCTGGGATCGAGTCCCGCATCGGGCTCCCTGCTCCTTGGGAGCCTGCTTCTCCCTCTGCCTCTCTCTTTCTCTGTCTCTCATGAATAAATAAATAAAATCTTTAAAAAAAAATAGGGGAAAATTAGAAACATCTCAAAGGTTCACCTATGGTAGAATGGTAGAATATGTGATATATTCGTGTAGTGAAATAGTCTATAGCAATAAAAAGGAAGTAACTACAGTTGTATGCAACAAAAACATGAATGTCATAAATATAATGTTGAGCAAAGGAAGTTGTATACAAAAAATTGCATACTGTAGGTATTTATATAGCTTTCAAAAACTGACCATTCCTGAGGTCATGCTCCCTTCCTGGACGCAGCCTGTATCCAGTGCTGGATGCCAAAGGACCCTCCCAACTCCAGAGCTTGCCACTGAATGAAGTGAAGCTTTGGCTGTCATTGTCACCCAACTTCTCCTTCTACCCCAGGGTTTCTCAAACTCAGCATTACTGACTTTTTGAGCTGGCTAATTCTTTGTTAGAGAGGCTACACTATGCATTATAGGATATTTAACACTATCCCTGGCTTCTACCCACTAGATGCCAGTATATTTCCACATGTTGCTAAATATATCCTGGGGTGCAAAATCTTCCCCAGTTGAGACTCATGGTGCAATCTTGTCTCCTTCAGCCTCCATGGATGTTGATCCTGAGAGCATTCCCCAATAAACTTTCTGCATGCAAATCATTGAATCTCTGGCACACCCTGATGAGTTCTGTTCATTTAATAAACCATTTACACATGTGTTTATTGGTAAATTATACCGGTACTATGTAATTATACATTATATGTTATAGAATATAATTATAAAACATAAACAAAAACAATTGAAGAGGAGACAAAATAAATATAATTAGTAGTTCTAGCATTTTCTCTGCTCCCCAAAAGAATGTTCATTGGCACCTCCTAGAAAGCCTAAACCATGCAGTAGAGACCAGTGCTCTGGGAGGTGGGAGGAAACAGCAAAAGAAATGTAGGTAGAGCAATTAGTCTTAGTAACCCACTGAGGCAGGGAAAAAAGGAGAGAATAGTTACAATAAAGACTTGCCAGGATGGGGGGCAACAGATACATGAAAAAGTGCTCAACATCACTAATCATCAGGGAAATGCAAATCAAAACACAATGACATAGCACCTTGTATCTGTTAGAATAGCTATTCTCAAAAAGACAAGAAATAGTAAGTGCTGGCAAGGATGTGAAGAAAAGGAACCTTTGTGCACTGTTGGTAGGAATGTAAATTGGTATAGTTACTATAGAAAATATGGAAGTTCCTCAAAAAATTAAAAACAGAATTACCATATGATCCAGCAATTCCACTTCTGCGAATTTATCTGTAACTATGCAAACACTAACTCAAAAAGATACATGTGCCCCTATGTTCATTGCAGCATTTATACCACAGCCAAGATATGGAAACAACCTGTGCCCATCAATGAATGGATAAAGAAAACATGGTACAGGGCGCCTGGGTGGCTCAGTTGGTTAAGCGACTGCCTTCGGCTCAACTCATGATCCTGGAGTCCTGGGATCGAGTCCCACATCGGGCTCCCTGCTCAGCAGGGAGTCTGCTTCTCCCTCTGACCCTCCTCCCTCTCGTGCTCTCTCTCATTCTCTCTCTCGCAAATAAAAAAAAAAAAAATTAAAAAAAAAAAGAAAACATGGTGTGTGTGTGTGTGTGTGTGTGTGTGTGTGTGTCTACAATGGAATACTCTTCAACCATTAAAAAGAAGGAAATCTTGCCATTTGCAACAACATGAACCGATCTTGAGGGCATTATGCTAAGCGAAATAAGTCAGAGAGAGAGAAACAAATTCTATATGCTCTTACTTTTACGTGGAACCAAAAAGCAAAACAAACAAACAAAAAACTGAGTTTGTAGATACAGAGAACAGGTTAGTAGTTATTGCCAGAGGTGGGATGGAGTGGGCAAAATGAGTGAAGAAAGTCAAAAGGTACAAATTTCCAGTTATAAAATAAATAAGTCCTGGCGATGTACAACATGGAAACTGTAGTTCATAATACTGTATTGCGTAATTGAAAGTTGCTAAGAAAGTAAATCTTAAAAGTTCTCATCACAAGAAAAAGTTTTGTAGCTTTGTGGTAACGGGTGTTAACTAGTCTTATTGTGGTGATCATAAACAAATATCAAATCATTATGTTGTACACATGAAACTAATATAAAGTTATATGTCAATTATACCTCCATTAACAAATGAAAACTTTGGGGGTGCTGGGTGGCTCAGTTGGTTAAGCAACTGCCTTCGGCTCAGGTCATGATTCTGGAGTCCCGGGATCGAGTCCCACATCGGGCTCCCTGCTCAGCGGGGGGTCTGCTTCTCCCTCTGACCCTTCCCCTCTCATGCTCTCTGTCTCCCATTCTCTCTCAGATAAATAAATAAAATCTTTAAAAAAAAAAAAAAAAGAAAACTTTGGGGAACGATAATGGCGATAGATAGCAAGATAGAAAAAGTAGTCAGTGTATATCCAGATGGCATTGATCGCTTGAGCAGGCATCAGGTAAATGGGATTTGTGGCTAAATATACTTGATTATGCCTACAAGCTACCCACTAAAATTCTTATAAAAATGCAATGAAAGTTTAAAAACTAGCTAGAGGAGTAAAAGTAAAGATAAAATCATTAATTAAAGGTCAGAAGGAATTTTTTTAATTGTATCATTGTTGGATCAAAAGGTAAGTTCTTGAATTTCACAACATAATCTCTTATCTCTAAACTGAAATTAGTTTATCACATATTTTTAAGTGCATATTAATATAGCATCGTCCTATTAGAAATAAAGAGACATTATTAGAAATTCACACAGAAACAAGTAATGTAGTGAGAAATTTCATCCCATCATCAGTCCATTTCAGATGGAGTAGTAAAAACAAATAACAGAGGTTTTGAATAATCTAAGTAATAATATTGGACATGTGTTCTTTTTTTTTTCTGCATTTTCATTTAAGGCCCAAGTTTCTAACCTCTCCTGGAGCTTTTTCTGAGTGAGCTCCAGAGAGATGATCCATAAATTCTCAGGACCATGGTACTACGGGCTGAATTGTACCCCTACCCCAAATTCATTCATTTGAAAACCTAACCCCAGTACCTCAGAAGTGACTGTATTCAAAGGTAGAGCCTTTTAAAGAGGTAATTAAATTAAAACGAGGCTATTAGGGTGGGCCCTAAACCAATCTCACTGGTGTCCTTATAAGAAGAAGAAATTAGGACACAAAGAGACATGGGCGTAGCACACAGATGGATGACCACGTGAAGGGGCAGTTAGCGGGGCGACCACCTGCCGGTCAAGGAGAGACTCCTCAGAAGAGACTGAAGCTACTGAAATTTTGACCGGGATAAATGTTTCTGTTGGTTAAGCCACTCAGTCTGTGGTATTTTGTTACGGCCGTTCTGGGAAACTGACGTAGAGCGGGAGCTGCCCCCACCTCAGTGTTCTTTTTTTTTTTTTTAATTTTAATTCCAATATTATTAACATACAATGTTATATTAGTTTCAGGTGTACAATATAATGATTCAACAATTCTATACATTACTCAGTGCTCATCATGCTGCCTCTATGTTTTTTATCAATGTATCCGTCAAATTCCATGGCAGATTTGTAAAATATATAATATTATATCAAAAACAAAAAGAAAAACTTAAGAGTAATTTGATTTGTTTTTCTTTTAAAGATTTTTATTTATTTATTTGAGAGAGAGAGAGCGAGAAAGAGAGAGAGCAGAAGCCAGGGGAGGAGGGAAGAGGCAGAGGGAGAAGCAGACTCCCCACTGAGCAGGGAGCTCAATGTGGGGCTCCAACCCAGGACCCTGGGATCATGACCAGAGCTGAAGGCAGACGCCCAACCGACTGAGCCACCCAGACTCCCCAAGAGTAACTTGATTTGAACTTTTTTTTTTTAGGTAGGCCAAAGTGGGGGAGGGGAATAAGATTGATAAGCTTAACTACCTAAAACAAAACAGTCACCAAAAAATAATATTTATTGTAAGAAAATTCTAAGCAAAACTAAGAGCCAAATAAAACAGGAAAATTATTTAATCTCCAAAGAAATCTTAAAAATCAACTTTATGCCAGTAAAATGTAAACCTTAGATAAAATTGATATATTCCTAGAAAAATAGAACTTACCAAAATGAACTAAAAAAAAAAACTATGTATTATAACCATTGAACAAATTGAATCAACATTATAAAATCTATCTACAAAGAATAAATCAGGGGAAATGGATTTACAGGTGAATTCCTAGCAAACATTCTAAAACCAGATCATTCTATTCATATAAAAACCCTTCAAGAAAATTTAAAAAGAGGACGCAAACATTCTCCAACTCAAATTAGCAGGAAAAAGCCAAAAAACATGAGGCCAACTTACAGAAGAAATGCAAAGAACAAATAAACATATTTTAAAAGATCCAAATGCACTAGTAAGCTAAAATTCAAATTAAGACCATAATTAGATGCCATTTTTGCTTCTCAAATTTGCAGTTATTTTGTGGGTGTAGCATGTTGAAGACGGGTAAGAGAACAAATTGTTACAACTTTTATGGAGAACAACCAGAGAAATTTGGCAAAATGTATTAAAAGCGTTTTTAAAAATATGTGTTTTAAATACAGTGATTTTCTATTTATAGGAATGTATTTTCAGCAAATAATCAGAAAAGTGGGCAAATGGGTATGCTTACCATAATATGATTAAATAAGAGGAAAAATTGATTAAGATTATAATATTCCTATATGAGAGAATGATTAAATGCACCATATAAATATTACATTTTCTTTTTTCTTATTTTATTTTATTTATTTTCAGAGAGGGAGAGGGAGGGAGAGCATGCACAGCAGGGGGAGGGGCAGGCAGAGGGAGAAGCAGGCTCCCTGCTAAGCAAGGAGCCTGATTCTGGGACTCCATGCCAGGACCTTGGGATCATGACTCAAGCAGAAGGCAGACACTTAACCGACTGAGCCACCCAGGCATCCCTAAATATTACATTTTCAAAGGATATTTGGTGAACTAGAAAAAAAGATAATGATACCATAACAGATAAACACAGCAGAATACAAAATTAGAGCTGAAATGTAATCCCCACTTTATATGAAAAATACTGAAGAGAAAGACATTAATGACATCAAAATCTTTATGGAGGTTATTTTTATGTTCCAAGAACATATGATATTTACTTTTTAAAATTCCTCTGTGGTTCCCAAGGTTTCTGCAAGTATATATATCACTTTCACAATCAGAAGAAAAGCAAATATTTTTTAAGGTGTCAGGTGCACTTACCTATAGTGTGAAAGGTTCTAGTTAGAGTAGGGGTGGGGCAGGAAAAAGGTGGACTTAACCACTAAAGGAACATTACAGGAGAATTAACGAGAATCTGTAGAAAGTACAAAATATTTGTAGATAGATAGACGCAGATTTTAATCTTGGTTCAGCCATTCATGAGATAAGTCTTCCTTTGAAGCTGCCTTACCTATAGGCTAAAGTCTTCCTTGTAGGGCTCTTGTCTTAAATAGGTGAGGTTATATATTTAGTATGCCTAGCACAATATTTAATATAGTGTATGCTTTCCATAAAACTTAGATCCTGTCCCTTTACTACTACCTGAATCTTATCTTTTGAGCTCTTAGTTTTGATCTTTTTGCCTAAGATCAAATTGATGTTACCAGTATTTTCACTATGACCAATTAAAACTTAGTTCCATAAGGCCCTGTCCTTGCAAGGTAAATTTTACTTTATTTTATTTTATTCTTTTTTTTTTTAAAGATTTTATTGATTTATTTGACACAGAGAGAGAGACAGCTAGAGAGGGAACACAAGCAGGGGGAGCGGGAGAAGCAGACTCCCAGCTGAGCAGGGAGCCCGATGCGGGGCTCAATCCCAGGACCCTGGGATCATGACCCGAGCCGAAGGCAGATGCTTAACGACTGAGCCACCCAGGCGTCCCACAAGGTAAATTTTAAAATGACATTCGGCACAGCTAAATACGAAAATACATCTCCTTCAGGCATAATTAATTGAGAGGAAATAATTCATCCAAAGAGGACTAAAAAATGTATTAGCTGAGTTGACAATTATTTGACTGATCTTACTGATCATTTCAAAGTCAAAACAGTTATACATGGAGACAAAGTGAGTCAATTTATTAATTAGATAATATCCTAATTACCCATCTTGTTGTCCATCAGTAATTTTTAAAAGCACCAAAAAATTCCATATTGTTGTGACAGGCAAAATAAGAACTCTTTTTTGTTGAATTATTTCATAAACTGTTCTTATATGTTCTTATTTTATTTAAGATTAGGTAGAGTTTCACAGAAGTATTAATAGAATCAATAAATAGTGATAAGTAATCAGTATTTGCTGTTGATAATTTTTTGTATGGGTTTTATGGAGTTGATTATAAAGAACTTGAGGGAACACCAGGCACCATGTTTCTAAAATATCTGCCTTGTTTAAATATACACAAAACAGTATTATACATTTATACATAAATATTTTAGATTAAGACAACTGTTTGAATAATGACTTTGACCAGCCTATATTTCTACAATTTGAAGCAAGCATGCTTTGTCATGAAACCTTGAATTAACCAAGAAAACATCTCAGTGTGCAGAAAATGAATTTTGGCTTTGGGGGAGTAATGCTCTGCTTCTATCACAAAGCTGAAGAACTGAGCGGTGATGTTTGCCTGACTGTTCTTTTCAGCTGAATGGAATGGAAAATTACACAAAAATTAAACAAAGAAACTGCCTTGACTTTCTCAATTGCTTGGAAGTGGAAGTGTTTATTCAAGCAATTTACATGGTGGCCTTGGCCCACAGTGCCCTTGATTATCATAAATTGTTCTCCAGAGGTGTAAGAGAAGCTGTTGGAGGCATACACTTTCTTCACTTTGTCCCTGCTAAACTCCATCTGGTCTGGATTTTTGCATCCAACAGGTCTTGTGGTTTCCACCCTCGTCTTTTTGTGATCCAACCATCTTTTCAGAATATGAATCAATTCCTTTCACTTCCTTACCTAAAACCCTCAAATGGCTGCCTGTTGTGCTTAGAATAAAATCAGAACCCCTAACCACAGGCTACAAGGCCCTACAGTCTCTGGCCTCTGACTTCATCTTACAATCCTCCCCGCTTCTACACTGGGCTCTACCCATACTTTCCTTTTTACTGTTGCTCAAACACATCAAATTCATTCCCATCTCAGGACACTTGCTCCTGCTTGCCGTTCCCTTCACCTGGAATGTCTTGCCCTAAAGACTTACCTATTACTGTTTTGTTGTTGTTGTTACTGTTTTTCACTCAGGTCTCAGGTCAAATACCATCTCCTCAGAGAGATGTTCTAAAACCTCCCAATCCAGAGCAGAACAGCCTTGCTGCCTAGTTACTTTCCCCTAGGCCCGTGCTTTTTTTCCTCCATAACACTTGTCACTAGCTGACATTATTTTATTCATTATTTATTTTCTTATTTATGGTCTTTCTACTCCTAACTAAAGTTTCATCTTCATAAAAGCAACTATCTTGTGGATCATATTCACTGCTGTATCCTTAATATCTGGGTAGTGATGAGCACACATTACTCAGTCCATAGATACTTGAACAAATAAATCCGCTGTGCAATGCATCAATTGGGATTTTTTTATTTGCAAGCAACAGAAACTAACTCTAGCCCATTTAGGCAGAAAGGCATTTACTGGAAGGCTATCACATGGCTCTCAGAAGAGCCAGGATAGCTGGAGAAATAGGCTTAGAAGATAGGCAGGAAGCACAGCTGGAGAGTCAGAATCACAATGAAAGTGACACCAAGAAACTGACCAGAAAAATGCCACCCTCAGCCCTGCTATTCACGGGCACCAGACATTCTACTATGGTTGTCCTCACCATTGCTGCTACTGGACGCTGGTTGCTGCTGATCTAACACTCAGACTGAACCCTCCTGCCTGTGTTTCTTTACTTCTCCTTTTCCATGCTTGATTTCCTTGCAGCAACAATCTCAGCTACCTGTTTACAGCCATAGTTGAAGGTAAATTATGAAAAAAAATAGTTTCTAGCCTTTGGGATCTTTATAGCGGAAGGTGGGTCTTGTCTTATCACCATAAAATCAAAAAAATGTGAGAAGCAAATTACTGCTTTTTATATTTTATGATTAGCCATGACCCGGAAATACATTGATCTTGCTGCCCATAGCCAGTCTTTCCATTGATTCAATAATCATATATTGAATGTCTTCTATTTTCTCTTTTGATAAATGGTTATTGACTCAATGAATGGCTAGGGAAAGGTGATGACAACCTCAAGATTGGTTATAATTAACCCCATAAAATATAAAGAGCCAGGCAAAAGCCTAATGATCTCAGGTATCGATAGGGAGATGTAAAACACTGATGAAAGAACAAGGCTTCACTGCAAGGCCAAGGGTTCATAATCATGTGATCTCCCTTTGCGAAAACTCATCAGAGCAGAGACAGAAGATTTGGACTCTAAATCCAGAAGTTGTACACCCTCACTGAGTGGGCAGGTCTCTAAGCCTTGTTTCTTTACCCATAAAATGAGAATATTAATAAAATTATAGCCTTCTATTACTGCCTCACCAAGTTTTTCTGAGGATCATATGACACAATACACAAGTATACTTCAAAGAATAAAAGATAGGGCTTTTTTCTGCCTGTGGACGCCGAATAAGCATCGTTAAAGTCTCCCCTCCACCGCTGTCATGTCTAAGTCAGAGTCTCCCAAAGAGCCTGAACAGCTGTGGAAGCTCTTCATCGGAGTTTTGAGCTTTGAAACAACTGATGAGAATCTGAGGAGCCATTTTGAGCAATGGGGAACACTAACGGACTGTGTGGTAATGAGAGATCCAAACACCAAGCGTTCCAGAGGCTTTGGGTTTGTCACGTATGCCACTATGGAGGAGGTGGATGCAGCCTTGAACGCAAGGCCACACAAGGTGGATGGAAGAGTTGTGGAACCAAAGAGGGCTGTCTCAAGAGAAGATTCTCAAAGACCTGGTGCCCACTTAACTGTGAAGAAGATTTTTGCTGGTGGCATTAAAGAAGACACTGAAGAACATCATCTAAGAGATCATTTTGAACAGTATGGGAAAATTGAAGTGATCGAGATCATGACTGACCGAGGCAGTGGCAAAAAGAGAGGTTTTGCTTTTGTAACATTTGATGACCATGACTCTGTAGACAAGATTGTCATTCAAAAATACCATACTGTGAATGGCCACAACTGTGAAGTAAGGAAAGCCCTATCTAAGCAAGAGATGGCTAGTGCTTCATCCAGCCAAAGAGGTCGAAGTGGTTCTGGAAACTTGGTGGTGGTCGTGGAGGTGGTTTTGGTGGGAATGACAACTTTGGTCATGGAGGGAACTTCCGTGGTCGAGGTGGCTTTGGTGGCAGTCGAGGTGGTGGTGGATATGGTGGCAGTGGGGATGGCTATAACAGATTTGGTAATGATGGAAGCAACTTTGGAGGTGGTGGAAGCTATAATGATTTTGGCAATTACAGCAATCAATCCTCAAATTTTGGACCCATGAAAGGAGGAAATTTTGGAGGCAGAAGCTCTGCCCCTATGGTGGTGGAGGCCAATACTTCGCCAAACCACGAAACCAAGGTGGCTGTGGTGGTTCCAGCAGCAGCAGGAGCTACGGCAGCGGCAGGAGGTTTTCATTACTGCCAGGAAACAAGGCTTAGCAGGAGAGGAGAGCCAGAGAAGTGACAGGGAAGCTACAGGTCACAACAGATTTGCGAACTCAGCCAAGCACAGTGGTGGCAGGGCCTCGCTGCTACAAAGAAGACATGTTTTAGAGAATACTCATGTGTATGGGCAAAAAACTCGAGGACTGTATTTGTGACTAATTGTATAACAGGTTATTTTAGTTTCTGTTCTGTGGAAAGTGTAAAGCATTCCAACAAAGTGTTTTAATGTAGATTTTTTTTTTTTTTTGCACCCATGCTGTTGATTTCTAAATGTAATAGTCTGATCATGATGCTGAATAAATGTGTCTTTTTTTAAATGTGCCATGTAAAGTTAGTCTACTCAGAAGCCATCTTGGTATACTACCCCAACAGTGTGAAGGTAGAATTCCTTCAGGGTGATGCCAGGTTCCATTCGAAATTGATTTGCAACCTGCTTGGGCACAGAAGCCATTGTCTCCACAAACCTTGGTGTAGTTGAACTGACAGTTACTGTGTTGTGACCTGGAGTTCACCATTAAAAGGGTCACCCAAGCAAAGTCCTGGAGTTTATTTGGTTATTAATATGATTGTTGGCACATCCTACGCAATATATCTAAATTGAATTATGGTATCAGATAAAATTATAGATAGGATTAAAGCTTGTGTATCATCCATTATCATGTGTAATCAATAAACGATTTAATATTCTCTTGAAAAAAAAGAATAAAAGATAGGCAAAATACATGTAAAGTATCAGTATTATAAATAACAAGATCTATTGCAATTGGGGGCCATATCTATCCCAATCACAAGAGCTACCATGTATTTATCCTTTGCTAGGTATCCCAAACATACATGGCCCCTCATTCTCTCAATCTATCTTCCCCTGACAACCTGCCTGAGTACAAGTATCTTTCTTAGGTCTGTACCAGATCTACTAGATCCTCTTAAGGAGCCTCTCCTTCCTTCTTAGCCTCATGCTTCCTGTGGGGAGATTTTAGTTAAACTAGCCATATTCTTGGTCTCCCTCCCTAGGAAGGGCTTTGATTGATGAGAGTTTGGGGGGTAAGAAAGTGATTCTCTTTAAGACTGTTAAGTACTAATAAGTCATTTTTGCCCTCTATGTCATGTTGGCCATTTTGCCCTATACTTGACAATAACTCTACAGGAAATATAATTCTCATTATAATGTTTATTATGTATATGTATGATTTTATTTACTGTAAAATCTTAGATCTTAGAGATTTGATTTGTTCATGCAGTGGCTGGCTATGTCACATATAGAATATTTTATGTATATTAATTCTAGGCAAATTTACCCTGAGAATATTTTAGCAGCTCTACCTTTATTCATAATCAAAGGAATAAAGACTTTCCACTTGTGAACACTTTAAAATGTGCATTAATTTTAACTCGCTAACACGGTAAAACATGGGAAATGTGATATATAAAGAATGAAAACACAAGTCATGGTGCTTACAACACAAGAGAAGCACAGTGGGAAGATTTTTTTTTTTTTTTAAGCCTCTGCTCAACAGGGAATAGAAAAAAGAAAACACAAATGTCTCTGTCCTGCTCAGGGAAGCCTTGCCTTTGTGTGCTATTTCCTGGCAGATGAAAAGGCAGAGAGAAACTCCAGCCTGCACAGCTCCCCTGGGATTTGAAAGAACAAAAGAAAAGCAAACACTCCCCTGCTTCCAAGAATGACAGTTAGGCAAGAATAGTCTGTCTTTTCTTTTTGTTTCTTCTTCTCCCTTATTATTAAACAACAACAAAAAAGATTAGTGATAAAGCAGAAATCCTTTTTAAAATTATTTCTGTTTTGGGGTCAGAGTTTAGCATTTTTTGGAAAATTACAGCAAAGCTTAATTTGTTCCCCTCCTTTGAACATTCATCATTAACTCCCAAGCAGATTTTGATTCTTTCGTGATACACTCAAAATTTAAAACTTCCGATTTCCTCAGGTTATCTGTATTATTGAGTACCCTCAGTTAATGCTGATTTGCAAATGACTCCCTTAGAGTACCTAAAACCTCTCAAAGCCTTATTCCTAGGACTTCGGCTCATCTTAGTGTCCACCCCAGTGATGTGCCGTGACAATGAGCTGCCGCTAGGACAGACTCAAAGCTTAGTAAGAATATTATCATGCCACAGTTCTGAGCTCAGTTATTGTGCCAGGCTCTTGGACCCATCAGTGGCAGGTGATTTGAGACATGCTAATGGATGGCTAACGTTATGCTGAAGGGCTCAGTCCCAATCCACACTGAGACAGGAGCTTCCCTGCCCACTTCTGTCTCCTGAACTTTACTCTAAATAGCAGGACATGTGTGGGAGCCACATTCTTGTTCAATCCAAAAGACACTGCCACCAAAATAACATCTGGCTACCGCATTTAGTATCCGCATCCTCTAAATCCTGGCATGTTAAGACAGGTCCCCCTCTGTGAAATCCTTTATTTATGTTTCTTCCTGACAGTGGGAATCAGACATGGAGATGAATCATCTAAAGAGAGCAGGATCTTCTTTGGAAGTTCTGCCAATGAAATCCACAAATGCCTTTGACTTAAGAGCAACCATACAGCCTGAATTGGATGCTCTTGATCCCTCCTGTCCTTAACATCCTATTCTTCTGGGTTTGCTCTTGACCATCTGGTTATTCTTTTTTAGTAACTCTCTGGGCTCCTTTTCCTCTTTCCCTTTGTGTGGGTATTGGCCAGTCTTCCATCCTTGACTCAGCCGTTAACATGCTATACCGTGAATCACAAACCAAAGTGCTTACACGGATCTGAAGGTAGCATAAATAACTGAAGCAGGCTGTATGCGACAAAAATATGTGGTTCTCTTACTCTTTGATACGGTCAAGAACTGCCTTTTCTCTTATAAGGAAATAACAGAAAGAACACAAGCACGACCTTAAATGGCAGCTGATCCTCAGAGTCAGGGAGATAACCATGTAGGAGGCTTGGGGGGGGCGGTAGGAGGAGGCAGCTGCTTCCCAGCTACAGTCAGTGTCTGCAGATGGGTAATAGGACTACTAGAGAAGAGTTGCCGTTTCTCAAAAGAATTTGGAAATCCAGATTCTTTTATATAAATTTTTATGTGAAGTCGCCAATATTTCAAATTTTTCTCAAGTATAACATATCTGTATGCCAGAAATGAGTATGCTGGCCAAAGTGAACACACCTCCATGCCAAATATGGTCAGTGGGTCCCCAGTTGGCAGCTTCTTCACCACAGCTTACTAAAGGCAGTGGGTTTCAAACTGCAGAGCACAAGCCATTATTGGATCATGTAATCGAGCCTAATGGATTGCAAGAAGCATTTTTAAATGAAATAGAATTACATAGAAGAAAACAATTAAAAATGATAAAATATATCACATTTAATAAAGATGGGTATTATTACAGGAGACACACATACACATGCATTTGTGTGTGTGTGTGTGGTGGGTCACTATTAAAGAATTTTTTTATGACTGTAGTCCAAAGGTTTGAAGGTCACTGCCCAGGTGATGTTATTCCACTCCTTTACCTTCCATTACAACTTCAGTGCTTAAATGATTGTGAAATGTGCATCATCTGTATGCTAGATTTTTCTCTTAAACTTCCACCACTTATTTTTTTTTTAAGATTTTATTTATTTGAGAGAGACAGAGAAAAAAAAAAACAAGCAGGGAGGAGGGGTAGAGGGAGAGGGAGTAGCAGACAACCCCCCTCCCCCCCCACAGAACAGGGAGCCCTATGTGGGCTTCATCCCAGGACCCTGGGATCATGACCCGAGCTGAAGGCAGATGCTTAACTGACTGAGCCACCCAGGCACCCCTTCAGCCACTTATTTTTAATTATCTGCTGGATATTATCACTTGGATAATCTATAGGTCCCACAATGCATTATAACAGAATAATTAAAATAATGCGCTTGTAGTCAAATGGATCTCAGTTTGAATCTTAGGATTCCTTGGCCTGTTTTCTCATATTTAAATCAGGATAATTGAATCATCTGCATAAGGTTTGTTATAAGAATTTGTCCTTAGAACAGTGCCTGCACATACAAAATAAACAGATATTGCTTGAGCACAAAGCATATTCCAGACATTGTCCTAGACACTAGAGATCGATGAGAAAACTCTGCTCTTCCATAATTAGACAGTGCTGCTTTTCAGTAGTTGAAGAAAGGAAGTTAAAATTAACAAAACATCTCCTTAATGTTTTACCGGATATGTACAGTAATCCTTTTATAATGTAATCTATAAATATCCTTTTCAAATAGCCTCTGATGTGTACTAATTAATGACCACAAGGATGACATTCTTCTCCCTGCTGAATGTCAGGAGGTGTCCTTTCCTCTTGAGTGTCATGAGCCTCCCCTGTCCTAATTTTGCTCTGCTAAGGAACTCGGGTGTAGAATAAGATGATACCTGTATTAGTCCATTAGGGCAGCTATAACAAAGCACCACAGACTAGGCGGCTTATGAACAACAGAAATTTATTTCTCGAGATGTCTGGGTGGCTCAGTTGGTTAAGCGTCTGCCTTTGGCTCAAGTCATGATCTCTGGGTCCTGGGATTGAGTCCCGCACCGGGCTCCTTGCTCAGCGGAGAGACTGCTTCTCCCTCTGCCTGCTGCTCACCCTGCTTGTGTGCTCTTAAATACATATACAAATAAATAAATAAACATCTTAAAAAAAGACATTTATTCCTCACAGTTCTGGAGACTGGTAAGTCCAAGATAAGGACCCATCAGATTCAGTGTCTGGTGAGAGCCTGCTTCCTGGTTGATCTTCTTGCTGTGCCCTCACATGACAGAAGGGGCAAAGGAACTCTCTAGGGTTTCTTTCTTAAGGACATTATCTTACCCATGAGGGCTTTTCTTTCTTTCTTTATTTACTTCTTTCTTTCCTTTTTTTTTTTTTTTTTAAGATTCCATTTATTTATTTGACAGAGAGAGAGAGAGCGCACAGCACAAGCAGGGGGAGTGGCAGGCAGAGGGAGAGGGAGAGGGAGAAGCAGGCTCCCTGCCAAGCAAGGAGCCTAACCTGGGGCTCGATCCCAAGACCCCGGGATCATGGTCTGAGCCAAAGGTAGACACTTAACCGACTGAGCCATCCAGGTACCCAGAGGGTTTTTCTTTCATGACCTAATTACCTCCTAAAGGCCCTACCTTCTACTACCATCACACTGGATGTTAGGTTTCAACATATGAATTTGGGGTGGGGGGAGGACACAGATATTCAGTCCAAAGCAATATCCTTTCCCTTTGAGAAGTTTGCCAGCAGTGAACACATACACAATCTGTGGCAACCTACTGATTGAACTTCCTGCCTCCAGATCCATTCCCTTTTGAAACATCCATCACACTGAAACCATGGACTCCCTATAAAAGAGATGCTGGTCATAACCCTTCATTTTCTAACCTTTTAATGATCCTGCACTGTCACCTGTAGGAGGGCTGAGCTCCTAGTGGGATTAACCAGGCCCTGCATGATTGTACCCTCACCTCTTAAGCATCATCTGGTCTCAAATTCTGTCTTCTTGTCAATTAGGACAACTTGCAGTTTCCAACACATTTAGCGCTCTCTGTCAATTGATATTGTCAGGAAGCCAAAGCCTGTGATTGCAGCTGTCATGGTTATAGATTAGCTTCTGCCCCTCCAGGCATCACTTCCACCTTCCAGAGAGAAAGAGTAGAGGGTTGCAAAATTCTGCCCAGGGCTTGAACTGTGTCACATAGATACCCCTAGCTGAGACTGGGATACTATGTACTTTCATTTCCTGATTTCTAGTAGTGGAAGAAGAGAGAAGGGATTGGAATTGCATGCTGAGTGACACTGTCTACACAACTGGAATGTTTGGAGCTAATTCATCCCTAATGAATCCTTAACTCTTGTAGGTGTTTGTTCCTGTATCTAATATACCTATGCGTCCTGAGCCATTCTGGTTCCTGTTATTTCTTCAGCCTGTCTCATAAAGTTTCTCTTTTCCTTCTTGGAGCTATGCTATCTTTCCAATAAATTCACTCGAGTTAATTTTCATTGCTTGCTACCAACAAACTCTACCTGATACCATTTAATAAATGATTCCAGGTGTTTAGAGGTCCAGGCAGTACCAAGCTTATGAATATTCCTCTTTTTATAGTTTAGAATCTATTGAGTATTTAGCCCTGTCCATGGAATATCTCAGCGACATTTTAGGATCAAAATTTTAAAAGAATATTTTGCAGTTGTTAAAGTATCCAAAATAAATTTATTGGAAATGTAATTATTCACTCAATAGAACATTCCGGTAAAATAAGTTTTTCTGTTCCTGAGAGCCACTCTTACTTGTGCAGATTGGCTAGTGACTGGAACAGGTTAAAAGATGGTGCAAATGGGTTACTAGCACTTTGTTAAATGAAACTGATCATTATTTAAATACAGTAATTTCATTAATCAACTGCCATTAACCTTAAGAGCCTCTTGATGCTTTCTTCAACAAATCCACAAGAAAAGTACTAGGAAAAGAAAAAAAATCTATGAGCTAAAATGTTTCAGAAAATAAAATAGGACAGAAGAAAAACAGAATAATAGAGACTCTCAGTAAAAACTACATTTGCAAAAATGATAATAATAGAATATATCATAATGAGAATGATGTCTATAATAATACTGCTAATACTACTTTAGATAAGTAAAGACCCGTTAAAGATGAATTTTAGAATTGTAGAATCTGCTGCCTTGTTTTAGAGATGAGAAAAGTGAGAGCCAACAAGGTAACCTACGTGGACACGGTCACTCGGCTAGCTTGCAGTAGCACCAGGACGTAAGTCAAACTGGGAACAGATATGTGAATTTGGGGTAAAAAGGAAGAAGCTCGACACCTAAACAATAAGATTATTGAAAATCATCCTCCTCCTCATACTGAGGCCAATCTGCAAAAATCTTTATCATTTATTATGTGATTTGAGTAAGAACTGAGTAACAAATTATTTCAGGTGCAAAATATTTAATAATGAATGTATCTTTTGTGTGTATAGGTGTGTGTGCATACAGTGTGTGTGTGTCTAATGATAAGATTATTTATCATTGGGGTAGAATATTTTTGATTAAAAACCAAAATTGAAAATCTGGCATATGACAGATTAAAATGTTCCTATGGTGGCTTTAAACAAAACCAGTAAACTCTAATCAGGTTAAAAGCACATGAAAGAAAATGAAGCATTTTTGTCTAATCTAAGTTTGTTTACAAGAAAGCCTACAGCTAGTCATACCTTTTCTCCCGGAATTTAGAATGTAATTAATCACACACCATACACCTGAAAAGAAAAACTGTAAGTATAGTAAAAATACAACTTGTCTGGAATTTTGAAAATAGAAAAGAAAAGTTTTACACAAGAACTGAGCATGAGTAATCAGCGGTTGTCAGTCAGCATGAAACATATGCAAATACTTCACGGGAGGAACATTTCAAGGCAAACCGTAGTCGGTTATGATTTTTTTTTACTACCTCAAGCTCAACAACCAGGGCAGATAGGACACAACTGAGTAATAGTGATTCATTTATATCTCTCAATGTTATTAGTGTGATTGAGGGAAGGGAGGTGACATGAAATGATGGGATATCTAGGTGCTATTGAAGTCATAGATATAATTCAGGCATGATTATTTTCATGTTGGTTTTATAAAAAACTTATAGGTACATTGTAAGTAGTCATGTTCCAGAAAATGCAAATAAGGTGATAAGAAAGAAATGATAAATACAAAATACTTCTTTTGTAAGTCACAGACATTTTTCTTGCAGCAGGGAAAAATACTCTAATTGAATCTCACCCTCTTAGAAAGATATTATTTTGTCCAGAGTCATAGGTGTTCACAGGGCATAATATTAGGAGTTGGTATCAATTGGGGCTATTAGTTGTAAGCAACACAATTTACTGCAGCTAGCTTAGATAGAAAATGAATCTGTTGAGAGCTAATACATTCTATCTAATAAATATTGAATTTATTACATATCTCTGAGAATTGTTGGGTGGGCTGGAGAAACAGGCTCCAGACTAACCTCCAAAAATAATTCCTAGAACTACACCAGGGAAATGGCCTGAGCAGGAGGTCACCACAGCCCCTACCTCCCCTGCAGCAGAATGAATGAGCCATCCCTAATCTGCTTCCTCCTTTGGTTATCTCCCAAATTAAGGCCCACTTAGGGGAATCTGATTCACAAAACCAAGGTCACATGCCTGCAGTTTAGCCACAAGGGAGTCTGAGAATGCAGGAGGTTTTTTGCAAATTGCCCTGGAAACTGGGAGCTCACAGTGTGGATAACTATCAAATAGAGAGAGGGTGTTCAAAACATGTGGGAAGTTTGGTCCACAGAATTCTAAGATGGAATAGAAGTTAGAGGTTAATTTTAACTTCTTATCCACGTGATACTTAATGATTTCTTTTGAGAATAGATTTATTTATGACCACTGTTCCTAAGCAAGACATATTAAAGATTACTGTATCTCTAGTCTTATAAATATCTGTCCATTTGCTCTCGGGAGACTTTATTACTACACTGTCCAAGACTAGCAACTAAAACTATGTGGTCACTGGCAACATGTGGCTATGGAGTACTTGAAGGGTGAAAAGGTATTTTTTATATATTAGTTAAATAAAATATATTAATAAAATGAAGTTCACCTGTTTAGTTTTTCTTTTTTCTTTCTTTTCTTTTTTTCTTTCTTTTCGCATATCATCAGTCTTGCTGTTTCAAGAATACGCATGTTGTTTGGGGCCAATGAGAATTAGAATTGGCATTTTTTTTCCCACCTCTTAGGAAATTCTCTTTTTTACCAGAGTTGTTGAGAAGGCTAGATGTATGCCTAAAGCTCTAAAAATCATTTTCTACTTAAGAGATGAACCCGCCTGAGAATGGGGTCAACTGATCTGATAAATGGAGCACTGATGTCATTTCAAGCCCTGAACTTACATCCAAACTAGCTTTACTTCTGGGCTTTTTAGGAATGTGAATCAATAAATCCCTCAGGCCGGTTGGGGTTCAATATTCTCATTTGCAATTAAAAACATCCCAACTGATAACAATTATTATGATCTCTACAATGACCTTCTTACAGTGTATTTAAATTATCACCAAAAGCATCTAGGAAGCAAAGCTCTACTAAGTGCTGCTAATAATGTAAATTTATATGCACAAACTACTATGAATATTTTGAAAAGAAAGCACAGTTTCCCAGAATTTAGAATAAAATCTAACCCATACAGCAAAATGAGTCTAATTTTATTCCTGTAGCTATTAGAATACAGGAGCATGATAGCAGATTATTGAACAACTCATATAAGTACATTCAGCACGCTATTATTGAAGCAATTCCAGTCATTTATATTAGGGACTTTTCAACTTTTAAGCCATGAAATACTTTATTCAAAATAAATGTATATGAAAGCCTAATATATGAAAACAGAATGAATGTGATGTTAAACATCTCTCATAACAGATATTTATTACAGTACTATTTGAGAGTTCAAGGTAGACATTTTAAAGCAATATGCCAGCTGTTATTAGAAAAAAAAGTAAGCCAGAAGTCTTTTGAAACTTGTTGCAAGACTCAGCTTTAAGTATTAGGGAGACTGTCAATTAGAAAAGTAAGAGCAAAAAGAGTAAGTAAACTATTCACTATTATTACAGAAACATAGAGCTAGTATTTCATTAACTACACCTAGAGAAGGAAAAGAGGAAAATTTAATAAAGCAGAAGAAAATTCCCAAATCACTTGCATTTGACTTTGAAATACCCCTGACACAAATTTTCTGCAATCACGCTGGCTCTATCCTAACCTCAGCAGCCTGGGAACAGTTTAGGAATGTGAAAGTGGAAGTTTGAGGTCATTCCAGACCAATAGTGGGTACAGAGTTACCCATTCATGTTGATGTTAATTTCTTATAATTATAGAGCTGGGAGCTCAGGTGGTTGGATGGTATGTTTATTCTCTTCAACTGTCCTCCTTCCTTCATCTAATCCACTCCCAGGTCCTCACCCCTACCCCCAGCCCCACTGCAATCTCTTCCCTCTGTGTCACTTCCACTGCCCTTGCCACCTCCCCCCTTTTCCCACTGAACTATTTTAGCCATGAGATCAGAGTAGCTGTCATGGTCAGAACAGTTAAAGAAGAATGAACGACTTTATTTGCCTCAAATTAAAGGAAGCCTCCAGAAGTGCTTTCAGAGAGTCCATACTCCTTTGCATTGTCTGGTACCCTAAAGCTTCTCTCCTGACTATGTGGACCTTTAATCAACCTACCTGCATAACTTATCTTCCCCCTGCCTCCTAGCACCAAAATACTTGCTAATACATAGGAAGGAGAATCATATAACTAAATGTTAGGTAATGTATAGATATTAAAAAGGAAAATAAGATGAAATTAACTTCCAGGGATCTACCATATGGGCTCCTGATTATCAATCATTTTAATAGCAAAAAGCTTTGACATTACTTCTAACTCTTGGGCTATGAATACAGATGTAAACCTTAAATGCCTCTTTAAAAAGTCAAGTGAAAAATTTACTTGTTAAGCAACTTCTGTATTATTTGTACAAATTTCTTGAAGAGAAGGTTAGTAACAGTTAATCATCACCTGATATTTACTGTGGAACCAGAATATGCAAACTATAAAGGAGGAAATCATCTGAAAACATCCACTCCAACGAACAAAAACAAATCCATGCATAGAAGAGAATGACACACATAAATCTGTTTGGTTCAACAGTCAATACTATTAATTGAGGATCTACTATAAGCCACGTATTGTACTAGGTATTGAGAACTCACACAACAGGAACAAAGATCTCTCTGTGGGGCATACAAAGATCGAATTCCCCAATGGTCCAGTCTTGGGATTGTACTGCATTTAAATCGAGAAAATTTGATCTTTTCTTTTATTACCCACAAAAGTTCTTGTGTGTTTGAATATATGATCTTTGAGAATTCTCATTAAACTTGCTCTTTTGCCATATTCAGACACCCTGAAGCTTCTGGGAACATCTCACACTTTGTCCCCACAGAACCCTCATCCTCTCCTACTCTCCCATTCCTGCCATCTTGGCCTCCTGATTCCCTTCTTTCCCATTCCATACATTGCCTATAATGACAGGCTTCACTTATTGATAATTGTTATATGTTTAAGCAGTTTCTCAACTTTTGGAATCCTCTGGTCTAGTGGAGAAGTAAGAAATATAAATAAATATTGCAATACTGGGTGATAAGCATCAAAACAGAGATAGGTACAAGTTTTCAAGAACTATGAAGGGGAGAAGAACTCATGATAGGCTTAGAGAGACGGAGCTTAGGGGCAGGGACAGTAAGAAGGGCTTTATGATCAAGAAATGCTCTTTCCCCAAGTGAAAATATTGATGGTACCAGGAATCCCTCCTGAAAAAAACCTAGATTAAAACTTATGAAAGGCAGGGCCCCTGGGTGGCTCAGTCGTTAGGTGTCTGCCTTCGGCTCAGGTCGTGATCCCAGGGTCCTGGGATCGAGCCCCACATTGGGCTCCCTGCTCAGTGGGAAGCCTGCTTCTCCCTCTCCCACTCCCCCTGCTTGTGTTCGCTCTCTTGCTATGTCTCTCTCTGTCAAATAAATAAATAAAATCTTTAAAAAAAAAAACAAAAAAAACTTATGAAAGGCCCCAATTTTTGTCTCCATTACAACAAGCATTCAGTTTTATTGAACAATTTTTTTCTTTAAAAAAGTGCTCACCAGTTCTTGACAGTATTTGATGATTCCCGTACACATAGTTTCTCCGGGTTTTATTTCACTGGCATGCATTAAGGTAGCCTTTTCTCCATTTGCTGTCCCCTTCTACCACTTCCTCCACAAATATTTGCAAAAGTATGTGCCTCGGTTAGGAAATACACACACACACACACACACACACACACACACACTCAAAACAAAAAGCCATAAAATCTGTAACATCAAAAATCATGAACTGACAAATTGCATAAGGAACTACAGCAAAATATGAGGATGAACATAAGAGTTAAATTTATAAATCTTCAAGAAGTATTTAAGCTCATCTCTTTAGATTTTCACAATTCTTCTCTTGCCTATAATATATTTGGAAAGAAATAAGTATGTATAAACAAACAAACAAAAAACTCTAGGGGACTGTTTCCATTCTTAAAGTCAGGTCCTAAAAGTTCTGAAATTTGACCCAAACATGGCTATGGAACCCAAAGGATATAGAACAAGTGATTTATCACAAGCAGTGGCTGTATTTTCAAATGCACCAAAACCAGAAATTCAAGACGTAGATTATACTGTAATTTTCAAGACTAGTTAAAAACCCCTCCCAATGGAGCAACATAGTTATTCAATTAGTTCAGGTGAATAATTATTTCCTTTAATTGGTATCTCATTAGTCTGACACAAGCTGGAGCACACTGTTCTTTATCACACAAGCTATATTTCTTGCTATAAAGTGGTAAATTTTAGGAGATAGGGTGCATAATGGAAAAGTAATTATTCCAGAAGAGATGTGTATAACTTGTAACCTTAAAAATTAATTCTGCCTAGGCCACATTCCAGTATTCCAGAACAATTATTACCAAAGGAATGCCACCAAATGGTAGGAAACAAGAGAATGTATACTGCTGCATACCCACTCCCAGGCACAGCCCAGAATTTTGTCAAGATCCCAAAAACCTTTTATCTTCTTTCTAAACAGCAATTTCATTAAAATACATGCTCTACATGAAGGTGTGAATGGAAAAATGAGCAGTGGAAGGGAAGAGGCCAAGAAATGGAATTCTAGAAACCATACAGTAAACAACTGCTGATAAATGTGAACATTCCAGTACAGTTAAGGGTAGTTTAGAGTGCAAAAAAGATTTTTAGGATATTTTATTAATACACTTTTGTGAAAGTTACAAATGATGAAACCTAATTCATCCTTGAGCTTTTACAGTTAGCTTATTATTCTATTTAAGAATCTAGCAAATATTGGGGCGCCTGGGTGGCTCAGTCATTAAGCGTCTGCCTTCGGCTCAGGTCATGGTCCCAGGGTCCTGGAATGGAGTCCGGCATCGGGCTCCCTGCTCCACGGGAAGCCTGCTTCTCCCTCTCCCACTCCCCCTGCTTGTGTTCCCTCTCTCACTGTCATTCTCTCTCTGTCAAATAAATAAATAAAATCTTAAAAAAAAATCTTTCTCTAAAAAAAAGAGAATCTAGCAAATATTTACAACCACTGGCTAAGGGGATTTGAATAATCCTGCTTGATTCCCACTTATCAACTTGATAACCTAAACACCTTCAAGTATTGTAAACACCATTTATAAATTTAAAATATTCTATTTCCTTTTCAGTTAAAAAGATCTGATTGATAAACCCTTCCAAATACTTAAGGAATTCAGACAAGTTAAATTAACTTTATGAATATGATAAAACTTGAGTCCTTTTAATATTCTAGTGATGTCTATAACCTTGGTAATATCCACCAAATCAATTATTCAATTACATACTTAAAACTAAAATTATAAGATTGTCATTCTAAGATACTAGATTTTTCTCAAATGTATAAAATACTAATTATGTATAAATTCTTACCATAATGATATTAGTACTATGGTTCTGATTATTTTAAGCATTTTATACGAATCCTAAATATTCCCACAGTTAAACAATGCTCTCTCAGGAGACTATGCATTCTCAGTTCACTTGGTTATTTTTGATTAGTAATTTTGACTGAAAGTGAGATTTGCAACTTCAGAAGCCCAGGACAATTCTCACCAGCCACTATTTAGGTGGTTATTATTTGAGGAGTCTTCTTCTCAGCATGCTTAAGATTACCCAGCGGCTGGAAATTTTGACCAAATGTAATTTTCATACAAAAATTCCTAAGATCGACTTCTTACTGCACATACCTCCATGATCTAAGACACGAATGGAGTCTTTATAATCACCTAGTGGGCCTTATGCAATCCTCGACCCCCATCCCCATCGCCACCCGTTTCCTCTCCTATCTAATCTCCTACTACTCTCTTTCTTTCTTTTTTTTAAGATTTATTTATTTATTTGAGAGAGAGAGCAGGAAGGGCAGAGGGAGAGGGAGAGAGAATCTCAAGCAGACTTCGAGCTGAGCATGGAGCCTGACATGGGGCTCGATCCCAGGACCCTGAGATCATGACCTAAGCTGAAAAAAGAATCAGACACTTAACTGACTGTGCCACCCAGGCGCCCAGAAAAAATATATATTTTTTAAGCAGGAAAAAGGAAGGAAAAGAGAAAGGGAGGAAGGAAGAAAGAGAGGGAAGGATGGGAGGGAGGGAGGGAGGGAGGGAGGGAGGGAGGAAGGAAGGAAGGAAGGAAGGAAGGAAGGAAGGAAGGAAGGAAGGAAAGAAGGAAGGAAGGAGACAGAGATATTATTTGCTCTCTTACTCAATCCACATAAATTCGCTTGCTGCTTTTGGTATTTGCCCCATGTGCTCATGCCTCAGGACCTTTGCATTGGCTATTCCTTCTGCATGAAATAGTCCCCTCCCAGATGTATATGTGGCTTCCTGATTATCTTCAGGTCTTTGCTCAGGTATCACCTTCTCAAAGAGCCTACGCTGACCACCCTATTTAAAACCACAACCCTGTTCCCTCTATACTTTTTCCACGTTTCCTTCTTCTCACTCAACCAACACATCTGACATACTATACAGTGTAATTATTTACTGGTTTATTGCCTGTTTCTCCAAAGCTCCATGAGGGGCAGGATTTTCTTCTTTCTTAGTCAGTGCTAGATTCCCAGTGCCTAAAACAGTACCTGACACATAGATGGTTCTCAAAAAAATTTGAGTGAATGAATAAATGGAATGAAGAAGCTGACTTCTGGGTGCCACAAAGAGAGTCTGTGTGGATACTATTGTTCTTGGAGAGAGGAGCTTTATCCTTTTTAAAGATGCAAAGCTGTAGAAGCACTTGAGCAATGGCTTTGGCAAGTAACGCGCAGATGTGGAAACAGCCGCCCCTGTTCCTCCAGCAGACCTGCGATGACCTCTGCCTGTTTTCTAACCACTGTTGGTAGCAATTATTCATGTTCGAAAGTAAGGTTATATTATTTTTAAAATGTTCCTTCATCGGAATTTTCACTCTTTAAAATCAGCCTCAGCCCTTAATTAGTCCAAAGTGGTAACTGAAGCTCACCCCCCAGTGCAATTCATGCCACTTCTTTACTGGAAACTCCCTGTTTCTCATTTGTTCCATTAACCATAAGTGGGGGTTGAGAGACGAATAAATCGTTTTCTCGCAGTGAAAGGTCTGAATAGAATAATTAGGCCAGTCAATTCCCAGAGTGCAATGGCTAAATTTTTCTTTCTCGGATTCATGCCACATCTCTGGAAGCCACAGCACTATTAGTTATCAAATATTCTGTAGACGTTCCTGAGTGGAACCCCTTCTGAGGGCATCAGGGTCGCTTGGTACAGATCAAAAAGGATTTCACCTCAACATTTATTGCGCAGGAGGGAACCGTGTGAGGGATTCCTCAACTTCTTTTATCACTATTAATATAGGAACAGAACAAAAGAAGAACTGACTCTGTGGTTCTCTCTGTTTTGAGTGTCTGGTCATCTGCTTTATTTTATCTTTTTTATGGAAAGTACTGGATTGGAGGGAGGGGTAGAACCACTTGCTATCCATCTTCCTGGATCAATATTCATTATGTAGGAGTAAGAACATCTTGTCCTGACTTGCACTACCCTGGAGAACACCAATTAAACTCTCTTAATAAAGACAATTCCCAAGTGTCCTATAGACTAATCCAACTTGGCACTCTTGCCATTGTGGCATGGCTCAGTAAGAAGCCCCACAAAAGTACATACCTGGACTCAAAGCAATGCCTAAAGGAACGAATGAAAAAAAAGTCAGGCAGAATCTTGGGATTTTTCAAAGCTATCTTTCTCTTGAATTCTGTTTTACTTAAACCAAAAGGTTAACATGTACAATTTGACAGTCTGTGGATGCCATATTGGATGACAGGAAGCCCTCCATTCCCAAAAGAGGAACTAAACCAAAGACTGGGCTATAACCTTGTGGACTATCTTTTTTACAGTGGGTATTATCTGCTATATTTAGAGAAATTGGGGTCTTTGTTTTTTTGAGGTTAACCCTAATATTTTTTTTAGAGATCTTGAAAGTTGGTTGCCACTAGGTAAGCAAGAGATTTACAGCTGGACAGATCACCCTTGTTTTAGAAAAACCACTAAAATGGGTCCTTCAGTTTCACTGATGTAAATATAATATAGAAACCATACCTTAGAGAAGAACTGCAAGATCATTACTTACCTGAATGCAGATGCTGAAAGTGAATCAGGTTCTATGTCATTACTTTTCCATCTGCTTTTTGCTTTTATAGATCGTGGTTCAGAGTTATAGTTGTCTCCCAGTTTTACTGAAGATGGGGTTTCTGCTTCTCTTTACCATTTTTCTTATTGTTTTAGAGTAATTTATGAGGATTATGTGGTGAAATGATTTTATTATGTCATTTTAAGACTGGAAGTATTATGCCATATATTTTAGATATTTGTGTTATCATTTGGCCACTCTATAATGTGGGTATACTGGGAAAGACAAATTTTATTAAAATAAACATAATTGAAGAGGCTTCCACCTTCTTGGGAAGAGGCATAGTTCATCCCTGTTTAGATAAAAAATGATCTTGGGCTTGCTAGGTATTGTCTGAATGACTGGGGGCTAGTTGCAGAAGGTGTTGTATTTTTCTGCCAATTACACATTGTGAGGGAGTTTGAGTTTCTTTAGGAAGCCTGGAAGAAAAGGGATTAGGGGTCTGAGAACTGGGAAAAGGGGAAGGAGAAGGGGAAAGATGCAAAGAAAGAGCACGGGGGAGGAAGAAGAAAGAGAAGGAGGAAGGGAGAGAAAAGAAAGGGAGAAGGAGAAAGAGAAGAAGGGGCTGTGATGGTTTTGAGCCAAATATCAATAGGTATTGACATGGAAAGAAAGTTGGCCAGCAAGAAATTCCTTGTGGCAGCAGGGGCAAACTCTAGGACAGAGTTTATCCCAAGATTTCAATTGTGTGCTGGGCTGTCTTAAGATTCATCTGCTTCTCTGCTCCCATGATCACCTCCTTCAATACTTTACAACACAGAAGCTGTCCCTCGTGCTTTCCAAGGCTGATCCCTTCATCTGCTCTGCCATCACAGGAACTTTATCATACTTAACGATCTCTCCCTTTAATGCACTCAATGTCTCCCATCTGGATCCTTCTGATTAGCTTTTAAAAATGAACGAATCCTTCCAATCTTCTCACTTTATCTTCCACCATATACAAAAATTAACTCAAAATTATCAAACCCCTAAATGTCAGAGCTAAAACTATAAAACTTTTAGAATAAAACATAGGGGGAAAACTTCATGACATTGGATTTGGTAATGATTTTTTGGGTAGGACACCAAAAACACAGGCAACAAAAACAAAAATAGACAAGTGGAACTATTTCAAACTTAAAATGTATTGCACGTCAAAGGAAACACTCAACAGATGAAAAGGCAACTTACAAATGGGAAAAACATATTTGCAAGTCATCTGATAGAGGATTAATAATTAGGTATATAAATAACTCCTAAAACTCAACAATGAAAAAACAACTTGGTTAAACCAAATTGAATAAACATTTCTCCAAAGACGATATACAAATGTTCAGTAAGCACATGAAAGATGCTAAACATTACTAATCATTGAGGAAATGCAAATTAAAACCACAATGAGATATCACCTCACACCCATTAGGATGGCCATTATAAAAAAAAAGAAAAAGAAAAAAAGAAAACCCAAACCCAGAAAATAATTGTTGGTGAGGATATAGAGAAATTGGAACCTTTGTGCATTGCTGACAGGAATGTATAAAGGTGCAGCCATTGTGGAAAACAGCATGGTTGTTCCTCAAAACCTTAAATATACAATTACCATTCTATTGCAATTTCTCTTCTGGATATATATTCAAAAGAATCGAAAGCCATGATCAAACAAATATCTTTACCTACACCCATGTTCATAGCAGCATTATTCACAATAGTTAAAAGGCAGAAGCAACGCATATGTCCATTGATGGATAAATAAAGTGTCATATATACATGCAACAGAGTATTATTGAGCCTCAAAAAGGAAATTCTGACACATGCTATAACATGGATGAACACTATGCCAAGTGAAATCAGCCAGAAATAAGGACAAATATTGTACGATTCCACTTATATGAGCTATCTAGAGTAGTCAAATTTATAGAAACAGAAGATAGAATGGTGGCTGCTAGGGGCTGGTGGAAAGGAGGAATGGGGGTGTTTAATGGGTATGGCATTTCAGTGTGGGAAAATAAAAAGTTCTTGGAGATGGATGGTGCTGACGGTTGCACAACAATGTGAATGTACTTAATGAAACAGAACTTAAAAATGGTTAAAATGGTAAATTTTATGTTATGTATATTTTACCCCTCCCCCCACACACAATACCTCAATACCATCTCCATCACCACAGGTGATGGTTGCCAATGATCTCAAGACCCTAAATCCAACAGGTGTTTGTAAGACCTCACCATATTTGACTCTCATAAACATTTGAGATATTTGATCAGTTCCTCTTTAAATGCTGTCTGCCCTTGGGTTCTGTGTGCCTCCCTTGTCCCTCCTTTCCTCCAGCCCCTTCTGGATTCTCTGTCTCCTTTGCAGACTCATCCTCCTCAGCAGCCTCTGCATGTGTCACATTTCTACTTTCTCTCCTGCAACATACAGCTCTCTTTTCAGCACCCACCCTTCCCACCACAGGGCCCTGACATATGCTATAACCTTAAATAGTTTTCAGCTTAATTATCACTTTTTCAGGAAAGCCATCTCTTAGGTCTCCAAAGAGTTCAATTCTTCCTTATTATTCTTTTTGCACTATGTACTTCTCCTTCATAACATCTCCAGATGCTCGCTCTCTATCTGCCTTAGCTATAATTTTACATATATTTTTATGACTGTTGGATTAATAATACCTGTCTCACCTAATAAACTATACTTCATGAAGGTAGGGTCATATTTATTTTATTTTATTTTGTTTTTTGATTATGGGGAGGTTATATTCTACTCTCAGTGCATTGCCTGGCACAGAATGATTCTCAAATACATTCTTGTTGGATCAATACCCCCCGACTTTAGTAAACATCCATCGCAATAGTTTTTTGTTAGCACTGAGGGGCAGAGTGGAGAGAAAGGAGGACAGCACTGCAAGCCTGAAGACAGTCTAGAGAGTTTGGAGGAACAGGCTCCAGCATGGAAAGACTCAGTCAAGCACAAGTCTTCCCTCAGGCACTCCCAGAGATGTGGGGAAAGGGTGCAAGCCATTTCACTTGGCCACTGAGAGCAAGGATGACCCCTGAATACTGTACACTTAGGGACATCCAGATGGCAAACCCCATGTTTGCAAAGATGTTACTATTATGATCTCAAGGAGGAGCAATAAGGGTTTTCAGACTCTAGATGAAGTCAAACTTCATTTGTAGGTCCCAAACCAGGCAGCCCAGCAGAAACTGTCACAAAACACACAGATTCTCATTCAGTTAGTCTGGGATGGAGGCCAGGAGACTGCATTCTAAAGTTACCCTGCCCTAATCCACCCCTGTTTGATTTTGATATAAAACCAGATTTGGGAATCATTCGATCAAGTAACTCTTATGGTATTTTTTACCCCTGAATTTCTATGACTCTCTAAACATATAATTAGATTTTTCTTCAGGAGAGGCTATATCATCTTCAAATCAAGTCAGAATACATGGGTTAATTATCCATTCTTTCATGCAACAGAAATTTAATGCAAACAGTTTTAGCCACAAGCCACCATTACTTAATGTGGGTTCATTAGGAATGAGATGGGGTTGGGTGGATAGAAGTACCTCTGTCCTTAATAAAATTATAGTACAATACAAATAGACAGATAAGACATTCAAGAAATAATTAAGGATATATAAGGCATCATATGAATGAAAATTCCAGTTATTTTTCCATCAACATTGCTAAGTACCCAGAAAGTTTCCAAAACCACAAATAAGGGGTATTAACCTTACATGTCTTCCCCTTCCCCCACTCCTTGTGAGATGTAACCTCTTCTCTCTTTCTTCTATAGCTCCTACATCTCTATATTTGTCACTTTTTTTTTCTAGAACTTTATGCAAAGTGCTTTTCAATCTGGATATGTATCAAGTACATGTGCATTGTATACACTAGGAGGTTAATGGTTTTCCAATGACCCAACTACTGAACAGAAGGAGAATGGTTATTAGCTTCGCAACATGGTTTCTGTTTTGTGCCAAAACGAAGAGGTGTCAAGAGGGGACCAAAAAGGCAAGAGGGAAATAAAGCAGAGAAAAGGAAGTTGCAGAGATAAAGGAAGTTGCAGAGATGAAGGGCAGGGGCGGTGTCAGGAGGAAGACAACTGTGGTGGTAAAAAGCAGCAGCCTCGTTGGTCACAGAGAGGTAGCAGCTGAGTTTTAAGAAGTTAGTAAGATAAGAGACAAAGTTACAGCCTGGGTGGTACCTCCATGCCTTTGAAGACCAAAGCATAGGTCACCTTCTAGCAACTATAGGAAGTGGAAGATGAAGAGGAAAAGAGGAGGAGAAGGTGGAAGCAGACAAAGGCTCAGCAGAAACCCACCTGTCACATAGGAATCAGATGATAACGTCATTCTACCATATACCCCACAGGGCTTTATGCCTTCCTATAACTATACCATCCTCACAGTGTGATATTACTTCATACTCCTAACGAGTGCCTTGAGTCAGTACTTAAAAATCATATGATATTAAATATGTTCTTATTAACAAGCAGGGAAGGAGATAGTCATAGCCAAGATTCATCGACTGGTTTATGGGAGCTTGATTCTTTATATGATTTATGTCATTGTAACCTCTTACCAGGCTAATAATGTAGATACTGCTATCATTCCTATTTTGTATTTGGAGAACCAGCCAGTAGCATGCTGGTAAATGTTTAATAACCCCCCCCCAAAATCCCTGATTTATAATGTTTGCCAATTTCTATGGTGTAAATACTCCTATTCAGCCAATTTTAGCTACTAACATGATGTCACTGAATGCAGAGTTGGGGACAGTTAGTTGCACAGTATGCAACTTACCCTTATATAGTATATACAAAGTGTACATATATAGAGAGTGTATTATGTACAGTATGATACATGTACGATAGATGAAAATACATAATTATATTATTAGGAGCATAGATAATACTAAAATGTAGTAAAATAATTAGGAAATGATGAGTTTGGTGTATTTGTTAACTTTATTTTAAACATTATTTAACTATAAATATAATTAATTTTTAATAATGGCTATGTTTAACAACGAGCTCACAAAGTGCTTGAAAATTTAATCAGTTCTCATGAGCCAGTAGGAGCTGGCTCCAGCACACCTCTGTCAGCCCACTGTGATTTGGAATGCATTCACAATTTCTAAGCATTCCTAGAAATCAGTGGATTTAAAAAAATCTTGCCCTTTAAATCAAGGACCAAATCTTTTATTTTAAACTCTGTCCCCATAACCTCTAGGAGATCCAGGTTGTGGGTAATTGGAGTAATGGAGAAGTCTAGGAAACCAAGGTAAGCAGATGAGAGTCACCAGGAAGTAGATATTGGTATGAGAGTCAGTATGCAGCCACAGAAAGCAAACCCTTCTCAAGTACACCCAAACTTAATATAAAGACAAATCTTATACAGCCAGACAGGGCTGACATTAATCCTGGAGATGGAGAGTTTTGAAGTTGGAAGGCAGGACAGGCAAATGATTGCCCTTGTCCAATGACATGGACCTTGAGGTTGCCTTTCCACCATCCAGACCCCCTCTGTTAACCATATTTTGTCAAGGGAGGCTGCCCATGAGCTTTGGGGATGCTGACTCCAACTCTGACTCCAAAGATGGGGCATATTATTAGGACCTAAGAAAAAAGAATCAGAGTATTCATACCACCTAGCCCTAGATACATATTTAGACCAGCAAGACAGGAAGGAGGGTTTGCTGGGTCTTTGGAGTAAATAGTCATTTATTCTTTGGAAAGTGTAAGTATGTAGATCTGAGAGTTGTCAGCAGTCATGTTGGGACCACAAAAGCACAACAGCTTTAGCATAAAATTGATACCTTTGAATGTTAGAAAGAAGAAAGGAAACCAGGTTCTTGGTGATGCAGTTAAACCCCTAGATCTAACCTATCCTGACACCCATATACTTCTGAACTTCCAGTTATGTGAGCCAATAAATCTTTAGGGCTTAAGCCAGTTTGACTTGCAATTTCCGATACTGGTACTGAATGCGTTATAAATGATAAAATCTTCAAAGTGATCAAGTAGGTGTTCATTGAGAGTCCAACCTGACAAAACATGCCAGAGAAATCTGAGAAGTGAAAGGTCATAGAGGGCTGGAGTGGCTCACGAAAATGACACTAGAGTCTTTCTTCAGAAGTGCCCTTGAAGGAAATATAGATGTGGCAGGTGAGAAAGAGAATAGACCTGTCATCTGCAAGGAAGGCCAGCTGGGTGGGAATGGGCTAGGACCAGCTGAGCATGACCCTGCCCTTTGCCCTGCCTGACAGTCAGAGGAGAGAATTCATTCATTTCCTGAGCAGAGGCTCTGCCTGTTGCATTAGCTCACAGCGCCAGCCTGTTGCCCGCTCCTCAATCAGATATGGTAGCTAGAGAGAGTGAATGCCAAGTTGTAAAAATAGAAAAACAGGTAATGGGAAGTTCTCTCCAATTTGCACCTGGAGGAATATGGGGAAGATGGAAGTGAGTAAGCCAAATTGCCAGGTAATCCAAACATCAGGCATAGATTGTTACGTGAGCATGACTGACCTTCTTGGAAAAATTTGCTTTGTCAAATGTGATTTTGGGGGGGAGGGGCAGGATTTGATATTCTTTTTTTTAAATTTTTATTGTTATGTTAATCACCATACATTACATCATTAGTTTGGGATTTGATATTCCATAATTAGTTAAGAGAAATGTCTAGAATCCAAGTCAATGTACATAATATAACCAATCAAAATCAGATCCATGTGATACACTCAGACAAGAGACGCTGCTCTTCAACAATTTGACAAACTGGTGTTTGCCCCACACTCGGTGGCACCACATGGACTCTTGTGAGAATATGGAAACGGAGCTAATGGAGCAAAAGGAAAGGTAGTCAGAAGTGGGCCCTCCTCTGGTTGCCAAGAAAAAATAAAGGAAAAGTGTCTGACACTGTCCTTAATAACCAAACCTGTGCCACTCTGAGCTTCTGGCCCTAACATGCTAGCAATTCTACAGGATTTCCTGAAATAATGGTTTATAATTGCAGACAGCCCAGCAGGAATTTTATTTTATTTTTAAATTATTTTTAACATGATATATATTTCCATTTATTTAGTACTTTAAAAAATTTTATTTATTTATATCAAAGTTTTTTGAGTATAGTTGATGCACAATGTTACTTTAGTTTCAGGTGTACAACATAGTGATTCAACTTCTCTATATGTTATGCTATGTTCATCACAAATGTAGCTCCCCTCTGCCACCATACAGTGCTATTATAATATCATTGACTCTATTCCCTACCAGCAGTAATTTTGGATATCACAGCCTCTGCTAATATTTTTCAGAAATTTTCCTTTTCCTTTGTTCCTTTTTTTTCCATTAAATTTATTGCTCTGCTGTCTGTTCCCCCCTTTTCCATCAGTCTGGAAATTCTCATACAAGCTTACAGTAGAATCTGATCCATATGCTATTCCTCCAAGAACACAGAATAGGACAAAAATTCATATGTGTATTCCGCAGAATACTCATTGATATCTGGGACCTGGGAGTCTCAAGGCCAAGGCCATTCAGAGCTGGATGAACCAAAACTAGAACCAGAGTTTCCTGAATCACGGGGGCTATTCCTGTAGCCAAGTGCACCTGAGCCTCTTTGCACATCCAACAAAAACCAGAAACATTTTCTAATCTACAAAATCATTTTCTTATAAAAATGGGGGAAACATTATTGTTAATCTTTTTTACTTTATAACCTCCCTCTTTCTGATAAGAATTGAAGCAAACCTGTCATCAAATGGTCTTTTCAAGGAGGCAGGGCAGAAATGGGTATGAATCCAAGTTCAATCACTGACCAGCTCTATGACTTCTAGCAAGTTTCTTAGTCTCTCTGTCACTTGTTTTTCCCTTTGCTATAAAAAAGGGCTATTGATACCTGCATTTGGGCATATTGCATGGATTAGAAACAATCTATAAAAACCACACAGCACACTGGCTGGTACAGAGTAGACACTGAACACATTATACTTATTACTAATTCAAAGCAAACCAGTTCAAACATTTGGGATTCCTGTAATTGTATACGCTGGCTGAGAATCAAGATACCAATCAAGGACAATATATTTAAATCAATCCTAATCCAATTAAAAATAAATTCTAATAACTCGCCTCAAAAAAAGGAAACAATTAAGATTCCCGTTAAGACAAATTCAGTAACCACAAAAGCATACAGACCTAGACAAAAGAAGATAGTGCCATTGTCTCCATGAGTTTATGGCTCATTTTCAACTCAAAGATGACGTACAGGAGACAAATGCAATTTTACCCATTAGACTGCCCAGAGCCGGGGATACAGACAACGCTCCACTCATTTTTTTTGCATATTTAGGCAAAATATTATGTCCTGCCTTACTGGACTCAGTCCCATTTTTGCAGGTGTAACTTTTATAAGCAACACAGGGGGGAAAAAGTGTCATTCAGGAGTATATTCAAAGCCCACTAAGAGGACACATCCACCTGGGTTTCTCTTTAACCTTCAGGCTGGAGGATGGCCTTGCAGCCATGCTAGAGAAGCAAGGGCAGAGAGTCAAAAACAACAGAAAAAAATATGATACTTCAAAATTATCTGAAAAGGACAGGTGTGCTTTTTAAAAAAAGAAGCCTTTCCCATAGCAGCTTTAGCTTTTGCAAGCAGCCCAGATATAGCAGATAAACTGAGGCTCTCTGACTTCGCAGCCTGATATCCAAAATTTCCATATGGTATATGGGAAAATAATGCATACAGTGTATTGGACAGTTGTCCTTGTGTTATCAAGCAGCCCTGTTCTCTCATTTCACTAACAAATGTGCAAACAAACATACATTGTGGCAAATGCAAGAAAATCACTAGCCTGTGTTTGAGCTTAAGCCTCCTCATTCTTTGGAGTGTAGCACTATTCAGGCAATAAGAGTCCATGGTACAGCATCACCCTTTCTCTCTAGACTCCTTTAAGACTCTGGAACACTACAATAGCTAATACGTTTCAGTGTATGAGTAATTCTGATTGCAGATAGACAATCATTGTGGAGGAACTGCCATGATAATAGTTATCTCATTTTAAAAAGAAGATTTCATTGTAAAATAAAAATATTCAAAATGGCCACCTATATTTTGGCAAAAAAAATCCTCTTCTTACAAAGTAGAGGGCTAATAAATATCTGTCAAATGAATGAATAAAAGGACAAAGGAATGTTTTCTGTGGATTCTGATGCCTTTCTAGAGAGATACCACCTCAAGCATAGTGCATTCCTTTGGTGAGAATATTTAGACACAAAATTAGGGTAAGCCATGAACGTCTTAGTCAAGAGCAGATTCAAGAACTCTCTTTGCCTGTCCCTTCATGCAATTCTTCTCTACTCTCTGAAAAAGAATAAAATAAAAAATCCTCTCTTCCTGCTGTGTCCACCCCTGAAATACTTACAGGCTGATGTCTCCTTTAGTCATCACTGAGCTAAGCTGCAATCTTTTCATCCTTTCTCAGAACTCATTCTCTCCATCTGCTTAATCATTGCACTTACTTCTGACTCCACCCAATGTGTCTACGTCTCTCAGACATAAAGTTCTAAAAATGGAGATAGGCTTCAAGGAACCAGAGGGAGGCCTGGCAACATCAAGGCATGACAATAGAACATGTTCTGCTGTGGGATTCTTTCACTCTGTCTCACGTCCTGGGCAAGCTGCAATCTTGACAGAGCTGTGGGGAGCACAGGAGAAAGTGCATTGCTTTTGGCCAGGCACACCGGGGCCCAAATCTTAGCTTTCCCATTTACTACCTACAAGATGTGACGCAAGTTATTTAGCCTCTCTAAATTAGCTTCTTTGTCATACATAGCTTGGGGAAATACTAGCTACATTGTAGGACTCACGTGAGAAATAAATTAGTTAATATATGTAAATGGACTGTACAAAGTACGTAGAGGTCTATACATACACCTCTATAGACCTGTATATGCTAAACCTCACACATGGTATGCACAGCACTCCCAACAGTCCCCAAATCTAACAGTTAAACCAATTATTTCTCTCAATCTCTTACCACATTCCATTCAACTTACCAGGAATTTTTGTCCACCCTTCCTCCATTTTTCCTGAACTTATCCATTTTTCTCCACTGATGTGAGTCACAGGGGGATTAGCTACCTCCTGACCAGATCCACCACCATTTCTTACAAGGACCGTTGTAATAGCCTGCCTCCTGATGCATCTCCCTGCTTTCAGTCTTGCTCCTAAGAAACCAATCTCTATACAGCACTGATGTCATCTTTGTGAAAGATTAGTTACATCAATCTACTTCTTTGCATAAAACCCAACAGAGATTTCCTATTACGCTTAGAAAAAAAATCCAAACTCTTTGCATGGGCTACGGGGCTAATGTATCTCTGAAGTTAGCCCTCTCCACCCTTCCATCCCTCACTCTGCTTTTAGCCACAGAGTCTTTTTTTTTTTTAAGATTTTATTTATTTATTTGAGAGAGAGAGAGTGCTCACACAAACAGGGGGCAGGGGCAGAGGGAGAGGGAGAAGCAGAATCCCTGCTGAGCAGGGAGCCTGATGCGGGCTCTATCCCAGGACCCTGGGATCATGACCTGAGCCGAAGTCAGACTACTAACCGATTGAGCCACCCAGGTGCCCCAAGCCACAGAGGCCTTTTTATTTTTCTGGAACTCACTAAGCTTATCCTGGTCACAGGACATTTGCCCTTGCCTTCCTTGAGGCTTGAATGTTCTTTTCTCAGATCCTCAGATCTTCATATGGCTGATTCCTTCACATCATTCAGGCCTAAGGCCAGATATCGCCAAGAGACCTCCTCTGATCACCAAATCTCATGTTGTCTCTCCCCTGGACCCCAACACAGTCACTCTCTAACACATTGCTTTGTCTTATTTTCTTTAATGTCTATCTCCCTCAACAGAATATGAACCCCAAAACAGAAGGACCCTTGTCTACCTTGCTTATCTCTGTACTATCACCTTCTAAAATGGGCCTGGCAGGATGTAGGCACTCAGTAAATATTTGACAAATGTATAAATTGATGTTTTTAAGCCTGTCCTGGTCTGTCCTGAGCTCTGTCATACTTTCTATAAACTTAAAATCACCAACAAAATATGGAGTCTTAAAGTGTTCTCACAAAAGTTTAATATCCAGGTCCTAAACTTTGCACTGCCAGAAAATTCTCGAGCATTACAAAGTGGTTCAAAACCAGAGCATATTTTAATCCTAGCTTTGTACTTCCTATCCGTGTGACCTTGGACAAGTCAGTTAACATATTAAAACTGATTTCCTCATCTAAAAGAAGTAAGGATAATAACACATACAGTAAAAAAAAAAAAAAAAAAAAAAAATACCACATACAGTAGACAGTTTTGTGAGGAATAAATGAGCTAAGCCCTTAGCACAGTTCCTGGAACATTGTGCACACTTAATAAATGGTGGTTATTATTGTTATGGTTATTGTTATTACAGTAATTAATTCTGGCACCATACTTTATAAAGAACATTGACAAACTGGAGCTCATCCAGGGGAGGACAAACAATCCTGTGAAGGGTCTGGAAACCGCAACTTGTGAGGAACAATTGAAATTGCTGAGGATGTTTACCTTGGAAAAGACAAATTTTAAGAGGAATATGATAGCTTTTTTTTCAAAACACTGAAAAGAACTGTCTCATGGAAGAGGGATTAGATTTAGTCAATGCTGTTCTAGAAGATACAATTAGAGCCAAGGAGTGGAAGTTAAACCTTGAACTCTTCATCATCTAATAACCAAACTGTCCAAACCAAAACAGGATTGAATTCTACTTATAAAAGTAAAAAAAATTAAGGCACGTATATATATTTTGATTCAGAAAATTATATATGAAGCCATTTACAATAACCACAATGAAGACTTTGTATTATGTTCGGCATGTATCAGTATAAAAATATAGGAAGTACAAAGCTAGTGAATTGTGAAAAGGAGACTAAAGTATGCATATATGCTGTGATCTCAATTCTGTATTTATCTGAGAAGAGAATACAAGCACAAACACACACAAATTAAATGTGCTGCTTCATGAAGTAGTGTTTCCCATCACTGCAAATGTTGAGGCAGAGGCCAGACAACCTCTTAGAAGAAATGGCATTCAAGAAGTGGTGTGTCAGAGAAAGGTCTGGGGAGGGAGAACCCTGGGAAAGATTTGAAAGTTCCATGGGTCTATGATCCTCTGAAATTTATTGTTGAATTGCGGTAATACAAAATAATGCTTTTTTTAAGGAGTAAAGAGGCCCCTTCAAAGATCTTCATTTTCTCCCAATTAAGCTAGGCAGAAAAAAAGATCTAATCTTAAAAGACCCAAAGTACTGGGCTCTGTGGCCTAAAGGGGACATTGCAGCATCAGGTAGTAGATGCTTGTGGCCACTATTTCTCTTCTGCCCCAGCCAAAGCCTGTCAATCTCTCTGAATCTAATGTTCTGGATCCTTCCCTGAAAAGGAGGAAGTTGCATGCTTTCAAGGCCTGAAGGTCTATGGTTCATCCTGATTATTTTGTTTGATAAATATGAACTTGGCCAAGAATTAGAAGCCACCTGAACTTTGTATCTAAGAATGTCCAAGAACACCAACAAAGGAATAACTTTAGGAGAATTTTGGTCCAAAAATCAAGGAGGGTCTTTATCCCCTGTCAGGTTCACAAAGTAATAACTGATTCCTTTTGTAATTCAATGGGTGAGAAGTTGACCTCTAAGAGACAGGCATCCATGAATAGGGTATTCTAGTAACATCTCTTTGTTTTATACATAAGATGAAATTACTAGGTCACTTACATTGACTTCTTAGTCTTTGATGATAAAGGCACTCTTTTTCACTGTTGTTAAAGTTCCAGACAGCTTTCAGACTGTCCATATCCTGGAAGGACCAATTGAAAGAGGATTGTCATTTTCAAGCACTGAGGACACTGTCTGATCCTCTCTTGAGGTCACCCTACCTCCCATTTTATACCTCAGATTATTTACAGTGCTGGCGAAAATTACTTTTCCTTTCACACTCAGTGACTAAGAGATACACTTCTTGAAATAGAGATATTACGAAGTAGTGACCCCACAGAACTTCTCAAGACATCATATAAGTTACAGTTATAAAGAATAGAAGACAGTTTCATTCTCTCCAAGTCTTTGGTTATAATTCATATAGATTATCTTGTGGGAATGGAACAAAGTAAATCTTGCTGTTCCATGCTCTCTCGGTGAGAGTTCTGACTTCTATATTTCAGATGAAGAAAGCATTGTAATGTGTCAACGGTCAGGAAGCCCCCTGCTTCCATGTCCAGAATTGACCTAGAGTCCTCAATACAATGAATTTAGGCTCAAATGATTACCATCTGAATGGAAGATAGTCTTTTTTTTTCTTCTAGAATTTAGAATTTTTTTATTGTTAATTTTGTAAATAATTGAATTGAAGTTCACATTATATAAAATTAACCATTATAAAGTGAACAATTCCAAGAATTTAGTACATTCACCATTTCCCCCTTCCTGCAGTCCCTGGTAATTACCAATCTGTTTTCTAGCTCTAAGATTTACCTATTCTGGAGATTTCATAGAAATGGAATCATATAATATGTGACCTTTTGATTTGGGGAAGATAGACTTTTTTTAAAGATCTTATTTATTTATTTGAGAGAGAGAGAGCAAGCATGTGAGCAGGCGGAGGGGCAGAGGGAGAGGGAGAAGCAGACTCCCTGCTGAGCAGGGAGCCATATGTGGGCCTGGATCCCAGGACCCCTGGATCATGACCCCAGCCTAAGGCAGATGCTTAACCAACTGAGCCACGCAGGCGCCCCAAGGGAAGATAGACTTTTAATCATTCCCAGTATATACTTTAGGAAGAAAGCACATTTGTATAAGGAAATATATAAACATCATCATAACAATTTAACCTAAACAAACATTTTATTAAGACCTGGCATTTGCAAAACATCTAAAGTGCTTTTAGGAGCACACACACACACACACACACACAAAATGCCTCTTAATTGTCTTTGTACTCAAAAGACCCACAGTGTGGGAAGAGTGACAGAGAAAGGGGACTGGGTACCAAACAGGAGAGGCCACTTTTTTTTTGCAAGCAGAAGCATGGCAAACAAGGGAAGCTTGGAGTTTTGAGGTCCTTCCTTGTCCTCGTCAAGGAAGGGTACCAATATTAGTTAGGATACTTGGTTGCAAAGTTCCAGAAATTCAATGGAATTAGCTTAACCCTAAATGGGAAAATTTTATTATGGTGAAGCAGGCATTGCTTGTGACATGTAATAGAACAGAGCCTAGACTCAAAAGAGAAGCTCAGGAATCTCCCTCACTCATGTTGGTTCCTTTATGTGTGTTAGTGCCAATTTATTCTTTGCTCTCTGCTCATGTGGGCAAAAGATGGCCATCCCACAGTTCCCAAGTTTCTGTCTTCTCTGTTCAAAAGAGACTGTATGCATGGAAGCTAAGATCATGGGATCCAGAGCCATTTAGGCTGCATGACATTGGGCAAGTTATTTAACCTCTCTGATGTCAGTTTAACTGAGAAAACATATTTAAAGATTACGGTCTATCATATAAATCTTCAAGAAATATTATTTCTTTATTATTATTATTATTATTATCATCATCATTAAAGAAGCCAGCCTTAACTGAATTTTGGTCACAAATCTAGCTTTCTAGGAAAGAAACTCTGCTTGATCTAATTTGGATCTGATGCTCATCGCTACTCCATCATAGCCAGAGGGTACAACCACAACTGAGAGAGATGGCTACCAGCGACACATTCCTGTGGTAGAGTGAGGAGAGTATGAGCTATAGAACCCAAGAGAAAAGATGTTGGGAATTAGAGAGAAGGGGTATGGATAGAAAAGTCAAGGCTCCTGCTTTGCCCAGCAGGCAGCTAGCTGCCTGTGGAACACAGCCCATAGAACAAGAAAGGTGTTGCAGGTTTTGGGGACTTTATTTTAAGGGACTCTCTCAGGTTGGTCTTTGGACCGTGTGCTCCTGCTTATTTAATTCAACTGGTGTTGATTAGCTAACCTCCTGGGCTTTAAAATCATTCTTTATGTTCTTTTTTCTTTTTTCTTTTTTTAACCACTTCAGCTTGTTTGGGTTATTCGTTTATTCTTTCTGACCCTCAGTTTTAAATTTTATTTTATCTTAATTGCTCTTAGCTCATGGCTTGCTTGCGGCCTTCCAATTTCTTTTACCTTATGTTTTTCCTTTTGTGTGGGGGGGGGGGTGGAGAAGGGGTCAATTATTTAACCTAGTTTCCTGTATCATTTAATCTTTATTTTACTATTCTTATTTTTTATTCTAAGTTTTACTGTTACTTTTAAACCTTTTTATTATCTATCATTTGTGTTTTCACAAATACTGCCAGTAATACTTATTTCTTTACATCCTGTAAAAAATGTAGGCTGCTGGCTATTCATTTCCATTTACCATCTCAGCCATCCTATAGGGGTTCTCAGCCCCTGAGGCTGATCTTTACAAAAATCTTACAGCAAGCCACATAATTCCCCTTTACAGGTCCCCTGTGCTGAGGTTTTGCCTCAGGCATTTTCTCACCCTACTTTGTTTCCATCCTCCCAGGAGAAAGCGCCTCCCATCAGCAGACTGAGTAGGCAGGGAGCCTTCCTCCTCTGCAGAACCAAAGCTTGCAGCTCTGCCAAAGAATTGTTGAAATAGGATCTACCATTTCAGTTGAAGGAGGCTTTCTCATCACTGGGGAGCTGCAGGACTTGGCCCCAGGACTCCTGTCTTCTCCGTCCACATTTAGTCCCTGGTTGATCTCTTAGATGCCATCCACATGCTGATGACTCCCAAATTTGCAGAACCCAACTTCTCTCCTGAACTCCATAAAGCTAACTTCCCACCTGAAATACCAATTTAAATGTCCAAAAGGCATCTCAACTGTAGCATGTCCAAAACTAAGCTGTTGATTCCCACCCCCTCTGCTGAACCCGCTCCCCTCAAAGTCTTCCCCATCTCAGATAATAATAACACCATTCTTCTAGTCATCTAGGGCCAAAATCTAGCAGGCAGCTTTTACTTCTCCTTTTTTCTTATAGCCTGTATCCAATTAATCAGCAAATTCTGTTGTTTCTCCTTTACCTTCCATCACCTTTCCCTGGAGATGTTGCAGTAGCCTATTTACTGGTCTCTCTCCTTCCATCTCTACCTCCTAAATTCTACTCCTTATATAACAGCTAGAGTGATTCTTTAGAAATATTTGTCAGGCCATATTATTCCCCTGAGAACTCCAATAGGTCCCTCTCTTACTGAGACTAAAGACGTCGTCTTGACTATGAACTACAGGGTTCTACATGATTTGCTCTACCACCTAACTCTTTACCCCCAAGCTACATACTTAACCTGTTTCTTACCATTTCCCCTTGGGTGACTCTATTCTAGCCCTGCTGACTTCCTTGCTGTTGCTCCAACACCAATCATGCTCCCACTACAAGGTTTTTGTATTTGTTCTTCCATTCTCCTGGAGCTCTTTTACACCAGATATTCACATGGTTTGATCCCTCACTTCCTTCAGGTTTATGCTGAAATGTCACTTTATCATTCTGCATAAAAGAGTATCCACCTCACCATTCTGTCCCCTTCCCCCTTTTATTTTTCTTCATAGTACTCGTTGCCATTGGCCACAATTATTTATTATCTGTCTCCCTTTATTTAAAGGTAAGTTTCACTAAAAGAAAAGATACTCTTTTCAATTTGTTCACTGCTATATTTCTAATATCTAGAATAATGCCTAGTACTGGAAGATGCTCAATAATTGTTTGAAAACTTATTGAAGGATTAAATAAATGATTTGACAAATCCTGGTATTATAATTCAAGCAGTATTTTCAAACTGTGTGTGTGTTTTGGGGTGGGGGGGGCAGTAATATTGGGAAGAGGAGAAAACAAAAGTGAAAATATTGGTCCAAGGGTAAAAACTTCCTGTATTTTTATCATGTCGCAGTCCATTCAGGGTTAGTTGTCCATCAAGTCTCTCTGAAATGAATGGCTCACTGCATTTTATAATGCAATTTGAAGATCTATCAATGAAACTGAGAGATTAACACCATCTATAAAATGTTGGCTATATTTTTACTAAGTGTGAATTATTTTGGTCAATGTCTTTGTTTCCAGTACCAAAACTCTTCTAATTATTTTTACCCCAAATGTCTCTTACTTTAAGTATTCCCATTTATTCATCAGGGTTTGGAGGTAGGCCATAGGGCTACAAACTATGTATTTATGTCTAATTTGTACACAGCTCTTGCATGTAATTTAATCAAAGGTAGCTGAAATGGCACTTGAACAATTTTCACTTGCACATTTACCAGCATTCAATCACTTTGAAAATCCATCCCAGAACATCTTGAAATTAATCTTCCCTGGAGGCTCTCTCTACATCATCTCTGCTAGTTACAAAATTCTTTGTAGAGGTTCTCAATGTTCATCAGAAGATTTCTTCTCACCCAGCAGAATATGGCTCATTTTATAGTCTTTCATCTATTATTTTAGAAGATAGCAAAAGCTTACCACCTTGCTCCCCTAATAGTAGAAGTTATTTACAGACCTCTGTACTTATACCTTAGTATCTATTTAAATGCCCCAAACAACACAGAACCAAGTATTCCCTAGACTTTCAAAGTGTCAAAGTATTTTGACCTTGTCTCTCTCAATTCTGCACTGTATATATCTAATCACACAGCACATGCAATCCTATGACAGTAACTGTCCAATGATCATATTACCATCTCCATACTTTACCAGCTAATAAAAAATGTTTATAATTCAGTGTCACAGTTGGTTGTTTTTTTTTTTTTTTTTTTTTGGATTGATGATATTTAAGCAGTCTGGAGAATTAATAGGGTCCTAACCAGGGTTTGTAAGTGCTACCTGGAAGTCTGCAGCCTTTTCCTTCTCGAGAGGCAGTCTCATTAGTGAGGGATGCCTGTTTGTGCAAAGCAGCAGCAGGAGGAGCCCCGACATCCTCTCAGGGTTTGAAATTTGGGGGCTCTTTCCCCATCACAACAGTTCCACAGAAGCAAGAGAGGCAGAGTACCGCTAGAAAAGAAAGGCTCTTCAAACATAGTGTTTGCAATTTATTCATACTTCTCCAATTAATGTTCAAAAGAATTTAGTGGTTTACTCCCCTAAATCTTGCATATAACAAAACAAATTTACTCATTTAAAATCAGTTTGAATTTATGATAGAATTCATTTTGGAGTGTGTTTAAATAGTAAGTTCCTTGATTCACTCAAAACTACTTTACAATATAATTGACACTGGAACTATTTTTAATCATAAGTTCCTTTAAGGAGTATAGTTTGATTTTTTGAAATTATGGTTTATACCCCTATATTTTAAATTTTGTATATACTTAATAACATGATACAATGTCTGAATGGTTCAGAGGCCAGCTTTATATTATTTAACTTTTTCTCCTGGAGACCAGGCTTGGGAAAGGAACAGAGAGGAGAGAAGTTTTTGAATTAGAAATGTGATATAGCTTGGCTAAATGAACTTTTAAAGAATCATTCATGTTCTCTAATTTTTCCAATTTATCAAGCAGGTGATTTCATGAAAAACTTGCTTTTTGTAATTTTTTCCTTCTTCAAATACATATTTCTATTCTTTTATTTCCAAATGTACTGCTTAAAATCAAAAGATTTACTTTTGGACTCTCTGTGATCTTGACTGCTGCAATTCTCTCTTAATCTCAGCCTGTCAAGGTCAAAAGAATATTTGCTTTTCATTTTTGCTATGATAGCATAGACCTCAAATCTGTTGAATGCTTTCCTTATGGTTTCTCTGCATATTAAATTGAAAATGCACTCATTTATAATATCTCATACAAGTCCCTTCTTATATTTTATTTACTCCTCTACCCATAACATTTACCTGCAGTCTTACTTTCTATCCTTTTTACTTTAAGTTTTTATACATTATTCCCCCCAACCTATTGCATAATAAATTAGTATATTCATGTCCATTCGTTCTAAGCATTTTAATCTGTTATCAATGACCAGAGTATAAATAATTCAGCAAATCTAAATTCATTACTAAATTTAGAATAAAACCAAATGAGGTGGTCATCAGGAGAAAACTTTTTTTTTTTTTTTTTGAGAGAGAGAGTGGCATAGAGAGTGCATGTGAGCAAGCATGGCAGGAGGGACAGAGGAGAGGGATAGAATCTTAAGCAGGCTCCGCGCCCAGCACAGAGCCCTATGCAGGGCTTGATCTCACAACCCTGAGATCATGACCTGAGCCAAAAATCAAGAGTCAATGTTTAACCAACTGAGCCATCTAGGCAACCCAGTAGACAACATTACTATTCAAAACTGTAAATTCCAGAAAGGCAATGACCTTGTGGTGTTGTTAACTTTTTCATGCTGGGTGACTGGTGAACTTTCTGGCACACAGACAACATTCAATAAGTATTTGTAGAATGAATGAACTACAGAAAGTCAGTACTATCATTTTCCTCATTTTATTGATGAGGTCACATCATTATTAAGTGGTAAAGCCAAGATCCAAAACCACGTGGAGAAGTCTGGAGTTCACATTCTTAATTACTATGCAATTGTGCCTTTCTTAGCAAAAAAGCCAGGCATCCAAGAGTTCCCCTCTTAGAGTTAGGCTCTTTTAAATATATGAGAAATTAACAAACCTAACCTAGAAGAAAAAGAAAATAATTTTATACTTTTCATGAAGATTTTTTTTAAGTAATATAATATTCTCACACAATCTCATTCAAACATGGAAAACATTGCCAGAATATTAAATATTTAGATCTTGGAAAATCATTCACACATAATTTCTGCTGTAGCATTTACTTTTACCCAAATGTCAAAGCCTTGTAATTGCAGGCTTGCAAAAGCAATAAATAAATGGAAGGGTACACTCCTAAGGGTATGAAAGATTGAGATCAATATTATGCTATTACTGCTTGGTTTGCATGTCAGAAGAGACAGGTGAGGCAAATACCAGGGAAACACAATGGAGATCGGCATACTCAGCAAACAGTTGGACTTACCTCTGAGATGCCAGTAAGTAGGTCCTAAATTTTTTCTCCAGAAAACCTGTGTGGCTAATTTTCATTTTAAAAGCTCCAATTTATCTTTTGGGCTGCAGATTGCACAGTGATCCATTATGCACTGGGAGTCAAGTCTAGTACCAGTTAGTTGTTTCTGAATGCCCATGGCTACCAACCCTTGACATTACTCTGTTCAAATGATATGTTTGGTCAGGAAAGCCCCAGAAGGTGATGACATACAAAGTTGGCAGGAGTCACCACGGAGAAGACCCATAACAACCAGTTATTGTTCTAGTAGGCTGCATCTGGTTTCATGCGGATTTAGTTCAAGATTTGAAAGTCTTTTGAATGATGAAATCCTAGGGCTGTGGCACAGGATCTCTGGGGCATAAATGCCCCTGCAGTTCAGCCCTAGGGAGTGAGGTATTGTGGGAGTACATCCCTGAATCCTGGCAATAGTCTCCATAATTATTCATAACTGTGCAGTTATGGAGCTTAGTTAAACTGCCCCCTCCCCAAATCTATGGATAAGAATTCAATCTCATTTTCTTAAGAATTAATGAGATCATTTTAAAAGCATTTTTCAACCCCATGACGAGTATCAAGTATAGAAAATCCTCATGGATTTAACAAAACAATTTGAAACCAGGTTTTATAGCTTATTTTTCTTTATGAAAAAATGCTGGCATTTTAAACAAAAAGAGTGGAAAGTTGTAAGGCAAATATTTACCTATTTAAAACAGTAAACTATTTCTAAATACCATAGAATAATTTACAGAAAAGTAATATAACTGTATTGTAAGTAGAAGCTAGCATTGATTTTATTAATTTAGCTACTATATTCATTTTATCTAAATCAGTGGAGATTTACTGTCATTGTCTAGTCAGTCTGTATTTATTAAAATATCTCTGACTTAATATGATTATCATTTCTATACTATCAGTCTGGGCTTATAAAATATTATTTATATATTACAAATATATATTATAATACTTATTATGTATTATATGTTATGTCACTATTTTTATGTTCTCTCTTTTTATGTGCAAACAGAATGATCATTAATTTGGAGGGTCACCTAACTCCCAGGCTGTATCTCTGGAAAATGAGAAAATGGTAAATCAGGAATAGTAGAGCATGGCATCCCTCTTATAGACAGGGAGAGAGTAAAGTTTAGCAGAACTACTAAATTCAGAAGCTTTGTTATGGCCAAGGAATACAAGAGGTCATTTTTCTTTGTCACTGGATCAACATTTTTTTTTTCTTACTACCCAGTGTGATCAGTGAAACAGAGATAAATGTCCACGCTAGTCCTGAAAATTAAAAGCCAGAGTTCAGGGGCAGCTTCTTTAAAAGACAGATTGCCATAGAAAAAAGCTATAAACAAGAAGAGTCTTCAGTTCACCAAGAAACACTGTAACCTTGTATTTATTTCAATGTAGTGTGTATGACTCTCTTGAAATGTACTCTTTTGCTCTTGTTCCTTGTCTAAATACACTGAAGTACTAGTCAACAGCCGTATCCTGAGCACAAAGTGACGACTTCTGAATCTCTGAAAACTGATTGCTTTCCACTTTGTCCACCTAAATATCAATCTTACAACCTCCATGAGAACAATTGGAACAGAATGTTAAATTGATTTTTCTACTGTCATAGAATCTTATCAGGGGCCCAAAGGCTAAGTATAATTAGGCCAATCTTAATTGAGAAGAGATCATCAATTCAGGGCTAAGACATTGTGAACTTGATGTGTGAACCCCTGACACATACAAAGGTGAGGTTTAGCTCATCACCTCTACTTTAAGAATATGCATGGTAAAGATTTCCTTAGAGAGACTTGTCAGTGGTTATGCATTTCTGCCACCACACACAGTGGTATGCGGGAAGGAAGAGCATCTACTCCCCCACCACCCAAACCAAATCAAGTGGGCTTCGGAGACCCACCTAGAAAGCTATACCTGTGTCTCCTGAAAGTTAGGTGACGCGGGCTGTTGTATCTGACTCGCACCTGAAAAATTTTAAACATGAAAAAATTTAAACATGAATCTTGATTTCTTAGAAAGCAGAGTGACAAAAGAGGACCATAATAGAAGTTAAGTGTTCTCTCACCAATGGTGGAACAAAAACGTGTGTATTCTGAAAACCAGATATGGATTCTATCATAGGGAGCTAAGCTTTAATCATCTTTATGGGGACCTTGAATGGAAGGATGCAGTGACACTCACAGAGAGAATCTGAGGAGTCAGAGGCTGAGGAGGAAACTCTACATGACAGAACATAGGAAGCATCATTTGTGTCAGGGACTGGCAGACGGACATGCCACAGTTGTGGGCACTCTTAACTACTCCTGAAATCCCACCAGGAGCCAGTATTGGCATGTCTTCCATGGCAGAGACAGTGGAGAGCCAAGCGAGCCAAGGAAGACCTTTTCAGTGTATTTCTCCCATCAATCCTTCCCCTTCCGCATCCCAGAGAATCCAGAGGAAGCCTAGTAAATGAGAAAGGGGTGCAAGAACTGGGAAGAAGGGGAACAGGAACCACCCAAGCCCACCTTTCAGTTTCAGAGTTGTAGCCAGAAGTGAGATGAGATGAATGAGATGAGAGATTAAAGCTTAAGAATCGAAGTATACTAGACTGTTTAATTACCTAGAAACGATACTCACATGACATGAAAAGCTATGGGATCATCTGGATTTCAACCAAGGGAAGGGAAGAACAATTCAGCAGAATGGGTTTACAGGGACAGTAATGGGAAAGAACGAAGTTGCTTTCTGCTTGCTTCCTATAAGTCTGATTCATTTAATAAAGTGTTACATTGTGTTTATGCACACATTTTGTGTCTAGTACTTTGGGGCTAAAAATTACATTTCTATAAATAATAATAGTAATGATGACTTGTTGACAGCTTAAAATGTCAAATGTTGTGCTTAGTATTTTTTTCCCATTTTTTAAAATCTAAACTCAGTTAGCCAACTTATAGTATGTCATTAGTTTCAGATGTAGTGTTCAATAATTTATCAGTTGCATATAACACTCAGTGCTCATCACATCATATGCCTTTTTTACAATCATTATCTCATTTGAGCTTAAGAAATTCATTAAATGTATTTTGCAGTTCAGGAAACGAGGGCCTAGGTTAAATAACTTGTCCAAGGTCACACAGCTAGTAAATGGTGAAGGCAGGACCTGAATTCAGACAGTTTGTCTCCAAAACTTAGATTCTTAATCACTAGGCTTCTTCTGTAAAACACTGAGCTAGATATTATAGAAAATAACAAAATAACTAATGTTTTAAAAAATGTCTGTGTACATATCCATTTTATCATACCATTCTCCATTTTTACATTAAAAAATTCTCACATATCATATGCTTTTATCTAGATGGCCCAAGTGAAGTTCAAGGGCAATACTGTTCAATAGAATTTTCTGCAATGAAGGAAATGCTCTGTATCTGTGCTGTCCAATACAATAGTCACTCGCCACATGTGACTGCTGGGCACTTAAAAGTAACTAGAGCAACAGAGAAACTAAATTTTTAATTTAATTTGATTTTAACTTAATTTCAAATTTAAGTGGCTATAGGAGGCTAGTGGCTACAATACTGGAAGAGTCAAAGATAATACAGCAGGCATATCTTTTTTAAAAAAGATTTTATTTACTTATTTGACAGAGAGAGAGAGAGAGAGCACAAGCAGGGGGAGCATAGACGGAAGAAGCAGGCCCCCCACTGAGCAGAGAGTCGGACGTGGGGCTCGATTCCGGGACTCCGGGATCATGACCTGAGCCGAAGGCTTAACTGACTGAGCCACCCAGGTGCCCCACAGCAGGCACATCTTGACCTGTCCTTCAGCTGACAGAGCCAGGTGTATTTTATATCATGGGCACATAATGGAGACTCTAGGTTACCTAAAGGAAAAAGCTCTAGATCAAGGAGGAGCTAGACTCATTGGAGCCACAAATCTCCCAACAAAACCTACCTAACATCTGCGATGATGCCAAAGTTTCAAAGATTCTTTGGATTAAGGATTTCTAATAAGTTTTGGGATGCTCTCACAGAATCCAAGCTGATAAACATTTTTTATACCATCCAATTATCTTAAAACACTTTTTTTCAGCACAACAACAACAACAAAAACAACCCTCATTTCCCAGTGGTTAGACTCCAGAGTAAGCTAAAAATGTACTGTCTGAAAGTCAAGGCATTCCCCCAACAGCTAGAACATTATAATTGTTCGGGACGACATTTTAAGAAAGACATTGTGAAAATGATTCAGAAAACAACAGTCGGGATGGAGAAGGGTCTGGAAAGATAGTCATATGAGAGAACATGGGATTAGTAGCCAAGAAAAGAGAAAGCACAGAGCGGTATGGGGCCTTCAAGCAATTGAATGCTTGTCATGTGGGAGAAGGGTCATGTTATTCTGCATTGTTCCAAAGGGCAGAACTAAGATCAAAAAGAAAAATTTAAAAGATCAGGTGGCCCCAATGAAAGCAAGAGCAGGAAGTTGAGCTGTTCAGTCTCAGAATTTGCTATTTAAAAAGTGATGCAGTCCAGTTACTAATTATGTTTAAGCAGATTCTGGAAAACCTAAAATTCCAAAACACAGAATTATAGTTACCATAGAGCTCATACACCTCAATGATACTTAATGAGAAGTTATTATGGAGCCTAGAGAACACAAAGGTTGGTGTTAGCCATTTCTTTCTGTTCAAAAGAAAATGAGGATGTTCAGTGAATATTTATATATTAGTTACCATAAAATTTAAGTTATACCCATATCTATCTATATCTTGTCATCAAAATTTCAGTTTCTATTTAAGTACATTTCCAGAAAGGACAAAAACTGCTATATTAGATTATGTGATTTAACGGTTCTAAGGACTATTGATGTGTAACTTTAAGACTATATTTCTATTATAAGACATATTTGTTGGAATTTGTATAAAATTCAGTGTGTTCTAGTAAAGTCCTAAATTATGTTTCTATAGGAGGCAAAGTTTGCTCACCAATCTTATGGGAATTAACTAAGACATGACTGATATATTTCTAGTTAATTCAACCTATATAAAGTGCTAAGTAAATTCTCTTAGAATTAGAAACATATCAAGGGGTGCGTGGGTGGCTCAGCTGGTTGGGCGTCCAACTCCTGGTTTCAGCTCAGGTTGTGATCTCAGGGTCATGGGATGGAGCCCCTTGTCAGCTCCGTGCTCAGCTCAGAGCCTGCTTGAGATTCTCTCTTTCCCGCTGCCCTTCCTCCTGCTTGTGCTCTCTCTCTAAAATTAAATAAATAGGGGCGTCTGGGTGGCTCAGTCATTAAGCGTCTGCCTTTGGCTCAGGTCATGATCCCAGGGTCCTGGGATCGAGCTCCGCATGGGGCTCCCTGCTCCGCAGGAAGCCTGCTTCTCCCTCTCCCACTCCCCCCTGCTTGTGTTCCCTCTCTTGCTGTATCTCTCTCTGTCAAATAAAAAAAATCTTTAAAAAATAAAATAAAATAAATAAATAAATAAAATCTTTAAAAAAGAAACATATCAAAAAGCAGTCCTTTTTATAAATATTATTTTGCAAATAAGATACATACACTCTTAACAGATTAATCTCATTTTTTCCCAAAACCTTATTTTTTCACATTTTTGCCGGGAATTCTTTCTTTTCCCTTTTCTATTTATCTAATTCCCACCTATTCTTCGAGGCCATGTGCAAGCCTCTTCTTTACCATGAAGCCTTCCTTTGCCTCAGCCCAAGGTGATACTATGGCCATGTCTAAATTACTCTATATTATACAGCTCTTATCATATGGCTCTCATAACACTTTTTATCCTTGTGTTTATTTTCTGTTTGATTATGTTGGCTTATTCATATTGCAGCATGGTGTCTTGTATAAAGAGGCACGTGGTAAATGATGATTAATTGATTGAAAAGAATTGGTACATCCACAGTGGGAGAACCAGCCAAACTAGGAAGAATTTCTATCTCAGTTATCTTTGCTGTGTAACAAATTACCTCCAAAACTTAGTGGCTTAAACCAACAATTTTATTATGCTGAAAGATTCTACTGGTCAGGAATTTGGAAAGAGCACCATGGGGCTGGCATCTCTCTGTTCCATGGTGTCTGAGGTCTCAGCTAGGAAGGCTAAGGCTGGGAGTAACTCAATGGCTCAGGTTTAGAATCATCTGACTTGTTCAATTGTATGTCTAGTGTGTGGGTGGGGATGACTCAGAGCTTAAGACTGCTGACCAGAGTACCTATCTGTGACTTTTCCATGTGACTTGGCTTCTTCACAGCCTGGCAGCCTCAGGGGAGTCAGACAGGACTCCCAGCATGAGCATGCCAGCCAACCAGCTGAAAGTTCTTTTGCTGTTTCTAATCTGGCCTCTGAAGCACATAGAGCCACTTCTACCACACTGTATTGGCTAAAATGGTTACAAGCCCACTCCTATTCAAGAGGAGAAAACAGACCCCACCTTTTGATCAGAGGAATGGCACAAACACATTACCAAAGAGCAAGTGTTTGGAAAGTATAACCTACAACATTTTCTTTTTTAAGATTTTATTTATTTATTTGTCAGTGAGAGAGAGAGAGAGCACAAGCAGGGGGAGCAGCAGAGGGAGAGGGAGAAGCAGGCTCCCCGCTGAGCAAGGAGCCCGATGCAGGACTCGATCCCAGGACCCTGGGATCGTGACCTGAGCCGAAGGCAGACGCTTAACTGACTGAGCCACCCAGGTGTCCCTAACCTACAACCTTTATAGTCTTTGGAAAATGCAATTTCTGAGCCAGTTCTGGGATTATCAGAGACTACAGTATTTGGATTGCTCAGTTTGTGACCAAATGCTCTGGAACTAGACAGTCCATGCCAAGGTACAACCTGTTAATAACAACAGCAATAGTAGATACCATTTATTGACACTTAGTATTGAATACTTACTAAGTGCCTGACAAGCTTTCTCTGATTCCATCCTCAAAACAGCTTTAGGAAAAAGAGCTTACTAGTATCCCATGTTACAAACAAGAAAATTGGGGCACGATTTTGGGGGCACAAGTAGCTTGCCCAAGGCCTGATATCAGCCATATTTGTCTGACTCTGGAGTCCAGGTTCTTACCCCTGAAGCTATAATGTCTCCATTTGGGAAATGACTCATCTTAAAGGGTTCAGAGCCTTTCAACCCTGCAGCTCTTTGTAACTACTTAAGTCTATCTGAGGAGTGTCCCTTTCATCACTTACTCTTTCTGTAGCATATTCTATTGTTCCTGGTATGTGTGACTTGCACAAACCTTTGCAGAAACTTTGTAAAATTACTTCTCAGTCTGTTTCTCTAATCACAACTTGGTTATAATTGCTTTTGGCATCTGTTTTCATCAGCTCACAGCATCATTTCTTCCCTCGTTCTTGCTTATAATAGCAGTGTCCAGGGAGCAAGCAAGAACACAATCCACAGTTTTTATCCCCTAATATCGACTTAAGTTCCTATGCTTGAATCATACGTTAGGGCTCACAACCTGCTCTGAAGTAAATGTCTTATTGCATGTACTTGAAAAAGGTTTACTTGAGTGCCTGGGTGATGGTTTCTCTGATTTATGGGGCAGATGAAGGTTCCTGCTGTTGCCAGTATTTTTCCCATCCCGTTAAACACAAATTGGTGAAATCTGAGATACCACAACGGACTAATTAAAGAAAAACGACCAAACTGTTAGAAAATAGAATTTCCACATAGCTTTCCTTATAGCTAGCTTATCAATTTGTAGGAAATTAAGAACAAAGATTCTAATAGGGATTGTGCACATGTACAAAAAGGCCCATTTGATAAACTAATAGTGGAGGGCACAACTGTGGAAGAGCTCCTCCACATTTCTCTCCTTGGAGGCTCAAATGCAGCAATGAAACTAAGCAGGTACTTAAACGAAGTGATTTTTTTCCCTCTGAAAAGGAATCATGTTTCATCCCTACTTTCTAAATTCTTTTTTGTCTTGTCAGGCATCTGTCCCTTTATTGCACAAGAATAGAAAGCCACAAACTGCCTAAGGGCAGGTGGTCTAGCTTTGAAAGATGCTAATATTCACCATTCAATTAGAATCTCCCCCACTGTTTCCTTGGAATTGGCCTTTTTTGTTTAGCATTAGCAGGGGAACCAAGAACTGTCTTTCCTTCAGGCTGAGCACTGGGGAATAGGTGTTCTGAATATCAACTTAAAAGCCAGAAAACAAGAAAAAAAATATTTCAGGTAACAGAACATCTACTGAGCTCTACAGAATATAATTACTAAAACCATCTTGGATAGCTGTGGAGGAAAACACAAAGAGCTTTTGGCAAGTACTGGTTCCTGGGTAGATTTTTAAACATTCTATTCTAGGACACTATGTGGATATATCAAAGTAGAAGATGCATACCTGAAACAATCAGAAAATAACTGGATGGAAGAAAAAAAGGAAAAACAACACTGTCTGCAGCAGCCACTGAACTACAGCAACCCGTGAAATGGAAGGACGGATTCAACTGCAAGAGACTCTTTTAGAAATTAAATGAGATTGTGTGGAGAATACTCATTTCGAGGTTCTTAGATTGACAGAATGTAAGAGTTAAAAGGAATCTGAAAAGAACAGTCTGCCTAACCTTCTTATTTTGTGCTTTATTTTATTTGATAAGGGTGCATTGGGGAGGACGTCTGGGTGGCTCAGTCGGTTAACCGTCTGCCTTCGGCTCAGGTCACGATCCCGGGGTCCTGGAATCAAGCCCCATTGGGTTCCCTGCTCAGTGGGGAGCCTGCTTCTCCCTCTGCCCCCCCCCCCCCCCGCCCACCGCTCATGCTCTCACTCTTGTGCTCTCTCTCTCATGCTGTCTCTCTCAAATAAATAAATAAAATCTTTAAAAAAAAAAGTGCATCAGGGAAAAAGTAGATAATTAATAGTATAAATAGGACTAGCTACAGGTCTCCTAACTCCTGGGCTCTTGTCTTTCCTATCATACTTCTCACCATCTATATTTTGTAGAGTAGTTTACAGTGTTGTCACATATTTCATTATATTTTCACACAATGTAAGATGTCAGAAAAGGCATCAGTCCATTTCAAAGATGATGCATTTACTTAAATGTAATTAGATATAGAAAGTTTAGTGTCTTAACATTAGCTATGTAGGTAATGATACCAATAAGACCAAACCTCAGGCCTCCAGCTTTCCAGTTTTATATTCTTCCTACTGGTTCAGATGTCCCACGTAAACAGAAATACTGGTAATTTACAACATCATATGATATCTACACTGGAGATTAAATGACTGTGCCTACTGAATATTGACTGAATATTACCAAATACAAATACTTGTTACACTAAATTCTAAACAGTAATACCTTGGACCGATGTTCTTTTATAACAAATCTTTTCGTAAAGAAGCCCGCGATAGAAAGCAAAACAAAACAGAGCTAATAGGCACATAGCAGCAAGCCTTCACAGGTGGCAAGATTTAAAACCAACCAACCAACTACTTACTCAAGGTTTGTTTTTTTTTTTTTGGCCTTGACTAGTTTAAGAAAAGTATAGTGACCAAAGCTGAAACCTAAAATAGTGCAGGATGGGGAACAGAGTGAAAGGGCTTCTGATGGAGCAATAGATGTAAAGGGGGGATGGGAGGGTGACAAAGGTTTTCCTGTTAGAAGAACTGAAAGAAGATGGTGGGAGAAGGAGCAGGGGACATAGTGGCAGAAGGTAGGACTGGATTGGAAGGCTGGGGCCACAACTACTGGGTGCTGCAGCCCTGTCAAGACCTCGAACTCCATCTAAGGGGCAGCTAGAGGACAATGAAAGGACTCAATTGGGGAAGATGTGAATAGATGCAAATTTCAGAAAATTACTCAGGCCAGTTAGTGGACCAGTTAGGAGGTTGTTACTCTCTTTCTGGTGAGAGATAATAAGGGCATAAAAATAGTTGCACAAAATTGTTGGACTCACAGGACACAATTTTGTGGCCTCGATTCCATACTTTGATTTTACATTACTTATCTGCTGTTTTTCTTCCCTGTTGAAAATTTTAAGATACAACCAATCAAATGCAGAGATATTTTAGGAGCAGGAGCCTCTGGAACTACACACTCCCTTAATCCCGTGAGCCTTCCAGGTTCTGAAGGTGATATGCTAGGGGCTGGTCTGGCTGAAACACATCAACTCTCATTCTGTAACAACACCCCCTTCCCATCCCTATCTTTACCCCAGTCTAGGCCACTGTTTTGAAATCTTTTTCCTAAATCCAACAATAGTTTTCTTCTTCAGCTCTAAGTTTTCTGCACGTTTTCTTGACACAGGCCCCTTTTCCATAGGACTCTAATTATTTTGACCTCTGCTTTCTGAAGAGGAAGTTTGACAGAGATGTGTATTCTCTTCATTAACAAAAGAGTAACTGATCCTGAGTTTGTTGGTGCAATATATTTAAAATTGCTCTTTGCAATGTCCACAAGTTTATCCTCTTCTCTTGGGCTCCCACATTCCCTCTGTGTCCCCTGGAGAGTCTCTGCCTCTGTATCCATATAGTAACAACCTTGAGCAGCAGAGTTGGTCTCAGAGATCACCTTGGCCAGGATACTGCAGAAGGAAGCTGAGCGTCAAGAGAATGAAGTAGACGAACTCTCAGATTCTGTGCTCTCTGCTGGAGTGCTGTTTCCTAAAACTTCATCAGACCACACATTACACACACACACACACACACACACACACACACAAGGCATCATACTTTGAAGATTATGAAAGTAAATTTTGCCTGATTTTAACCAAATTCATATTCTCCCACAAAAGGGCATGAAGATAGCTTTTTATTGTTTTGATTACCAGAATGGTTTTTGGCAATATAACAACGGAAAACAACTGAAATGTTTGGGGTGATTAACTTATGTCCTGCAGATTATTAAAGGCTACATGGGTAAAACCAGATTCCAATTCAGTTTGATTCTTTGATGAAGAGAAACTGAAAAGAAACTGACCTGAGTTTGCACAAGTCCCATCTGTACTAAACTTTTCGCATTCCCAAAGTGGTGTTATTTATGACTACATTATTCTGACATTGGGAAAGGAATGTACTGAATAGAGCCACAGGGTCTTAATTCACTGCGATGGTTGAGAGTGAAATCTCCCTGGAAAAAAAATTGATATTCACACTGTCAATCATCCCACAAAGAGATAGATCCTAAGACAAGAAAAGAGGGCTTGAGAGATGTATGTCAGTCCCTGAGGACAAAGAGAACCTTTTCATTTTCTAGATTTAGGGACTCATCTTGATAAACACTAAAGCCTGAATACTATACAGCAGCTTTAGTGACTGGGAGGGGATGAGCTGTCTCTGGCTACCAGGAGTGAAGCAAAAACTTGCCCCATGAGAAATTCCGAGAAGGATCTGGAACAGAGGCAGTGATTTAAGATGTTTTATATAGGTTGCACTTCCCTTCTTTTATCCTCAAATAATCCTTAAAATGCACAAAATCCTAAAAATCTTAAAATGTTAAAATATACGTTCTGACCTCTGTTTTAGTAGGGGAAATTAGGGGAAAGAATAGAGCCCACAGTTGGAGGGTACTGGTTCAATAGAGTAGTCTACCTTTTCCCAAGGCCAACATAGCATTGGCAGCAGCAATCATAGTTGAAGAAAACCGTGCCCACAGAGCGATGCTCTCACAGAACTAGGGCAGCAGCAAGGACCAGCTGTAGATAGAGTCTAAACAACTGGCATCTCAGCTTGGGCTGGGGTTGCCTGTGCCATAGGGGCCTGCGGCTAGTTCTTGCTCTGGCAGCAAGCAGTGAGAACAAACCTCATGTCTTGTTGGGAATGATGAGTGAGCATATATCATAGTTCAAGTCAGAACCTCACCCAGCATATCACCATTAGAACACCATCCACAGGTTTGATAATTATGCAGTTTTCAGTTGTTTTTGTTCTTATTCATTGCTTAATTTATATATGTGGTGTATCACTGGTTAAAGATAGGAAGCTAGAGGTCCCTGGGTGGCTCAGTGGGTTAAGTGTCTGCCTTCGGCTCAGGTCATGATCCCAGGGTCCTGGGATGGAGCCCCGCATCGGGCTTCCTGAGGGAGCCCACTTCTCTCTCTGCCATTCCCCCTGCTTGTGCTCTCTCTCTCTGTCAAATAAATAAATAAAATCTTAAAAAAAGAAAAAGATAGGAAGCTAAAGGACACTGATGTTGAGAATACAAACTCATAAGGAACATAAAAAACATAATTCTATATATTTCCTTAAGATTTTCTTTATCGCATGTTGCTTTCCATTGACCAGAATATTTATATAACACATCAAGGTGTCTCCAGCTGTACAAAAACCAGTGTTAAAAGGGAAAACCTTTCACCACGAATATGGAGGTTTTTTTGTTTAATGGGATTAAAGATTATCCATAACAAAATATTCTTTTTGAGAACAAAGATTGGTAATTAACAACATAAATCCTTTCTCTCATTTCGTCTTTTAAGAACAAAAACATGATTATGTAAATAAAACTTTATGTTTTTAAGAGCAAAATACAAGAATTTCAGTCTTATAAAATAAGCAGTTTTTTTCCATGATGAATCAAACTAGCTCACTATGACCTACACAATAAAATAAGCAGTTTTGTTAATATTGCCACATATAGCTAAGTTTATACCTGCATTTTAATGTATATTTAGTTCCCAACTAAACATGATAGGTATCATTTTACATTTCTGGTCCCTTAGTAATGTTTTCAGTTACATCATTAATTTTTAAAAATTGAATAGCTAGTGTTAACTTGTTAAGTTAGGAAAAGTTAAATGTATTTTTATATAACCATTATTAAGATTGTATTTAAACAAGTAAATAATTAAGGTAACCATATGATTTGTCATCCAAATCAGAACAGTGTGAGAGTAGAAGGCACTACTAATAATCACCAGGATAATATGTAAAATCCAGGGCTGTCCTGATGAAACCAGGACTCTCGATTATACTACGAAAATTATAATATTTAATAAATCATTGGTTTATTTTTTAAACATTTATAATTATTTGTTATACAATCTGTAAGATGATGAGATGATTTTTTAAAACCTCAGGGAGTCAATGAGATAATATATTACTGTAGAAGGAATTTATGAGCCTTACAAGCCTAAGAGAGTATTATTTTTATCCATTATATTCATTTCACAAATGAGGGTCCTAAGCCTAAATAGTCTAAAAGCCATGACCAAGGTATCATAGTTAAACTAGAGGAAACTTTCATGACCCTGAGTTATACCGAATATCTAGATGATGGATGGCAATTATAGGCAAATTCATAACCATGTTTCAAAGAGCAAACCAAGGAACTAAAAATATAATTTTAAAAAGTACTTCATAAAACTCTAGCAATGTGAAATAATTAGTCCTTTTAATAAAAATCATGACTCTAAGGTTTTATACCACATTTATTTGTAGAAACCCTCTTACCTGTCTCAGTGGCAGGAAAGATCCCTAAGGGCATCAGAAGTGAGAAGGAAATGTCTGGACTGGTGACCTGGGCTGCTTCATATCTGGAGGTCCATGGGGAAGGCAGATTCTTTTTTTTTTTTTAAGATTTTATTTATGTATTTGAGAGAGAGAGAGAGCACAAGCAGTGGGAAGAGCCCAGGGAGGAGCGGGGAGAGAGGAACAGGCAGACTCCATGCTGAGCACCAAGCCCAATGTGGGGTTCGATCCCACAACTCTGATTCTGCAACTCCAAGATCACAACCTGAGCTGAAATCAAGGGTCGGATGCTTAACCAACTGAGCCAGGCGCTCTGGGGGAGGCAGATTCTAATATAACAGACAACCAAGTCTATATCCCCACCCAGCCCCTCCAATATGGTGGTTCACTTAAGTAGTAATAGCTCATGAGAAAGTGCACTGAAGAAAGGATAATCACAGCACCCAAATGTAGATCCAAGATCTGGGTACGCAGAGCCAATCAACAGCAGTGGACCAAAGTCCATCTGATCTGTGCAAACTGTTCACAACACTGAGACAAAGTGGCTAGATTAGGCTTTAGTTCTCATGCTGTTTTCCACTTACAAACAGGTTCAACCCCTAAGATTCAATAGACCTCAGAATCCTTGGGCAATTTGGGGGAGGAGGGCAATGGGGGTCTCAATAAGACACCATAGGACATTCTGCAGAAGGGCAGAAGGGGCGCCTTCAGCAATTAAGTGGAAAAATAAGACATGTCTATACTTGTACTCCAGGTAGGTGATATGGTTAATACCATTTACACAAAAACCATTCTCAGGTGGTATTTTTATTGTGCTTAAATTCAAATTGTATGGTAATAGGCAAATGTAGAATTTATAAATCATATATCTGGATAGTTTAAATGATTCCTATATAATTCCAGTATATTTGCTGGCAAATTGGAAAAGGAAAAGATGAAGAGAAGTTATGTCTAATTAAAGGAAATTAAAGGCAACAAGTGAGTAGAACAACAAAGAAAAGTGAAATAAGAGTAATGATGAGGGAAGCCAATGATGGCGCCCAATGGGGGAAAGTCCTTCCATTGTTACTTAGTGGCAGCTTTTCTCCATGTGTTTTGTCTTTACAGTAAACTTAACATAGTCCCTTGAGTTCTATAGAGAAGAGAATGTAAGATTTGAAGACACAAAACTTGATCTCATATCCTTGCCTCACATTGACCTTGAGCATATCCCTTAGCGTTTTTTGTCCTTGTTTTCCTTTACTAGAGGAGTAGGAACACCTTACTCACAGGGCTTGCTGAAAGGAATAAATAAGATGACCATAGGAGCATGCTTGACATATATAAGACCATCAAATATGTTGCTTTTTTCCAAGAATATTTAAAATGATCTTGAAGAATACTTTTAAAGATAGAATGTGTAGAAAAATAGAGAAATAAGAAAGGAAATATGGAACTTGAAAAGTCTTGAAAGTAATGAGTTAACAGCCATTTAAAAGTGCTCATTAGCATCTGATAACCTTTGCAGTTGGCAAAGTGCTGTTCTGAAGATTCTATTATTATATGTTATATAAGTTGCAATTAGTGAAATAAGGAAGAATGAAAACTCAATCTATCAGAAAATTGCCAGTTAGCAGGACAGGGATTAAGAATATAATTGTAGTTTGAGAAGAGACATTAATAATTAAAAGGTCAAGATGGTTTACCCCTTAAGAACTCATGTAATAGGGAGTTTATAATGCAAATCATAGCTCCTATTAGCTATGTGAGGGGAAAACTTCACTTCGAAGCATGCAAACTTCTAAAAGAAAACAGGCCATCTGTTTTCCATACCTAGAAAATTCCTACCCTTCTGCTCTTTGGTCCGGTCATCACCATCACCACCATTAGACATTCAATAAATATACTCTGATCTCCAGCCCTCAAGGACAGTGAGGGTGGCAATGGACATCCTTTACATCTGTGTTCTCACTACTGACACCCAGGGTGGTCACACCAACCTCTCCACAGCTCTATGCTATATGTGAAGCAGCCTTCTAGGGATGGCCTCACCTAGCTCCTCCAAGTGCTTTTGAGACTTGGTCCTCAATGTCAGCTGGCCCTTCTGATCACAGACCACTCTTGCCTCTGGTCAACGTACTGATGTCATACTCATCTAGGTTGCCAGAGAGGATACACCAGAAAAAGGACAGACATTCTTTCTGTGAATCATACCACTCTATTCTTTTTTTTTTTTTTTTTTACCACTCTATTTTTTCTGCCCAGGGACCCTTTGCTTATCCTTTCTACTGGTGGAGGTGTGTGGACGGCAGGGATGCAGTCAACACTGAAAGAGATCCCATTCTAGGAGTTCAGTGATTATGGCCAAAAGAGGTCAAGAGAAGGCCTGGTTTAAAGATCTGGTTTCCTATGTTTACAGTATAAAATTCTGAATGGTAAATTTAACATGATGAGAAAATTAATTATTGCTCACATTTTATTGCAACTTTACATGAGAGTTACATTTTTGTTCATCAACAATGAAACAGTATTCAGCCCTTGACACTGGACATGACTATTCATAGGTAGCATGAAGAGTGATGCAGTGTCATGAATAATTGTGCACACAGTATTGAATTAGTGGTTCTAGAGAATTGCAGAAGCAAAAAGATCTTTACTGTTTCTGTACAAATGACTCCTGGATAGTCAGGTCCTGGCACGGTGAGTAATAAAAGGATTGCTGCCTTTTTCACACAGTGGGAAATAGGAAATTGATGAGGAATTGTGGACCATTTGACAATAAAGAATACAAAGAGAGAGTTTCTGGATCTGAACAGGAAAAGATGATGCTTGGACAGTATTAAAAAAAATCTTCATGTGCAGTAATGGGACAATATACAAATACCTAAGTATTTCTCTATATCTTCATCAATAAATCCCTACACCTTACATCAACCCATACACTTGGTAATACATTTTAAAATCAAATTGTTTGACCAGAGCCCTACAAAAATATTTTCTTAGTGTCCCAAACAATTGGTGGTGGCTTGGGGCTAGAGGATGCTCAGAGTGACAAAAACTGTGCTGAGCAAAAATTGTCCCTACACTTGGACACAGACCCATGTTCTTTGGCCAGACTTTAGCTCCCCGACAATCTGTTCTGCTAACTTCTTCTCACCAGTGGTGTTTTGGTCCTTTATTAAAATAAATCCTTGTTGGACCACCTTGTCAGCCCTCCAGGCATGTTTTACATAGCCTAATTAGAAAAAAAAAAAAAAAAAGTGGTCAACAATGTAAGCTAACCTCAGTGGTTCCTGTTTTACAAAACTTCCCATATTGATGCATGCTCAAGATCGAATGAAGGTGAGGTTGAACAAAGGGAAATCATGAACAAAAGGAAAGGAGAGGGAAGGGCAGGGGTATTGGAGATCTGACATTTTTTAACTTAGCAGACTAGATGGCTGAGTGAATAAATTTAGGTAAAGGAATATGGGTCTATGCCAATTTTGAATATAGCATAAATTTTGTCATTCTTCTGTTCCTCCACATATATAATTCCTCATTGTTCCCAGGAAGTAACATTCCTTATCCAGAGAGGGGCATTAGAATCTATCTCCTGCCCTTCCTGGACAATCCATAAATAAAATATCCTCTAGAGTACATTTCCGAAGTCTGAGCTATGTTGACTAGAATAATATGAGAACAATAGGTAGAAGATTCATTCTAAGGTCAGGTTTAACCTTTGAGGTGGCCTGTGGCCAAGCTTACCATGCTTTTAGGACTTCTGATATGGCAGATCAAAATAGTGTAGCAAGAGTATGCCTATATGTTGCCTGGCCACTATTATATAATTTGAAGCTAATGACACAATATGCACTGGTGATGTTGCAAAAACTGAAAGCCAAAATTTTTCAACCATTTAAGTAATTATTCTGTAATTGTTGAGTGACATGACTGGTGTGCAAAAAGCACAACAAAGACCTTATTTGTCACCTCTTTCAACCATGCAGAATGACCTCCCTCATGTGGGTTAGACAATAGCCAAGTGTCAAACATGTCTTCCTTGAGAGAACCAGAGGAAACCAGAGCAGTTGTACTCACAGAGCATGCCCAAATTGGTGTTCTCTTATAGCCTATGTTGAGAGTTATATCCTTTTAGCTAAATGCAATAGAGTGTAATTCATATATAAACACTGTGTTTGTCTTCAATTTCTCCTATCTTCAAATCCAGGCTTCTGTAGACCTAATTCATACTCCAAGTCCCTACTTGTTCTTCTGCATCACTGAATGGATTACTATTGAGCTCCAATGGGTTACACACATGCACACACCAAGAACAAGATTTAATTTTCACAGTCAGCACATAAGGTGAATTTTACGTTTTGACCTTGTAAAAATACATACATGCAGAAATATACCTGAACAACTGTTGGACACACAATAATTACCCTAATACATATGATATATTCTGATATTTTCTATTTTATTTTTAATAATAATTTTCATGAACTGATTAGATGAACTAATAATGGGCTTCATCCTGTAGTTTAAATTCATTTTGCTCTATATCCACTTTGCAGATTGTACCCTAGAATCCATCAATGCCTAATCAATGAAATCCATTACAGAATTATCTGCCCTGCAGGCCTACCACTCAGGTTATTTTCTTTCTTTACTTCTTGTCTCAAGTGAAAAAATTGTGCCAAGTATTTTACAGTTTTCTTAATTAATCTCTGAATTCAAAAGGAAAGCATGTACCCTCACCTTTAAGTAAATCTAAGAGTGAAGGGCTTCCTTTCCCAGAAAGATAAATATATACATTTGCACTTATAAACACACACACACATACACACACACACACACACACACACACACAAGCTAGGGCTTAGAAAAAGGTCTGAAAGGAAAGACCCCAAAATTATAACAGTGATTATCTTGAGAGAGAAAGATCAAGGAAAAAAAAAAGTGAAGGGAATGAGGGACTATCACTTTTTACCTTATGTATTTATGTTTTACTTTTTGTAATAGACTTGCATCATTACTATAATTTTTAAATTAATGAAGGTATGTTTAGTTTTAAAAATTTGAGAAACATAAAGATAAATATTTTAAAGTCCATATTCCTACCTTCAGAGAAAATCAATATTAAAAATTTGATGTATTTTCTTTTAATCTGTTCTGTGAACATACATACATAAACACACACACAGAAGACTATAATTATAGTGAATACAGAGTTTTGTTCTTTTTCACTTAGCATTACAATAAAGGATGTTTACCTATGATGCTAAAAATTCTTCAAAAAGTTAATTTTTCATAATTGCTTATAGTTCCTTAAATGGGTATTTTATAAAATAGAAAACTAATCATTTATTATTAAAACTATTTCCAAAATTTTTAGGTAACAAAAGCAAAAATAAACAAGTGGGACTATATCAAACTAAAAAGCTTCCACACAGTGAAAAAACATCAACAAAATGAAAAGGCAGCCTACTGAAAGAGAAAAAAGTATTTGCAAATCATATATATCTGATAAGGGGTTAATAACAAAACAAAGAGAGAACTCATACAACTCAATACAGAAAAAGCAATCCAATTAAAAAATGAACAGAGGATCTGTTCAGATCCTTTCTTTTTTTCCAAAGAAGACATATAGGGGGCTAACAGGTTCATGAAAAGATGCTCAACATCACTAGTCATCAGGGAAATGTAAATCAAAACCACAATGAGATATTACCTTATACCTATTAGAATGGTTATCATCAAAAAGACATGAAATAACAAGACAAAGATGTGGAGAAAGGGGAGCCTTTGTGTACTGTTGGGAATGCCAATTGAGGCAGGGAGAAGACCATGGTCACACAACAAAACCAGGCCTAGGTCCTTATTGACTCCAGCCTATCCAGACCTCTCTTCCTTTTAGCATTAGAGTCTATATATATATACTCTTCCTTTAAATCTACATCACACATTTTGTATTCCTAAACATATTGTGAGCTTTTCAAGGGCATGTACTACTTTTCTTCTATTGTAGAATTGGACCCTAAAGGAACTCTGAGCTTCCATTTGCAGCAATGACAGAGTCCATAATCCTGACAACCTTGTATAAAATGTGAATAAGATTTGCTTTAAGGCACCAGACTCAACAAGATAGTGAGTAATTACCAAGCTATGATCCAGAAGAAGAGCGAAATCAAGAGAGGCAAGTCAAAATTTAGACTCGCTTTTCCCCTGGGGCACTTGCTAACACTGAAAGAGGCTGAGCAGCACGCTGGTCATATCCCAGGAATAGGTAGATAAAAGTTGGAGTCAAGGAGCTGCTGGACAGTACAAGGAAAGGCTTATAAATCCCATGCACTTTGGGTTGAGAGTCTGGAGAGCTGTATTTTGGGAGTACAGTGAACTAGAAGTGGCCCTCCATTTACAGCCAAACTTTCAATCCTTTCAATCCCAGACATTAAATTGAGGATCCCGGATTGCAAGTGCCCAGAGGCAACTACAGAAACAAAAGTAAATCATCTCTAGAGAAAGATATTATACTAGCCTCAATTCCTACAAACAATTTTTTTAAAGATCTATTTACTTATTTTAGAGAGAAAGAGAGAGAGAGACAAAGAGCAGGGGGAGGGCCAGAGGGAGAAAACCTGACTCCCCACTGACTGCAGAGCCCAATGAGGGGCTCGATCCCACAAACCTGAGCTGGGATCATGACCTGAGCTGAAATCAAGAGTCAGGAGCTTAACCGACTGAGCCACCTAGGTGCCCCCTTATAAACAACTTTTAAGTACAATGTCTGGCTCATAATCAAAAACATCCACACATGTGAAGAGACAACATAAAATACATGAGAACCACCAGAAACAACAGGCAATTTAAAAGGCCTATCGGGGTTGTAGATGTTGGTGTGATCAAACAGGCTTTAAAATAACTATGCTTACTATGATTAAGGTTATAAAGTTACAACTGAGAATTTCCACACAGCTGGAAACTATGAGAAAAGACATAGAACATTTTTAAAAACACATAGAAATTCTAGAAATTTGAAATACAATTAACGAAATGAAGAACTCAATGATTGGTTGAACACCAACTTAGATACAATGAAGAGAGAATTAGCGAAATAATATATAAATCAGAAGAAACAATTTAGAAAGAAGCACAAAGAAACAAACAAACAAAAAAGATAAATACAGAAGCAAGGATAAGAGGCATAGAGAATAGAATGAGAAGTTCCAAACCAAGTATAAAACCCAGTCCCAGAAAAAGAGGGGTGAGAGCATGGGGCAGAAGTAATACTTGACCAACCATTGAGAATATTCCAAAACTGACCACTCTAAGACACGGTTCAAGAAACCCTACAAAACCAAGGGGTGAAATAAAAAGAAATACATGAGTAGACACATCTTAGTAAAACCAATTATAATAATCAAGAACAGATTGTCTGGAAAATAGCAGAGGAGAAAAGATTACCTCAAAAGAAGCAATAATTACACTGAAAATTGACTTCTCAAAAAAACCAATGAAAGCCAGAGATAATGATATTTGTAAACTGCTGAGAGAAAATAAGTACTAATTTATATTTCTAATGAAGGTAAAACAGAAACATTTTTGGATAAATAAGAACTAAGAAAATTCATTAAGAGCAGACCAATATTAAGATAAATAAGTAAGGGCATTCTTTAGGTGGGAGAAAATGAAACCAAATGAAAAATAAAAGATGGAAAAAAAAAGAAGAAATAGCAAATAACATTGTAACTTTATAAGTAGATATATATGAATGCTGTTTATGTGAAATAGTAATTAAAATTAACAACAAAAACAGCACTTAGGTTGAGGGCAGTAAATGGCATTAAGATGCTCTAAGATACTGTATTTTTTGGAAATAGGTTAAAAGTAACAATTAGCATTAGACTTTGATAAGTCAAGGATACAGGCTGCAACCCTAGGATATCACTGAAGAGTACATAAATTCTAAGCTAGTGGATGAGGGAAATGGAAACAATTTAAAAGTATCAATCCAAAAGAAGGAGAAAATACAGGACAATTAGGACAAATAGGAAGCACATAATAAGATGAGAGATTTAAATCCAAGTAGATCACAAATTACACTAATATAAATGTTAAATGCTCCAATTAAAATGCAGATTATCAGACTGGTTTAAAAAAAAAAAAAACGACGGCATGCTATATATGAGACATGTCTCAACAGATGGATACAGAAAAAAAACTTTTTAAAAGGATGAAAAAGATAGATTTTGCAAACAGTAACAAAAAATATTTAGCTATGGTAGTGCCCAGTCAAGTAGATTTTAAGGCAAAAAGCATCACAAGAGATAAAGAGGGACATTTTTGTTGATCAACAACTATATACCTGTGAGATAGCTAAAATTAAGGAGTGAAGCAAAGGAGAATATGGCACAATAATTCTCATGCATTCCAAGTAGGAGTATGAATAAGCTCATTTGGAAGACATTCTGGTATTCTGTATTAAAGATGAAGAGGCACATACCTGTTAAGGACTGCATATTCATATGTTGAAACCCTAACCCCCAAGGGATGTTATTAGGAGGTGGGGCCTTTGGGAGATAAAAAGGTCAGGAGGTTGGAGGCCTCATGATGAGATTAGTGCCCCTGATAACTGATAAAAAGAGACACAAGAGCCTTGCTTCCTCTCTGTCCCTGCTCTCTACTTTGTGAGACACAGCGAAGAGATGGTCGTCTGCCCACCATGAAGAGGGCCCTGTTCAGACACCGGATCTGCCAGCGCCTGCAAGGACCTCCCAGCCTCCAGAACTATGAGACATAAATGTTTGTCACTTAAGCTACTCCGTCTCTGGTCATTTGTTACAGTGGCTCAAACTGACAAAGATAGTACCCTATGACCCAACAAAATCCATTCAAAGATAGAGAAAAATATATATGTATGCATCAGGATTCACATACAAGAGTGTTCATAGTAGCACTACTCATAGTTTCCCAAAACTGGGAGCTCCCAAGTTTTTATGAACATTAGAACAAATAAATAAATTGAAAATACTCATACAATGGAGTAGTATAAAGAATTAAGATGAATAAATTATATTATGAACAGCAACGTGAAAAAATATTTCACAAATATCTTACAAATACTATTTTTAGCAAAAGATGCCAGATACATAAGAATGCACGATTTCCTTTGAACTCTAATCATTACTAAATTATAGCATTTAGAAATACATATGTGGGTGATAAAACTCTAAAGAAAAGCAAAGAAGTGACACTATAAAGTTAGGATAGTGATAATCTTCGTGAAGAAAAACATAGGAGGTATTAACTAGAAGGGAGGATAAGGGACTTTTGGGATCCTGGCAATGTTCTATATCTTGACCTGTGTGGTAGTTTTACAGACAATCACTTTGTAATGATTCACTGAGCTGTACATTTTTGCCTCTTTTGCATTTTATTCTGTTTCTATATGTGTGTTTTGTTTTGTTTTTTTATAATGTTTGAGGGGCGCCAGGGTAGCAAAGTCGGTTAAGCAACCAACTCTTGGTTTCAGCTCAGGTCATGATCTCAGGGTCGTGAGATTGAGCCCGGCGTCAGGCTCTGTGCCCTGTGTAGAGTCTGCTTAAGACTTTCTTTCCCTCCCCCCTGCCCCTCCCCCTGCTCTCTAAAATAAATAAACAAAGCTTTAAAATATTTGAAATAAACATATAAATAAAAGCCCTTTGTGAGATTTGTACTTTACTTGATATGATCTGGACTATGTAGTGGATTGGTCAATTAAATTGGTTCATTAATCTAAGATTCATTTAAATAAATACACCTCCATACCTAGAACATTTAATTTTCAGTTAAAATGTATATAATTCTACTCCTAGGTATTTATCCAAAATAAGTGAAAACATACGTCCACAGAAACGCTGTATAAGAACATTCATAGCCACTTTATTTCTAATAGCTTCCGAATGGAAATAACACGAATGTGTATCATTGCAATTTTCAATGTATCTACATGATGCACTGACGTACAATTTGTGGTCTATCTCTACAAAAAAATACTATTCAGCAGTATAAACGAATGCACAACTGATTTACCCAACATGTGAATGAATCCAGTGATGTGCTGATAATTGGCTCTCCGGGGTAGGGAAAACCCTGATTTGTAGGGGTTGCCAATTTCTACCATGTAAATGTTTCCACTTCAATACTCCTAGTTCAGCTTGAAGTCACTGACTGCAGAGTTGGGAAGAGATGCACTCCGCTGACTCTTACAACCGGTGTGACCTGGTGCTGGAGCACCATGGGTGAAGTCTCGCAGACATTATGCTGAGCAAAAGAAGGCCACACACACACAAGTACACACTATATGACTTCATTTATATGACGTTTTAGAAAAATAGTCTAAAATGACAAAGAAAATCAGAAAAGTGCTCACATTTGGGGAGTTGGGGTGTACCATTCCCTGGCAAGAGGCATGAGGAAATTTTCTGCAGAGATAGAAATGCTCTGTATTGTGATAGGGTGGTTATATAGGACATATATAGGACAAGTATATCTATTTGTCAAAATCGTACAGGTAAGGTTTGTGCATTTCCAAGTATATAAATTTTACCTCAAGCCAAAAGGAACCATAGGAAAATGATGAGAATAATGAAGCTGGGGGGATGAGTGGAAGTATGAATAACAGTACAGGAAAGACAGAAAGTTGATAATTGTTGAAGCTAGGTGATAAGTATGGAAGTTCATTATATTCTCCTGTTTATCTCGTATATGTTTAACTTTTTCTGCATAAAAAGCTTAAAAGTAGGGGCACCTGGGTGGCTCAGTCGTTAAGCGTCTGCCTTCGGCTCAGGTCATGGTTCCAGGGTCCTGGGATCGAGCCCCGCATCGGGCTCCCTGCTCGGCGGGAAGCCTGCTCCTCCCTCTCCCACTCCCCCTGCTTGTGTTCCCTCTCTCGCTATGTCTCTCTCTGTCAAATAAATAAATAAAATCTTTAAAAAAAAAAACTTAAACACAACACATACATAGATGAACATAGATCCACCAATTTTTCCGATGGACTACCATGGCTTTTTATTAGATCAAGGGTCCTCCAGTTTTGCTTTGTGTTTGTTACAGAAAATAACCCATATATTTCAAGTTGTTTTGCCTTGGAAGACAAAGACATGCATAAAGCCCTCATTATGCAGAATTCTAGATTGTCATGGTTTTTCCTCTAACAGTTTTCCTCTTTAACAGTTGTCTTATCCATACCTAATTGGGTGGATTTTTTTCAGCCAACTAAATGTATTGTGCTTTTCCATAACATTAAACTTACTTGCCATAAAATCAATAAGCTTCTTTATTTTTGCATTCACATTTTATCAATTTATATGATTTTTAAAATATGATATTAAAATAATAGTATACCTGGCATATACAGGTTTGGGAAAAAAGTCAAATTCAACTAACTAGCCCTTGGTAAGTAAACAACAACTCAACAACTCAACTAATGTATAGGGCTTCCAGGGTGCACAAGAAAATTCCCAACCACGTCCCAGGCTTACTGGACCAGCTGACACTCCCCATTCCGTCTGTTAAATACATAGACCAATGCCCATGGCTGTTAGATTCCTAGACTGTTTCATAGAAGTCTATTAACCTCTAATTTACCTCATTAATATACTATTGATACACTTCAACTGTAGCCAACTAAAATATGTATCATTTTGTCTGTTGGGGAACGCACTTTGAGTACCCACTTACACACATTTCAGCCTTCTGATGGTAGTAGTTCTACCTAGCAGTGACATTTGAGGTCAGAAGGAGAGAGAGATATGCTAGTAACTTATAAACTGAGTACCTTTGCATAAGTCATACCACCAAACTCCTCCAACAGTTGAGGAAGGCCAGAAACAAAAGACTACATACCTTATGATTTAATTAACATAAAGTTCTAGAAAACTAATACAAAATGAAAAAAATTTCAGAAGGGTGATCATCTTTGGGGATGGTGGGCAGTTTACTGAGAAGAGGCATGAAATGAACTTTAAACATATACAAAGGGCATTTACCCTGGAAACAGGGACTTCAGACCAACAGTCTTATTTTACACTTACAAGAATGGTAGAAAAGAGAAAAGAAAACTGGGCACAGCTCTGTCTAGTTATCTGTTTATCTAGCCTGAACTCACCTAGACAAAAGGTTGCTGTCTATTGCATTGTTTTACTTCCTGCAGGGGAAGTTAGAACATGAATAAAGAATGATTTTTTTTGTTCCAGAAGAGACTATGGTCAGATATACTCTGGCCAATGAATATCCTTCAATGGCTAACAATGGTCCTTCCTTTAGTCCTTTGAAAGTCAAGACAGCAGGAGAGAATAACTCCATGACTGACAGCTCCGGAGTGGAACTCTGAACACCTGTGCAGGCTGGCCCTGAGGCCCACAGTTCCATTCAGGTGCACCTTTTGGAAAATCTAGGTAATCTGACCCTTTCCATCTCTCTCCAGGTTAAGGATATTTAATTTCATATGTAATAATAATAATAATAATAACTATTATTATTATTATTACAGCAACTCTTTATAGAGCTTTTAATTTGCACCAGGGAATAATTACTTTATATACATATTCTCATTTGACCTTTGCAACAATCCTGTACAGGAGACGCTATTATTGCCTACATTTTTTAAAATGGAAAAATGAGGCTCAGAAAGCTCGAATAACTATCCCAAGATTGCCTAGCTAAACAAGAGGAAGAGCCCAGATTCCCAGCCATGCAATCTGACTCCAGAGTGCACCTCATTAGACACTGACAAGTTAAGTGACTAACACACTGTAGGGAGCTGGGGAAAATGTCAGCAAAGTACTCTCCTTCCTTATACTTAGTATTAGCCAGCAAGCTAAAAGATGCAGCTGATGAATTTTGGCCCAAATCTGCCCAATAAGCCAATGTCTCTAAAAGATGATGAAAACAGAAATGATGTGATTAGTGTCCTGGAAAACTAGCAGAGATATTTTTAAATCATAGGATTCAAAATCAAGAAGATCAACAAGAGCTCTGCATTTTTTTTTAGGCAAAAGGGAAAGGAAGAATAAGAAGGGAGGCCTAAATTTTTAAAGGACATTTTCCTTTATTTTAGAACATTATCATTTTTGCTCTAGGTTTCAAGAAGAAAGAAGAGTAATGTGTACCATTTCATATCCTTGCAATTTAGATCAGACATGAATTATAGAATTGAAATGCTTCCTATATTGTATATTGGATCAGTTTATTTTACTACTTTGATGTTTTCATTTTGCCCAAATTCAGACACATTTGCCTCCTGTCCCTGCAGACAAAGGAACTATTACTAGAGGCAAAACACATATGCATGTGTGTGAGTGTTTATACAGATAGAGGATAAAGATATATTTCTATCTTATCAAAATACAGACTTCTGACAAGTCAGAAAGAACAGACCATATTAAAACTATCACCATCAAACACAATGCTCAATGAGCTCTAGGCTAAATAAGAAGAAAAAAAATTTCTTTGTAAAAAGGAATTTCCTGTTTATCACCTTGAGATTTTTTTTCCCCAAGATCGAGTACCAAAATATTACAAGAGGATAATGGCATGATTAGCCAGATGACCTTGGGCAAGTCACTAAAATTCTTTTTATCTTAGAACAGGGAGCTGAGGTCAAATCTCCAACTCTGAGTTCTCCTTGAGCCCTAATTTTATGTAGGTCTCTGCTGCAGCATGGAGGGGGTAAGCCTTCAATGAAAGAAACTTTCCACATGTTCCTTCTACCTCCTCATTCCATTTCCCCATTCTGTACGGAGGCACCTACAAAATGATGGAGGCTGAACTAAGGGAGGCAATTGACATCTCTTATAGTTTGCCTCTAGCGTTGCATCTGAGTTTTGAAAAGTCATCAGACATTAGAGGTATGTATTCCAAAGCCCTGTGAAACTCAAACTGTTCGATAAATCTTGTGAAAAAAAAAAAAAAAAAACCTAGGTTGAGTTGCAATAGGAAAAAGCATCTGGGTAACACTTACGGGAAGCTCCAGCTGATTGGGAATAAATGGGCTCTGTGCTCAGCAACAGCTGCAACAACAGAGGGCTAGCCTGGATAGGTGGATGCGGACAGAACAAGCTGAGCTGGGGCCTGGAATTTCCCGAAATGAAATCTGAGAAGTATTTAGGTTGACCTTCTCTCTCTCAGCACAGTTGACCCTTAAGAAACAAGAGATGACACATCCCAAAGCACACTAAACTTTTAAAACGGCGGCTCAAAAAAAAACAAAAAGTTTAAAAATGCATGGGAGTCCTCCTGCAATGCTGGCAGAATAAACTGGTTGATTTGACTGCCTTCTGTGTGGGGAATAAACAAAGAGATTATTTAAGAATCGTATATGCTGGGGCTGCTGTGGAATGCATAGTTTCCAGAAAACAGATGTATCTGTTGATTATAATCAGGCTTCCTACACTGCAGGATTCACTTTTCCATAGCAGTCAGGGTTATAATGACATAAAACAGAATGCCATGAACTGTATTTAGAAAAGCAGATCTAAGAAAAATACAGTGGGGAGAAAGATTGAAGTGTTTGGAAAAATATACATAAGCAGGTACAATATGGATGGGGAAACGTATTATTTTCCAATGACAGCTTCCTCAATAGTGTTTTCCAGAAAATTGCAGAAAAAATCTTCTTAGCAGGGAAATCATGGAAGTGGAGTCACCTCTTGGGTAGGTGTATAAAGACACACCTTAAAAGGTATCTTTAGAGTAGGTTTCACATGTGGAAAGTGAGGCCATTATGAGCTTAGATTACTCACTTCCATTTTGCCTAATAGGATGGGATTTAGTGAGGTAGAATAGAGTGGCACCTAGGATCCTGTCCTAGAGATAAGCCTCCTCTTCAAGCTATGACCATGTCGAGTCACTTAGCCCTTGCTTCGCTCTGTTGGATCCTCATAACATACACCTAAAGGATTTTGTAAAAACTGCCTCATGTTCACAAGTATAAAAGAAATAAAAGCAGTCCTAAGGACAATCTGGCAGGAAGTGCTGGGAAATATAATGCTCCGCAATGATTCAGTTGGGAGGGACCTTAGGAGTCATTTAGGCTCTTAGCTTCCAAATGTTGGCTCGAGCACTGTGTTCTTTCTAAAGTAGTGATCAAAGAAAATAGAGATCAGAGATAGCACTGATTCTATGTTACATATAGAATGTCTATAGACATAATGATTTTTAGTAAACGATCCTACACTGAATGCAACAACACAAATAAAGGAACGGCAAAACTCAAGAGTTGTCCGTAATTCTCTTCTCCCATTTTCTTAATTCCACTCCTCTAACTCTTCTGGCCCCAACAGCAATAACTGCCCTTAACAAGGCTAACAGTCATGTTGTCAAATCCGCACTCAGTTCTCAATCTTCATCTTACCTGACCCCTGAGCAGTATCTGGCATAGTTGATCATCCCCTCCCTCCTGAAACTCATTCGTCACTTAGATCTGGACCATCACACTCTCTTACTTCTTCTCTCGCTTCACTGGCTAATCCTTCTTATCATCCCTCATCCTTCTTCATCTAGCCTCTAAATATTGAAGTGAATTTGTAACATCTCCCAGGATTTATTGTATAGGACCTCAGTAATTCAAGCTTAAGGAAAAACAAAAAGAAAATCATGAGTTATATGGCAATTGGGTGCACCAGGAAAAGCAATTCTTAGCAGCGGGTGCTCTCAGAGGCTGCCTTGGAAACACCAGTCAGGGTAGACTCTGCTCCCTCCAGGCTCCAGGAAAACAGGCTGCTCCCATGCCCTTGTTACTTCTGCAACATAGAAAGCAGAGTAAACTCCTCTGTGGGGCCCTTCGTCTTATTCACATGCTGACACGTGATGACAGGGTGGCCATATAGTCTGGAAGCGTATGTTTGCCATACTTAATGCCATACTTAATGCCTGTCGCTGATAGGTTAGGAGAAAGTCATCCAGAGGGATGGTGCGAGAGTGGTAGGGTTTGATGCCTGTACAGAGACTGATGAAAAGGCTGTGTCACACGCCATGCTCCTTGCAGTTTTGCACAGCGCATTATACTATACGTTCTGAAGGAGGGATGACACGGGGAACATACTATGTATCATAAGCTAATATCCACAAACTGCTTATCATGTGTATTCTCCTATGTTTCCAAGATTTTACTGCATGCTATAGACTGAATGTTTGTGTCCCCAAAATCCATATGTTGAAATCCTAACCCCCAATGTAATTGTATTTAGAGATGAGGGCTTTGGGTGATTAGGTTATGCGTGGAGCCCTCATGAACAAGATTAGTGCCCTTAAGAAAGAGGTCCTTTGTTCTTTCCACCATATGAAGACATAGCAAAAAAAAAACCAGCCAGCTATAAGCTGGAAGCGAGCTCTCACCAAACACTGATCTGTCAGAACCTTGATCTTGGACTTCCCAGCCTCCAGAACTGTGAGAAATAAATTTCTGTTGTTTATAAGCCACCCAGTCTATGGTATTTTGTTATAGTAGCCCACACAGATTAAGACACTAGAGAATCTACTCCCATTGAGCAAGGCAATAAATGTGTCCTGACTTGTTCTGGCCCTCTAATTCAAACGTTTATTGACAATATGAGCAGAGGTCCTTTGCTCCTGAAAAACAAAGGAGTTTTTGACCTCTACACAACTAACTGCCCAGATAATGAACAAGGAAATTAATACTCATGTAGTCCTGGCTGTACACTAGGCATAGTCCTGGAGACTTTCACACACCCACTCCATTTAACCCTTATGAACTCACAGGCAGAGAGAGAACTTAATCCTCATTACAACCATATGAAGGGGATACTAACACCTTTCCAGCTCCAACAGGCTGAGGAACTGGGATTTAAACTCATTTCCTCTGTTTCTAAAACTAATTATCTCTCCTCCATGCCACATTATTTATTCCATTTTTATAAATGAGTAAGTGGGGATTTTAAGAGGTTGAAAATTTGTCTAAAATTACATGGCAAGACTGAAATTCAATCCTGGATCTTTCTGATTTTAGAGTCCCATGTTCTTTCTGCTATATGGTAAAACAGTTATATATATTTTTGAAATTGACAATAAAGAGAGAAGATAGAATAAATCAAAAAGGAATTTGGGGTCTAAGTCCTTATGCCAAACAAAAATGAGCTTGATATGTTAAAAAAAAAAATGAACGGATTTCAGTACATTCATTATTTTGTATTTCTATGGCCTTGAGAAGTTGAGTTGGAACCACCCAGAATTAGGACCAAATTAATGTTGCATTCACTGCAATTGTTTCAGAATACAGGAGCACAGTGCTAATGAGGTCCGGATAAGAACTTCAGACTACCTAACTTTTCTCTGTTTTAGAGCCCAAACTGCAAAGTTCACCCTACACAGTCAACTCAGAAACTCATCCTGTTGGTCGTGGTAGGACCCAGGTAGAGATCTCAAGTCAGTATATCGTTATAAGTGCCAGAAGAACAAAGTTCAAGCCCATGTCCCATAGCTGGTGGCTCAGAGCCACTAGCTTCATATTATATTCAAAGGAGAGCTTTTTATATTGGGCAGAGGAACAAACAACATGCACATCACCTGTGGATTTTATCAGATGCAAAGCTCTAGGATGTGTAAAAGCATTGTCAGAGCCGATGGAGAAGACATACTCCTCTGTGTTGCCCTCCTATTACCCTCTGGGCACAGAGCTCCCTGCGAAGTGAACTTGGTCCTGCTGGAGACGTACAACAGGAGAACTGGGCCACTGAACCATAATATTTACAGCAGCACTAAAAGCGATCAGTTCTTTGCTTCAAAAATAGTAAGAGTTCAACCAAATTTCATAAGATTTGCAATTTTTTTAATGATAAGTTATTTCAGAGAAGTACTTGTTAAAAAAAGGAAAAAAGAGCTAAGGTTTTAAGTCTAGTGGAATCTCCATTAGGTTGGAAGTTTCTGTTCTTTCTTCAACTCTCACACTATTTAATGAAAAGAGGTCAAAAGATGAGTGTTGTCAGAGAATGCAGGGTACGGTGAGGTACAGGCTTTATTTTTAATGTTCACAAAAATCACAAGTGACATTTTTCAGAAAATTACAACAACAGAGTGCAGCAAATATTATACAAGACTGTTTTCCTTCTAGGGAGGGGAGTTTAGAAAGTAACGCATCCCCTTTGGAAGATTTCTTTCGGAGAACAAAAGCAGCTCTGTCTGCAGTTAGTTCCAGGTGATTGTGATTATACTGGCTCATTCTTTTGCCCTAAAAAAGGGCTGGTCTCGGAAAGATGACTGGCCCTCTTGGTTAGATTTCTTGGCAGCCCGGCATAGGAGAGGCCTCAGGACTTTTTCACACCCAGTGCATGTGAGGCCAGCGTCTTTTTTTTTTTTTAAGATTTTATTTATTTATTTGCCAGAGAGATTGAACACAAGCAGGGGGAGCGGCAGAGGAAGAAGCAGGCTCCCCGCTGAGCAGAGAGCCTGATGCAGGGCTTGATCCCAGGACCTGGGATCATGACCTGAGCCAAAGGCAGACACCTAACCAACTGAGCCACCCAGGCATCCTGAGACCAGTGTCTTTAAACTGCTTTCTAAAATAAGTGTTAGTAACCTGCTCTGGCAACCGGGGTTGTTTTAGCCCTTAGGTCCTACAGCCTAGTGTACATGGCCATTGCTTCCTGGCTTTCTGTCTTAATGCATCCATTTGCACATGCCCACCGGCAGCCAAAAGTTGATCTCTACTTTCTCCAAGGGGCCTGGTTGTCTAGTTCAACATTCCAAATGCTGATGGGAACTGTACATCCTAACTTTCTGTCTCTGGCCTGCCTGCCACTGTGGCATGGGTGTATTTAATGCTCTGGCTGTCTTTTCTTACCTTGAGTTGCTATCCAAACAACAGTATCTAGTAATGCTGGAAGGAGTCATCATTCCATATAGATTCACAAGAATGAGCTAGTGTGTAAACAAAGGAAAAAAGGCACCACAAGTCTTCAATCTGCCCGTAGTTTCATCTAGCCTTGCCTTGAAATGTCCCAAAGTAGATGGGAAATGTGTCTGTAGACATCAGACATTGAGTCCAGGTAATTCATTACCTACTTATTAAAGAAACACACCCTATACCTGCTAAATATTTCCTGGCCCAGATGCTCCCTGCTGTAATAGAGGTCAGTGGACAAATTTATTTGTGTATGCAGGCATCACTCACGGATCGTTGTCTAAGCCCTCACTTTAATTATATAGAAATGATGAAACTAGTCAGGATCATGGTCTGTTGCCTCAGTGTGAAAAGGGCAACTCCTCCTTCTGGAATGTGGAAATTGAAGTGAGCCCCATCACAAATTGAATCAAACTGACTACTAGAGCTAAATTATCTGCTTACAAAAAAGTCTTCTAGCCATGTGGAAGGAGAAAAGGAATCCACTCCTGACATCTCAGACACAGTCTTATTCCACTGGAGGATAAGAAAGGTATTCTCTGCAAAACTAACTGTTCTGAAAGCCACTTGGAAAGGAGGGGAGGATGGGCTGCAGCATGCTCTGCTCATTAGGTAACACGGAGCTGGATTGACTGGAGGCAAGCATCTCCTACCTGTTTCCAAATGCCCTCCTTTCTCCGCTCTGATTTTCCACCAAGCTCCCCAGTGTCATTGTCTGGTCAACAGAAACAGAAGGCAATGCCAAGATTAGTACTTGAAAAATAAAACTGGAAACAAAAGGGAGATAAAAATTGGATCTCAGAATTTGTCTATTTGTTCTTCCGCATATACAGCATGTTTTCCCTCTCATGCCATAGTTCTTTGTATTGTGTGACAACAGACCAGCTCTTCAAAATAGTCATTATTTAGGTAGACAAATGTCATAAATTAGCCAGGTAATATGCAATTGGTTTTATTTTTAACACCAATGGACTTTGGCCAGAATTAATTAATATGTCATCAGTATCTCAAAGTTTTTTAAAAGTGTATATGAGACAACGTGCTAGGGATTGATCAAAGCAAATACATTTATTACTTGGGTCATTTACTTTCTGTACAGGACTAATAGGAAAGCCTAGAGAATTTTAAGTCACAATTCAATTCTAACTTTTGCTTAATTTATCTTTGGGGTTCATAGTTAACTTCCCTTAGAGTTTCAGCTTCTACATGAGGATTTAACTGGAAACCCATAATTTGTATTATCATTTGTACTTCCTGTCTCAATAGCCTCACATTGAAACTGGGCAAGTGCCCAAGAATATAATGTCAAAGTCAAGTTGAACTACTTTTCAAAGGCTTTTTTGGTGCCCTTTTCTAATCAAGGGACCTTTATTTACCTTGACTCATGGTTCCAAGGGCTTAGAAAAAAACCTTTGTTGCTAATGCGGCTAAGACGCAATAATTCCTTTTCAAATTGTCTAAATGTTAAACAAATGCCATCCATAATTAACTGAAAATTATCAAATGCCAGATTTGTAGCATTTGATACCTATCTTTGCTTTTCTAAAAAGAAAGTTGGTTGTTCACTCTAGTAAACAGAACAATAAAAGAGCAATATATCTATTTTTAAAATTTCCAATGAACCTCAGTTATATGACATAATGACAAGAGTTGTTCCAGTTGATAGTTTTCCTGATACCAAGGAGTTGACCACTTGAAGCTTCAAGAGCTATGAAGGAATGAAGAAATATGTAAAAGATTCTGGAGTCTTTTCTCTTAATTTGCTAAGCGGCCTTAACCTCTTTAAGCTTCAGTTTCTATATCTATAAAATAGGGATTATCTATTTTATGTGATACAAAAAGCACGCTGGCACATAATAAAGACTGAATAGAAAATCATACTATTTGTACAGAGATGTGTGTATTCTACACCATCATCTTCAGATACCACTCAACCTAGCTCGGGAGGAGAAAAAGCCCATTGCCTATTCTTACAAGGACTGATGAAACAGGAGCCAAACAGATGCACTCTTTAGCCATCTCTGTCTTCTTTGCTGGCTCCATTCCTCCCTTACCCCCCAGTCAACCAGATGCCTCCCACCTGTCACCCAGCTGCCTCTGCCCTACTATCATGCCCACTACTACTATTCCTTACAGTTTCTTTTCTTCCCTCCCTCTCTCCCCCTTCCCCCCCTTCCCCCCTTCCTTCCTTCTTTTTGCTTCTGATTCTTGTTTTCCTTGACTTCTCTGCAGATAGACATCACTACTTAGCATACTCTTTACCTTCTTTTCTTTCTAGTCAAAAAACTGACCAATCACACAGCACATTGTTCTTCTGTACAATTTCCGTGCCAGTTGTTTAGAAGTGCTTTTTTCCCTGCCACAAGTTATTCTTTCTATGTCTTTCTATTCAGAACACTTGAGAGTGAAAACAGATCTGATCACTAGTTGCCCAAGGTTTTGTTGTGTCTAATGCAAAAAAGTCGTAATCAAAGCCAGCTATCATTTCTCCTTATTCTGCAAGTCTCTCTCAAATATTAAAAACATTGATGACTGCTTTGTTTATTAATAATGATCGACAATACTCATTGAATGTTGTGTGTGTGTCAGGTATTGTGATGAGTATTTTACTTGTAATATCTCATTTACTTCTCACCATAATCCCGAGATGATGATGATGATGTTGATGATGATGGTGGTGGTGGTGGTGGTGGTGATGGTGTTGGTGATGGTAATTCCCATTTCATAGAAAAAGAATCTGAAGCTCGCTCTCTGCCCTATCCAGTCTTAAGTGGATAGGATACAACCATGGAATAGTCTTGCTTAGGAGTCTCAGTCCTTAACACCATATGTTATATATTTCTTACAAGTTTGCTGGTAGGAAGGCCTCTAGCCTGATACAGCTTCGAATCAGAGAATTCTCAATTGGGATCCCTATACAGAGAAACTCAAAAGATTGGATATAAAAGAAAACAAAGTCTGTCCCCTCCCATCGGACTATGTCATTCATCCCCAGTTGAAAGACAACCACAAAAATCCAACTAAAAGATTATTTTAAAGGCCCTACCTATGGGTCATAAACCTCTGGGGGGACTCGATTTATTGCAGAGTTCCCATATCAGAATGTATACCAAGCAGAATACGTATCTGTTCTTAGAATTAAAGAAAACTAAGTAGAGACTGTTGAAAGGAATAATAATAATGAATTTGAAAGATCTACTGAATTCATAGTCACTTAGTCCTTTTTAACCAACTTGTATTTTCTCTATCAACGGATGACTAAAGTAAAGCAATTATTGTATAATAATATATTTTACCTTTAAAATATTTAGACTAAAAAAGTAGGGATCTGGATATGTTTGTATTTGAGGCGACTTTGTTATTTTGAAAGGCAGAGTTGTCCCAGCAGCCTGAAATGATGTCAGGAACTCTACATTCTGAGATCAACTCACTGCTTTGTGGGGATGGTATAGCTTAGCTGTGAAGAATGCTGGTGCAGGAATCATAGCTCCGATACTGATTGACTATGTCATTTTTGGCTTAACTTCTCTGTTTTTCAGATCCCTCTCCTATAAAATGGATAAAGTAATAATGTCTACCTGTTGTTAGGAGTTTTTGAAGTATTAGATGTCATGTTTTAGAATAGTACCAGGCACGGAGTAAATTTTCAGTCAATATTTGTTTTCTGTTTGGTGCTCTTGGTAGAAACAAACCCACCCACTCATTTTAAAGGCTCATGAACTGAACAGGGAGGTTAACCCACTTTGGTTATGAACAGAGTCTTAGATTTAACCTAGCCCCACTCCCCATCCCTCAATGCCCTTGATTCCTCATATGGACGTTACTTTTTTCCTTTTTTTCATGTTCCTCTAATGTACTATATAATTTATTTGGTTATTGTGTCTATTGCTTATTAACTGTCCCCCTCCAATAGACTATAAGTTCTACAAGGGCAAAAATATTTGTTTTGTCTACTTGCATATCTCATATGCATAGAACAGTGCATTGCACAAAGTAATTGCTCAATAAATATCAGTTAAAGCATGAATAAATGTAAGGATGGTTTGTCAAATGTCTTTCCACAAATTCTGCCCATCTTCTACTTTTCTTTAGCCTCGCTCCCCTTTCAAACTCTATGCCCAATGACAATAACAGTAATATAATGGCCAATATTTATTGATCACTTCCTGATTTCCAGGTACTATGTTCAGAAAAAAACACATTATCTCATTTAATCCTATGAAATAAGTACTATTATTCCCCTTACTTTACAGAAGCTCAAAACATTTAAGGCACTTGTCCAAGGTCACACAGCTAGTTTAAATGGGGAACCAGGTTAGAGCTCAGGGCAGTCTTCTGTGGCATCTGATCTCTTAATCATCACACCATGGTCTGTGTATGTGACTGTGGGCCTAGCACAGTGCCCTTTTCCAGGAATGATAGAACCCAAGTTCAAAGAATAGGACCTAGTCTCATAGAAGATAGTTTTCTACACACACCAAGAGCAAAAATCCCCACAGACTTAGTAAAGTGAAGCTGAGACCAACTATATTTACTGTCATGCTAAAATAACATTCTATGGTAATATTCCTATCTTCCAGCTCATTTCATTCACTTCATCATTGTGAATAACATGCCCCAGTGCATGCTAATCTAGCAACCTAACCCCAGAGTAATGATAAGTTAAATCCTGCCATACCTGAAGCCCTGAATTTTTAGCAGCATTTACCACTCAATATTAATTAACTTGAATGATCCACAAAGATTTGACTTTGCAAGGAGTTCGACTGTCTATGGCTTCAAGGTTCTATAAGATTATGTCTCTGAGCTATTGGGATAATTAATTCCACTAAGAGTGAAGGAGAAGCCTTGGGATTTGCAAATGAGACTTGGGATTTGAGCATTTCCTGATTTCTGTAGCAACAGTGGCTTCAATGACAACCAGTCAGGGCATGGAGTTACCAAACTCTGTCACCCTTGTCTAGCCTTGGGCACTTCCAGTTCACTCAAAGCAGAATCGTTTAGTACATCTGAGAATATGCTCATTTTCCAGGCCTGTACAGGATTCAACAACACAAGGTGGCATGTGTTAGAGTGGTATCCTAGAGCTCCCAGGCAATGAGATTTGACAAAGAATACACCAGAGAGAAAGTGATGGAATTAAAGTTATAAGGTGAGCATTGAGACAGTTCATGATCAAAACTATTCCATGGAGACCCAGACACAGCTGGGCCCTCTATCTGTTATGACCTGATAGTAGTGCATATATGAGAAGGAATATGATCGGCACCATTGCTACTCAGCAGGCAGGGAAAGCTGGATGGGACTTGAGCCCTACAAGTGTTCTCTCTGCCATTCTCTTCTCCTCTTTCTTTTAGTCCAACTGATCATAAATACCCAATCTGAAAAATGAAATGTGGCCCTTTAGGCGTTAGTTCTTCTGCCATGCCTTATCTATCCTATTAGAAAATCAAACTCATTTCAAGGGTAACTCTCTTGATTATTAGACAAAAACAGATGAATTTGTGTTTCCATAAATTAAAGCTGGAATTAGAAGAACAAACTGGTATTGCTTAGTGAAAGTCGACCAAAAACTGCTATTTAACAAACACTACAGTTGCTTAAATGATCTACATCAGAAGAATAACTTAATTTATTTTCCTGAGAAGCAGGATGGTTAAATAAAGAAAAACTTCATCAGTCTGATATACTTAAGTACTTATTTGAAATAGAGTTATATGAAATGGCAAGGCAGGGAAGCTGCTTTTAGTCATCTTAGGGGAAGCCAATACTTTTCCTTCTGTGCACCTAAATATGCATGTACCTCCTTTCTTGATAAAAACCCTCAACAAAGTAGAGATAGATGGAACATAACTCAACGTCATACAGGTCATATATGAAAGACCCACAGCTGACATCATCCTCAATGGGGAAAAACTGAGAACCTTTCCCCTAAGGTCAGGAAGAAGACAAGGATGTCCACTCTCACCATTACTATTTAACATAGTACTGGAAGTCTTAGCCTCAGCAATCAGACAATAAGAAGAAATAAAAGGCATCCAAATCCACAATGAAGAAGTCAAACTTTCACTATTTGCAGATGACATGATACTCTTTGTAGAAAATTTGAAAGATTACACCAAAAAATTGCCAGAACTAGTACATGAATTCAGCAAAGTTGCAGGGTATAAGATCAATGTGCAGAAATCTGTTGCATTTCTATATATCAATAATGAAGCAGCAGAAAAAGAAATCAAGGAATCGATCCCATTTGCAATTGTACCAAAACCAATAAGATACCTAGGAATAAACCTAACTAAAGAGGTAAAAGATCTGTACTCTGAAAACTATAGAATACTTACGAAAGAAATTGAAGAGGACACAAAGAAATGGAAAAGTATTCCATGCTCATGTATTGGAAGAACAAACATTGTTAAAATGTCTATACTACCCAAAGTAATCTACACATTTAAAGCAATCCCTATCAAAATACCACCAGCATTTTTCACAGAGCTAGCATAACAATCTTAAAATTTGTGTGGAGCCACAAAAGACCCCAAATAGCCAAAGCAATCTTGAAAAAGAAAAACAAAACTGGAGGCATTACGATTCCGGATTTCAAGCTAAATTACAAAGCTGTAATCCTCAAAACAGTATGGTAGTGGCACAAAAACAGACACATAGATCAATGGAACAGAATAGAGAACCCAGAAATGGGCCCACAACTATATGGTCAACTAATCTTCAAAGCCAAAAAGAATATCCAATGGAAGAAAGAGAGTCTCTTCAATAAATGGTGTTGGGAAAACTGGGCAGCAATATGCAGAAGAATAGACCTGGACCACTTTCTTACACCATATACAAAAATAAATTCAAAATGGATGAAAGACCTAAATGTGAGACAGGAAACCATCAAAATCCTAGAGGAGAACACAGGGAGAAACCTCTTTGACCTTGGCCGTAGCAACTTCTTACCAGACGTGTCTCCAGAGGCAAGGGAAACAAAAGCAAAAATGAACTATTGGGACTTCATCCAGATAAAAAGCTATTGCACAGCGAAGGAAACAATCAACAAAACTAAAAGGCAGCCCACAGAAGGGGAGAAGATAATTGCAAACAACATATCTGATAAAGGGTTAGTATCCAAAATCTATAGTGAACTTATCAAACTCCACACCCAAAAAACAAATAATCCAGTTAAGAAATGGGCAGAATACATGAATAGACACGTTTCTTAAGAAGACATACAGATGGCTAACAGACACATGAAAAGATGCTCAACATCACTCATCATCAGGGAAATACAAATCAAAACCACAATGAGATACCACCTCACACCTGTCAGAGTGGCTAAAATTAACAACACAGGAAACAACAGGTGTTGGCAAGGATGCTGGGAAAGGGGAATCCTCTTGCACTGTTGGTGGGAGTGCAAACTGGTGCAGCCACTTGAGAACAGTATGCAGGTCCTCAAAAAGTTAAAAATAAAACTGCCCTCTTGACCCAGCAATTACACTACTAGGTATTTACCCAAAGGATACAAAAATACAGATTTGAAGGGGTACATGCACCCCAGTGTTTATAGCAGCATTATCAACAATGGCAAAACTATGGAGAGAACCCAAATGTCCACTGACTGATGAATGGCTAAAGATGTGGTATATATATTCAATGGAAAATTACTCAGCCATAAAAAAAAAAAGAAATCTTGCCATTAGCAACAATGTGGATGGAGCTAGAGTGTATTGTAAATGAAATATGTCAGTCAGAGAAAGACAAATACCATATGATCTCACTCATATGTGGAATTTAAGAAAGAAAACGAATGAACATACGGGAAAGGAGAAAAAACAGAGAGGGAAATAAACCGTAAGAGACACTTAACAATAGAGAACAAACAGGTGTGCTGGTGGGAATTGGGTGGGGGATGGGCTAGATGGGTGGTGGTATTAAAGAGGGTGTTTGTTGTGATGAGCACTGGGTGTTGTATGTAAGTGATGAATCACTGAATTCTACTCCAGAAACCAATATTGCACTGTATGTTAACTAACTAAAATTTAAATTAAAAAAAAAAAAAAGATTCATGTACCTTAGCTAAGATGGGTGGTAAACACTGGATGGATAGATGGATTAATTTATTCAGTAGATATTTATTGAGCACTTACTATGTTCTAGGTCCTAGGGGACACAAAAGTGATGAAAAACTGATAAAAATCTCTGACTTACAGAGCATATATTCTAATGGGTTAATTGACAAATGGCTGAATAAATTCTAAACGGGTAAGAGAGCTCCTAAGTCCCTGTTAAATTGCTTCAGAGGCCATAAGATTGTGCATTTATCAGAATAGACCCATAAAAGTATCTCCAGATTATAGGATTATTGCTGGCATTGATATCAAACTGCTCTTTACACTGATGAATGCGGATCCCATAGGTGGATTTCAAGATTAAAGCAAGAGAAGGTGTCAGAAAAGGGCATTTGCTCCTTCTCTGTGAGTACTAACAGATGTATCTAAAAAGTGCCATGTGTGCGCTGTGCTGAAATGTGATGGCAAAGCAGAAGATTGGTATTGGTCGTCTACTTATGAGAATACACTTGGATTTTGCTTACTATAAACAAGCAAAAGAAAATGGAATTATTCATGAATGGAGATTATGGCACCTGTCACTCTCATTTCTAAAAGAAATTAAGCCTGCCTAGGAAAACATCTTTGAGGTGATTTTTTTTTTCACTAAAATTTATGGTACAACCAATAAAACAGTGGGATAAGACCTTTAAGAACTAATATTCATCACCATTGTATGTATATTTTAATGACAAAAGTAAAGAAAGGATAAATTTCCTCCCTAAATCTGTATTCCATCTTTAAAATTCTTCCAGTAAAGAAAAACTGAGTGTGTAAATCCTTTAGGACAGAACCTCTTGTGGGACTGGAGGAAGTAAAGCATAGGGGTTGCTAATTAGGAGATGAGGCTGAGTTTGCTGGTATTACCATGGTGAAATTAGATTGGGCTAGCTATTATCCTCAAGTTTTCAAGTTCTAAAACTTAATTTTTATCATGGTACACAGAGATGTTCAGCCCTTTAGAGGCCCATTTACCCACTGACCAAACTCGCAAGATTATGATGTATAAGCCATAATGCCAATTTATGAATTTATGCTAGATGTTATCTCCTGGTTGGAGTTTATGCCTTCTGATGGGAATGAATACCAGACCTCCAAAATATCCTTCAAAAGGCTTAAATTAAAACCAAGGAAGTTTACATAGTCTCAAGACATGAGAGATCCACCAAGCTAAGAAATCAATGCATTGTATTTATCTAGGGAAACCGTCCAGCACAGAAGCTAAGTGATTAGGATCTGGGTGAGACTAGGGTTGGGTTCCAGCTTATCTAACATATACTAGTGACTTTGGGCAAGCTTACTAATGCTTATTTTCCTCTTCTGAATATGGGAATAAAGGGAAAAAAGGACAATCCATTTAAAGCACTAAGCACAACAATTGGCACACAGGAAACATTCAATAAATCTTCAGCATTATTTATATTCCTATCCAAAAAATTGATATTGATTTTCTGGGATAAAAGTCTATCTTAATAACAGGGTTGTTGTGAGAATTAATTAAGATGTTCCAACAATATTAACTATTAGAAATAGGTTTTATAGAATTAAAATAGCCTTTGCCTGAATAGTAGTGCTTGACAGACATTAAAACTTCCCCACTCTCAAGAGTGCTTTCATAAAATACCACCAAACACCCTAGATCATGACAAGTGAATTATAATCCAGCTGAATGGGGGCTACAGTTTCCTTTTCCATCAGTCACATTCCAGGCATGCCTTTCTGTGACTGGCAGCATCCTCTGGACTTGGGGGTTTCCTAAATCTCTCTCAGAAAGGTTAATTTGACAGGCATGTTAAGTTTATCCATTATGTGACTATTTCTACTAGTTTAGCCTCAGAATGACAGGTGAGTTTTTCCCAACCATGGTACTAAATCCACTGATTTTCCAAAAAGATGAAGAAACGTGTCTGCATCCAGATCACTTGAGCAGCTGGTTAAAAATGCAGACTCCTGGAATCATTAAAATGATGGCTATCTTGAGGCAGGGTGGGGTGGAGTTGGCCTGGGAAGGGATATCAGCAAACATTCTGGGGTGTTGGAACATTCCACAGCTTTATCTAGGTGGTGGCTACACAGATGTATACATGTGTAAAAATTGAGTGGATTCGAGGACTTCCCGTTTTCAGTTTCCCAGGTAAGGAGCTTGGCAGTTGCCACTCCATCCTAACAACAAATAAAAAGCTGAACAGACTGAAAAATCAACAACTCTTCTTGGAGTCATGAGAAGGAAGGACACAGAGGAAACTGCTGCCCTCAAGACTGGAGAGACAGACAGGAATACAATGAGACTCCAAAGTGGGAGCCATCTGGGTATGGTGATGCCTTTTAGATACAACACCAAAGACAAGATCCATGCAAGAAATAATTGATACGCTGGACTTCATTAAAATTAACCCAACTTCTAGGGATGCCGGGGTGGCTCATTCAGTTAAGTGTCTGCCTTCGGCTTAGGTCATGATTCCAGGGTCCTGGGATTGAGTCCCACATTGGGCTCCTTGTTCAGCAGGGAGGCTGCTTCTTCCTCTGCCTGCCACTCCCCCTGCTTGTGCTCTCTCTCTCTCAGACAAATAAATAAATAAAATCTTTTAAAAAAATAACAACTTCTATGAAAGACAACATCAAGAAAATTAGAAAAGAAGCCACAGACTAGGAGAACATATTCGCAAAAACACTTCTGGCTTTAAAGGACTATTATCCGAAATATACAATGAACTCTTAAAACCCAATAATAAGGCAACAAAAATCCATTTAAAAAATGGGTCAAAGACCTTAAAAGAGAGCTCATCAAAGAAGACAGACAGATGGCAAAAAGCATGTGAAAAGATGTTCCACATCATTCATTATCAGGAGAATGCAAATTAAAACAATAATGAGATACCAGTACCCACCTACTAGAATGGCCAAAATCCAGAACCTTGACAACACGAAATTCTGGCTAGTCTGTGGAACAACAGAAGTCTCATTCACTGCTGGTGGGCATATGGAATGCTACCGCCACTTTGAAAGACAGTTTGGTGATTTCTTATAGAACTAAACATACTCTTACCGTTTGATACAGCAATCACACTTATTGGCATTTGCCCAAAGGAGTTGAAAACTTATATCCATGCAAAAACCTGCATGTGGATGTTTATAGCAGCTTTATTCATAATTGCAAAAGCAAATCTGGAAGCAACCAGATGTCCTTCAGTAGGTGAATAGAGAAATAAACGGTGCTACATCCAGACAACAGAATATTATTCAGTGCTAAAAAGAAATGAGCTATCAAGCCATGAAAAGACCTGGAGGAATCTTAAATGCACGCTACTAAGTAAAAGAAGCCAATCTGAGAAGGCTACATAACTGTACGATTTCAACTATATGACTTTCTGGAAAAAGTAGAACTATGGAGAATAAAAAATTCAGTGGTTGCCAGTGGGAGGGTGGGGAAAGCAGGGGGAGGGGAATGACAAGGCATAGCACAAAAGATGTTCAAGGCAGCAAAAATACTCTGCATTTTATAATGATGGCTACATGTCTTTACACATTTGTCCAAATCATAGAATGTCCAACACTGAGATAAACTATGGACTTTGGGTGATGATGATGTGTCAATGTGGGTTCATCCTTAGTAAAACATGTATTATTCTGGTGAGTGATGTTGATAAGGGGGAGGCTATGCATGTGTGGGAGCAGAAAATATATGGGAAATCTGTACCTCCCTCTCAGTTTTGCTATAAACCTAAAACTGCTCTAAAAACATCAAAGTCTTAAAAAATTGAACTGCGAACTTAAGGTGGAGTGCTTTACTGTGGGTATGTGACGACTCAATAAAAAGATTTAAACATCAATGGAAATATCTGACTCCACCTCAGATCTTTTGAATCGGAATTGGAGAAGGGCATGTGAGTCTTCATTTTTAATAAGCATTCTCAGATGATTCTAATGTACACTGAAGTTGGAGAGCCACTGCTATTAAAAAAAAGCACATTTTCAATATCAAAGACCAAGAAAAATAATCTGAAGTCAAGACCATCCCAAGAAATGTGAGATAAATGCCACGTAAATACCAGTATTCATATATTCTGAGAGCTTAGAGATTTGAGTCAAGGAACCAACATCTGTTTCTTGTGCTATCGGAAAGGTCTCTACATGCAGCTTTAACATAAAAATTGAAATGAGCCATTGGGAGGTGAGGACCAGCTGAGAGGAGTGTAGCAGACATTCACCTCTGCAGCTGGAGCCTCAGGCAGAAGTGCTTCTCTCTCCAATCTGATAATGTCAAAAGCTGGTCAAGTTACTGGGGTTTGAATTACAATGCAGTGCATTTGGGAAGAGCACTTGTCAAGAACATACCTCCTCCAAAAAGCAGGGGTCTGTTCCAAAAAGGAGAAAAAGGATCTGCCTAATGGAGCTTTTTGAAAGCTGAGATAAAAGATTTTCTTCCATGTAACTGCCTGCAGTGTCATGATTCCAAATGAAAAGCTCTGCTGGCTCACAAACAGATGGTCTAATGTTGGAGTGAATGAATTGGGAGACTATTTAGAGACTGTCCAAGATTGCTGCAGGGATTTGTTTACAAAAAGGCTCCTTTTGCTTTGGTGTTACTTTATGCCACATCATTTTCTTGCAATATTCACTGTGGTGTTATTAGGGCTGTATGCAGGGAAAGGCAGACGTGCCTTGAAGGGCACCTTGTGCCTGCTTGCTTGCAGCCTCGGGGAGGAAGTGAACATCTACACTGCAGTAGAACAAACCACAGGACTCCAGTTACCCACCTCTTGTGTTTTCCTTTTACAATTCTGGACCAAGGGAGCACTCTTTTTATAAAGAGGGCCCCAACAGAACAAACGTTTTTGAGGGTTGCAAACAGAATGAGAAAATGCAAATCTAGGATCTCCCTCTGGACAGTATGGCTAAGGTTACAGTGAAAAATGATCCAGAGCACAAGTTTCATTACTAATCCTCTCCATCAATATCCCCCGTTCCCCACTCAAAATAATCATTTCCTCTGTTCGTGCCCCACCCCAACAACACACCTGTTACGGCATCCCTGGGGAAATGGCAAAATGACTCAAGGTATTTATCTGTTGGCAAAACTGGGCTTCCCTCTGAGACTGTTAAATGTACAGCGATATTTCTCCTCACATGAATCACAGCATTTTCCAGCTGGAAAAGACCTTGAGGATAATCTAGGGGAATCTTCTCATTAGTTAGATACAGAAACACAGGCCCAGAAAGGCAAGAAGGCAAGCTTACCCCAAGTAACAGAGCCAGTTAGGGATAAAACTGAGCTTCAGTTAATGTCCTCTGGCTAAATTAGGAATGTCTTGATCACTGAGACTTTGTCAACAACTCAGTCCTTTTTTTTTTTTTTTTTCCAAAAAATAGATTTTATTGCTTAGAGCAGTTTTAGAGTCACAGAAATATTGAGTGCAAGGTACAGAGATATCCCATATGCCCCTCTGACCCCACATGTGCTTCCCAGTCCTTTTAGGAGTCTTAGTGACCCTGGGCCAGTTCATGGAGGTTAAACCAACTTCCTAGCCTTTTCCCTCTCTATTTGTATATTTTTAAAGATTTTATTTATTTATTTGAGAGAGAGAGAGCATGAGCAGGGAGCGGGGCTGAGGAAGAGGGACAAGCAGACTCCCTGATGGGCAGAGAGCCTGATGCAAGGCTCGATCCCTCAGGACCTGAGCTGAAGGCAGATGCTTAACCAACTGAGCCACCCAGGTACCCCATCTATTTGTATATTTTTATTTATTTATTTATTTTAAAGATTTTATTTATTTATTTATTTGACAGAGAGAGAGAGCACAAGCAGGGGGAGTGGCAGGCAGAGGGAGAGGGAGAAGCAGACCCCCCGCAGAGCAGGGGGAGCCCGATGTGGGACTCGATCCCAGGACCCCAGGATCATGACCTGAGCCAAGGGCAGTCGCTTAGCCAACTGAGCCACCCCGGTGCCCTATTTGTATATTTTTATAGGATGAAATATCAGACAGGACATGATACCCTATCAAGGTCACATTAGGAAGAACTCCCAAAATGTTCCCATTCTCCTGCAACCAAAACACACTTGTTTCCTTCTCCCCAGAAATGAATCCTGTTCCCTACCTCTTGGCAATGGGTCATGCCTCCCACTGGCAATACTACGTTTCCTTCCTAACTTCTGGAATTTCTCCACCTGGACTTTCCTGGGATCCACCACACACAGTCTCTTTTGAAAACGTTTATATCTTTTTCACAGTGTTTATTATCAGTTTTCTCACACGGAAGCATGGGTCACTTTGGCGTTCTTGTTAGTCTATGGTTGCATTTTCAATAGTTTCCTATAAACTGAATGACAAAAATGTCCACAATATTCAATAAGTTGAACATTTTCATCATGCTCCATTGTCCTGAGCAATGAAAGCACATGTTCAGGATGAGTCATCCCATTTCCTGCCAACAATAATTGGCAGGCATACTGTGGCTTCCTTTAGTTTGTCATTTCTTAGTCTCAGCCATTTAATTTTTAAATCTTGAAACAGACTGTGTGATTTTATTAAAATCTGCAATTACTATAAGCAAATGTCCTATTTAATCTGATGATAGAGGTACATGTGAAATATGTATATATGTATATATATATATATATATATATACACACACACACACATACAATCCAGGAATTTAGCATTGCTAATTAATATGTGGTTTAGCCTATTTGTTTCTCAATAAGCATCAACACAATCCACAGTGTTTCCAGATTACCTAATTTAAGATGGAGATCTTAAACACTTTCCTGATGCCATATCCTCCCAAAATTTCAGTTATGTTAGTTTATATAGTATTGTGCTTTAATTTTGATGGATGAAAAAGTCAAATCATCAAGTCCATGGTCATGAGGTACCCATGAGAGAACAAGGAGTACAATGTGTATCAAGGCCGCCTAACCAGTGAACCAAAATCTAGCAACAGATCTTGAAATCTTTCATGACAGGTTCCTAAATTGTCACCATTGCACTCCCTACTTAACCGAGCTCCCCCATCATTCCTTTCCATGCCAGTTTTCCTAAGGTTTCCCAGATATTAAGTGGAGCATTCTGACTTACCCAGCCTGGCAGGACCTTCTGGTCAGTATCACCCAATGTCTGTTCCTTCTTATTTTTCCTTTCCATTCCCAAAGAGATAGCAAGAAAATGGAAATGAGTTACAAAAAGGCTAGAAATCCTTGACCTTGATCTTCTAATTTTTAATTATTGGAAAGAGAGACAGAATGATTTAGTAGAAAGAATAATGGATTTGGTGTCAGAAAATGCAAGGTTCAGTCTGATGTCACTTACCAGCCCTGTGACTTTCACTGACAAAAATTAATCTCACAGAGCTTCCATTTCCTAATCACTTATGTAGGGATGGTACACTGGTTTACTGTGAGGTGCAAAATCCACTGAATGCATTTGGTAAACCATTAAGTGCCATGTGAATGTAAATAATATGGTGCTGATACCTCTAACCCTGAGGGCAGAGGGCCTATTAGGGCTTTAGTGACAGCCACACAAAAAGCTGATCATCATGTCTTAGGCCAATGATCTCAATTTTTTTCCTGGAAAGGAGAATGGAAAATGAACCAGTACCTGGGCTAAATGAAAGAAATTTATTTTAAAAATTATTTCTACTTTTTAATGTATGTCTCATTTTAGGACAAAGAGTTTAAATTTCAATGAGATTGATGCTTTGGAAAGATGTGACACATTTACCATGTGGTTTTCCATACCCTCTGGAACTGCATCCTATGGCATCCCTGTGGCATTGTTTGCAGACCTCTCCCTTCCTCATCTGTGTTTCTGTGGAAGTTATCAGAGCTATATTACAGTCATCTGTTTACTAGTCAGCCTCTTGCAGACAGGCACTTTGGTTAATTTCTTATTTTATTTCGAGAGCTTAGCATAGTGCTTGGTGTACTGTAAACCACCCTATACATATTTGCTGAATGAATCAATCAACTTCCTGTTTTCAAAGATACATTTTTGGGGATGGTTGATAATTAATATTCCAATTACTACTGACCTCCACTGATAAACATGAAAAAGGCAAAATGAGCACTTTCAAAGTTAAATAGCTAGACCAAAATCCTAAATCCATGCTGGCTTTCAGCTCTTCCATCCAGTGCCCCAGTCACCCTTCCCTGATGCGCAACAGTCTGCCTCTCGGCATAGATGTTTATTTCATCACTGTTGACCCGTCTTTGCATATGAACACTATTGATGGTCTCTTCTACCCATTTATTTTCTGTAAGCCTCAATTATAAATATAAGAAACCTTGCTCTAGTCTTTGTTCCACATTCCACAATGTCTGTTTCACATACACAGATTTCCATTTGAAACACCAAGGAGCATTCTGAGCCAGAAGATATCCTGGGGATGGGGGAGGAAGGCAGGGAGAGGAAAGAAAGAATCGGAGTCACCATCTGTTGACAATACTCTTGTGCAGGGCCAGTTTTGAAGGTTAATGACATGTCACGCATCCTCTAGTGTCTGGTAACAAAAATAGGCTGCTCTCCCAGAATTCGATAGAACAGTTGTTGCGCTGTGGAAGATATAACGTGTCAGCCAGCACTCCAGCAGGGTCCAGGAAGGGAGTTCTTGCCAAAAGCTGGATGAAATTTAACAGTGGTCCAGGAAAAACAACTTTCACCAAAATTCAAATGTGGAAGTGATCATTTTTCCTTTAGGCCAGTAAAAGGGCTATAAAGCATTGACCTTCCAAAATGACCGTGTATACTGGGTCATTTTTTTAAAGAACCCTTGAATTTCATCAGTAACTCTTCAATATATATCTACTCCTTTCTCTACCCATTTTCAGAAAAATAAGGATCATAAGTCTGTAATAAAAACAGGTCCAAGGGTTTACCAAGGGTCCTCCCATGGTTTCTTTGGATGGTTAAATTATTGGCATTGCATCTGATCCAAGGCAAATCTAGGTCTCGGCTTCATTGACAGCCTACTGTTTAATGACTCACTTTGCTGTCTCATCAAGAATTCACCCAGTTGAAAGGCTGCACCTTCTCAAATGTAATTGCATGCTCTCCCCACATCTCATCTGGGCTCTCTTTAATTTTCAAAGTCCTGCTGAATAACCTTTGAAAATTCAAGCACTTTACCACCTGGCAATCCAGGGACATTTTAAGAGGAGGCAGATCTGCCTATCTTTCTGTTAACCTAAAAACAAACTGTCTGGTCCCATCATGGAGTAGAGTGGGTTGAACGGGAACTTGTATAAAGGGACAGAATAGGGGAATTGGAAAGCATCCAAGTTCTTCCAGATCATGTTTTTATAGTGTGACATCATTACTTTGTTTGAAGTGAAGTTTCTGGACTTTAGCTCTGCCTAAGTTCAAATAGAAGTGTAGAATACAAATAAAAAAACTAAACGATTCTTTGATTACTTGCCAGTTTGGAGTATCCAGGCTCCTCTTATTCAAGAGCAGACATACCAGTAAAAGTTCAGTGGTGTGAGGTGCTAAAATGATCACTTCCATGAAAGTCAGGAGATTTGGGTTCATTTTCAGGCTCTTCTTGTGTGATTTATGTAAATCATTTAACCTCTCTGGGCCTCAAATTCCTCAACCCTAAAATTAAACTCAATTTAATAAATATGTTTTCAGCCACTGAAAATGGGAGAGAATTTGTATAGGTCAGCACTGTCCAATAGAACTTTCTGCAAAAATTGAAATGTTTTATATTTGTGTTATCCAATATGGTAGCCATTAACCATATTAAGCACTATTGATACCATGATTGAAGAACTGAATTTTTAATTTTATTTAATTTTAGTCAATTTAAACTTAAAACAAATGTGTGGCTACTGGATATATAGATATATATATTAGATGGTTCAGATTTAATTATTTCTAAAGTTCCTTATGAAAAGTTCTGTTTTGATGATTTCTAAACCTAGCTAATGACCCAGTGAATCTTTTTTCTTGTTCTGCCTACCATGAAATGACTTCACAAATTATTTAGCATAAATTAATAATTTTAATCTTTATCAGTGTAATAATTAATCATTTCAATAAAAATTAGATCTCCAAATGAGCAAGATAAAACATATGTGAAATAATTTTATAAATTCTAAAATACTTTGCAAATATAAAGTGTCACTAATAAAGTCTCTATCACATTTAGTTGCACTCCTTTGTCAAATGTCAGCTGGCGTATATAGATTAAAAACTCTTCTATTTCATATCCCAGACCAACAGAAATACCTTGATGGGACCCTGTAGCAGGCTAGAAAACACATTTTTTTGGTATATTCTTCCACTGATGTTTAAATAAGCAAAATTTGTATTCCTTTTTTTTTATACCACATCCATCAAGGGTTTCAACCTAGATGTCGCCATAATCTATATAAGGAAATAATTTTTTAAGTTTTGTTTAAGTAATTTCTACATGCAACGTGGGGCTTGAACTCACGACCCCAAGATCAACAGTCTCATGCTCTTCTGACTGAGCCAGCCAGGTGCCCTTAAGAAAATAATTTTTATTAATTATATAATACCTTATAATACTTGAGCGCATTTCTTCTGCTTCTAGGCTTTGCCTCATACCAGCAGAGCACATAAAACATTGACCAGAATAAGTCTAAAGGGGTGACTCACCAGAGGCTCCCACTTTGGCCTCAACCTGGGTTTGCCTCTTTCTACCTCTGTTTAATCCCTTTTAGCTACACAGCCTCCTCTTCCTGACCTTCAGACTCTTCTACCCCTTACCATGTGGCATCCTGACTAATGTTCTTCTTGAGTTCATAACCCTCTCCTTTTCTTCTCTGGTCTATTCTTGTCTTCTCTCTCCCGGCACAACATTTGCTCAGCTCTGTACCTTCAGTGACTATCCCTTTCAAGTTGGCTCTGAGATGTCTCCTGGTTAGTGACCCAGTGAACAGCTTAATCTGGCAAAGCTTAGAGATTATGCCTCTAGCCCCTCCTCAGCTCTTCAAGATCTAGGTTCTAGACAATGAGCTCTGACTTGAAGGAAAGTCCTCTCTTACCAACTATTAAGAAACAAAACTTTTCAATTTTGTCTTATTTTTAAGTGATTCTATAATCTTCTAAATAAGATATATGGTTCATAGTTTGGAAAAGTTATTTTAAAAATAACTTTATTATATGTATAACTGGCATGCAATAAATGAAACACATTTAAGGTGTACAGTTTGTTAAATTTTGACATATGTATACACCCACAAAATCATTGATACAATTAAGAAAATGAATATATCCATTACTACAAAAGTTTCCCATGTTCCTCTTTAATTCCTTACTATAACCCTTAACTTCCACCCTTACCTTTGTCCTGGGCTTAGGCAACCACTGATCTGCTTACTGTCACTATAGATGACTTTGCATTTTCTAGAATTTTAAATAAATGGAATCATACAGTATATACTATTTTTTGTCTAGCTTCTTTCCTTCTTATTGATGAGTACTGTTCATTTTATGGATATAACATACACATGGATCAATATACCATCCATTCACCTGTTGATAGACATTTGAGTTATATCCTATTTGGGCTGTTACAGATAAAGCTCCTATGAACATTTAAGAACAAGTATGGACACATCGCTATATTACTCTTGGGTAAATACCTAAAAGGAAATAGCTGGATCATACAGTTTTTAAGAAACTGATAGCATCCAGCATACTCATTATTTTTCATTTAATCATTCTAATAGTTGAATGATAGATATTTTTAGCTTCTTGAAGTTGTTTCATAGTTCACTGATGCTTTATTTATTTACTTTTTATTCCTTTTTGTCTTTATCTTTCATTTTGGATATATTCTATTGCAATGTCTTCCAATTCACTAATCTTTCCTTTTGCAATGTCTAATCCACTACTAATCACATTTGGTATATTTTTCATCTGAGGCATTATAGTTTTCAGCTTTGCAAATTTAATTTGGGCCTTTTTTACCTTCCAAGTTTCTATTTAATATCTTTCCTCTAGCTGTGGGACTATGAAATATAATTATAATAACTGTTTTAATGCCTTATGCTAATTCTAACATCTATTCCAGTTCTGGTGTCCTTATTCTGGGCCATATGTTCTCATTTCTTTGCATGCCTGGTAACTTCTTAATAGATGCCAGACATTTTGAATTTTACCATGGGGTGTACTACATATTTTTGCATTCCTATAAATAAATATTTTTGAGTTTACATTACTTGGAAAAATTTGAAACATTCAAGTCCTATTTTTGAGATTCATTAAGTTGGACCAGAGCAGCATTTAGTCTAGGCCTAAGTATTCTCCACTACTGAGGTAATATTTTTCTTTTTTTTCAAATATCTTTAAATTTATTTTAGAGAGAGAGAACACAGGTGGAAGGGAGGGACAGAGGGAGAGGGAGAGAGAGAATCCTCAAGCAGACTTCCTGCTGAATGTGAGGCCCAATGTGAGGCTTGATCCCAGGATCCTAAGATCATGACCTGAGCTGAAACCAAGAGTGGGGCACTTAACTGACTGAGACACCCTGGCACCTGGATGCAATATTTTTCTAAGTATTCTATCCAATGCCCCATGAGTTATAAGTTTTCCAATCTGACTGGTGGGAATAGGTACTATTCCTATATAGCCCTTTGTGAGATCCTAGAACTTTTCCTGCTAATCTTTCTGGGAAATTCATTCCACAGCCGAGAGTAGTTTTCTCATCACATGTACACATCAGCATCCTGCTTAAAACTTGAAGAGGCCCCTCAGCAGATATCTGAGCTTCTCTCCTGTGTAGCTTCTTCTCTCCAGAACTTTGCCCCACAAACTTTAACTGCCTTTGCCTCCCCAGCCTTTCAGTTTTACTCTTCAGCTCATGGGGTCCACTGGCCCACCTGGGTTCTCTCTTCCTGCACAACAATCCAGAAACCCATTCAAGGCAGGAATTTGGGACAATTATAGAGTTTACCTTATTTGCTCCCCATCTCTCATGTGTCACTCTTCTTCACTGCTTGATCTCCAATGTCTTAATAACTTTTGTTTCATATATTTTGCCTGTTTTTTTTTTTTTTTCATTATTTCAGGGTGGAGGGTAAACTTAGTCCCACTTTCTCCATCTTGGCCTGAAGCAGAAGTTAATTAATTCATTTTGAAAAGTATTTATTTCTACTCTACACCCTCAATCTAAGGAGGAGGAACACATCAAAAATAATTGTATCTTCACAGGAAAGTTTATGAGTTAGGTTAAATCTACCCAGGCCACCTAGAGAGTACCAAACAAAGCTTCAGTTGGAAAAAAGGGGAAACTGATCGGTCCTTCTTTGGTGTTTAGGCCCAGAAATGCAAAACTTTCTGAAATAAGGTCACACGGAGAAAGGCAATAAGAAAAAAGCTACTTCTGAGGAGAGACTGGTTACCAGATGGGATCCTGAGTCCACTGAAGAACAAAAGGAGACTATGGAAAGTAATTCACACTTAACTCACTCAAGCTCCTCCCCTTCCTTCCCTCTCTAGTTCCTGCTTCCTTTGGTACACTGAAAATTATAAGCCTCTACAATCCTTGTTAATATGCCTTTGCTCTAGTCTCTAGCTAATCTTGTCCTCTTCCCTCATTTTTTCCAAGCCAAAACTCTTGCTTCTCACACCATTTCTCTTAGTCAGTTACAGTTAGGTGGGTGGGCAAGAGCTGGTACAGGAAAGCTGTCCTCTATTGTGTGTCAAAGGGAGAGGACAAGTCTATCTGGGACGTTTGGCGATATAGAGGGCTCAATTGTAACTGGTGAGAATTTTCTTCCTAAATCTTTTTTTTTAAAGGTTTTATTTATTTATTTGAAAGAGAGAGCAAGAAAGCACAAGCAGGGGTAGCTGCAGAGGGAGAGGGAGAAGCAGACTCCCCGCTGAGCAGGGAGCCTGACACAGGGCTTGATCTCAGGACCCTGAGATCATGACCTAAGCCGAAGGCAGATGCTTAACCGACTGAGCTGGTGCCCCCAATTTTTTTTTTTACTGTTTTTCTTTCTTTTCTTTTTTTGTAATAGATTATTTATTTATTTTAGAGAGAGAGAAAGAGAAAGAACATGGGGAGAGGGGCAGAGAGAGAGAGAGGGAGAGGGAAAGCAGACTCCCCGCTGAGCATGGAGCCTGATACAAGGCTCAGTCTCAAAACCCTGAGATCACAACCTAAGCTAAAACCAAGAATCGGAGGCTCAACCAACTGCGTCACCCAGGTCCCCATTTTACTGTTTTTCTATCAAGTGGATGTGAATTTTAGTTTTAACCTAAAAACATGTGCCTTCTGAATACCTAAATTTAGATAAAGGTGAGGTTGAAAAACAGATAACCCTTTTATTTCAGATAGAAAAATGAGACTCCAAATACTACCTTTGGATGGGTGGATGGATGAATAGCTAGATGATAGATAGATAGATAGGTAGATAGATAGATAGATAGATAGATAGATAGATAGATAGATAGATAATCATCAAAATGTCATTTTCACATTTTTTTTCTTTGCATTGAAGAGTATACTGAGGTAGTAGGAAACAGGAGGGGACAAGCAGTCTTTCAACAACAGTAACAAAGACAGGCTAATGTTATGATTTAGAGCAGTGTTTCTCTGAGTGTGGTTCACAAGTATATGAAACATTTGTTAAAGATCCAAATACCCAGGCCCCTCCCAGATACTAAATCAGAATCTTGGAGAGTGTAGCCTGGGATTCTGAATTTTAACATACTTCCCTAGTATTTTTACTTCATATTAAGACTTAGGAACTCCAGGTTTCAGGCATGGATTCTAGAGCCAAACTTCCTGGGTTCAAAATTCAATTCCACCAAATAGCTGTTTTATCACAGACATATTACTCTATTTTTTCATCTGCAAAGTGGGGGTGATGATAACAATAGTTCCTACCTCATAAGATTATAAAAGAATTAAATGAGCTAATATCGAAAGTCCTTAGAATTGTGTTGGGTACAGTATAAGTACTATCTGTATGAGTGCAACAAATGTAACTAAGTCAACTGTATTCCAAATTACTATATCCTACAAGGACAGGAATTCAAAAGGAACGAAAAATCAACAATAAGTTATAAGAATAAAAACACAAGTTTGATCCACAGCATTCCCTATAGCTAATCATTTCAGGTTCTTTATTTCATTTTGTTTTGCTTTTACTGGAAAAAGAACACCCTTTTATGAAGCTGTCCCTTACTGCCCTACAGGATATGGTGGCACCACGTAATTCTTCATCTGTGGCCAAAACACCACTGTTATCCTTACTGTAAAATTCTAGTAAATTCTGGGGAGTTGTCCTCCCCAGATTAAAGCCATATGCCCCTGAAGGAGAAATTATTCTTTGTTCAGCTCTTGTCAAGACACCTGGCTAACACAGAAGTGTTCTGGCTGCCCACCTGTCCTCTGGATCTTAGGTGACTCAGGTGTCTCAACCTCACTCATACTGTCAGGAATTCACCTTGGCCCAACTCCACAGTATCTAGCAAAGACTAACTCTTGAGAAAAATTAGTGGAGAGGATTCTGAATAAACAGGGTCCAGAAACTGTACTTACATTGTAAGTCATTGGTTAAGACCGGATAGAGAATTAAATATAATAAGCCTTTGAACAATGTCCCATTTATAATTCCACAGTTTCATTACCACTGTGGGCCAGGATATAAACAGAGCAATGAGAAGTCTGGCAAGGTATATACCCAGTCTCTTATGAACCACACCTTCAAATCATCAGCCTCCTCCAGCCTTCATTCACCTTTCCATGTTGCCTGGCTTCCCTGGTCCATGACTTCTACCTCTCTCTAGCTCTCTTGTCCCTCTTTTACTACCTAAACGAAATCTCATCTTGAATCAATATAAATATTCACTATGATAAAGCCCAACCTCCTTATTTTCACCCCCAAAGCTTCATGCTCTCCACTCTCCCTCTCTCTCTATTCTGTAAACACATTAAACTGCTTGCAGGTGCCCAAATGTGCCTCTGTCTCTCTTTCTACAGATTTTCCTAGATGCTGTGCCTTCTCCCTAGGACATCTTTCTCTCCCACCCCTGCCCCACCCATTCACTTGACTAATGCTGACTCATTCTTCAGAACTCAGCTAAGGCATCACCTCGTCCAATGTCTTACCTAATCCAGTCCCTCCCAATGTACACATCAATCAAGCCCTTTTCACACTATAAGTCCTATTTATTCATTTGTCTCTCCTTCTGAACTGTTGAAGCCTTAAAGAACCATGTTTTATTCATCCTTGTGCCCCAACCCCTAGCAGAGGTACAACACTCAACACCATTAGTGAGATGAAAATGTTGGTTAATGACTATGTGGTTAAGAGTGTCACAGCCATGTGGCTCAATGGAAAGAACACATTCCTTGGAGTCAGGCAGATCTAGGCTTGAATGACACTGGTGCCACTTACTCTCTATGATGTTGGGCAACAAATTACATAAACTAATTTAAATCCAAGTTGTACATCTGTAAGTGGGAATGATAATCCTTATTCTATAGATATATTGTAAGAATTAAATTAGATATTACATACCAAACACCTAGCGTCTAATAAAAGGTAGCTTTTACTATTGTTGCATTAATGATGAGAATCAGAATTTATTCTTATACAGGTCAGATCAAAATCAATCATAGCTCATAGACTCTGAGGTCTCTCTCAGGTATCTGAGATTTGCTGCACACACCTGGGAGAGACCCTGAGGATATTAGTTCCCCATAATCATGCTGCCAATAAAATATATATCAGAGTTTTTTCGATATCAGGATTAATTTCAAATCAGTTGGCTCAGCTTCCAACTGTTGCTATGGGAAAAATTGCCAAATGTGCTAAAAGTAGTGTGGTCAGTATAACATATTACGAATTAAAATCCTTATTGAACATGGCACTAAATGCCATATATACTTTTTTAAAACTTAATCCTTAAAACCAACTGATAAGGTACTCGCTATTGTCCCTATTTGACAGTTGAGTCTTAGAGAGGTTCACCAAGGTCACACACTGTGTGGAACACAGCCTATAAGATTTTAGAAGATTTTTTTTTTAAGATTTATTTATTTATTTTAGAGAGAGAGAGAAAGTACAAGCAGGAGAGGCAGAGGGAGAGAGAATATCAAGCAGACTCTGTGCTGCATGCAGAGCCTGATGCAGGGCTCTATCTCATGACCCTGAGATCACGGCCTGAGCCGAAACCAAGAATCAGATGCTTAACCCACTGCACCACTCAGGCACCCCTAGAAGATATTTTTGATAGCAGAATCACTTTATTATCTGTTATGGTGTGATAACTCACATCAAAGGCATGTGAATAAACTGAAGTTCTCCAGAGTTTCTCATCTGAAAGTTCCTCTGCCCCAGCTTGGTTCATTTTGTGATTTGAATAGTGTGAAGTGGTAGATCAGAGAGATATTTGAGTTCAAATTTTCCACTGGTGCTGGTATTACCATAGTCTGGGATATGCTATGGATGACAGCTCAAAACAAGGTTTCAGCTGCTGCTTTTCTGGGCCTGCAGTCATAGACCAGGGACTCTGTAATAGCATGGCAGGCGTTTTAATTGAGGGTGCCGGTTTCAGTGATGGCTATAGAACTTCTGGACTCCCACAAAGGCAGCAAGGGACTATTTGTCAATTGGGGCTTATTTCCATTTTGTAGCTAATCCTGTTGTTTGAGCAAAAGGAAGATGGTGATTCTCTGCCAACCTGCATCATTTCAAACTCAGGATTCTTTAGTAGGAGAGTGGCTTATTCTTAATCCATTAGTTCTGTAATTCATTAGTTTTTTTCCACCCTTAGTAATTCATTAGTTTATGTAAGAATTTATTTACTTACTTATTTAAAAATTAATGAATTAATTTAAAATTCCTTTAAATTAATTTAAATTCCTTATTTAAAATAAATTAAATGTGGATTTTTCAAGTCAAGTAAGCAAGGTTTTGCATCCTACTTTGTAATTTACTAGCTAATAGCCCACCTTGGTATAAATGATTATTAGGGTATGAGTTTTGGAGTCAGACAGACTTGGCTTAAAAATACAGCTCTTCCCACTTATTTATTTATTTGTTTCTTTGTTTGTTTATTGGTCACACATCTGCCTTTATTGTGAGCAGCTGGTGGGACACTTCCAGCAATAGTAAAAAAAAATTAATTTACAAAAGAATTCAGTGAAGCTGCCTGGTTGGAACAGCAGGAAGAGCAGCAGGAAGAGGACTCCAGAACCCATGAAGAGCAAGGTGACCAAGGAGATGAGGAGTTTTTTGTAGATATCCCGAGTGCACTTGGTGGAGGTAACCTCATAAATGAAAAACCAGGCTGTAAAGAAGATGCCAGTAGCCAATAGTACCACGGCCAGACGGGGGAAGACAGCCAGGTTCACCGGGTTGGTGACCTCATGACCTCGAGCTCCATTTTGCCAGGCACAGGGTAATCTACCACTCCTCTGCCTACTTATTTGATCTGTGACCTTGGACATGTTTCTCTGAACTTTAGCTTCTCCAACCATAAAAAGGAAAGAATAACACCTAATGTATAGAATTCTCGTGGAGAATTAAAATGAGATGTGACTATAAGGCACTCTGTGGAGTACCTGACAGACAGTGGGTCTTCACCAGATTTACTTCTCTTTCCTCTCCCACTCAATTCTAGGCACTGTAGAAATAGATATGTTTGAAATTTATAGCATCTATAAAAAAAGACAGTAAAAGGAAAGGAAGCTAAAGTATCAAGCACCTATTTTGTGCCAGGCATTTGCACATGATATCACTGAACTTAGGTAAAATGCTTTCATTTATTCACTCATTCATTCATTCAAGAAATATTTCTTCAGCACCTGCTGTGTGCTAGGCACCTGCTCAGGCACTGGAGACACCCCAGTGAATACAATGTACTGAGGCCTGCCTTGAGTTCACATTCTACAGATCTATTCCCTTTTTGCTCTACCTTGCTGTACAAATAAAAAAGCTTGGAAATTAAAAAAAAAAAAAAATCCCAACTTAGAAATCAGAAAGGCTTTATGGAGAAGGGTAAGTGTAACCTGGATTCAACAGCATACTCAATAGCCCAAAGGCAAGAAAGGGTGGGACCCATGAGGAAGCATGAGTTTGATCTGGTCATTGGGTGCGGTGGGTGAAAGTGAGTAACAGGAAAGAAGTTCTCTGGGAAATGTATATGGAAATCAGATGGTGGTGCATATGGAAAGGCTGACTGATGAGTCTGGACTTAATCTGTAGACCACAGAGAGTAATTTAAGTTTATTGAACAAGGAGGTAATAAGATTGAGAATATGCTTCAAAAATATTAAATGGGCAACAGTGTGTAAATTGGATTAAAGGGGAGAGACCAGAGACAGAGAGAGACTCAGAAGGTTGTTGATTAAACATCACATATGTTTGGGTTTTTGCTGTTGTTTTTATGGCCAATGATAAGCAAAACACCAGGAAATTCAGGTAAATCCTTTTTTGCCAGGGTAAAAGTGGGTTTAAAAAAAAAAAGGAAAGAAACCTGTTTCATCTGAGAAAGCACTAATGATATCGTATAAAGAACCAATTCCTTTGATATATGAAAGAAAACGTCTTCAGTAGAAGAACAAACTAAATTAGACCTCAGGGAGGATAAAACCCAAGACAACAGGCCTTATGGTATAATTTTCACACTAAATTGATTCTTAGGCCAGAGCTTTAAAATGTTTGCCAGCAAATTCTGACTCCTTAATGGCTTTTTGTCATTAAAGTCCTTATTATAAAATAAGAATAAAGTTAAACATGTATATAAGAACACTTGCAAGGTGAAAATGCTCCCAGTCCATTTTTGTTCATTAAGAAAAGGAGGTTTTGGGTACAGTTTGTGCTCCTTCTGGCTAGTAGTGCTATGGGTCTAGCTCCAGCTCTCAGGGATGGAGAACAATCCATTCCCAGACCAGGAGGTGTCACACAGCATTCTGCCTTCAAAACATTACCAGTTTTGCTACCTTCTCTTGGTTACTGCAGAATCAACCCAAACTATCTCAGATTGAGGTCGTTATCTTCTCCCATCCCATCCCCTTCCAACTTCTTCTTGCCTTCTTATTTATTCAATAAAAACATATTTAGCACTATTCTGTACCCAGTCCATACGGATCCCTGTGATCTCTGCTAAAGGTATCACTGACCAACAAAAGCTGGGAGTCACCCCCGACTTCTCTGTCCCCGTTAGCTCTCATATCCTCTCAGCAACCAAGGCCTTTGGAGTTCACTTCCCCAAAGCCACCGAACTGATCTTTACCATGCTCCCTCTACCCCCACCCAGTCTCTCTCCAATCCAGGCTCTCTTCCATGGAAGGATCCAATGCAAGGTGTGGTCCATACATCATACCTTGCAGCAGCAGTATCATTTGGCAGCTGGTCAGAAATGAAGACTCTCATGACAGAATCTGCATTTTAACAGAACCCCCAGATGATTCATATGCACGAGTAAGTTCAAGATCACTGGCTGAAAGCACAAATCCAACCCTGTTACTCCCCAGTTGATATTCTAGTGTGGGGGCCAACAAATTACAGCCCAAAGGCTTAATCTGGCCCACCACCTGTTTTTGTATCTTCTGCAAAGTAAGAATGTTTTTTACACTTCTAAATGATCAAAAGAAGAATAATATTTCACAACACAAGAGAATTATATGAAGTTCAAATTTCAACGTCTACAAATACAGCTGTATTGGAACGCACCATGACCAGGCACTGATGTATTGTCTAGGGCTGCTTTTGCACTACAACGGCAGAGTCGAGTAGTTACAACAGAGACTCTTATGGCCAGCAAATCCTAAAATACTTACTATTTGGCCCTACATAAAAGAGTTTGTTGACCTTTGTTCTAAGGAGAAAACATACATGGTAAAAAAGAAAAAACCCCTGCAAGTTATGAGATATAAAGGAAAAAAAGAAAGGCCTGAAAAAATGTTGTCTCTCCTCGGTACCCATAGCAGGTGCCTATGCCCTTCTATCATCCTACATGTCATGTTGTTGGTTTAGTCTTTGTCGGGTGGGGAGGAGAGTCAGTTACCTTTGTTCAGTTTTGTGGCTACTGATTTTGCCCCTCAGAGTGACAGAAGGTAGGTTTTAAACATCATGAGAGTAGGAGGATTATCCTGGGGGTTCAGATATGAAGAGGGAATCATGAGGGATTTGAGGGTTAATAATTTCACAGACACTCTTTCCACTTGGGTCCTTATTCCTAAAGCAAAAAAAAAGAGGCATTTTCAGGCTCTGGAGAACTAAATGAATCACCGCAGGGATTCAGTACTTTGTTGGGGGCAATAATTCTTCCACTAAAAGGAATTTCTGAAAATTCCAAAATTTGGTGTCTTAAATACCAACAACACCCCACCTGCAGGCTTTCTCCTAGCCACATTCTCTGATTTTATGTCTATATGAGGCATTAAGAAGATCAGCTCAGATTTCATTCATTTTCTGTATGCAGATCCTTTTAGGAATTCATTTTCTATATGCAGATCCTTTTAGGAATAACACTGTCAGAGCTATTTCTAGTGGCTTGCTCTTTGCTTAATTGGTACATTCCTTTAGAGTCACTTTACACCACTGAAGCAGGTGTGAGAAAATAGTCCAAATTCCAATTGCATCCCAGAATGAGAAAGAAGGGGAAGTCCGCGGATCAAAAATCTCTTAGATATGTTGTCACAGAGACACTGAACATCTTAAGGCCAGAAAGCGGTTGCCTTTCCACGCCTTTTCCCCCATCCCTATCTTCACATTTTTGGGAAAAGTTAAAGGAATGATTTTGCATCCATCCAATAGCAAGTTATATTGCCAACTGGCAGTTGAGTCTAGTACTATGGTAGGTCCCTGGGCTACAGTAGTAAATAAGATATTGCTCCTGTCCCGGAGAAGGAGACTGCCTTGTGGAGAAGGCAGATGCAGAGGCTGCTAACTAAACACAGTGATTTAAGTGCTACAGTTCACAGTGAGTAAAGGTACTATGTGAGCACAGAGGGACGCAGAGCTCAGCTTCTGGGGTCAGAAAGATGACCCAACGGAGATGTCTTGAGCTGAGGTCTAAAGAACAAATAGAAATCAACAGATAAAGGGTACAAAGTTAGGACTAAAAAAGGTATTCAAGGCACAAAGATACCAAAGATGAAAGTAAATGAAGGCAAGAGGGGTACAGCACTAGAGGAGAGGAGAAAAGCAGCAGAGTCAGGAAAGAGTGGTATGTTTGTTAAACCAGAGAGTCTGGACCCCATGCTGAGGACAAAGGGCGTGTATTATAGAGTTTGTTGGCGGGATGACATGATCAGAGTTGTATTTTAGAAAGCAAATCGACTGCTGTGTAGAAAGAGTACTGAAGAAGGGCAAGATTGGAGGTAAGGAGAAGAATTAAGATAAATATTGCAGGAAAGAAATGCTAGTGACTTAAACCAGGTCAAGATAATGGTGGTGGAAAAGAATAAGACCAAAGCCACCATATATAGCCGTACAGCTTCTGCCCTGCCTAAAGCATTTCCCAGGGGTGAGTGGTTGCTGAAACCAGACTGTGGTCTGCTAACCAAGTACTGTGGCCCCGCAGGAGGAGAAAAGGGTCCCTTTTACATTCATCAGCCAGATAAGGTACCATGTTGTTATTCTCACAATGTCACCAGATGTATAGACAGTGTTGAAGGCCCTCTCGAAAATGAACATATCCTGGAGATTTTATTTATTTTTTTAAAGATTTTATTTCTTTATTTGAGAGAGAGAGAGAACAAGCAGAGGAGGGGCAGAGGCAGAGGGAGAAGCAGGCTCCCTGCTGAGTAGGGAGCCCGACACGGGGCTCAATCCCAGGACTCCGGGATCATGACCTGAGCCAAAGACAGACGTTTAACCATCTGAGCCACCCAAGCGTCCCTATCCTGAAGATTTTAAAGAAGAAAGCACCTGATCAGAAATCAGAGTTAGAGGGAAAGAATTCAAAGAGGACACGGAAGTGTTTGGTCCTTGCACTTTGCCATTCACCACGGCAGAAAGATCTTCCTCAGCCTTAGCCTGGTTCCACTTTGCCTGTTCAACCCAATTCCTTTTCTTGCTATCATGAATCTCTTTGATAAATTCAAATAAGTTCATCCAAATAAAAAAAGAAAAACATTTTACTTCTCTTTAATGTTTTTACTTATTTTATTCTTTGTCTTTTCCTGGTTTTATTTACACCACATCCGAGACAACGTAGTATAGCGAGAAGAAAGTCAGCTTTGTTGTCAGACAAACTATGAATCTCAGCTTGGCCAACAGTTATAGGACCCTTCACTCTTCTGAGCTTTGATTAATTCATTTGTAAGATGGAGATGATAATACTTATTTGTAGGATGGCTATAAGAGGCAGTGTACATAAACCATCTCACCTAGTATCCAACACGTATAGTAGTGGACATTCAGTACCTTTAGCTACTATTGTTATTATTTACTGATGAAATATTCTGTAGCTTACTTCTTTCTCTATTCCCATGTTCTGTTTTGATTTCAACCTTTATAGTCCTGTCATTTTTTTTCTTTTTATATGGTCAACATTATGACAGCAGTTAATATACCTTCTAGAAGTGCTTGCCTCTTTACAAAACCCTCCCACCTAAAGAACTTCTCAAATGTACATGTTCACCTCATAAAACTCCACTGATAATTCTCAAACAATATCCAATATACAAATCCTTAAAAACAATAGATTTAAAATTATGAGTATTGATAATACATGTGCTTATTTGGGAAGTTTTCCTGAAATTTATTGGAAAATAAAAGAAGAATCCAGATCTTGTTAGGCCATGTAGCTTACTTACATGACTTTTCATAAACAGTAATTCTACCTTACATAATTTGGTTTAGAGAGCTTTAAATGTATGTGGCCAGCACCACATGCATAATTTAGGGACATCTTAAAGAAGAAGAAAGCATGGTTCTTCTTCTTGGGAAATGGGGCTTCATTTTCTATTTTCAGTTGGGGATTTTGAGAAGTTGATTCTATTTCAATAAAACTGTATTTACTGAAACATTTAGGTAGGAAGCAAGATCTCAGCCAAGAATTTTTAGTTAATCTTCAGCAGCCTATGCATAAAAAGATGTTACTGGAAACACTTTCAGATTTGTTTATCCTTAAGTAATGTGGTCCATTTTCATTTTGAGAAAAAAAAAAAGGAATTCCACAGAAAGAAAGGCTTGCATGACTGGCTGAGTCATACTGTGTAAATTTTTTCCAGTAAGCTACATTATGCTGGATGCTGTTCAAGAGGGAAAATGTCAAACGCACTGGGGTTCAGTCTGGCATGTGGGTGGGTTTACTCAAGCACAGAAATCAAATATAGGCATTGGAGCCAATACTTTGGAAAACAACAGAATGGCTTACAAATCAGAGTTGGAATTTCCAGAAGTTTTTTTTCAGCTGAATCCTACAAATGTAATATAAATGAACAATACACAGTGTGCATTTTAATGACATTTATTGTATTTCTTTCTTAGAATCTTGAAGTAGAAAAAATTAGACATTAGACATTATAACATTCAGCCTTCCTTCCATACAACAACTCTTTATATGACACATATCTCTGACAGATTCACATACTTCTACTTAAAAACATCTGATAATTCATTCCTTTGTAACATAGCCCCCTTCCTTTGACAGATGGAATGCAGAGGAAAAGACCTGGATGGATATAAGCCAAGGTAATAACAGTGGTTACCTATGGATGAGCGAAATCAAGAGTTTTTGTTCTTTTGCTTCTCTACATTTTCTAACTTTTCTATAATGAGTTTGCATTTTTTATAATATGAAAAAATAAGTACTTGAAAACCATGAAGAATTCAAATACTAACATTGGGATTGTTCCAACTTCCCACTACAAAAGTCAAGGTAGATTAATTGGTTGAAAATTAGGCACCAAAATTACCAATGTTCCAAAAGTCTGTAACTAGGAAATACCAATTTCAGCCACATCATTATGTCAACCAAGGTGCTGTTGTTCAAATCATTTTCAGCTAAATCGTTCTTGGTCATATTCTTAAAAAAAAAAAAAAAAAGATTTTCTTTCTTTATTTATTTGCCAGAGAGAGAGAACACACGCATGCAGGGAGAGGGGCAGAGGGAGAGAGAATCTTGAGCCGACTCCGCACTGAGCAAGGAGCCCAGTGCAGGGCTTGATCCCAGGACCCCGAGATCATGACCTAAGATGAAATCAAGAATCAGATGCTTAACTGACTGAGCCTCCAGGCGCCCCCTAAGTGATTTTTTTTAAAGATTTTTTTTTTTTATCCATTTATTTGACAGAGAGATAGCGAGAGCACAAGTAGGCAGAGTGGCAGGGAGAGGGAGAGGGAGAAGCAGGCTCCCCACTGAGCCGGGAGCCTGACATGGGGCTCGATCCCAGGACCCTGGGATCATGACCTGAGCCGAAGGCAGATGCTTAATGGACTGAGCCACCCAGGCGCCCCTAAGTGATTTTTTTAAATATAAAACTTTACATCTATCCCTGTTAAGTTCGATTGTATCATCTTAGTTTGTTCCTTCTTACGGGGTGTTAAGCAGAGCATTTAACATGTTGTAGGGGATAAATTGTTTCTGGATGAGAAAGTCATGTTCTGAAGAATTAATTATTCATCCTCAAAACTGCTTCCTCTCCCCTGCCTCAGAGGTCCTTGGCCTTCTCTCCCTGTTCCCAATAAATTATTAGCCAACTCCTAGTAAATCATATGCTTTAAAATAAATCATAAGTATTAAACACCTACTATGTACCTTTGTTCCTACATAGGTTATCCCACCTATTCTTCAAAACAGCCCATTTATAGGTACAGGTATCATTATTTCCATTTTTATAGTGGAGAAACAGAGGCTCTGAAATTAAAGCAATATTTTTAAAGTCACACAGTTACTCATTGACAAGGATTGGATCTGAACCTACATCCGACTGGTTTTAATGCCAATGCTGCCTCCAGGTATTTTGGGCCTTGGCTGCCTGCCCTTACCCTTGCCTCTCTGGTCTCAGATAGACTCTGTCACCTTTTCTCTGATCTCCAACACTGACCTTGACACCATTCAGGTTTTCTTCTTTTGCATGATCCATGATTATGTTGGATGCAGTGCTTCCCACCTATCTGGAGTCAGGGTATCCAACGTCTGAGCATTACTTTTGAGATCTGTAAGAGTTCATATTTGCTCATTTATATTTTCTTCTATTTAGAAAACTTGTGAAATACCAATAGAGAAATTTTCCAGACTAACATATTTCCATACAGATAATTTGAGTGTATATTAAACAAACTGCAATTCACCCTCTTGTCAATGAGCCTATTTCAAATACCTTGCTAAAACCAGGCTTAGAACATTCTCCTGCTCTATCATTTTAGTAACTTCCATTAGTAAACAGAAAGTCGCACTCACACTGGACTCTACCAGCTCACGTACCTGAATAGTTCAAGAACAGAACGGGGTTGAAGCAGACACTCAAGGAATGTCATCCAAACCTGCTCTCTCCATTTCTTGGTTCAGTGCTCCTCTATCTCAGCTTCTACCTCGGGCTTTATACGGTACAAGATAACTGCCAGCAGCAAGCAGCCTACATCCTCCCACGTCCAGTACATACAGATCCCTTCCAGGAGGCATATATATGAGGAAAAGAGAGCCCTGGATCACAAAAAGGCAGCACAGCCTAATAGAGAGAGCATGTGTTTTAGTGTAAAATGGATCTGGATTTGAACTTGCACTTGTCCTTGAGTGAGTTATTCAAACTTGGTTTCCTTAATTATAAAATGGAGATACTATGCAGTTATATAGTTGATGTGAAGTTGAAGTCCTAACATTTAAGTAAAATAATGTAAATAAAATGTCTAGCACAATGCCAGGAACATCACAGGTATACGACATATGAACAAAGCCGTGTACACAATGATAAGAATACGAGTAGGGATGCAGGCGCTATAATATTGAGACAAACTAGTATACTAGAGAGTTAGAAGGTTCATACCCAACTGGAATTATGGGGTTGGAAAAGATTTCATGAGTGGGATGTATTTGAAGTGGATCTTTTTTTTTTTAAGATTTTATTTACTTATTTGACAGACAGAGAGCATAAGCAGGGGGAATGGCAGAGGGAGAAGCAGGCTCCCCACTGAGCAGGGAGCCTGATGCGGGGCTCGATCCCAGGACCCTGGGATCATGACCTGAGCCGAAGGCAGACGCTTTACTAACTGAGCCACCCAGGTGCCCCTTAAGTGGATCTTAAAAGGATGTATGAAATTATGATAAGTAGCTCTAAGAGAGAAGAGCCAAGGGTATATTCAGGATATGATTGAAGTAGAGGTTGTCAGTAATGGAAGTGACCATGGGTGCACTTGCAAAGGCAGATCGAAGCCTATTTTTGTGGGTTTCGGATATGAGTAAGGAGTTTGTGTTTAATTCATTAAATGAGACCCCCGAAGGTTGTCAGGTAGGAGAGTGACATGACAAGGGTTGTGTTGTAGGAAGGAAGACTGACAGTGGTATACACAATGGATAGCAAAATCAGGAGACAGAAGGCAGAGACAAATTAGCAAACTATTTACAATCGTTTACAACAGTCTGGCCCCAGAAAGTCTTCCATAGCCCTACCCCCACCCCAACCCCATCAAGAGGGGTGGCCCACAAGTCCCTTTCCCCCCTGGGTGTGACAGCTGCCCCGTAGGCCCTGCAGTCACCAGCTGGTGCGGCCACCAGCACACTGACATCCTCATGTGCCACAGTTGTGGTCCCTAGAGAAGTGGGAAGAACACACCTTTTGCCTTTGTATCACTCTACTTTAAATGATCCCCAAAGCAGGGCTACCTGATACCATCATGTGCCCATATGTTTTAGAGGAACTAAAAATTCAGTTATTATTACAGCTCCTCATGGGATCCTCACTTGACCCACTGGACCCACAAATCCTGAGTCTAGATTCATGTTCCCAGAAGAGAACCTGGAGCTATGTCTGGTGCATCCTGACTAATTTGCAAGACACGTATGTTTGTATCATAATTCAGTCCTTTTGAGTGAATGACTGAGTATCATTTGTTGATACTGAATTGTAATTGAACCAACGTTTAAATCATAACATAATCTAGGGGCCATGCTCCATGAGATTCATTAATAGTTTACCATTCCATCTGTTTCATCTTTAATATTTTTACATTTTAATATGAGAAATAATTAAAATTAAGAAAATAAATAATCTCCTTTCCTTGAGCCAGGAGAGCCCACAGCAGAGTATATAGACTTATTAAATATTTTTCAATGAATAAAAGGACAAATGAACTATATCAAATGATTCAAGGAAAGCCATGAAAATAGAGCAAATGTTAAATTATTTCCTTTCTTAGACAACATCATCCACAGCTCAGCTAGGATGGTAATCTCACACTTCAGAATTTTGAATTCTAATGCAGGCAACATATACAGTGAAAATAGAAATTCTATAAAACCAGAGTATATATAGTCCAATTTGGTGCAGTGAGAACCCCAAGGAACCAAGTATCAAAAAGACCAAGCACAGGCCCTTTGTGAGCTTGACTGTTAAGATAAAAAATATTTTTTAAAGATTTATTTAGGGGTGCCTGGATGGATCACTTGGTTAAGCAGCTGTTCTCGGCTCAGGTCATGATCCCAGGGTCCTGGGATCAAGCCCCATCAGGCTCCCTGCTCAGCAGGGAACCTGCTTGTCCCTCTGCACCCCCCACTCCATGGCTTGTGCTTTTATTTATTTGAGAGAGAGAGAGAGAGAGCACACCAGCGGGAGGAGGGGCAGAGGCAGAGGGAGAAAGAGAATCCATAAGTAATCTCCCCACTGAGTGCTGCTTCGGCTTTGGACATGGGCCTCGATCCCAGGACCCTGAGATCCTGACCTGAACTGAAACCAAGAGTGAGACACTCAACCGACTGAGCCACCAGGCTCCCCAAGATAAAATTTTAAAAGTAGGAAAAAAAATGAGGGTTAATTCTGAAAACCTTTTTGCCAAGTGCCTTTTGCATTTGGGACCAAGTTGTAGATTGTAATATAAGTAGTGAAGTAAATCAGTAAATCATTATTCTGACATGTGCATAGCACTTTGCCCTTAAGTAAAATTTTCTTTCTTATACATTGTATCATTTCATCTTTTTAAGCAGAGTACAGGATAGAAGACAGAGGGGAGGGAAAAGGTTACACATATAATCAAAGCTTCCTAATAAAACTTACCGGTATGGAGCTAAAGCAGTGCTGTGAATTTCAATCAATTTGTACCTAAGTGAAATCTGTATGCTTTAAACATCGTGACTACCTAGAGCTTGTGGTTTGCAGACACTGAATTTTGCAGATGTATAATCAAGGGAATCACCTTAACACAGGATTTATGTAAAGTAACCTTCTGAAACAAATCACACAAATTCTCTGTGAGAGGAAAATATGGGCAGAACATCAACCCACCGATTTGGGAGAGAGGGAGTTCCCTGCCTTTTATATCCATGAAGGAGGCCATCTTTATGTACAGTCTGTTAGCCCCATTTAATTCCTCTGGTTTGCTTGCCCTGGTGCAGAATCATGAGCAAAAATCTAAATGCGCTAATGTTGCACCTGAGAGCATTTATCTCTCTCAGTGGGGGAGAGCCAATGTCAAAAGTATAAACCACGTGATACCTGAAATAGGTGGATAGCTTTTAAAAGTCATAATATCCAGACAGAGCACTCTGTTTACATTTCCTTAAGTGAGTGAAATACCAAAGCAAACCGGAAGTCTATGATGGGCTTGGGATTTTTACACACACACACACACACACACACACACAAACATCCTGCCTCACACCTAATCCCTCTCTCTATTCCCCAACTCTTCCTTTAACAACATGGCCATTAAGTGCCCCCCCACCCCGGGTGTATTTGTTTTGTGGGAACTGAAGCCCAAGGGAAAGTAAACAGAAAGTATACAGATGTATACATGTATTTTCCATTACTTTATTCAACAAGTACTTGGAAAGTGTTTACTATGGCCCAGGTACAGTATGATCAGTAGGTACCATATGGCCAGTTGTTTTGTGAGTTGCCCATATCCTTCAGTAACCCTGAAGTAAGACAAATTATTAAAACAATACTGGGGAGAAGAGGCCACTTTTTCCATTTTACAGATAATGAAATGAAGACCCAGAGATCTCAAATAGATTTCTCAAGGTCAAGAGGTTTGTAAGTTGTAGAAGTGGGCTTTGCATCAGGTGTGTTTTATTCCAGTCTACACCTCTCTGACTCTTCAGTTATCTTTCCACTTACCTACTGAGGGGAACCAGCATCAATTCTGAGGCTTAAAAAAAATCCTGTCCAGTGGGCACAAAAATCAAATAAATAATCCAATCTAGAAAAAGAAATCAGCAAGCAAAGCACAACATTCACACTCACACAATTAAATAATCCATTTTGTTATTGTTGGACATCTTTCCTCCACCCCACCCCCAATTTTATGGAGATATAACTGACATGCATCACTGTATAAGTTTAAAGTATACCACATAATGTTTAACTTACATATATTGTGAACTGATTACTGCAATAAGTTTAGTTAGCACCCATCATCTCATACAGATACAATAAAAAGAAAAAGAAAAAGAATTTTTTTTCCTTGTTATAAGAACTCTTAGGATCTGCTCTCTTAACAACTTTCCTATCACACATCAGTGTTAACTATAGTCATTATGTCATACATTCTAGCCCTAGTACTTCTTTATCTTATAGCTGGAAGTTTGTACTTTTTGACCTTCCTCCAATTCCCCTTCCCTCCACCTTCCACCTCTGATAACCACAGATCTGATCTCCCTTTTTATGAGTTTGGTTTTTCATTTGTGTTTTTAGATTCCACATATAAGTAAGATCATACAGGATTTGTCCTTCTCTGACTTATTTCATTTAGCATGATGCCCTCAAGGTTCACCCATGTTGTTGAAAAATGGTGGGATTTCCTCATTTTTAATGGCTGAATTATATTCCAAACAATCCACCTTAATAGAATCTGTGATTCTTGTTCCATTCCTGGAAAAGCAATGAATAGGTAAATGGTTACTTCTCTGAACTGCAATCATTTGCTATTTGCTATTTATTACCTAAACTCATTTTTGAATTGCAATTCCTACTGAAATGAAAATTATCTGATCAGAACAATAAGACATCAATTTACACACATTTAAAAAAAAAATCACTTTACTGAGTTAGATACCAGAGCTAATAAGCCAAACTATCAGTGTATCTTGTCCAGCCTTGGCAGCTTTCTCCCTGGCCCTACCCACAATATTATTATTATACTTTGTCTCTTGTGTACACAACAAGGAACCAAGTTCTGGGTAACTCTCCAGACCAGGATATAACTTACTGACTTTGAACACATGCAAGTGAGAAATGAACAAATTAGCCATGGGAAAGTACAACCTTATTTTCTTAGCAACTATAATGTTCACTTGGGAAATAATTGAAACATGCCAATACCATTCCGGAATTAAGAAATAAAATTCTTCTTCATTGAAGGCAGTAGCAAGCAATACTTCATCCTACACAGAATTAATCCCATTTTGGGGAATACCTAAGGGAAGAACATCAAAATATTTCAGGAAGCCAAAAAAACCAAAAAACAAAAACAAAAAAACAAAACCACTGCAAATCAGGAAGAAAAAAAGTGATCTGAGTGAAAAAGATCAAAAAGTTGCTTTGCAGAACTTAACAGGAAGATAGAGGAGGAATCTGGTAACCCTTGCCTATTATTTGAGAAGGATTTTTTTATACAGAGAGAGGGGAATAGTGCATTTGTTGTCTAATGGTTAAGAGTAAATATTTGTGAATAGGTATTTGTTAATACCCATCTTATGGGTGCAGCTGCATATGACATAGGTGACAAAGTAACAGTGAGAGAAGTGCATTTCTAAATAGAGTTTTGGGGGAAGACAGGCCATGGCTAGCAGGCAGCTTTACCCTCTGTAATGCGTGGCCTCCACTTCATTGTCTAAAATGGCTGCTTAACCTCCAGACATCATGTCTGCACTCTACCCAGCAGAAAAAAAGGCATGTCCCTTCCCTTTATGAAAAGACCCTGGAAACCGCACATACTTCTGTTAACATTCCATTGGCCAGTCACATGGTCACAGCAGGCCAAAAGCTCCTTCCCAGGAGCTGGGAAAGGTAGTCCTTATTCCAGATAGCCAAATGCCCAGCAAAAAAGTATGGGTTCAGTTACCAAGGAAGAGGAGAATATAGATATTAGGGGGCAACTAGAAAATTTTAATGCAGAACCACACAGGGAATTGAGTTACAAATAAAGAAGATCCTATATAAGACCTTACAGAATAAGGTCTACTGAAGCCTGAAGTAGTTTATTTAGGGACACAGTGTCTCCCTCTTTGAATACTCCCAGGCAAAAATAAAATTAAAATCTCTTCTTCCCAGTGTTTTGTAGGAGGCAGAAGATATGGGTTTAGAGATTTTAAAAGTCCCAACTGGCCTCCATGACCCTAAAGTAATTGTTTTCTTGCAGTTATACCCCCACTGTTCTTCTGCTTACAACATCCAGCTCGCGATTATACTCCCATTGCTCTTCTGCTTACAACCATCCAGTGTCTCCCTACTGCCTACATAATAAAGATCAAGCTCCCTGGAACGATATTCTATGCCCTTCCTACATGATTTGGTCTCCACTTCACCTACTTCTTCACAAATTTTATTCAAACAAATCAAACTACTTCCGTATTCCTGAGGATATCATGGTGTGTAAAATTTCTGTTCCTTATTCATTCACTCAACAAACACATACTGATTGTCTGACATACCCTCACCCCTAGTGGTAAGCAGTAGGGATACAGTGATACCTAATATTTAAGTAATATTAGCAGCAAATATTTATTGAGTGCTTAGGATATATCGAGTACTATGTTAACTACATGTATTATCTTATAATCACTTATGATAATCCTATGATGTTGTACCTATTTATCCCCATTTTATAGATGAGTAAACTAAGGTACAGAATGGTTAAGTAAGTTGCTGGAGACCATAGATCCTGTAAGTTGAAGAGCCAGATTTGTCTGAGTCCAGAGTTGCTCAAGTTTATAATCATAAACTACTTTGCACTGTCAGTTTCCTCTGCCTGAAATGTTCATCCACCCTTCCCCACCCCCCACTGTTTCCCCAGTAGGCTCCCACTGACCATGTAAAACAAAGCCCAATCTTCACCTTTTCTAAGAAGCCCTCTTTTAACTCCCTTGGACAGTAAATCACTCCCGCTCTGTCCAACACCACATCTGGACACGCTTGCTTTTTTACCTTTCATCTACAAATCCAGCTCTGCTTCATCCCTGCTAAACAAAGAAAGAAGCACAAATCTATGTTGGGAAAGGATTACTCAATAAGTAGTTACCTATTTGGAGGAAAAATCAATCTAGATGTCAGATCATATCAAAAACCAAATAAATACATGTGGATTAAAGCATTAAATTTGTTTTCTTTTTTTCAAAAAAAGAAATCAAAGCATGAAAGAGCTAAATTAAGAGTAAATATTTATCAACACCCTGTAGGGGAGGGAGTTTCTAGGTTTCAAAAGAATGAAAGAATTCATAAAGGAAAAGATCAATGGATTTTACTGTGCAAACCTGTCTAAAATGTCTGTATGTTGAAATATAACCAAAATTATAAGGAATCAAAAAAAACATATTTGCCTCAAATATGATAGAAGAAACTTGCTATCATTTTTGAAGTTGCTGTAATAAATGGATATAATAACACTGTGATACACTACAACTCCACCCGGCAACATGAATAAATCTCACATATGAAATGTTGAACAAGTGGGTGGTCCCAAGAGTTCAGAGTTGGATTCTATCCATATAAAGTTCAAAAATAGATGCAATTAAACTCAGTTGTTTATAAATGCCTACATGGGTAATAAAAATATTAAGAAAAGCAAGGGAATGATTAGTCAAAGTAAGGATTGTGTTTACTAGGGCCAGGGTAGAGGGCTGGGGTGTAAATAGGACACAAGAGAGAAGAAGGTGGTGAAGGTGGGGCACATGCATCTTGGGGGCGGAGACAACATTTTACATACTATTTCTTAACTTGGGCTGTGGTTGCATAGGAGTTTACTATATAATTTTTCTCTAAACTGTGTGTATGTTTTATATACTCTTCTGATGTACAATATATATTTCACAGTAAGAAAGGGGAAGATCTCAAAAAATGAATGAGCTAGGGATGTGTATAGAAAATTCACAAAAAGAGGATATGCAAATGACTAATCATCTTATAGGAAAATATCCAGTTTATTGGGAATCAAGGACATGCAATTTTTCAAATGATACATTGCCATTTTCTGCCTAATTTTTGTTTTTGTCCTTTTTTTATGAGAGTATTCAATGCTGATGATAATGTAGTGAAAAGGGTACCCTGAAACACTGCTGCAGGAAGTGAAAACAATTTGGCAAGGGTTAAACTAATATTTAACCTTTAACCCACAAATTCCACCTTGAAGGTCTCTAAGAGAAAAGAGTCCTAAATTGGACAGGAAAAAGCAATAAACAGCAGAGAATGATAGCTAAAAACTTTTCAATCCTAATCTTCTAAAGTCTAATAAAGGAAAAAGTAAATAACTCTACACTAAAGTGATAAAGTATCATGTAGACATTAAAATAATGTTTACCAAGAATTACGGTAACATAGAATACGCTTATGTTATATTAAAAGAAAGAGGCTGGACACTAAACTGTATATATAATTTGGCACATCTGTGTAAAAGTATGTAACTCTTTTACCTAGAGGCAAAAAAGACTGGAAGGAAATATACCAAAGTGTTAACTGTGGTTTTCTTTAGAAGGTAGGAGCTATGGTCAATTTTCTTTTTCTTTATTTCGTTTTTTCAATTTCCCTTTGGGGCACCTGGGTGGTTCAGTCAGTTAAGCGTCTGCCTTCAGCTCAGGTTATGATCTCTGGGTCCTGGGATTGAACCCCATGTCAGGCTCCCTGCTCAGCAGGGAGTCTGCTTCTCTCTCTCTCTCCCTCTGCCTCTCCCCACCTCTCATTCTCTCTCTCTCTCAAATAAATAAATAAAATCTTTTAAAAAATAAATTTCCCTAAATGCTCTAAATTTTTTACAATGAGACTACATCATATACAACTTCCTCCCTTCTTTCCTTTTTTCATCTATAACTTCTTTCCTTCTTTTCTCTCTTCCTTTCTTCCTTCCTCCCTCACTTTCTCTCTCTCCCTCTTCCTCCCCCTCCCCAATCCTTTCATTTAGTCAGCTTCCTTTAAGGTGCTGATCCTGACCCAACTGAAGTAGACTAAACAACACATCAGCCAGAATTCTGACTTTGCAATATTCAGTCTGAATTAACCTTTTTTATTCACCTTAGCTTTATCTTGATCTACACTGACATTGTAGCCCCTGATCCATAGCTTTATTTCCAAAACTCACTGTTCTAACTTGGTGTTGAGCTGGGCTGACCATCAATGCCCTGATGTTTCTGTGGTGGCCCCTACATTAGCTCTCCCAAATGCCTCCAAGGAAAGCTCTGGTGTGCATTGCACCACCTTCCTGGGACTTAGTGATGCGAAATGTTCTAAGTTTCAGTTTTATGATGGATATCAATTACAGCATTCTGTTTCCTTTAGAAGGGATTGCTGTACAGAGCTACACCCAGACCAGAATTACCTCAATATAGGGTAATGGTTAAATCACTGGACTTAGATTCAAAGAGACTTGAGTTTGAGTCCTAGTCCTGCCACTTAGTTGTTATGTGACCTTGAACAAGTTATTTATTCTCTCTATGCCATGCCTAGTCTGCAAAGTATGCATAATAATAATACTTACCTTAAAGCTTGTAAAGATTAAATGAGATGAGAGTGGTCAAAGATACCACATCTTTGGAATGGAATGTGCAGCATGGTGACTCTGGCTAACAATACAATATCATATATTTGAAAGTCGCTAAAAGTTCTCATTACAAGAAAAAAAGGCATAACTATGTGTGGTGATAGATGTTAACTTATTGTGGTAATCATTTTGCAATAAATACATGTATCAAACCATTATGTTGTACATCTAAAACTAATACAATGTTATATGTCAATTGTATCTCAAAAAAAAAAAAAGTAAAACAAGAAAAAAATTCAGCGGGATGGGTCATGTAAACCACTTTGTGCCTGGCATATAAAAGCGTTCTACCAGTGTTCCCGTTATTACTACTTGTGCAGCCTCATCTACCACCACTTCTCACTTCAAATTATATATTCTAACAAAAGGTAAAACGCTTATTCAGAATGTTTTACACTCAATTTTATTATAAGCCTTTGTCTTCATTCATCTCCTGCCAAACCAACAACTCACCTAAGAATACTCTTCAAGAAACCTGGTCTCAATTCTTCTTTGTAATAGATCCCTTTAAGCAAGTTATGAATCCAAAAGAGTCCTAAAAGGAGTTGAGGAATATGCACTAAGCAATGTCCCTGGAGAACTGGAAAGAGGAGAAACCACAGGGTGTGTGAGAGCCATCTTGAGAAATCGAATCCAGAATAATTGAGAACTCCTCAAGCATAGGAACTAAAGAAACAGAGCATGGAAAGCTTCAAAGCTGCGTATGAGGTACTTACACCAAACCTGAGGATGAACCATGAAAAATAAGACTAGAGCCCAAGGTTTGACTATAGAGCTCCTAGATTGATGGCTTTGTTTTAGTTCATTGGCTGACTCTATGAAAACCATCAGTCAGTTCTGTTGTTTTGCATTTTGAGAATGTGGTAACTGATGGACTCGTTCACTTGGTTGTTTGGCCATCTTGTGAATAAGCAGTGTATCCCTCCCTCTGATTATCCCAGAGCAATTGGCTGAATTACACAGTAAAAAATAAGCACTTTCAATTTCTTAGATGGTAATGCCTCCTCTTTGCACTGTAGGAAGACTCCGTCCCTTTTAGTTTCCTTCTGCAGGAAATCTAGACCCGCTGCTGAGGAGAAACCTGTTTCTTTGTAAGATAAAATGCTCCCTACAAATAGAAAAGCTTTTATATCCCAGGACATATTATTCAAAACACCTTCAAACTCAGCTTCTTATGGTGATGTCTAGAAAAACACAAAACAATAGCTCTGTCTTATGAATAAAATCAATAGTTCCCTCACAAACTAGAGGATGTGGCATGCAACACAAAAAGCAATTACATTTTGGAACAGGCTGAGCAGTAACACTATCAGCCTAACAACATTATCAGTATTTACCTTGTTAAATGCATATCCAAGGACACAGACTTGCTCATTTCTCTTGATATCTTGCCTGATTATCTGCAAGCAAATGGATATGTTTTTTTGTTCTACCTTTCCAGCCCAGAAAAAGCACCAAAATAAACAGAGGACTAGAAAAAGGCAGACGTTTCTCCTTACAATTGCATTTAACTTGAACATATTGCACAGAAAAGCCACAGAGACTCTGGCTGACATATCCCATGCTTAACTATGTGTTTCACATTTATAGGTCATTTAGTACTCGTTCGCATTATAATTTTGCTGTGTGCCATAAATGTAAAATGAGGTTTAGTGCTTTTTGATATATGATTTCAGTTTATTACATTTCCATAAAGCTGTCCAACATTTACTAAGATTTTATAACTTTATTAAATGATTTTCTTCAACTACCAAAGAGATGCCATCACCATAGTAACAAGTGTTATTTCCTATATCCCATTTTCAGCTTTCTTTGGTTTCATCGAAGTGGCACATTTTCCATTAAACTTTGCAGGACATAAAGTCATTAAGGTGACAGTTGAGCACTATTATGGCTGTAGTAAGAACATTGACAGAAACTTTACCCTTGGGCCATTTGAAACAATTATTAGGAAAAGCTTCACGAGATACCGAATGGCTTAGAAAATTCAAATTTGCTTCTTTAAGCAGATGACAAAGGAAGAACATTTTTGAAAGTTCAGCTTGCCTCTGGACAACTCTCTGAGCTGTAGCAACCAGATGAGCAAGGTAATGTCTCCTTTTCAGTGCCTTAGAAGCAGCCCTAGGGACCCCAGATCCTGATCTTGCCTCAGGGTGCTCAGCGTTAGGAAAGATTTGCACTAATGTCAACACAAACCTCTAATCCCTGTGTTGGTTTCTATCCCCTTCTCAGGACTTAATCACAGTCTGTAACTACAGAATTTTTTTAATTTATCTGTGTATTTGTTGACCTCCATGATCAAATCAGAGAAGAGCAGTAAGTTCCATGGGGGTGGGTATCTTTTCTGCCTTTTATCTTATACCCTAATCATTAAGCATAATGCCTGACCCTTGGGTGTAGGTACTGAATAAATAAGTAATTCAAGTACATGATGTCATTCTCCTCTCATGTGTAGAATCCTCACCCCTGTAGATCCCCAGTTATCCAAAAAATGAAATATTTTACTTCAGGGGGAATAAAGCTGCAATAAGCTTGAATTAGATTATTATAAGACTTCAATATGCAGCATTTTTTTTTCAATTTTTTTAACTATTATTATGTTACATTAATCAACATACATTAATTACATCATTAGTTTTTGATGTAGTGTTCCATGATTCATTGTTTGCGTATAACACCCAGTGCTCCATGCAGAACGTGCCCTCTTTAATACCCATCACCAGGCTCTTTTTTTTAAGCAGCTGTTATTCCAAATGTACTTTATGCATCAACCACTCTTGGGCTAGGATCCCTGTCCCTATTCCATCAGCCCCTCCCTGATGACATGGCCCAGACAGATTGCTTTAAATGGCGGATATCTCTGTCTTCACTAATGTTGCAAAACAACCTGCTCCTGACTCAGCTTATCCCCTACATCATGGCAGCTTGATTCACTAAATGATATTTCCATAATGACATCTTTGACTACAGCAGAAAAACATACCCATTTATCCCACATAGTTTACGTGTGAAAAATATTGGTTTCCTGCATCAGAAGTTATGATCTAAAAGGTCTCAAAAGAGAGAGAGCAAGAAATCTAGCCTTGCATTTTCAGAATTATTTTTCTAATCTAAAGAAAGGTAACTCTTATTTAAAACCAAGTATTGAGTCAATATACTTCCCAATTTCAAATAAAAGGGAGAATATTTAGATACCAAGAAGTCCATTATGAGTTATCTTCATGTGGGAAATTCCTAACTGTTCAAAGCAGTGGCCATACTCTTGATCTAACTGTGGAATCCGCTAGCAGAGTCAAAGCGTAGTGCTAAATAGGGCAATCCTGGGCTCCATCCCCACAAGCACCAGTTGGCTTATTCTCCTTCATGGTCATAGCTGCAACCCTCATTTAGCAGTCACTCTATTCCAATGGTCACAAAGGGAATCTAAACAGAGAACATGGCTAGATAGCATGCCAACAGAATGTTCTCATATTTGAGTCACAACAAACCAGAAGAGCAATTTTCACATAAGAAGGATGGAATGTTAGCTAACAGGTTAATAGTATAATCAATGCAATAAAAATGTTAATAAATAATTCAAATTGCATTATTTTTGGATCACATGAAGATGAACATAAAAGTACTGGAAGTATCAGTCCTGAGTGTTATCCTATTTCAAAAAAAAAGATCATATATATGTGGTGTCTGAAGTTCAAATTTATAAATAGAACATCCAGATAAGGGAACTGTAATTAATTATAATGAACATGCCTTATTGGCATTTAGTTATTGATGTTTAATGAAAAGACAACAGATAACTACATAATTTCAAATACAGGAGGGAATTATTCTTCAAAGAACCAACTTGGGATATTAATTATTCCTTTAATATCTTATTTTCAAAAGAAAAGAGTACTTCCATTTCTTTATAACTTAATGAAAATACAATGTAATAAAACAGTTAATTTTTTTTATCCTGAAATTCCCTCAGTCTGAAAATCAATATTAATTAAATATACTACAGTAAATGGATTCATAATAGAGAAGTACTCAAAAAACACAATCAACTATGGCCAATCCTACAATGTTTATTTGCTGACATATATTACCACGATATTGGCAATTCAGCAAAAATGTTCAACAAGAGTCTTAGAGGGGTAGAATAATATATAACTTGCAGTGAGTTCCATTTCCCTGTGATGTAAATGTGTATGAAGCAGACCCACTGCATTTATTCATCGAGCAAATATGCATTGCCTCACCACTATGTATCAGGTACTGTGTTGTGCATAAGAGATACATAGTGCAAGTGTCCCAGTTCACAATCCAGGGGTGAAGATAAACAGATAACTAAGAGCTACAATAGAGTGAAGTAAGTGCTAACAGTGGTATCCATGGCACAAAAGAGGACGGGCTTACCTGTGTCAGGAGAGGACATTAGGGGAGCATCATGGTAAAGAGTAAACTGCAACCAGCTCACGCTTCTATCACTTTCTAGCACCATACAGCAGGTTCCCATATGATTATCAGCAGAGCTGTGGTGGGTTTTGACATTTCATGGTAAAATGAGATAATTTTTAAAAAATTAATTCATTTCCACAAAGCTAATTTTATGCCATTTGAGGATTTCTCTTTCATCCTGAGATTGTGTCCTTCTAACTTGTTAATATCTTTTCTCTCCTGAAATCGTGGATAATACACGATAGGGCTGCATTTTCCTCCTTAACTGGTCTAATAAGTAGTGGCAACTCTATGTGAGTTCTCCAAAATACTTCTGAAATTTTCCATGTCAGTGAAATTCAAAAGTCCAGAAACCACTCTTAGGGAGCAAGACCAGTTGGACCATGAAAATGGGAAGTAGGCAAGCTGGTTGATTCATCAGTTGAGTGTCAACAGTAAAAACTTTCTTATGCAATGTGATCTGGGGCAGTAGTGAATTTAATCCAAAAACCAATTAAGATGGAACATCGGAAAATGTACATATTTTGAATCTTTTATGTCTCAATTTAAGATATTTGTTTACCTGTGTTAATGTATAGGAAGGGTCTTTTCTTTGACTTTGGATCTGCCAATGATCAGAGTGTCAAGTAATCCTTCTTGTATGAACCACCTCCAGAACTCAGGGTCCAGAATGTACCCTTTTATTTTTTTAAACTGGCACAGCAATCATGAAGCAAGATGACTACACAGTCAATCTAGAATTTTGCGAATTTTCCCCTCAATTTTTACAGGTTATCTCAAGCTTCATTTGATAGGTAATTTTATACTCAACCTATACTGTCTCAAAATATTCCATTTTGTTTTCACAGCAACAATTATCTTTGTGCACTAATCATATAACTAATGGAACTCATTAGTTATATGATGTTCATATAATTACAATTATAACTGGATAAGCAGATTTGGGAACAAATGAATAAATGCTCACCCTTGGTATGCATGGTACTAGCAGGTGGTGACAAAAGTGCCTGGACCTGCCAGAGCAGGACTTCTCAACTCTCACATGGAGGCGAATTACCTAGAGATCCCATTAAAATGCAGATTCTGCTTCAGCAGGTCTGGGGTGGGGCAGAGTCCATAGTTCTAAATTCTGAGATGCCGCTGCTGCTGCTGGGCACAGACCACACTCTGAGCAACTCCAGCAGTGGTTCCCGGCCTTGGTGGCACATTGGAATATCACTTGAGTCCCACCCTGAACGATTCAGATTTAAGTGGTCTACAGTGGGCCTAGGAAACAGGATTCTGAAAAACTTACCAGATGACTGAAACATACCAGAAGGTAGCCTGCTAGCCCAAACATTCTCTGAGGTGTGAAAATCAGAGAGTCTCTTTCACAGAGGGAATGGAGAGTGTCAGTTACAGTGAGTAAATCTGTTCACTGAAGTTAATTAAGAGAACTACTACCTATTAATCAGTGGATGTCATTTTCCTACCTGACATCCCTCAGGTGCAATGTGCTTTAGAGTGTTTTTGTTTTGTTTTGTTTTTTAATTGACTTCCTTTCTAAGCCTTCTGGTTTCCCCTGTATAAAAATCCTAGGGCTTGGGGAAAGGGAAAAAACCAGAATAGTTAATGGTACCAACACCTGATATCCATGAAGCTAGTTAGAAATTAAAGGTGCCTGTCCTCTTGGCTTTGGCTTGGTGTAGCAACCACACAACAGTTCACAGGCACATTCCAAAGGCTCCATCTCCTAGGGGGACCAATCTAATCTGATTCAATATTAAAGGTTAGGAAGTAGTGACAGAAACACAGAAGGCTAGAGAGGAAGGCACAAGAGGAAAAATGAGGGAGCTTCAAGTTTAATACTGGCCATTCAATTTATGATGCAAAGATAAAATACAAGTAACATGAAATTAGAAATCATCATCTGTGAGATAATAGTTATTTCTTGTAAATATGTATGCACGATCTAAGACTTCTGTGTGGGGCTTGTTCAGCCATGATTTTGGTCCTTTGATGAAGAGCTGGAACACACCTGTGTTCATTTGTTTACAGACGGTCAGTGGCTGCTCTCAGGCTGTTTCAGGCAGAGTTGCATTATGACAGACACCATACGTCCCACAAATACTAAAATATTTACTATTTGGACCTTTACAGAAAAAAACTGATGACCTCTACGTAAAAGAACCATCATCAAAATTCCTTCATCCCCATTACCAACAAAACACAGAGTCTTACTGACAACTCCACACTGGAGCACTGCATGGCTAGTCCTGAAAACCAATAACATTCTCTAAGCTTCATTAACGATCCCTCTTTAAATCACTTAAAATCTTTGCTGAGGAGGACACTTTATAGGTTGGCCAGAATGTGCGGCTGTGAGCTTAGAAGGAAGTTGAAATGCAGCCCATAATAAAGGCAAGGCCCAGAAAAGAAAGTGGGCTCATGAGGAATCAAGCTCTGGGTAGTCCAGAAATGGATTCTGTTCATGATACCCTTTCGGGCTCTGTTTATGCCAAGCTATAGATCTTTTTAATGCAAAAGCAGTTATTTCAGCCTGAAGTCCAATCTTTCAGCAGGAGAATTTCTAGGCACTGTTTCTTTCACATTATTCAAACTGGTCCTACTAAGTGATTGCCTTTTGTTTAGAGTCCAAAACAGAACATTATCCTTTTCATCAATTTTCTCAGCAGTCTGCAAATGTACCATTTATTGCATGTAAAATTCTACTTAAATAACATTCAATCATCTTTCCAACAAATTTCAGTGAGCAATGTTCCTGGAGATGCTTAACAACCTGTAATGCCTATTCATTGTGGGGAATGCTTTTAATGACAAATAGCCAATGCAGGAGCTCTTTAGGCTTATAATTTCTTTAGATGAATTTTCTCGACAGTGTTGAAAAATGAACACCACTATTGCAAATGAGTGTATCACGCATTCTCAGCAGCTATTCTTAAAACTGCCTTTGTTCAGACTGTATGAAATAGGATGATAAATCAATTACATAGTGGGTTTTTTGGGGAGGGAAATATAAAAATTCCATAGAGCATATGTATCAGCATCACATTTAATATATTTATATTTTTATTTAAAATGCATTTCATTGGGTGCCTGGGTGGCTCAGTTGGTTAAGCAACTGCCTTCGGCTCAGGTCATGATCCTGGAGTCTCGGGATCGAGTCCCGCATCGGGCTCCCTGCTCAGCAGGCAGTCTGCTTCTCCCTCTGACCCTCCTCCCTCTCCTGCTCTCTGTCTCTCATTCTCTCTCTCTCTCAAATAAATAAAATCTTTAAAAAAAAATAAAATAAAATAAAATAAAATGCATTTCATTGCAAGCTAGTATTTGTAATTTTTGCTCAGTGTTCCCCAAATGATCAGACTCTAAAAATGAAAGTATCTGTTATTCAAATCTGGTTGTTGCCACTTCTTGAGGTGGTGCCTGATGGGATAATTCATCTAATTGGCCCTAGGATATAGACCTCATTACTAAATTGCTCATAGACATATTGCACTGTCCATGAGGAAGTATTAAAAAAAGGAAGTATTTTAAATAAATTACAGGTGATAGAATATACACCAGTTTCTCAGCACCAAAATACTAGCATGTACAAAAATCTATTGGGTACAGAGAAGGGAAGGATCTATTCAGCCTGAGGTGTTCGGAAGGCTTCATGAGGAATTGACATTTTAATGGAGTCCTGAGTTCAGCAGGGAGAAGAAAGCTAGACACAAGAATTCTAGACTGAAAGAACAATATGCACAAAAGCAGGAAGACAAAAACAGTCATGCATGATCAGGTACCATGAGAAATTCAGTGCAGCTGAAATATGAACTGAATGGAGAGGGGGTGGGGTAGAGGGGACAGGTGAATGAAGGAATCTTTGGTTCAAGAAAGGCCAAGTAGCTCAGACTGCCTTTGATTCTTTCCTGCCCTTTTTATTTCCAGCAGCATGAGATGGTAGAGAGAACACAGTCTTCCTGGTCAGATTTTGTCACTTCTTGGTCATTCAACCTTGGGCAAGTGATCTGTTGGGGTTCATTCATTAAAGTGTTGATTCAGAGACCTGCCTAATCAAAATACAAGTTCCCAGGCCTCCTCCCACACCTCCTGAATCACACTCTGGAGGTGGCCCCAAGAAGCTGTGCATTTTAAGCTCCCAGTTTGTGAATCACCACCTTAAATACAATATCATGTGGAAGAAATCACCTTTATTAAAAATACTCTAAGTGGGAGTTAGTTCTTTTGTCCTTCTTTCTTCCAAGGAGGAAATAAAGAGCAGTAATCTGAGGACTCTGAAATATTTAAAACAGAAAACCTTTAAAATCCCAATTTAGCTGGCTTGTGGCATTTGCAGGGGGAGGGAGAGATTATCCGAAGGTAAGAGACTTTTCTTTCTTTGAAGCTATATTCCTGTGATGTGAATCAAACCATTCATGCAGAGAACAAAAGCACTTTTGACTTCAAGGGCCAGTTAAGATGGTAACTTAAATAAACAGGGAGGAAAAGAGATATGACAAAAGGTCAGCTTAGTCATAGCTTCTTGAGCTTCAACCCAAGTAGTGCCTAAGGCTGAACAGCTAAATTGAGTTTGCAATTATCCACCCTTCCAGAGGTTCTTGGCCTGAAGTCACCATATCTGTAAAGTCAGTTCAGAGGAAGGTCTGGGAGCGATTTTCAATATCTCAAAATTTACAGTGCAGTGCTTCTCAAAGGATGGTTCAAGAAACATGAGATGTGAACCACCTGAAGAATGAGGACAGGGCTTATTACAAATAAGGTTCCTATGTCCTAAGCCAAAAGATGATATTTCAGAGTGTTTGGTATGGAGCTTGGAAATCTGTTATTTCTTTTCAAACACCAGGTGATTTCGAGAGAACTCTTTTGTAATAAGGTTAACTAAAATATCCCCGTAGCATTGCAATTTTCTCTGCTTTAGCTGACATGATCAAGTTAACTTAGCACCGGCTAATCAGAATTTCTAATAATCAGATGCAGGTCTTTCATTAATAAAAGTGGGGAAATAAGGTATTATGTAATAAAAAACCATTTACTTAGTAGTGAAAATCTATCAAAATGTGGGTCAATAGAGAAACTTTCTTTTTTTTTTTTTAAGATTTTATTTATTTATTTGATGGAGAGAGAGAGACAGCGAGAGAGGGAATACAATCGGGGGGAGTGGGAGAGGGAGAAAGCAGGCTTCCTGCTGAGCAGGGAGCCCGATGCAGGGCTTGATCCCAGGACCCTGGGATCATAACCTGAGCCGAAGGCAGACACTTAACAACTAAGCTACCCAGGCGCCCCAAGAAACTTTCTTTCAAAGGAATCCTTGATAGTAAAAAATTTGAAATGACTTATATTTGACAGTTCTCCTCCCCCATTCTTGGCTGTATATATTTTGTCTAGAATTTTGATAGTAGAAAAATACTAGTGAAAGCAATTTTCTCCCCTATTTTCCCACTCAACATCCCTTCCCTTACCCCCGCCCCACCACGTGCCTCCTTTTTTTCAAATGAAGACAGCTGCTCTGGTTGACATCTGAGCGTGTACCTAGGGTCCTATAAAGGGACCTACACTTCTGAACATTTCTCTGGAGAATAAAACACCAATGACTTTCCACCAATTGGAATAAAAGTATTTCCAGGGCCAGCTTTGTTAAGGATTTGGTACACAATTCAGGAGTGTCTTCTCCTAATTTCCATTATCAGTAGAATGGCTTTTGGGTGTTCTGACTTGAGCAGTTACGGAAGGAGAGAGAAAGGAAGAGAGGGAGAGCTAAAATTTAATCCCATATTATTTTTTAAGCAGAGTCATGTGATTCTATGAACGTAAAATATAAAACACAAGATTCCATCAAGTTCAAAGTCTTTAAAATTCAATAAAAGGACATTTACATAGTTAAAAGCTGAGGAAGTACAACATCTAATCAAACAATGTGGGGATTATAGGTTTCCCTGAGCATAAAATTAAAGATCCTGACTATGAAACTACCTCTTCTTTTGCAGTTATGAATTCACTGACATAGTAACCAACTATAATAGGGTTCCATCAAGGTTGCCAAAAAGAATCTCTTCTCATTATGCAACCATAAGTTAATAGCAAAATTACATGGAAAGATGTTTCCAACTGGCTTATGTCAAACTGGTTAGGAACAATCATGAGTTCCTTTTTAGTAAATAACAGTAGCAATAAGCTACTCACCTACAACCTCACCACTATTCTATTGCAAAGGTTAAGACTCAAACCAAATTCTATCACACATACAGATACATTTAGAGATAAAGGGGAAGGGTTAGCAAGATTCATATGCTCTTCAGTGAAGGTAAAGTCTGTCTCAAATGTTTTAGCCAAACCACATACTTTTAATAATTCCAATTCCACATATAAGAACATATTTCTGTCATCCATGATGCTAGCAAGTTGCTACTTCAAAATATTTCTATTATTTTGTGAATTAGACCAAATGTCTGCTGTTGATTGGAGATAAAGTCTGTGGGATTGGATCTCTCTGACCACATGTGTACTGACAGGACTTGAGTGTAAATACCTGTTCAGTGCTGCTCTTTATCCTGAGAATTTAGCTTAAACTAATAGCCACACAAATATGCATGCTTACATCTCAAAATGGGGAAGAGGGGCATGATGTAACTATTTCCTTAGTGCTAGTAAGTATATTTTAATCTTATGAAGATTTATTTATATATTTTTAAGATTTTTTTATTTATTTGAGGCAGGGAGAGAGAGTACAAACGGGGAGGGGCAGAGGGAGAAGCAGGCTCCCCGCTGAGCAGGGAGCCCAGGGCGGGGCTCCATCCCAGGACCCTGGGACCATGACCTGAGCTGAAGGCAGAAGTTTAACCAACTCAGCCAGCCCCTTAATCTTAGGAAGATTTAAAATTAAGTATAACATTGTGCATCAAAACAAAAGAATACTATTCTGTGAAGAAAGCTGTACATATTTGGAATTATTTTTGGTAGGTAATGTTTAATAAAATTTATCGTATTAGAATAACAGGTCAGCCTGTTTATCCCAATTTTAAAATATGTATTTGAGAAATTGATCTAGATTTGCAAATTTAAGTTGAAATCTTACTAAGTTTATATACAGTATTAGAACTTTTAAGTAGATTTAAGGTTGCCATATTTATAAATGTACTTCTTAGATTTACAAGAAGTACTTAAGTACATAGAAAGCTTTGACAGCCAGTTAAAGTCATTTAGAAGGGCTCAAATCTATTAAATGTAACCTCAAATATTTAAGGGTATTTAAATGACTAAATTAAATGGGACCAAATATTATTCAAAGACCCCATCAAAGTAGTTGCTAAAATTCACTAGATAAAGATTTTCAAAATGAATTAAAAGCCAACAGGACTGGATTTTTTATTTGTAACTTTATTAAATTGAATATTAATTTCTATGAATTAGAATTAAAATTGAATTTGTTTTTGCTGCGTACAAAACTCACGTTCAAGGCTGGTACTTTTTGGTAAAGTTCATTATTAACATCATTGAACAAACTCTCCTTGTCACCAAAGATGATTTACGCTTGCATCATTTCTCACTGATTAATATTAAAATAACTCCTTTGGGGCCTAAAGAAAGAAGAGTCAGGGAACTCCATTCTGTGGCCTGCAGTGAGTCAGGGTTTTATTAGAATCAGCATTTTAGAACTAGGTGAGGGTGATAGAGGTCATCTGATCCAATCGATCGAGGAAGAAACAAACTGAGACCCAAGAAGTTTGACTTGTCCAACACACTCTATAAACCAGTAATGGAGCCAGGATCAAATACAGGTCCCATGACTCCCAACCCAGCATTCTTGTCAATATTAACGAATATTTATTAAGTGCTTACTATGAACGAGGAACTGTTTCTAGACCCTGAAGATATAGCAGTAATGAGGACAAACTTTTAACTTCTTGGAAGATGGAGATGATAAACACACATATAAAGGAGAAAATGTGAGTTGGTGATAAATGTTCTAAAGAACACAAAAGAAAATGTCATGAAGGAGAGTTGTACACTCCACAGGTGGATGAGGGTTGGGCTGTGATACTTTTATTTAGGTTGGTCAGGAGGAAAGTCATCTCCACAGTATTGACATTTGAACTGAATGGTGAGAGAAGGCTGTCAGGCAAAGAGCTGTGGGAAGAATATTTCAGTCATTATAAAGCATGGCAAGTACAAAGAGCCTGGGGGCAGAGCAGAGCTTGGGAGGTAGGAAGAGTGAACACTGGGACTTGAAGGCAAGGCAAAATTGTTTGGATTTTATTCTGAATACATGATGGGGCCATTGGAGGATGCTAAGCAAAGAGTGGCATAAGCAGATTTGCCTTTTTAAGGGATCACGCCAACTGCTGGGAGGAGAGTGTCTGTAGGGGCGTGAGAGTAGGAACAAGAAAACCAGTTGGGAAGCTGTTGCAATCCTCCAGACAGTATGGTGTTGACTTAAACAAGGATGGTAGTGTAGGAGATGGGAAGAAATAGTCAGACTCTGAATATATTTTGGAGGTAGAATCTACATTGTTTTTCAGTGACTGAGAGACATTTATTGTGTTCCTCTGATGATATCCTCATTATGGTGAGTAACAAGGTAGTAGTGAAATTGCTCAAAATTTGGGATCCTCCTATTTTAAACTATCATAACAGAACATAAGTTTTTCGGTTAATTCCAAATGGACAGATCCCCAGCCCCAGACATGGCCAATCTCAAATCCCCTCATCATTTGAAGACTTCTAGGATGGTGGTAGTGCCTGAGAGCTGTATTTTATGTTAATTGCTCAAGAGAAAACTAGATAAAGCAAAAAAGGCATTAAGGAGAGACAGACCTGGATCCAAATCTTGGCACCAGCTCTGTGAACTTGAGCAAGTTACCTGATTTCTTTGAATCTTGATTTTATTGTATACAAAATGGGCAGAGTTGTATGAATGTTTTAAATATCTAAAATACCTTGCACAGTGCCTGATTACGCTTCTACCAGGCATTCAAAAAGGGCAGTTATTACTCTTAACTTGTTCTCTGTGACCTCTTTCATTTTACTAACACCAGAACCAGGTGAACGTTAGCCTTTTGAGCTCAGAAGTGAGTATATAACATAAAGGCACATTTTACCCAGTCTTGGGAGATCTCAGTAATACTGTAAATATCTTCTGCTATGTTCACAAATACTTAAATTAGATGGGCACTTATCACAGGCTGGCCTGAAACTGTGACTTTATTTAAAGTTAGTCTCCTGAGGTTTTGAAATTGCCTACAGCCCATAATGTTAAACATCTTCTTCATTAAAACTTTCATTCTGAGAAAAAGAATCTGGGATAGGGAAAAGCCAGAGTGGGTCCCCTGACTGTTGAAATTTTCTAGAGCATAAAACAAGGGTCTCAAGGTCAAGGACCATTTAACCAAGTTTAATAGAGATATTTTCAGGCCCTCATGTAAATCAAAAACCACTAAATTAAATATATTTCTGGGCATACTACTCAGACAGGTCAGTTCGGCCAATTCAGGCCTCTTTTCCCAGCTGAACACCTATAATTTGTCATATGTACTTAAATGCTCCCTTTCTGGTGTCTTCCAACTCTACAATTAAGAGGAGAATAAATCGTATGATAATGTGTTGGCTCTGTCCACAGATATCACCACCCTTAGTCTTCAAGGTCTTTCATCAGACTCTGGCCTTTTAATTTTTTCTTTGTTATCTTAAAGGTCAAGTGCCTCTGCTTCTTACAGACACCAACAGCCCTGCCAACTGCACGGTTAATTTTCAATTGTACGTCCGTTAGACTTTCTTGTCCCCCATCCCAGAGCTCCCCTTCCACTTAGGGAACTCACACATCTTTGATCTTTTAGGAATCTTGAAAACATGATTAACTAACTCAACTCAAACACTGCCTAAGCATATACGATATATTAGGAGGTGCACTGAGATCTTTTCCATTTCAGTATCATAACACTAAATCAGCTGTAGGAAACCAGCAGAGCGCAATGACAGTGTTACACAGTTGATTATCACTCTGATTCCAGTATCTTATGGGTCATATCAAATTAGTCAGTCTATATTGGTCATTACTTTTTAAGGTGGTTTTTAGTGAAATTCCCCCCCAAAAATACTGTGCAGAGATTCTATTGTTCTGATAGTTTTTAAATATATCCTATGCTCTTTTGCACAAAAATAACATCTAATATTTACATGGTATGGACTATATATTGGGCACTGTTTTGAGAAATTTATATATATTAACTCACTTAATAATCATAAAAATTCTGTAAGTAAAATATTATTATTATCCCACTTTACAGAAGGGGAATTGTGGAACAGAGATTAAGTAATATGTACAAGTTATGAAGTGAGACTTAGTCAGACTGACTACATAAATTAAGCTTTTAGCTCCTACACCAGGGTTTCTCAATCTTGGCACTACTGATATTTTAGATAGGATAATTTCTGTTGTGGGAGGCTGTCTGTGCATGGTAGGATGTTTAGTAACATCCTTGGCCTCCACCCACTATATGCCAATAGCACCACCCCACCCCACTCCCTGGGTTGTGGCAACCATAAATGTCTCCAGATGCTGCTTAATGTCCCCTGGAAAGGGGGGGAGGGTCAAATCAGCCCCTACCACTGTCCACTAGGAATCACTGCCCAGCACTATCCTGTCACTACACACAAAAAAGCAAAGATAACTATGTTTATAGTTGCAGAAGAAAAGTTAAGAGGCTTGTCCCTGAAATTCAAGGATTAATATCATCATTAATGAAATAGATCCTCACTCAAATAAAATTATTATCAACCCCAATTCCACTCTCCTTTTCTTTTTCCTTCTTCTCGTTTCTCTTCTTACATTGGGAAACCACTCATCTAAGTTCCATAGGCTGCTAAGTTGGTCATTTCACTCTTTCCTTCAAGTCTATGACTGAGACATTGAAAGAGGTGCATAGCTTTTTAGGCAGTAACTGAGGCTGATCTCAAACAAAACAGAACAAAACAAAAAACAAAAAGAACACCACAGGGTACCTCGAGATCCTTTCATGATCTTGAAGGTATGAGAAACGAGCACCAATAGAATTTCATTCCCTTTCAGAAAGGAAACTTATTTTCATCTTTGGAACCATAGCAGGTTATTGCTGCCTTGTTCTCTAAACAGTGGAGTAAAAATTGTATGGTTTATAGGACTCTAAGGGTTTATGTGCTCACCTGGTATAGTTCAGACTCTCTCTGTTGTCTGCAGGCAGGTATTGGGAACTTGCCCCTTGTTCATACCTCTTTGATGTTTTATGGGACTAAATAGGTTGGGTTGAAAATAAGAAAGACTTTTCTTAGCTTTTCAAATCTCCATAACCAAAAGGATGCCTTTGGTAGTCTTGGAAACTCCTGCCAGAGTGAACATGTCTCATGGCCAATGTTTGGTGAGTAGGTAGGAGACCGCACCTGATGGATAAACAATGGTGGAGTTGTTTCATGGTACGTGTTTTCCATGGACTCAACCCAAGCAAATCACACCATACATAAACCACCAGCCAATGTGATATCTTTAAGAAATCAGACTATGCTCATCTAGAATAAAAACATCCAACCGCGTGTCATCAAGCTTTTGAAAGCTCTTACGCTGTTAGAATTTTTCCTTGAGGTAATGATTTTGTTCGATATTGATGCAATATGCATTTATTGAGTATCTTGCCACGTGCTTGGAACAATTACCCTATTCTCCCCCACCCACAACTTCTCTGGCAGCTACTATGGTGAAAATTTCAGTGAGGTAGAAATCAAGAGATCGCAGGTTCCATTGTTCTGCCTGCTAACAATAAAGTTGCAACCCTGAGTGAGCTACTTAACCTCACTGAGAATCAGATCCTTCGATCTTAAAGTGAGGAGGTTAGGTTGTTAGATAAACTGTAAGGTCTTCTACAACTATTGAGTTCTATGATTTCCTAAGTTTATTTTTTAGCTGAAATGTATTGAGCTCCTATTACGTGCCATGTACTAAAATTCTAACATTCAAAAAAATTTATTTATTTATTTATTTGGCAGAGAGAGCACAAGCAGGGGGAGCAGCAGGCAGAGGGAGAGGGGGAAGCAGGCTCCCCACTGAGGAGGGAGCCCAATGCAGGGCTCAATCCCAGGACCCTGGGATCATGACCTGAGCTGAAGGCAGACGCTTAACCAACTGAGCCACCCAGGCACCCCAAAAATTCTAACATTTTACGTGTATTATCACATCTAAATCTCACAACAACCCTATAAGATTGTTCCTATTATTTCCATGCTAAGGATGAGGAAAAATTCTATTTATTCAGTTCAGTGCCCTGCTTCATCAAGAGGAACTCTACCATTCTGGTGGTTGGAGAATCACACTAGACAATGAGCAGCATTAGAGCAGATGCCCTGGCCAATTCATTGACCTCTGTCGGCACTTATCACAGGGCCCAGCACACACAGAAAGTTAATAAATACTGATCAAATATATAAATGAAAGAATACAATTTAATGTCATTTTTATCAAGTATATCAATAAGGATGGGAAGGTATCGTTTGCAAGTTTAGAACCCATTCAAAAGGTCATATTCTGGGTTTTAAAACAATTGAGGATTTAGTTTTCATATGAGTTTTTGATAAGTATTGAGATTATCCTTTCCCAGATTTTTAAAGATAAATGCATGATGGAGGAATTTTAAAAACAAAATATTCATCATGGCTTCTCACTGATAACTCTAGAATGTGTGAGAGTTTTCATTTTTCTAATCCTGGTTCATACACTCAGGAAGCGTAATTTTTGTGGGACTGTATTTAACTGCAATCTTATTTTGCAGAATCCCATACTCTAAACTTTAAACTCAATTGCTGCTCACAGGCCATGCAATCTTATATTGAAACTTTTCTTAGAAAAGATGTACCTTTTTGTGGCTATCTCAGAAATCACACTTTTATCAGATAAAGTAGTAAGGCTTTCTGATACTTTTGGTAAACACTGAAAAGGAAAAAGTATTTTAGATGAGGAAAAAAAATCAAGTTACTATAATGGTTTATTTAAATTCAAATAAAATGTTATTCTGTTCTTTTGGTATGCCTGATATATTTTATAGAAGTAAAAAATAAAATGTGTCAATAAAAAAGTTCAAATGTGTCAATAAAAAAAAATTCATCATCAAATGATGAAAAAAGATTTTTAAAAAATCAATGATTTGTTGTTATTGTTAATTTCTCCTGTTATTTCCATTTGGGAGTAATGACATAAAGAAAATATTTTAGGGTGGGTGTCAAGGTAAAGTTCAAAGTTAACCACTGCAGAATAAGCATTTAAAAATAGTGGGAAGAGTAATGGAATGAGTAATATCCAGACTTTATTTCTAAGAGTTCATCTCAAAAGTTAAAAAATGATCAATCCAAAGTGACTCTATATTGTCAGTTCTTATAAACATGTACCAAAAAAATGAAGCCTGTTGCATTCAAAGACGTGTATACCTAATCTGTAAGTCTTTATGCAGACATACACCTGTATACCACTTATGTATCATGTAGAAGAGTGACTAAGATACTCACAGGGCCCAATTCCTTCATACCAAAGTTTTTTATTCCCTTTAATTTTGATGATAACCCACTAATCAAAGTTGTAAAAGAAAGCAAAATTCAAAGCTAAACAAATTGGCCTTTGGGGAAAAAACCGGCTCTACTGTATTCTTCCACAGAATGCTCAAGCTTTATCTGGTTCACTCTCCAAAGATTCAGTCCTTAATAAAGCCATTTTTCTTAGCCGCAATGAGCCCTTACATGTTTTAGGAAAACCTAACCTAGATTTCCTGCATAGAAAATGTTTAATAAAGGATTTGGATCTAATTTAAAGAAACCTTGAAAAATAGCTATTTTCTACTTGCCCATATATTTAATCATCTATTCCAATATATTTATTGGCTGCCTTGTATTACAGGTGCTAGGTGTTGTAAGTACAATGATGAATAAGACACAGACCCTAGTTTTGAGATGATAGAAAAGATCAGTGAGGACAGATCCAATTGCTATCCTCAGTGATAAGTACTATGACATGAACTGGGCACCTTGCCCAAACTTCTGGGGTCTAAGAAAGTTTCCCAGAGGAAATGGTGTCTATGTTGAAATCTGAAGGACCAGTAGAAGGAATCTAGGGGAAACTGGGGAGAGGTAAGTGGGAGAAATCCAGGTAGAGAAGTTGTTTCAGGTAGAGGAGATAAGATTGTCAGAGGGAGGATGATGCATTACAGAAACTACAGTCTTTTACTATAGGACAAGGAGATGTTGGCTCCCATTACTATATCCTATTTATAACCTCTTTCGAAGTAGACAGCATACTTAAGATAACTTCTGTGTAATTAGGCTGTATTTGAACAATTTTTTTCTTAGTTCTCAAATTTGGTGACATATTGTTTCCCCTTCATTCACCTCATGACGTGTTCTCCTTCGCCCACTGACCCCTACCGTCTGGCTCCTTTGAAATCTCCAGTTGCCCTCTGACTACATCATTCTCAACACTGAAGGGCCAATGAGACTGGACAGGAGGGTTGGTGCTATCACACTGGTGCTTAAAGTTCAAACCCCAGCTGCCAGCATTTCTCTGGCCCACAGAATTCCATTGCTCTCCTAGTAGGAAGAAAAGGATTACAAGATTAACTTTGTGATACCATTTCCAGCCTACCATATATAGTAAGAGGAAGCAACTAAATGTGACTTCTATGACAACCTGTCAGTGTTCAGGCCAGACTCCCTACTAGGATGTCTGCCTGGAGGGAGGGAGCGGAGATATTAACCATGTAGGGGTTTATTATTTAATATTCAAGGGGTATATTATCACAGCTGAGAGCTACAGAGGCTAATATCCCTGTTAGCCTCCTGGCACAAACACCCACCACGGTGGGAATGAGGCACAAAACAGTTGCCCAAGTGAAAAAGCCAATATCATGGTGACTATGCAAGTCTAGCTTCCACAGGTAATGCAGAGAGTCCTTGAAATGAACAGAGTCAGTGTTAGGAAACACTCCTAACCAAGCCACAGCTAGCCTTGATTTTAGCTGGAAGGGAAAATAAAAAAAAAAGAAAGAAAAGAAAACACGTATGTCAGAATCCTATCTTGTTTTCAAAGCTCAACTATTCCAAGAAGCTTTCCCAAATGTATGCAAACAAAACGGTTGTCAGCAATATTAAATCACAAAGGTTTCTTGGGTATCAGAAGAAAAACAAGGCTATTTCAAGCTATTTCCTCTGCTAAGGGAAAACTCAAAATCTCCACTGGTCTTCTGAGCTCATAAATGGGTAACGAGAATTTTATTCAGATGAATGTTTTGAGGTTTGGAGTTTGCAAAGGGCTTACAGTAGAGTTGATCTGTGTACTCAAGAGTGAGGAGAATTTGGCATCCCTAGGAACTATGGAGTGTGGAAGTAGAACTAGGTCTAGGAGTCAAGGCAAATTCTCCAGCTTCAGAAAACCATTACAGGTGGAGATACACTTTGAGTTCCTGTTTCTCTTTTAAGAGAAGTCTGTTGGCTTGGCGGAGAATAAGAGCCATGGATCTGGGGCTGAGAACAGCAGGGAAAACCAATGCTCTGAGGCAGGATGGTCCAAAGAACTTTTAGGAATGGGAGTGTTAATATTCCATTTTAAATAGCTTGCTTTTCTGCAGTGTAAACCCCTCCTCAAAACTTCAGTACCCTGTCTATAGAAAAGCTGTGAATGAGTGAGTATTCCTGTGGACAGTGGAAAAGGAGAATCAGCTCTGTGTCTGTGTTCAGGTGGAACAAAACAAGAATGGTACAGTCAGGAGAGTCTAAAAAAAAAAAAAAGTCCATAACATAAGCAAAACCTCAGAGTCGGAGATAAGGCCATGAGACATAAGCCCTCTAGAAATTTGCATATGTCCTGTGTCATGAATCGGACTTTCTCAATTCTAGAATGGGGTATAAAAAAGGTAATCTTATCTAGATTTTAGAGACAGGGGAGCTGTCACTCAGGTAATATAATGACTCTGCTGAGGTCTTTATCATATGATTTAAAGGATGCAATAAGAATCTCCTAATCAAAACATCTAATAATTCCTCATGGCCTCTGACATAGCCTGAAATCAACATCATCATTATTCCTTTAGGCTGAACCATTAAAGTCTTCTGTTAAAATGCAACCACACTTTCACATCCATTAGAATGACTACTAACAACCAACAACCACACAACTACAAACCAGAAAATAACAAGTATTGGTGGGAATTTAGAGAAGTTGGAACCCTTATGTACTGTTGGGATTGTAAAATGATGCAGCCATTATGGAAAAATGGTATGGCAGGCAGTTCCTCAAAAAATTAAAAATAGAACTACCATATAATCCAGCAATCCTATTTCTGGGTATACATTTGAAAGAATTGACACATTCTCAAATATTCACATATCCATGTTAATAACAGCACTATTACAATAACCAAAAGAGGGAAACAACCCAAATGCCCAACAATGGATGAATGGGTAAACAAAACGTGCCACATACATACAATGGATACTATGCAGCCCTAAAAAAGAAGGAAATCCTTCATATTCTCCAACATGAATGAACCCTGAGCCAGTCACGTAAGGACAAATACTGCATGATTCCATTTACATGAAGCATATAAAGAAATCAAATTCATAGATATAGAAAGTAGAAATGGGGTACCAGGGGAGGGAATGGGGGAAAATGGGAGCTATTTAATGGATACAGTTTCAATTCTGCAAAATGAAAATGTTTTAGAGATCTGTTTCACAACAATGTGAATATACTTAGAAATACAAATTATACACTTAAAAATGATTAAGATGGTAAATTTTTTGATGTGCATTTTTTACAATTTAAAACAATGCTCCACACTCTCTATAACAAGTAATTTTAAACCATCAGATTAGCTTTATTCCCTTATAGACAGATGTGTCAGTTTGGTAAAGAAGAGAGAGAGAGATCCAGGACAAGAGGGTGTTAAGAAAGGCAGTCTTGGGAGAGCCCGGGCATCCAGGGAGAGCATAGGCACGAAGTTCCCTGGCTAATGTGGGAGTGGAGGGGGCCTTCTAGGGGCTTGAGAAGGGTGCAAGAAAAGAGAGGGGCAACAAACAGGCCTGAGAAAATGCACTAAAGATACATCTTCTTTTGCTTCTTCCTATTTTTCCTAAATCTGCTATCCTTGGGTGACCTCAATAACATGCAGGCAGGGAGAACTTGCCTTTGCAAAGGCTGCCCTGAGAGACACTAAGAATAACACGACTTGAAGGGCCCTTCTGGCAAGTGCATCACAGCTGAGTTTCCAGAACCACAAAGACAGACTTCAAACTTCTTCCATTAGCTACGGACACACCCTGCTGAACTTTGTGGACCCAGCTGGTGGTTATTTTTAGGCATGTTCCTCTTTCCATGACTGACTGGGAACTGTGAAGTATGGACGGAGAACTGGGTCTAGGAGCCAAGGCAAAGTCTCTATTTTCAGGAAACCATTACAGCAGGAGAGAAACTTTGGCCCAGAAGTCTTCAGGGTTCCTGTCTCTCTGTTAAAGGGTGGAAAGTCTGTCGATCTTAGTCAGGAAAACAGACATGAACCTGGGGCTGAGGAAGCCCTGAGAACCTATCAGCCCCAAATGGCTTAGCTATGTATCAGCAGCCCTGGCAAATGAAGTGTTGGAACTGTTACCTTGATGCTGCCTCCAGTGGGGTGATTCCTCAGTGATGGGCTCTCAGAGCCCTGCCCGGGCCTGCCCAGCTGCTCACCCACCCACAGGCAGGACTCCAAGCCTCATGTTGCTCATCTTGCTTTTCTCTCCAGGCCTTGCCCACACTGCACCAAAGCTAGCCTTGCCTACCATGGAGCTCTGATGTCCTCAGAGGTGCCAGGCGGAGAAGCTTAGTGGGTTCAGAGAGGAAGTACAGGGTCTTCTGAGAGCTTTCACCCAGTGAATACAGTGACACATGCATGAACTTCAGTCCATTCATTCAGGTATGTAAAAAATTATGCATTAACTGTTTTTGCTTTCTTTAAATCCATTTAATTCTGACTCCAAGTCCCATTCTTATTGGACTGTGAAGAAGTTAAACCTTGGGCTTTCTTGGGGCTCCCTCCTGCAAAGGTATAAAGCCCTGGTGTCTTACCTAGCTCCAAGGTGGGAAGGTCCCTCAGATTGTCAGGCATGAGTCCACACTAGATGTGGCTGAGAGACCTGTGGTCCCTGGCTCTGCTACTTCTTTGCCAAGGGTGGAAATCTTATGTGGGCTGGGAAACACAGTGGTAGAACCCAAGCCACCTAAGGGCACCCTCACTATTTGTCAACACCTCCCTCCCAAGACCTTGTCATCCCCTGAGTAGAGTGCAAGTCCTGGAAGCAGGATCTCTTTCTCCTTCCCTTCCAGTCACCGGAAATCTCTCCTTCCAGTCTTACTGCCTCTCTCCCACTCCCTAGCTCATCCAGGACAACCTTCAACCATTTAGGATTTTAAGACAGAGCCCTGAATTTCACTTAAGCATTTTCTACTTTACACCTTGACAAATCCCTAAGATAAAGAACCACAAAGATTAGCCAGTTTAGGGGTTCGGATCTGCATTTGAAATAAGGTGCAGGGAGGTTAAATGACACACACAATATGTTGGAGGCAACAAGAAGCCTGACAAGAAGCTAGCTGCTGCTTTTAGGCAAGTGTTCTTTCCATGACACCACAAAACGGCCAGTGAGAGAGCCTGCAGCAAATGCTAGCTGTGGAACCAGCACACAAGAAACTGAAGGCTCCCTTGTGTTTTATTATCAACAATGGGGACGCTGAATAAAACCAGTTAGTGGTGGGCAGAGAGCCAGCATTCACTTGATTAGGCCTTCATTCTTGTGGTTACAAGCCAGTGCCATCCAGGGAGAGCCTGAACCTGGAGGAGAGGCCATGCTGCGCATGCAGACAGCACCTGTGTTTGCCTATTTCTACGACCCATTTTAAGCAAATAAGCAGTGACTTGAGGGAGGCAGGAAAGAGGACTCAACCTGGCGTCTAGTAAGGCCAAGTTTTGCTGGGCACGCACACTCCTTTTTCTCTATCTGGGAATAGATCACTTGTACCTCATCAGAGGCTCTCCTAACTAGATGTCCAGTTTTGGAGACAAAAGTTAAGTTGACTTCTCAGTGTCTATTGTTTTGAAGTCCGCTTCATAGACTAGAGGACAGGGCTGGTCTAACACTATATCAGGAAGGATATAACACTATATCAGGAAGGTACATTCCTAACCTACCCGTTTCCTTTGATGCCTTCTTACTTCCCTTTCCGAGCACTTCACACCTCTCTAGATGCCTCGACTTCCTGTGCCCAGTATTGCTATACTGCAAAGCACCCTTTCTCAGTATTCCACCCATACCTGTAACTGTCTGGCACCAGCTCAAGCACAAAAATGATATTTCCCTCCTTGTTCCCATCCAACTGCCATTTTATGGATGTCAGACTGTCAAGAATGGAGTGGTAGTGATAAATAAGCTCACATAAATAATTCAGCCTAAAATATGAGTCGTATGAATATTTTTTATGTAAAAGAAACATTCCAGTAGAGTATAAATTCTAGGAACTTGAGAATTTCTGTCAGCTTAAAATTACCCCATTCAACAATCCAAAACAAAAAAGGCCAGTAGTAATAATAAGGTTTAAAATGAGACTCAAGAGAAATATTTACTAATGTTTGCCAGGTTTGAAAGGTAACACATTATTTTGGTATTGTTGAAAGTCTCAGTAATAACAATGATGAAAAAATACTTTTTCAGATGTGACCATAATTTCCTAATAAGTTTAACCCAATTTATGTGCATTCAGAAAACAACATATTAAACGTTGAAAGGAATAAGGCACACAAGGCAAAAGAGATGCCATCAGGAGAAGGGCAAGTCATTGACAGACAAGAGGCCTGTCAGAGTACATCCTTCTGGTAAAATGAACATGGTCTGATGCAGAATTTTCCAAACTTCATGTCGTGAGTATTGCAGAATCAATTTAATGAGTTTTAACCAAACTTTTCTAATAGTATAAAATAGAAAGGAACTGAATGACATGGAAAGAAGAGGAACTGAATGGATTGGAATGGAATGGAGATAGCAAGGTCTGTAATTTACATATATAATACATATTAGTATGTATAATACAAAATGTAATCATCACTCTGGATTGTGGTCTAAAATATTTGAAAGCTGTAAGTCGTAGGCACTGGTTTTTAAACTCCTTCTAACCTCAGAATTTTTATTGGAAGCCTAATATATAAAATAGACTTGAGCAAACCTGCTCTCACTGAAAGCATTGGGAAGAGATAAGATTTGGGTCTGTTACCTTCTTCCTTTGAGAAGAGTTTGAAAACCACTGGTCCAGAAATTAGACTTCATTAGTTCTCCCAGTATAATCATCAAAATTGATGCTTAATGCTGAAGTTTGAAGGAACCAATTAATAACATCTCTCCCATGTAAATTCTCAATTAATTTAGAGAGACAGTGGAGTCAAGCAGATGAGGATCAAGTACCAACATAATACTACTAAAGGCTAGGTTGGTGAATGTAGCATAGGTCCATGGCATCAGTGGGTTTCCTAACCTACACTGCAGAATTAAACAGCCGTATGTAGTCATGGCAGTGCTAGAAACCTGGAAGGCCCCAATCCCCACTCTACCTCCCACTCAGAGGCAGAGGCTCTGAACAGACAGGCCCATCCCAAAAGCAGATGGGAGGGAAGGGCTAAGCTAGGCAAGCCCGGCTGAGAAGAGCCAGGAATGGTACATTAGTTGGTATCCCTCTACAAGGAAATAGGAAGCAGGTGGAAAGGAGGTTTATCTCCATAACACTTAGCAAGATGAAGTATACTTTTCTTTCATGGCACTTACTGAATTGGAATTAATGTCTGCCTCCCTTGATAGACTATCAACTTCTTGAAGGCAGAGACTACATCTGTTCTATACACTGCTATGTTCCCAGAATCTAGTACACATTAGATGCTCATGAATGTGCTACATGAGCTCCATGAATAAAATTAATGTAAAATGAATAAAACTAATGCATAAATGCTATCAATATAATAAGCAGAACACCAATACCACATCTCTAATATCAAGGTATTGGAAAACCGAATCATATTCATTCAATGGCAAGCAAAACTGACCAGGCCCACTTTTGAGGGTATTCAAAGGATTACCTTGTTCATCCTTGGTGAGCAAAGAAAAAAACTTGGACACTCAGAGAAAAAGAACAGTGAAAAAGTAGGAAATCCACTCCCATAAGAAAGAAAAACAAGAGCAAATTTTCCTTCTTCTGGAAAGTCCCCAAAGAAGTCAATCAGGTTCTAACAGAGGCCTTTCTCTCTTGTGGTCTCAAACGAACTTTGCTGTGAGTTAAACTGCAAATTACTTCTTTCATCTTCTGTGGGAAAACAGCTTTGATTTATCAGGCCTGGCTTTTAACATGGCTCCTGCCTTCCAAATCTACAAGGTAGACTAGCTGTTGTCATAATCAGTGAATCCACAGGAGTAGATATCTCAGTAACAGGAATTATGGCCATGTTTCTCCATGCCACAGACCCATACTTCTAGAAAGTAACATGTCTCCAGCCACTGAAGACTCTCATTAACAATGGCAGCATGTGAGGTCCAGTGGGAATATAGTGACACTAAGAACAGCCCCCACCAAAATCTCTCCTTTATTCATCCCACTAAGGAAATTAAAATTCTGATATTATTTACTCCTTTGAGGGAAGACTATAAAAACTCCTATTAACATTTAAACACATTTTGAGGGAATGATTCTGTTTGACCTTTATATCACACCCATTATGGATTTTTAGCCCATCAATAATGATTCCTATTGCTTTAATTTTTTAAAAAGATTTTATTTATTTATTTGAGAGAGAGAGAGAGCATGAGCAGGGGGGAGGGGAAAGGGGATGGGCAGAATCAGACTCCCCACTGAGCAAGGAGCCCAACATGGGGCTCAATCCCAGGACCCTGAGATCACGACCTGAGCCCTGAGATCATGACCTGAGCTGAAGGCAGATGCTTAACTGACTGACTGAGCCACCCAGGTACCCCATTACTGTTTTTTTTATTGTTATGTTAATCACCATACATTACATCATTAGTTTTTGATGTAGTGTTCCATGATTCATTATTTGCATGTAACACCCAGTGCTCCATGCAGAACGTGTCCTCTTTAATACCCATCACCAGGCTAACCCATCCTCCCACACCCCTCCCCTCTAGAACCCTCAGTTTGTTTTTCAGAGTCCATCGTCTCTCATGGTTCATCTCCCCCTCTGATTCCCCCCCCTTCATTCTTCCCCTCCTGCTATCTTCTTCTTCTTTTTTTTTTTTAACTGTTGCTTTAAACAGAAATTAATCTTATCCCCTCTACAAAAAAGAGCAACGTTTTAATAATGACAATAGGAACACTTATTTCCAACATAAAAGCACCAGACTGAATAATAAACTAAAAGTTTAGGACAGAAGCTACCTCTGGAGGTGAGGCATACAGTGAAGAAAAAAGAGTTTGTATATTCAGGAGTCTTCCAAGTTAATTATAACATTATTTTTCTTAAACTAGATGGGTTTGTGGCTTTTTGTTTTGATGTTATTCTTTACCCTTACATTTACTGAGTTACTACCTATATTTTTCAAAAATTCTATTTCCCAACAAAGCAGTATGTTGAGAAAAATGAGACAAATGTAATCTACCAATGTGCGTCTTGTTGATAAACTCTGTCATTCATTCCTCAAATATCTCTAGTGCTTACTATGTGCCAGGCACAGTGTTGGGTTTTGGTAGTAGAAGCCTGAATGAAGACAGTCTTTGTTTTCAAAGAGTTCTGAGTCTAGTTATGTAAAAATTGACACCTACTAAGAAATACATATACAAACATGAACATGAACCAATCTGATAAAATTCAGAACACAAAATTAACTCAAAATTAATTCCTGGATTCCTCTTTGAGTACTCTATGCTATATAATTGATTGGAGGAATTTTGCACAGACACAGAAAGAGTGAGATCAAAATTGTAAGCTGACAGCTCTAACAGTCAGGTCAGCCAATTTTCTAGGTCACATCTGGAGCTACAGGGCACCCTTCTGTGCCATGTTGTCTCTTTCTGACACATGATGGCCCAAATTCAGAATTCTAAGAAATAGCACCATAACATCAGGAAATACTGGCCAGCTCATTGAGAAAACTTGTACTTTTTGCAATCATCTCTTAAAATATACACCCATTTTCCACAGCCTTGAGAAAATGACATATAGTCATTTAAAAATAGGAGGATGTTTAGCATGTACATGCTAGCTCATCTCTATTAATCTGGAAAGTCATTTCCTTTTCTTTGAACTGGTTTGATTTGCTTTGCTTAAGGGCCTCAATTCCTTTCTTTCACCTTCATTTTAGAGCTGCTGGGAAAGTCAGCCCTCAGCCCACACAGAGGTTCCAAATTATCTTACTTCCTTGCTCACGCATACCACATTTCATGCCTGTGCCATATAAGTCAATGTATTTGTCAATTATGCCAAAACTTTCAGACAAAGAGGTGTCAGATTGCATTATAAAGAGATAAGAAAGATATCTAATGTTCTAAAGTTTTTAAAAAGAATTCAAACAAGTCAGTGTTGTGCATCTATTGGCAGAATAATCATTTTATGTTTAAGTGGGAAATGTCTAATAAAGATGTAGCTTAAGAGATCCAGGAAAGTAAAGCAGAAAAAGCACGGGATTGAGGTTCAGGGATACTTCTCTTAAGTCCTAGTTTTTCCAATTTGTTAGTTATATGACACTGGGCAGATTCTTCACCTTTAAAATGAGGTTAAAAAGTGATATCTTTGATGACTAAATGATGTAATAAAAGCCCATGAACACTTAGCAGGAGATAGGTGCTTAATAACACAATTCTTAGAGATTTTCGTATTATGATACTTATGTAGGGACAATGTTGAAATATCACTGATACATGAAAATTTGAAGGAAAGTAATTATCTGGCAAAATTCCTGTTGCTGAATTTTAAGATGCCCCAAATCAATTTTACAACCCAACATCTAGTGTGTAAGCACTAAATTATGTCAATTGTAGAATACCATATGGCAATGATTTTTCAATTTTAGTTTGTACATGTACATCAATCACATGGGAGTTTGTGAAAAATAGAAGGTTCAGGGTTCTCTCCCTAGAGAGGCTGGTTTAATAGGACTGGGGTGCTTCAGTAATTTGCATCCTTAATGAATTTCTAGGTGATTCTGGTAGAGATGGTCCTTGACCAAATTTTGATCAATTTTAAAATATTTAAAATGTATTTATGTATTTATAATGTATTTACAAGAGAATTTTTAAAGAAACGGCTCAGATTAGTCATTACCTCCCATGCTAAAAACTATCACTCCCAGGACATCAGTGGGAATGGTACAAAAAGGACCCCCCCAAAATCTGCTCCAAGGAGAACATGGGAAAAGCATATCAAAACCAACTTTTTCAGAACTCTGGAAATTAGCCAAAGGCTCACAACAATCAGAAGAGTGTTTAGTCAACAAAAAATGGCTGCATCTTGATAAGAATAGCAAGCTTTGTCAAGTTTTAACTTGCCCTATTCCCATTCCACCTTCCTGAGCTCTGCAGTAGCTTTGAAAACCAACAGCTTCACAATAATTGCAACCATGAAAACCAGCTACAACAAGAACAACTAGACAGAAGACCAAAAAGAAAATGGAAGTCTCAATCACTCATCTATAAAATGACAAGAAATCATCTCATCATTCACTGTGAAGGTTAAGTGAGATAATACGTGGCATACTCTGAGCACAGTGCCTGGGACATGGTAAGTAAATAGGAAAGATATTAGGAGAAACCCTGTGTATCTAGTAATTTTCCATAGCAAATGTGGAGAATTTTACAAAGTAGCTTATACATTGTCATATATTCTTTTTGAGTTAAAACCTAAGGTATTTTTTTGTAATAAGTTTCCACTGTGCTCGTAGAGACATTCCTGCGAAGTAGCAGAGTGAAGAAAGAGTCTTCCCCACAGTGATCTCCACTGCTGAGTTAGGGGAGAGGGCAACATGTTCTCTAGTGAAAGAACAGACGATCTAAAGAGGATGTGATTACTAGTAGTACTTGTAGTACCATTTGAAAAGAAAGAAACATCAACCTGAGAGATAGGCAAGATTTCATTATTTATCTGTTTTACCAGAGACTACCACTGTCCCAAGAGGTTAAATCACTTGGCTAATATGTAGATTCCACATCTCATTCTTAATCTAGTGTTCTTACACATTTTGTCTCTCCTTGATCTTTTATGTCATTCTAGAAAGAAGGGACCTGATTTCCCTTTCATCTCAATGACAATGTTAGCACTCCTTGAAATACCAAAGTTTCTCCTTGTCATGGTCCTAGTAAGCACCGAGGAAAATACTCTTCAAGGATCTGAGATAAAATTTTTAGGAAGCATCCAAAATTGATTTTTATTTTTCTAAGGCTAAGGTTAGGCAAGCAATATATTTGAAATTCTCCTTTTTAACATCCAAATAAGATCATTTTCACACCATTTTAGCTAAAATGTGAAATTTTTACTTGAAAAATGAGGTGCCCACTGTCCCAAAGGAGATAATCTATGCTGAAAAATATCAGCTTCCCTCAAACTTATGTCAGAGTGTCCACTAAAGATTTCATGGGACAATATCCAGATGCTAACTGGTAGGTATCATGGAAATAAAAAATGATCTCATTTTCACTAGAGATGGGGCTTAAATAGTTCAATTATCTTAGCAAACTATTCCATCAAAAAATCTGAAAGTAAAAATAAGACCTGGTGTTAAAATCTACGATCACCATTAAAGGGTAATAAAAATATTATTCAGGGATTCAGCAAGTATTTGAAGATAAGGATGCTCAGACCTTCTCAATTAGTTCACTTATAGATGTGCTTCCAGGTCTTTATTTCTTTTTATATATTCAAGAAATAATTTTTAAGAATCCACTATATTTCTTCTTGGGAATAAAAAGAAACAAACTACTGATACACAAAACAATGTGGATGGATTTCAAACGCATCATGCTAAATGAAAGAAGTCAGACACAAAGGACTATCCACTGTATGAGGCCATTTATATAATATTTTAGAAAAGGTAACAGCATAGGAACAGAAAACAAATTGATGGTTGCCAGGGACTGGGGATGAAAGCAAAGTAGGAAAGTGACTACAGAGAGGTGCATGAGGGACTTTTGGGAGTGATCTAACTGTACTTTATCCTGATTATGGTAAAAATTACATGACTCCATACATCTGCCAAAACACATGAAAGTATATGCTTCAAAGTATAAATTTTATTGTTTATAAATTATTTTTCAACTTAAAAAAGAAGAAGCAGTCATAAAATCCCTAGCTTTAGCCTGCCTCCCTCACACACACAAACACACCAAATCACAAAGAACCTATCATAGGTCAGAGGTGAGCTTAGCACTGACAATGGAATGTGAACAAGATAGATTCCCTGATCTCAGGAGCCTATATCTAGAAAGGGAAATAATCTTTTAAAAAATAATCACAGGATAAAGTATATAATCACAAATTCGAGTAAGTACAATAAAGAGGGCAATAAGAATAGTTAACATAAAGAAACCTAATTTAGACTTTTGTGGATTATATGTGCTTTGGTTTGAAATCTTTTCTAAATGGTAAGACTTGTTTCCAGGAGCTCAGGCTCATCTAGATCTCAGAAGAAACATGGGTCTTTGATTTAGTCACTTGGGTCCTAGAAGTGGGGAAAAGCTACAGTGAGAGGGAGAACAGCGACAGCCCGTTGAGCCAAGAGAGAGTCTCTTTATATTAAAATTCCAGGACACTTCCACTCACCAGAAAGCTCCTGGACAAGGGAACAAACCTGTGTGTGAGATTGTTACTCATGGAAAGCGCAGGTTTAATTAAGATCATTTGTATGTTATTAATAAAAATGTGTAATATTTATGAGCTTGATTCTTGTCTGCTCCTTGCCTCTCACTCTATTTAATTAGCTGTGTGTAGGAGGTGCTGAGTTGCAAGAGCCCCTTTATTTTACAGTGATATTCCCAGTACAGCTTGAGATGTGTTTGAAACATAACAAAGAGAAAATTAAACTGTTCCTTTGGCCCTAATATAAAGGGAACTCTGGGCTCACACCTTCACTGAAATTGCTCCTGCATTTGAATTACATTCTATCCCTGGTGGTTAAGATGAGAAAGAACTTGCCCCATGAGTAGAATATTTTCAGCATTACTGAAAAAGAAAATTCAATCCTTTACTGAGTGTTATAGAAATTAATAAGAACACACTTTAAAAATCACCATATAAATATGCACACATATTTATGCACATATGCACATATATATGTCACACACATATTTTTCAGAAGGAAAGAAGAAAATTCAACTCTCAATATTTGTAAAATTAATTAATAGTGAAATCTTTACTTCCAAGTACTTAAAGCAGAAATTCACTGTAGAAGTAGACCATAGGAGTATAATTGTAATAATAGCTAACATTTCTCTGGCACTGTATGCTAGACATTGTTCTACAAGCTTTACACACATTAACTCATTTTAAGCTCTCAACACCCCTATAAAATTAAATACTATTATCACCAGCTTCATTTAGCAGATGGCAAATGGAGACTTGAAGAGGCTAAGTAACTTGCTCAGATCAAAAGTTAACTAAGAGTAGAGGTGATTGGGGTGCCTGGGTGGCACAGCTGGTTAAGCGTCTGACTCTTGGTTTCAGCTCAGATCATGATCTCAGAGTTGTGAGATCAAGCCCTACATTGGGCTCCATGCTCAGCACAGAGTCTGCTTGAGAGTCTCTCTCCCTCTCCCTCTGCCCCACCCACTTGTGCACGCGCACACTCTCTCTCAAATAAATAAATAAATCTTAAAAAGAAAAAGAGTAGAGGTGAGGTCAAATCTAACCTATTTGAATCCTCCCTAGATGAACTCTCCCTGTATTCTTTTAGCTATGTATCAATTTCATCAAATAAGTATAGATATGTGCATTTTTTGACACCCAGAGTAGTTTTGCTTAATATTAAGATCGTTATAGATGTGTACATTCTAAATTTCTACTATGGATTACTGTGGTTTCCTCCTAGTCAGAGATAACTTTCCTCTTTATGAGAAAAAATATGATCTGAATAAACAAATGAACAAAACCTTTGGATATATAAAATAGTATTTTTGAGCATATTTATGAATTCAAACAGTGGAAAATCAAAGTTCCCTGAACTTTTCACATGGTATTAAGTATTAAAAGAAGGATGGGATAAGCTGGACACAGAGGTGGGTAATGATGACGTTTATTAGATATGTTACCATTTTATTTTATAAATAACAGACACCGCGTTCAGCTATTTCTCCATCTCAGTGTGGACCTGCAAAACTGAGTCCCCTCTCTTTGATCCCATCTCCCCACCTCCCACCTCGCAAGCTGTTTTCAGGCCACGCTTAGGCCTGAGGATGTTGTGGCCAAGGCTTCTCAAATTCTATTCCTTAGCTCATTTTCCTGCTCTCAATAAGACCCATTGGTAGGTGTGATCCCTTTGCCCCTACACTCTCCTCCACTGGTTTTTCAGGCTCTGCTTACAGTTCCCACTAACTACCCATTTCAGATCACCAGCCTCCCCCTGCCCTCCCACAGAAGACTCTACAGTCCTCCTGGATCAAGCAGTGCCTGTGTAGCTCCCTGGCTCCAGTTCCGTTTCTGGCATCTCAGCATTCTATCTTCCCATGAAGTTATACAACAGAAAAATCATAGCCCAGATTTAAAGTTACATTTTCTCATGTCATAGGAGATTAAACACTGCTCTTGAATGACAAGTTCACTTGGATGTCATGCCCAAATCCATATGACAAGCAGTGGCTACTGAGCTTGGGACAAATTCAGTAGGAAGGTGAAATGAAAAATATCAAAATAGGAATAGCAATGCAACATATCTAAAGCCTCTGGCAATGTTTGGGGGTTAAACAATAGATTTCAGCTGACAAGAAATAGGTCCTATTTGTTGAGGACTAAATAGGCATCAGCACTGTTGTCAAACAGGGAGTTAGTGGATCTTAAAACAAAGTAACAGCCTTTAAAGTGTTTGTGTTTTAACTGGGAGAACACACATGTACAAATGACAAAATACAACAAAATGGCATCATACAAACTAAATATATAAGTGCTAAGGACAAAGTGTTGATTAAAGGGTCATGAGGCTAACTAGGCTTCCAGGAATGGTTAGGTTTTGAAACAAGTTTTGAAGATGGTAATGGAAGGCAACTAGCAGAGAAGAAGTGGGAAAATTTATGCAAGAAGATGTTCAGAGACTTGACCCAGTAAGATGGAAATTTTGGTAGCTAATTGTTAGGTATGTAAGATGGTTATTTCAAAGCTGCCAACAGCTTTTTGTTTGGGTTTGGTTTGGTTTATATTTTCATTCAAAGTGGGTAGGGGTGTATTCTTTTGTCTTAGAAAAATTTCTTACTTAGAGAATTATGATTATGTAAAAATGAAGCCTAAATTCAAATCTGGAATGGAAAATATGAGACTGTAAATAGTAAACTGCTCTGCATGATTTTGCCAAAGGTTATCACCATGGACTGAAGTGCCTCTCCTAGAGAAGAAAGGATTTTCTTGACTTTCTAGAGCCAATGAAGACCTAATGGCCAGGGCTCCAGGTAGGAGGAGCATGGTCAAAGGCCATGGTGTGTTAAACTGGTCCTTGCAATATGGTGCTAGGACTGGGCTTAGGGGAAGGTTGGAAGATTGAGGTGATAATAAGGTACCTCTTCTAGAGGTCTTGACCAATGAACTCCAGGGCTAGCTAACATCCTGTGTAGCTCCCTTTCTGATGATTAATTCTCTTCTATTATTCCCCATTGTTGGTAAAGTTTTGTAAACTACTTAGCCTGGTCTTAGAAGTGCTTGGAAAATGAACTGTGTCCACGATGAGACTTAACCAAAGTGAAGAGATTCCCAGAGGCCTGGAGAAGCAGATGTGAAACAACTAGAGTCTACTGACAAAGCCAGACAGAAAAGAAGTATGTGAGAGCCCTTTAAAGGCTAGATTCCTTCCTGATTTGGGGATGGAAAGGGGACTTATAAGTTGTTATCAGGTATTAAATAAAAGATACTCTCTGGAGCCTGAAGAACTTGGGATATTTCAGGGTTGATCACATGTGAGACGGCAGAAGTCCAAATTTGGGGTTTTATAAATTAAAAACCTAGAGATGCACCACTCACTGGAAATCCTTAGGGATGAGCATGAGCTACTTGAACTTAGCTGTAATTCACTGTGACACCCAGAGCAAGTCAGGTAACTTCTCTGAGCCTCAGTTTTATCATCTACAAAGGGAAAGGAATTCATGTCTAAGAAAACTGTAAGATCAAAAGCTTTGCAATTCTGTCTTCTTGCTCCCTCACCTTGATGCTCTATAAAACAGAAAACCTAAAGAAAAAAATAGAAATCAAAAGCTATGGAAAAAGAAAGTCATTGCTGTAAATATCAAGAACCCAGATGGTCAGTAACTATATAATATACTACCGTGCCATGTTTTATTATGGTTATTATAGGCACATTATCGACCGACCTTCTTAGGAATTCACATTTTTTTAGTGACTAGACCATCTCATCCCCAGTATTCTCTTCTTTTATCTCAACAGTACTCTTGCTTTATTTCATTACTGTCTGTCTTCCTGATTAAAATATAAGTGCCATGGGAGTTTGTCTATTTTCTTTACTGATGTATTTCCAGCACCTAACACAGTACTAGGCACATGATGGCTACTCAATAAGTATTTATTGACTAAATAAATAAAGAGGAAATGAATGACACTCCCTATGTCTTCACCCTTTTAGGAAATCAGACATTGAGCGGCACCTGGGTGGCTCAGTTGGTTAAGCAACTGCCTTTGGCTCAGGTCATGATCCCAGGGTCCTGAGATCGAGCCCTGCATTAGGTTCCTTGCTCAGTGGGGAGCCTGCTTCTCCCTCTCCCTTTAACTGCTACTTTGCCTGTGTGTGCTCTCTCTCTCTGTCAAATAAATAAATAAATAAATCGTTTTTAAAAAAAAGGAAATCAGACATTGAAGGGCTTATATTTTACATGTTACAGTATATAGTAACCCAAAATCACAGTATTAAGATTGCCTACCAATTCTTTCAGTTACCAACCATGCAAATACTGTTTCCAACAGATTTGTTTCTAATGAAAGTGTCTGATCAGATAAAGTATGGTGCCCAAGGATCACAAAAATAGTTACTTTATGAATTAAGATACCTTACAATTTCTGGTGAGATTTTTTTTTTCCATTCACATTTTTGTTCTTAATGATCCAAGACCTTGATAACATGAAAAATACCAGGAAAAAGTCATGCTGGGCTACCTAGGAATGAGGAACAAAGCTTAAAACCTGTTAAGGCCACCTGATTGTATCACCATCATCACTTCCATCAGTAATTAATGGCAATGAAGCTCTTAATGTAATCAAAACATAATAGTATTAATTTGAAAGACTGAAGAACAACTTTTTGCCCAAATGAAAAGATGAGTCCTGCACCCACAGTGAAAAAGACCAGTATTCTGTTCTCTCTGTTTATTCCTAGGTCCTAAGAGATTTCAAATTCTAGCTAAAACTCTTAAGTGAGAGACTTCTAATGGAACTTAAATTCCTTTGAGGTCTACAAAACAATTTCATCTGATCAATAATATTGGTGAAGCTTACCCACCAAAGCACCAATTTTAGCAGTTAAAACTAAACTCAGTTTCTTCCACTTATATTTAAGAGAGAAATGGACCAGAGTTAGTGTCGGAAGAAACCCAAGGGGGTAGAAGAAAGTTGAGTAATGTCAGTAAATTTTCCAACGAGATGTAACACACATTGTGCTGAAACCTATGGGATGGTGACTTTATTATTTACAGAGATACTCTTAAAAATTTCCAACATCAGCTCTGAAAGCACTGTGGAATAGTACTACTGGGGTAATTGCATACTCTGAAACATTGACTGAGCAGGCATGGGAGACAGCTTAACAGCTAAGTTGCTGGTGTACATAGTTTCATGAGTTGGGCCCAAGGGTTACATTGATAATTTAACCAAAGACTTTTTGTCCTTTTCACAGCTAAAATAACGCTTCATATCAAAAAGATTTCTCCTCCTAGCCCCCAAGTTTGTAAAGATAACTTGTTTAGATAAAAGCAGTAAAACTCATTATAAAAAGAAGAAATCAACATGTATCCATAAAAAATTTGTTCTCTCATTCAAAAACAATTTCCCACTCGGTTCCATCTTGTATGGACATCTTTCCATGAATTGTGAGTCTTTCACTGTCCATAGACACAATTATATACACACACACACACACACACACAGTACCTAGTACCAGCTAATACCTGTTTAGGACTTGAACTTCTTAAGGACAGGACTAATATGCTTTATGTCCAGACAGAAAGAATACTCAACCCTTATAATAATACCAAACATCAATTTGCCATTGACAGCCTTACTCCTGCCCTATTTTTAACTATTGACTTTGGTACTTCTTTTCCCATTTTCACTTTATTCTGTAAACTCTAGCATCTGTATAAATTTGACTCCTGACAACAGTGACTCCAGTTCCAACCTTAGTTTCACATCACTTAGGACTCCACCTCTCCTGCTTCACTCTGTCCCCATAATGTCTTTCCGTCAACACTCAGCCTACAAAAAGGATCTGGGTTTTTCATAAATCTTATATTCTCCTATCATCTAATAGATACTTTTAAAACTTTTTTAAAACTTAAAAATAGAATAAAAAATTTTTAGTTATTGGGAAGCAGAGAACATGACATCTGAATTGATTTCATTGAAGACAATGAAAATTTTAAGAATGGCTTCTCCCAAAAAGTTACATAGCACAAGCACTGCATGTTGGTTTTTTATGTAATGGGTGCTGTTATTGTACTTCCTGAAACCATGGCACTTGGAAAAAAATATTAATTGACTGAAACACCATAAATACTGTGCTCACTAGAGAGGCCGTTAGAGCTTATATGTGCTCTTATATATTGATTACCAATGGTTTTCCTTATTGGTAATGTTTCTGATTATTTTTTTTTTTAGAAAAGTGGTTAAATGTCTCTGATATCATCCACATCTGAAAAAAAAAGTGTCTATCCATCTGTGGAAACTGTTACCTTACTACCTTGCTGGGAATGGGTTAACATCTCATTTTCATTCAGGTGTTGGTTGAGTGCTCACTATACACCAGGCCCTGGCATGCTCACTAGAGTCTCAACAATGACCAGGACAAACTGTTCCCCCTAATGGCTCTATAATCCAACAGAAGAGACAAGAAATAAAGAGACAAAAATAAAACAAAAAGTAAATTTAAAAAATCAAAGACAATACAATATGACATGGTCCAGTGTTAAGAAGGCACATAAGTGGGACATACCCTAAGTAGGCCTAGGTCATGCTGGGTTCTGATTTACATATCTGCCTGGGGAAAAATCAGGACAAATAGACCGGGCCATCAGAGCAGAGAAAAAAGTGCCTTAAGCTTGGAGAGAAAGTTTCCGTTGACTTAAGAAGGAGCCAGAAAGATGTCGACTTAGGTGGTGTCAGAGAGTAGGAGACATGAGTTACCAAGGACCTGATTGCTACAGGGCCTGTAGCAATGGTGATGTGAGGGACAGAAATGGTGACAAAAACAAGTGGTAGCACTCTGCCAGGAGTTTCATTTAAAAGGATAACACAATCAGAGACTCCCAGTGTTTTGTACCTGCTTGAAATGAAAAAATAAGAAAAAGATGTTGAGAATATATTTAGGTTTTGTGGACTGTTTCCTTCACTGTACAAAAGCTTTTTATCTTGATAAAGTCCCAGTAGTTCATTTTTGCCTTTGTTTCCCTTGCTTTGGAGATGTGTCTAGCAAGAAGTTGCTGCAGCCGAGGTCACGTGTGGAATTTAAGAAACTAAAAAGAGAAGTATAGGGGTAGGGAGGGAAAAATAAAACAAGATGAAATCAGAGAGGGAGACAAACCATAAGAGACTCTTAACTCTAGGAAATAAACTGAGGATTGCTGGAGGGGAGGGAGGCGGGAGGGATGGGGTAAGTGGGTGATGGACATTAAGGAGGGCACGGGATGTAAGGAGCACTGGGTGTTATATAAGACTGATGAATCACTGACCTCTACCTCTGAAACTAGTAATACATTATATGTTAATTAAATGAATTTAAATTAAAAAAATAAATAATCAAATACCCAAAAAAAAAGGCTCAGAAAAAAGAAGAAATCAATATATTTATATTTAGGTAAAACATAATGTTTAAAATCATGGACTTTGCAGGCAGCTTAAATTTCAATCAACTTTTCTTTGGGCAAGTTTCTTAACCTTTTCTCTGTAAAAGGGGTACACTATTAGCACGTACATCATAGGGCCACTCTGAGGAGTAATGGAGATAATACATGAAAATTCTTTACTTACCAGTGACAAGACAATTATCACTTTTTTACTAAACCCCCACACAGTTTTCTCATGACAGCAGTTGCATTAACTGCCCTCTCTGTATGGCCATTTCTGCTGCTGCCTGACTTGAGGGAATGGCCCCACTCTTTCTTCCTGCTCTCTTGGCATCAGGCTAATTTAATGAAAATAGGAATCTGTAAATTAAGTCTTATGCATGATGCTATTAGTACCATCTCCCCCATCCCTCCGATTACAAGCACATAGACCCTTTTCGTCTTAAGAAGAGTTTAACAATGATAAGCAAAGACTCTGGGGCCAGATGAGGGTGACCAACTGTCCCAAGACTGAGGGGTTTCTAAGGACATGGGAACTTACAGTGATAAAACTGAGATTGTTCCTCCCACAAAAATGGGACAGTTATTCACCCTAGAACACACTGCCTTTGTAACCTTGCATCAGTTACTATCCTTTCTGTGCCTTAGTTTCCATATCTGAATATAGAGATTATAATTATTCTCTTTCACAAAGTTTAGCTTTTGGAAGAGCAAATGAATTAACATGTAGAGTGTTTAGGATCATGTCTGGAGTATAGTAAGCACTCAATAAGTGTTGGTTATTAATACTAGTTATTAATACTAGTCACTATAAGGAAACACGGCATAAGAAAACTAACACATGAGGACATGGGAAAGAGCCCAGGATCTTATGAAGTCCTTACAGCCCAATAGTGGAGCACCTGTAAAGGACTTTTTCCCAGCATCATCATTTCATGACCCTTCTGTGAAATATGAGGAAAACAAAACAAGCAAATAAACCAAAACAAGAATATTATATGAAGAAAGATGAATAAGAAAAATATAAATTAAAAGTAGCCTGAACTGTTAATTCATTACCTATCAGACAAGTAAAAACAATACAACAAATAAACAAACAAACAAAAAACTCCAGAAGTTTGACAAACATTCAGTTACTAAAGCTGCAGGGAATAGACAATCTCATACTGTAGTAGAGGGAATGCAAAATGGTCAACTTCCATGGAAGAGTATCTGATGCATTTGAACCACAATAGTGCTTTTGGGAATCTATCTTGCAGTTACTCTTATACATGTATCACAGGATATATGCACAAGACTATCCACTAGAGAACCATCATAGCAAAAAACTGGAAACAAGCCAAGTGTCCCAAAATAGAAGACTGGTCGATTGAACTATGGCACATCCATACAGTGGAAGATGATGTAGAAGTAAAATCAGAATGAGGAAGTTCTCTGTGTATTAATATGGAAAGATCTCTAAATACATTGTTCAGTAACAAAAAATAAGGCACAATATAATATATAATATACCATATTTTATGGGGAAAAGGGGGAATAAGAATATACATATATACTCACATATAAAAATATATAACATTTATGCTTATATACCCATATTAAAGAAACACCGGAAGAAGAAGCATGAGAATAACTAAAATGATTACTTAGGGAAGAAAGAAATAGGGTAAATGGAAATAAAATATCTTCATGTAGATCTTTTATTTTTATTTTTTCCTTTCCAAATGTAGTGCCTATCAAAAAGATAAATTTTAAAAAAGAAAATGTAAAAAATCAAGATATCTACATCATCCACTTAAAGATTGATACCATTTACTTCTCTGAACAAAATCTCATTTGAAAAGACAGGAAATTATGTTGAACACTACAATGATGTGCTACATCCACCCAAACAAATAAACCAAAAAAGATTTCTGACATGTGACTTGGAGGACCACTCCCTTCCCCCTAAACAGAAAGGAAGCGAGGTTATTGTTCTGAGAGCACTGATGGACAGTCCCGGCTCATTCACAAATCTCTTCCCCTCTCAACACAACAGTGTGACCAGCATCTGAGAGGAGAAGGGAGGCAGTGTGACTTCCTTTTTCAGGCAAGATAAGGTTTCATCATCCCATCCTTTTTACACTTGCACGTTAGGAGATCTGTTCTGCTTTTTCTGTTAATTGGAATCGGCTGCTTTGGGCTCTGACACAGGCATTTAGCACTAACAGTCAATTGCTCTTTCCTCAGCCATCTGGCAAAAGAGTTGAAACCAGCAATTTTCTGAGTCAGAATTAGACATCTGAAAAAGAATGTGCACATAGGCAAACCCCTTAGAAGTGCAGAATGAAAGAAAGGGGCAGGTAGTGGGATGCTGTACACCCCACTCTGGAGTGATGGGATTTCAAGGAGGGGAACCAAAATGGCACTCTGGTTTCCTGACACCCCGCTGCCACTCTTCCCCAAGTGAGTGAGAGGAGCTCCGGATTAGGCAGTCTCTCTCCCTTACCTTCCATCCTAAAGGGCGGGAGCTACCTTAGCTCTGGCCCCCTCCCCTCGCCCTGCCAGATGGGTGTACTCACTTAGACATTCTCATCTTTAGATCATGAGCAGTCCTGTTTATTTCTGCAGGATCTATGGAGCATCCTGGTTTCTGTGACAGCAGCTTGTCCTGGGACTTCAAGCTCTCTGACTGCTATTGCTCTATCCCCTGCACGTGGTCCTTTTTCTCTGCCCTTTAAATGTTGGTTGGGCTCTTGGCTTCTGTCCTCCACTTTCCTTACTCAATACATTTATTCTCCTGTTTGCAAATGTAAGACATTTGCAGGCCTAAAGGCCCCCATGAAAATAATGCTGGTTTAGTTATTAAGGGGGAACTCATATTACACCCTTTCTGATCCTGGTTACTTTTTTTTTTTTTTTTTTTTAGAGGGGGAGAGAGAGAGAGGTGGGGAAGGGCAGAGGGAGAGGGAGAGAGAGAATCTCAAGCAGGCTTCACGCCCAGCCTGACATGGGGCTCGATCTCACAACCTTGAGATCATGACCTGAGCCAAAATCAAGTCAGATGCTTAACTGACTGAGTCACCAGGCACCCCTGATCCTGGTTACTTTTTATATTTTAGTGAAGCATCACAGTCTCTTTACGCAAAGGCAGCAGTGAATATGTTTCTGTCATTCCCTGCCTTCTAACTGCAGTTCTTTCTAGTAAAGGGTTAGGGTTATCCAAAACTTGGGCAGGATGCCCTCATCCACCACCAGTGTCAATGGCTCCGAAACTACACAGTTAAGACTTAAGTGTTAGTAAGGTACAAATCATGTCCCTTCTAGATTGATGGCTCTATTATCACTGAATCACCCACACATTGCTGACACCCATTATGGCCCCATTTTGGCCCCACATATCCTCTGCCTAGCAAACACACATAGAAGACGCAAGCATCCATCAGGTTCATCAGGGACAGCAGCTGTGTTCGGTATACCTGCCCTTGCATCTCTCCCAAAGAGGAAATACGCACCGGCTCTGAGCATCTTCCACCTGCTGAATCCCCTTGCTTACCCTCAATCCTGCTCCACATATCCACATCATCAGGAGGGAAGATTGGCATGACAGAGAGTTGGGACATACCCGTACTATGTAACACAGAATTCAGGTAGTGTGGCCCTTCCTCCCACCTATACCATGCTACATGATTCGATCTGTGTATTAATTCAATCTGTGAGACTTTTTGTTTCATAACCCCTGTAAAAACTTGTTTGGTAGCATACTTGAAGGTTACCATGCATTAGAATAATTTCCCACAAGAGAACCTTTTACTGGCTGGTCTCTCTTTCTCTGTGAAATGTTTCTTTATCTCTATTCCACCCTATGAATACAAGTTATTCTTCCTTTTCCCCCAGTTTTCAGATTTTCTTAAAATAATTCCATAATTTGGAAAGCAATTGTGCTTTTCAAAAGGGTGAAACGACCCACTGCTCCCTACCGAAGCCCAGGCACTAAGTTTTAGCAGTCAATACCCAGACTAGTCCCTGGTGGGGTAATACAGTAGACATGCATGGTCAATTCTGTACATGTTGGCTTCTCTCCTCTGTCAGAGACCACCCACTTGCTTTCTTCCCCTCACTCCCCACTCTACTCAGGTGTTTATGACTTATCTGCAGACCCCAGACTAGCCTAAAGCATCAGACTGGCTCAATGCTGGGTTCTTAGTGCTGGTGTCTATTGCAATTCAGTGACTGGGAGAGGGGGGCTGTGGGAAATGGCTTTAGGAAGACTGACTAGCTAATTGGAAAGGTGCTCATAGCCTCTGCTGCTGGAGACAGACTGCAGTGTGTATCATTCTGGACCCCTTTTAAGCCTGCCATGGTAATATATTCTTTCTCCAAACCAAGCACAATGTAATCACTTAAATGTAAACTTCTTCCAAGACCATCACACACAGTTGTACCTCCCTGACATTACAGACCCAGGTCAACTTGCTTGAATTTGGAGCGTTCATGGTCTCATGGCCATTGTACACATCATTACACAGAATCCCATTTCTCTGGCATTTCCTATTTTCATTTTCAAAAGGTAACTATAATTTCAGAGGATGCAAAATGATAGCTCATGCCATGTCAACATTAAGTAATTAAGAACTTTCATATTCTAAAAAAAATTCAGATTTCTCGACTCTCTTGAAAAATGAGAGCTCTGGATCTATGATCTCCCATGGAAACAACAGGTTGTCCTTTTTAGACAGGGCATATGCTCTCCAATTCCTCACAGACACCTCCACCTATTTACATTTCCTGTGTGGCCCTCCTAGCCTGAACCACTAGTTTGGGTCTTCCTGGCAATTGCCTCATGTTTTACCCAAGGCATCGGCTGCCTATTATCCATTCTCTTTGTCTAATTTGCAGGCTTTCTGTGGCCCAGTTCCCTTGTGCATATTCTTGCTCTCTGAGTATGACCTGACCTTGGCCAATCTTCTCGCCACCCTGGCCTTAAACCAGTAATGTGACCTGACATCAAGAACTCTGAGGAGGCTGTGGGATCCTCTTTAGGTGTTCTGATGTTCACTTTCAGTACTTCAACATATGGGTCATCACACCGACATAGCAAATATTGTCAGAACCCCAGAAGCTTCTTTAAAAACTAGTCAAGGGGGTGCCTGGGTGGCTCAGTCGTTAAGCGTCTGCCTTCAGCTCAGGTCATGATCCCGGGGTCCTGGGATGGAGCCCCGCATCAGGCTCCCTGCTCAGCAGGAAGCCTGCTTCTCCCACTCCCCCTGCTTTGTTCCCTCTCTCGCTGTGTCTCTCTCTGTCAAATAAATAAATAAAATCTTTTTAAAAAATTAAAAAAATAAAAATAAAAATTAGTCAAGTACTTCAGAAGTCTAATGTTAAAATCCCTCAGGCCTGTGATCTATCTATTCAGTTGGCACCAAATGTCTCCTGAGATTAAACAAAGCCCCAAGAGATAATGAGATGAAATGGCTTGACCTTCAGATATAAGATCTCTCCTTTCCTTCTGAGCCTGTCGCTGCTTCAGATTATTTTTATCATTTTTCAAAGCAGCAACGTTTATTTCCTCTGCTTCAGTGAGCTGTGCAGATGCAAGGTCTAGAAGGAATATTTAGTGGTCGCCATGGTTACCATTAGTCATATGAAGTTATAGCTAGTGTGCTGATTCCTCTCTTCACAGCTGTAAAAAGAAAGCACTCTCCAAAAAGCAGGCTTGCTGGGGCTCCGAAGACTTTGATTCTGTAATGCACCCAGTCCCTCTAGTAATTTATCTTGATCTGCAAGCTTAATTTGCACTCTAAAGATTTTAGGCAGAGAAAGTTTCATAGAACTTGAAAGCTAGAAGGGAACTTAGAGATAATTTAGCCTCAGCCTCTCATCCTACAAATAAGAAAACTGAGGCCCAGAAAGGAGAAGGGACTCAGGTATACACAGTAGGTCAATTAGTCACCAAAACATGTATAATCAGTAAGTACTAGGGCCAGGTCTCCTTCTGTCTCCACTCTGTCTCTCATCCTAAATAATCAGAGATGCTAAGTAGTATAAAGATCTAGGATAGACAAAGACTATGCAAATCCACTGCAAGGCATGGAAATCTGATCCTACCTGGAGGAATCCTTGAAATGGAGCTTGAGCCAAAAACCACAAATGGCCTCTAAGACCCTATTAGCCTTGGAATATCAACTGAGTTTTATGATTAGTTAAGTACACATGGTACAGTCACTCCAGTGACTTCAAAATGAGGCTATTTGTCTCCTGATTTTGATCAGTTGTCTGAAAAGTGGGTGCCCCACAGTCCTGTATCTTATTCTGGGGTCTTGATCTCTTACCATCTCACAAATTCTCTACCCCCTGACTCAGTGTTCAATAGATCCTCACTTCCACTAAGCCCAGGAGAATGACTCTTACTCTATTGCCTTGCATTCATATCATATATGAATATTTTAGACAAGAATCAAGAAATGCCCTTTACACTTTCTAATGTAAGAAAGGTTTGGGGTGGGGTTGGAAAAGGTTTATTTATTTATTTGAAAGAGAGAGGGAGGGGGAAATGGGAGAGGGAGAGAGAAACTCAAGCAAACTCAATGCTGAGTGTGGAGCCCAAAGCAGGCCTCCATCTCACAGCCCTGAGATCACGACCTAAGCCAAAACCAATTGTTGGATGCTTAACCTACTGCAACACCCAGGCACCACAGAAAGGTTTTCTAATTGGGTTCATGAATTCTCTACTTAACTAGTTTTTGCCTGAATAGCCTCAACATTAGATGACCTGCACCAGTACTGCCTTGCAAATCTTGTTTCTAAATACCATTCCTCACTAGAAAGAACTAGAATTCTTTGGAAAAAGGAAGGCTGAGACAAAGAAATACAAAAAGGGTTTGGAATATTTTGTCATACTAAAAAGTAAGGAAGTGCTCAAGAAAATGATAAACTATATCATGGACTGAATGTCTGTGTCTCCTTAAAAATGCATATGTTGAAGCCCTAACCCCTGATGTGACTGTATTTGGAGATAGGGCCTGTGAGGAAGTGATAAAGGTTAAATGAGGTCATAAAAGTGGGCCCCATTCCAATAGGGCTGGTGCCCCTATTAGAAGGGGAAGAGACACCAGAACTCTCTCTCCCCACCATGTGAGGAAAGAGAGAGAAGGTGGCCACCTGCAAGCCAAGAAGAAAGCTCTCACCAGGAACCAAATTAGCCAGCACTTGCTCTTGGACTTCCCAGCCTCCAGAATGGCTAGAAATAAATTTCTGTTGTTTAAGCCACCCAGTCGTGGTATTTTGTTATAGTAGCCAGAACAGATTAACATAGGAGATATGTCAGAAGGACTTTCAGGGCACTCATTGGACAAATCCGGGTTAATTTGAGTTTCAAAATGAATTAACTGATAGCACTGGATTACAACTCACTTAACAAAAATAAGAATCCATTAATTCAAATAAATAAGGAAAGGGAAAATTTTTCTTACAATAGAATGCATAATATAATAGAGTGATAAAACTAGAAGGAAATAACAAAATGAAAAGGCAATCCACAGAATGAGAGAAAATATTTTCGTATCATATATCTCATAAGGGTTTAATATCATATATATATATTTATAAAAATATTTTCATACCATATATCTCATAAGGGTTTAATATCATATATATATATATATAAAACTCAGACAACTCAATAGCAAAAAATCATCATCATCATCCAATTAAAAATGGGAAAAGACCTGAATATATTTTTTCCAAAGAAGACATACAAATGGCAAATGAATACATGAAAAGATGCTCAACATTGCTAATCATCAGGGAGATGCAAATCAAAACCACAATGAGCTACCACTTTACACCTGTTAGAATGTCCATTATCGAAGAGGCAAGAGATAAGAAGTATTGGTAAGGATGTAGAGAAAAGCAAACCCTTTTCCATACCATTGGTGCACTGTTCATGGGAATGTAAATTGGTGCAGCCACCATGGAAAACAATATGGAGGTTTCTCAAAAAATTAAAAATAGAGCTATGATGATATGATCCAGCAATTCCACTTCCACTTCTAGGTATATATTCAAAGGAAATGAAATGAGTATCTTATTTCAGGAAACAGAATCTCAGATATGTGCACTACCATGTTCATTGAAGCATTATTCACAATAGCTAGGATTCAGAAACAACCTAGGTATCCATCAACAGATGAATGGATAAAGATGCAAAACACACACACACACACACACACACAGTGGAATATTATTTGGCCAAGAGGAACAAGAAAATCCTACCACTTGTGACAACATGGATGAACCTGGAGGACATTATGCTAAATGAAATAGGCCAGACACAGAAAGACAAATACTATGTGATCACACTTACATGAATCTAAAAAAAGAATGTTGAACTCATAGAATGCTAGTCACCCAGTAGTCACCAGGGGCTAGGAGTAGGGGAGATAAGGTCAAAGGGTATAAGCCTTCAATTATAAAATGAATAAGCTCGGGGATCTAATATAAAGCATGGTGACTACAACTGTATAATATACTTGAAATTTGCTAAGTAAATCTTAAGCATTCTCACCACATACACAAAAAAAGGTAACTATGTGAGGTGATAGATGTGTTAATTAACTTGATTGTGGTAATCATTACACAATGTATACATAAATCAAATCATCATGCTGTATACTTTAAATATATACAATTTTATTTGTCAATTATACCTCAGTAAAGCTGAGGAAAAAATAAAAGTAGAGTAAATAAGAAAAGGTAGAAAATCACCTTTATTTTTTAAAACCATCATAATAATAACTGATTCAGGTAAGATTCATCAGTGGATGCTAAACCTATTAGGTGAAGGTTTGAGGATAGGAGGATATTAGTCTCAAATACCTCCTCACAGATAACAATAGGATGTAGAAGTTCTATAGTGGATATACCTGGCAGTCACCACCTTATACAAATGATCAAAGTTAATGAAATCAACAATAAGATAAACTGATACCATGTGCTTCCTGAGGTGATAAACTGGTAAAAACACACACCACTTTTTTTTTTAAGATTTATTTATTTTAATGAGAGAAAGAGATAAATGTGGGGAGGGGCAGAGGGAGAGAATCTTTGAAGCAGACTCCCCACTGAGCGCAGTGCCAAACATAGGGCTCGATCCCACAACCCACGAGATCATGACCTGAGCCAAAACCAAGAGTCAGACTCAGCTTAACCAACTGAGCCACCCAGGCACCCCAACACATACCACCTTTATGATATGCTTCCCAAAAATGCATAATCTAACTTAATCATGAAAAAAAAAAAAACCGAGACAAACCCAAACTGAGGTTTCTATAAAACATCTATCTAGCCATCATACTTCAAACAGGCCAATGTCATGAGAGACAAAGCTGAGGAATTGCTTCAAATTAAAGGAGACTAAACAGACATGACAACTAAATGCAATTTGTGATGCTGGGTTGGATCTTGGTTCAGAGAGAAAACAACTGCTATAAGAACGTTACTAGGAAAATTGTTGAAATTTTCATATTATCTGTATATTAAATAATAGCACTGTATCAATGTTGAATTTCCTGAATTTGATGATGGTACTGTGGGTCTATGAGGGAGAAGAGGGTATGATGTCTGAAACTAATTCTAAAGTGGTAGAAAGAGAGAGACAGAGAGACAGGAGTGGAGTAAAAGAAAATGAGGCAATATGTTAAAACAGGTAAATCCAGATGGGTTTAAAGAGTTAGTTCTTCGTACCACTCTTAAAACTTCTGTTCAGCTGGAAATAATTTCAAAATAAAAAGTAAAATTTAAAAACTCTTCAATTTCAATGGATCCAGGCAGATAGCAGGCAAGTGTAGGCAAGGTCATTTCAAACTGGCAAATGACAAGGAAAACATTATTTAACTACAGTTTGAATCTATAGCCAAAGGAAGATACATTGATTCATTCTTTTTTTTTTTTAAGATTTTATTTATTCATTTGAGAAACAGAGATACAGAGAGAGAGAGAGGATGAGCAGTGGGAGAGGCAGAGGGAGAGGAAGAAGCAGACTCCCCGCCGAGCCAGGAGCCCTATGTGGGGCTCGATCCCAAGACCCTGGGATCATGACCTGAGCCGAAGGCAGACGCTTAACCATCTGAGCCACCCAGGTGCCCCCACTGATTCATTCTTTAAGAAAACATTTATGGGGGCGCCTGGGTGGCTCAGATGGTTAAGCGTCTGCCTTCGGCTCAGGTCATGATCCCAGGGTCCTGGGATGGAGTCCCGCATCGGGCTCCCTGCTAGGCGGGGAGCCTGCTTCTCCCTCTGCCTCTGCCTCTCTCTCTCTCTGACTCTCATGAATAAATAAATAAAACATTAAAAAAAAAAAAAGAAAGAAAGAAAACATTTATGTATTAAAATTAAAAAGAGTTAATGTTTGTGAACACCGTGTGGTTACATGCCTCCCTACTGCCCCAGATTGCAGTTTCTAAATATGGCCGCATCCACATATATTCTATCCTACATGCCCTTTTTAAAATGTGGTATTAACATCCTCCATCAAGAGGCGGGGTGCATTTTTCTTTCTCATGAACCTATGCAGACCTTTAACTGCCTTGACCAAGAGAATACCATGGAAAAGATGCCATGTGACTTCTAAGACCAGGTCTTAAAGGCACTAAAGATTTTACCTTGTCTCTTGGATTGTGCACTTCATGGGATAAGCATGCAGGAAATGCAATAGGCGCATACTGATGAGAAAAGAGTTCATCTGTCTGAATAGAGCTTCACAAGAAATTCCAGGACCGTTACCTGCCATCTTGATCAGTGGGGGAGTTGCCACAGGCCTTCTTGATCCTGTGAACAAGCAGACACTCCTGCCTGATCTTTCCTCAGATATAATTATAATCTATAATTGTATAATGTTCAAGAAAACTTAATTATACGTCTTGATGATTGTGATATTGTTATATAAAAAGAAATTCATACTTGGTCTTTTTCCTTGGTTCCTGACACAGAGCTTTTAACAACCTTGAAATTTCCTGAATGATGGGAGTGATAGAAGCATCTTCTGTTATAATATTTGGTCTCCGTCCCCAGTTCCTGACACGGAGCACTTAACACCCTTGGAATTTCCTGAGTTATATGAGCACTTGTGGTATACTAATGAGGTGACTCCTGGCTGAGGATGGGGCCTGGTTGCCAGAAAGGCCAAGTCTTGATCAGAAGCTTGGAACTTTCAGCCCCACCCCTATACCTCTGGAGAGGGAAGAGGGATTAGAGATTGAGTTCAATCACCAATGGCCAATGATTTAATCCTCATGCCTACATAGTGGAACGTCCATAAAAACCCCTAAATGACAGGATTTAGGGAGCTTCTGGGTTGGTGAACACTTCCATGTGCCAGAAGGGTGGTACATGCCAACTCAATAGGGATAGAAGCTCTGGTGCTCAGGATCCTTCCAGACCTTGCCCTATATACACCTTCATCTGGTATTCATTTGTCTCCTTTATAATAAACTGGTAATAGTAAATAAAGTATTTCCCTGAGTGCTATAAGCCATTATAGCAAATTATCAAAACTGAGGAGGGTGGTGATAGGAACCTGAAGATAGCCAGACAGACAGAGGTACAGGAGGTCCTGAACTTGCAGTTGGCATCTGAGGTGGGAACAGTCTTGTGGGGCTGAGCCCTAAACCTATGGGCTCTGTGCTAACTCCGCATAGTTAGTGTCAGAATTGAACTGAATTGTAGGACAGCCAGATGGTGTTTAAAGAGTGAAGAATTGGTTAGTGTGGGGGAAAAAAAACCCACATTTTGTGTCAGAAGTATCAGGTAGTAAAATCAGCTTTGAATTACACAATGGGTAATTACACATTAGACATTACTATCTAAGAATTTAAACTCAAAAATTTTGAAAACAACACATAAAACTGAATTTGATGTTCCCCATCCATCATCCCGATATTGATACAGAGGACAATAAACTGATTCAGCACACATCTTTATATGTAGTAAGAGCTTGCCCGATGTTTCCAGAAGTCCCCTTTTTATATACCTTGTTCACCACTGAGGATGCAATCAGCATGCAATAAATAATAACAATACCTTTTCTCTTCAGTGCCTCATTTCCTTCTGCTTTCTAAATTCTTGCAATTTTCTAAGACACATCAGTTCTACATTCTTCAAATAGCACATTGAAGACTATTAGAGAAGACTCTCCTTCTCCAAACATCCCTAACACTTACAATCATAGCACTTAGCACTGAAATACATGCCTCCTGACCCTTGAGAGTTTCATGTCACTTTGTGGAGGTTATAAGTTCTTTATCAAGGGCCTACATGTGCTACTGAAACACTACCCCAAACCCATGCACCTAGTGCAAATTTAAGGACTTGGTGCGATTGGGAGATATTTGTTGATTAACCGGCTGTTGCTAATATACTAAAACATTCTCTTCTACAGTCTTATTGCTGTTGATAACTTTTCTTTAATCCTCTACAGATTTGAAGGAAAATGTGTTTCCTATGCCTTAGTAAACAGGACTGGCCTGGTGAATGATGTATTACAGGGAAGATGCCCACATTTCTCTGCTGATCCAGAGCTACATGTCTTCACAGTCCCTGGACAGGCACTGGCTTCTAAAGGAGTACAGAACTGGCATCCTTTGCCAAGAATGTAGACAGCAATGGACATGCTTATGAGAATAGAGTCTGGAGTCAGGCAGAATAAGCCTAGCCATGGGATCATAGGCAATTTAACTTCCCTAGCTTCAATGTCTTCAGAATGGGAGTATAAGTCTATTTTCCTCAGGGTTGCAGAGAGAATTATATGAGACATGTAAAGCATTTAGCACAGGTACCTAGAAAGACCTAGAGAAGCATTAGTGATTATTCAAATGAGAGTATCTAGCACCCTCTTCCTACAGTCCGCCTGTTTCGGGGGGTGAAGAAGAGGGAGGTGTTTGTCCCTGATCCTTTGCTCTCCTGTGGGTGAGAGGGATTTCTTTTGCTTATGTTGTATTTCCCTCTGGCATATCTGAAAAGGTACAACCATATACAAATAAAGCATGGAAACTCAAAACACAGGGCTAAACCAGCTCTCACCAGTTCCTCAGGCACTTTTCCTCCTATTGCTGGTTTCTCTCTCCCTCAGCTAAACTCACTTCCAGATAAATTCTATATTTATTTCTCTCCTCTCTTCCTTAATTATCATAAAATTCAGGAGAAATGCTCTAGTTTTGTTCTTTTAGACTACTCTCCATAAACTTTTTAATTCAGCCAATTTAAGTTCCATCAGACAAGTTAACCTTTTAAAACTAGGAAATGGTTTCAGTGTTGATGTTTCTGTTCAGGGGCATTCAGACATGAAAGTTATTGAACACAATGTACTACTGCCAACCTAATGAGAGAAAACAGTTTGAACTCACCAAGGGCTCGACTGTAGCATCGGTTAAGAAATGAAAAAAGGCATCATAAAACTAAAGGTAACACCCCTATCTCCTAGGGAAAAAAAGTAGATGCTCAATTTCTAGAGACCTGTAATTGAGATACAGCTTACAGTTCATGGCCTGGAAGTGACTTGTGTGACCACGTGGACAAATCACTTAAACTCTGGACTAACCATCTCAATTTCCTTGTCACTTGAAAGGAGAGAAACAGAAAAGCCAGGTAGACCTTTGGAGAGTAAAGATAAGAGGTCAGACACTGAGTGAAAATGTGGCCCTATATTCAATCTTCAGCTAATGGCTTTGACTCTTACTCCCCAGATCGCCTTTGGAATAACAAGAAAGAAAGGTATCTGAGAAGAGAGAACAAGTCTACATAACTTTGATCATTCCCAAATGACAAGCCCATGTGCCAGAGCATGGGCTCTAATTCTATGCAAAGGCCTAAGTTTTGACCCTAGTTTATCTTCAGATAATTAGTTGGCCACACCAAATCTTTGCATTCTAATGATTCATTCTGGAAAGCTCCTAAACAAGCACCAACTCGGAGATCTTCCATCCCAATTCTCTTGCATTGAGAAAAGAATATGCTTTAGAGTTGCTAACAACTGGGCAGAACCTAGGGTGAGGTCATGTTTGGAACCAGGAGATGAACCAATAGCAAAGATTAATGGGGCTTTGGAAAAGCAAGTTTATACAATGTACTCATGAATCTGGAGTAATTATAAACCAATCAAAAAGAGGAAAAGATGTGGCTGTCTTTTACCCTTATGTTTTTGGCTGCCCTGTAGAACAGCTGTATCTTATCGACTTACTGGCCAATGATGGTTTACAGCTGAAGTCCCAGTCTTGATAATCCCTTCAACTGCGGGGGGAAAAAGGAAGAAGAAGAAAGAAGAAAGAAGAAAGAAGAAAGAAGAAGGAGGAGGAGGAGGAGAAGAAGAAGAAGAAGAAAGTAAGAGAGAGTTCAGCTCTTAGGGAGGACTCTGAATTGCAGTGTTTTTTTTAAAAAGCCTGTAACTCTGCTCTTTCACTAATCGGTATTTTAATGGTGTCTTATATCTGGCATGATCGTTTTTGTAAGATATCGCCTCACTGGAATTTCAGTAAAGCAGTACCAGTCTTCCCCATAATCCTGGAAAGTAAGGTGGGGAAAGACAAGAGTCTCCAGCAGTAATAAGCAACCCTAATCTTTATGATATAAGTGATTCAGCCCGAGAGCTAGAGTCCAGATGAAAGCTAAGAGAGCTGCTCCATGTTGCTACTTCTCAAATATGCCTGGAGATTAACATTCGTGGTTGAAAAGCAATGTAAATTTTCTTACAGATTTTCTTCTATTCAACAAAGTAGGTATTTTCAATTTTAATAACCTCCCCCCCCCCCCACTAAGGGACTCATTAGAACTGCTGCCATTTCAAATGAAGGACAAAAGTTAATTTGTAAAGATTTTTACTTTTTTGATACAAGCAAAGTAGGGTAGTTTTGTAATGGCTTATAGAGTTTACTGCCTTGTATATATATTGAGCAAAAATTATGCAAGCTCTGTGTATTGAATAATTGGTGCCTTGTAGAACTTTTTTCAAATCTCAAGGGTGGCAGTATGAAAATCATTTTTTTTCCACCTCAACAGCTGTCTAAGACCAAGTTGATAGGAGTGGGAAGGGCACAGAAGCAGTTCATTTCTCCAAGTTCAACCCGTAGTGGGCTTAGAGGTGATCCCATTTGGAGAATCAATCAAGGTATAGCCTTATAACCACCCCGTAAGGGTGCAGTGAATGTCAATCTTTGGGGGGGGGGGTGTGGAGGGGTCTGGACCCTCTGTTAAAGCCAGCTGCTAGAAAAGAGGCAAGACCCCATGCTGATCCCCACTCCATGTCTAGGACTGGGGAAGACAGGAATGAGAGCAGACCCCAGACAGACTGTGTGAGTTATTTAAAGAGATTCCCACTGGACAACAATTCCTGAATCATAAGAAAGAAATGTCAGGTGCTGAGATTATCAATGTGGAAAAGAACCTGGCCTCTTCACATTCTTGCACAGAACAGAATAACTTATTGTGGTAGTCCATGGTCAAGTGCAATCATGAAATCCCACATCCCTCTAGCACTCTACATTTCCAGGTACCAAATTCTACCTGGACCTGGGAGAGATGCAGAGAAACTTGCTGAAATCCCTGAGGGTACATTGGGATCACTAGAGTTGGCTATAGCAAATCAGCAACTGTTCCAGCTAGACCTCCCTGGGACTGCAGAGAAAGACTGTCTCCAACTTGATCAGGATTACAGTTCCAATTAAAGATGCTGAGGTGAGAGATGGACAGGAAGACAGCGGGAACAGGAATGCTCAGAGGAGAATGAGACAGAAAGCCAGGTATATCAATCTCTCAAGCATGGCAGCCTGGCATCATCGGATGAAGTATGGCAGGCATGAGTAAGGGGCTGACTGAAGGAAAGAGCAAGGGTGAGGCAGACTTGAAAATGACTGCAAGACCTCTCTAGGCAAGGCACCTGGGTGGCTCAGTTCTTAAGTGTCTGCCTTCGGCTCAGTTCATGATCCCAGGGTCCTGGGATCGAGCCCCTGCATTGGGCTCCCTGCTCAGCGGGAAGCCTGCTTCTCCCTTTCCCACTCCCCCTGCTTGTGTTTCCTCTCTCGCTGTGTCTCTCTCTGTCAAATAAATAAATAAAATCTTAAAAAAAAAAAAAAAGACCTGCTCTAGGCTTCTAAATCTACCACAGTTAAGAGCCTGTGAGTGCTTATGACCATGATCCAGATTGGTTCCAAAACTGGTTTGGGCTGAGTTGGTTAGTGAAGGGCAATGAGTTCAGCCAGAAATACAAAGAAAGTGGTGCAAATGTCTCTTTTATTTTAAATCTGATGATGTAGAATTCAAAGGCAGATTTATAAAATCTATCATTCATTTAGCATACCTCACATGCCAGACATCCTGCTAAACATATGACTTTATTCAATTATCCAACCATCCCACAAGGTAGTTACGGAGACACTTTACAGAGAAGGCAGTGAGCTCAAGGGGGTTAAATAATTCTTCTCCCTCACTCAAAAAAAAAAAAAAGAATTGTCTTCTAAGTCTGTCCCATCTCATGACACTAGTTTGCCTCATCAAGATATGATCCCCAGTTTTAATCTTTCCAGTTTAAACCTTTCTGTTATTTGGCTGTGTAATGTCAGAAAAGTCATTAAACCTCTTGAGGCCTTGGTTTATTCATTTATACCATAAAGGGATAGAACTCCATAATCTCTAAGATCCTCTCTGAAACTTGGGGAACCAGTTCAGAGCTGCGTCTTTACCAGGTAATAGTAGAAACACAGAGATACCTCATGCTTGGGATGGGAAATAGCGTTCACAACTGAAGGACTGTGGATTATTAAAAATCACCCCTGGGCATTATGGAACTTGTCATGTTCAATGATTTAAATGAAATGGAGGGAGTCGGCATGTCCAGCAAAAACCCTACCCTGGTATGCAATAAAATGTCCACCCAAGAGGGGAAATGAAATCACATGATTTATGAATTGCCAGAAATGGCATTCCTCTCATGTTTTTATAGAGTGCCCTAGTGTTATAATTAAGGAACTCAGCAGGGAGCCTCTACTCACTGCTTACTAAATGAATTCTGATGTGCTTGGATCAGGAAAAGTGTGATTGTATGATATGATATTTCTGAGTTTAGTGTTCCTACCATTCCCTCTTGATATTTCAAATCAACTACAGCTTCCCTTCCCTTCCCTTCCTCTAATGATCTAATTTAAGCCTAATTGCTGAGCTCTCTATAACCAACCAAGTGCTCTGGGTATAATTCTTCTTATCTAGGAAATTAGCTTTCATATGCATAGCTCTCTTTGTGCCCCTGAAAACTGAGTAAGATGAAAAGGGCTTGCCATTGTGTATCAGGCACTTGAGGTTAATCCACAAAAATTACCTGACAGTGGGGATTGTAATAACCCATGACAATGATGGAACATTTTGAAATTTTCTTCTCTAAATTCTAAGTAGTTTTCCTAGGATGATCTAACTATCCTGGAAACAGCATCAGGTTCAGAATCAAACAGACCAGAAGCTAAGTCTGAGCTCTGCAATTTACTAGGTTTTGACCTTTGAACTTGGGAATCTCACTGAACTTAGATTTCCTTATCTGTCAAGTGTCGTAATCATCATCGATAGCCATTTCATAGAATTGTGAAGATGCAGTAAGTTTACTTGGCATGATGTTCTGAATAGAAGCGATAGCCACCATTTATTAAATATCTTGTTTATGCCCGGTTCTGGACTAAGAACTTCATGCACATCAATTTTAGAGGTCACCTCAACTCTACAAAGTAAGTCGTGTGTTATTGTGTCTCACTGAAAAGAATACTGAGCCCTAAAGGTAAAACAACTGGCCTAAGATCCTCTTGCCAGGTAAAGAACATTTCTAACTACTGCATCTTGCTATTTTCGCATTCATCAGAAGAGATGGGACTCATATATGTACAATTTGAAACCTTTACTCTTCTGGAAAACACTGAACCCAAGTCAAAGAAAAAGCTCTCATCAATGAAGAAAGAAAATGTTTCTAATGGTATACCTGAGGGAAGGAAGGAGTAAAACTACCCCTCATACACTCAGTATTGTAACCTCCCATCCAAGCGTTACTTTGGCAGATAGCTTGACAGGAAGACAGTTAAGGGAGAGAAAGATGCATAATCACAGGACATAGGGATTCCACAGGGAATTGCCACCAGGATTCCGCCGGAGCCCTGTGGTTGTCCACATTTCCCTGGATGCAAGCTTTCTACTCAGGCCTTATCTTAGGGCAGGTGGACTGTCCTTGCTTTGACGGGAAGCTTAGGCACTACAACACATGAGACAATTTCTGAAGACAACTGAGTCATCAGGAAGGAAAAATACTTTATGCATTGATATTTGAAATGGAATGCTGTTACACTTCCCTGAGCTCAAAGAGGTCTTAAATAGGCAAGTTCAAAGATTGTTTCCGGTATCATTTAGAATATTAGTTTTAACACTAATAAAAGTAAACTCACATCAAAATTCTTTTTGGAAATTTAAGGTCTATGGACAATACCATGTCTCACAATCTGACACCTTCAATCACTGTCCAAAAGATAAGCCCCTCCAGTCATCCATCTTGTCCTTAATCCTTAATACCAAAACTAATATTTGGATGAGGAGAGAAACAAACACTCACCTCTCTTGTTCACTCCCAGATCTTTCTGCTATCTCCTTCAGAACCCCATTTTCTGATCATCAAAGTCCAGTGCATTTTTATCCTCCAAAAGGGAATCTTCTACCACTTCATGTCTGAACTCAAATCAGGAGCTCCCCTTGGGTACGCTTCTCTTCTACAGCCCTCACTAAGGGTGGCTTTTGGTTTCCCCAGCCTCACTTGAAATGAAGCTTAGAGATGAGCCAGGATTCTCTGTAGGCTTGGGCCTTCTACTATATAATCCTAAATGCGTTTTTTCTTGTTGTCATCAACCAGTCGCCTCACATTCATCCCCAAACATTAAACTGCAGCTGATTCACGATCTCCTCTCCACCCCTAGCCTTACCATGATCCTGAGTAGTTTCAGAATCTATGTGCATGCCCCACAAAATGCCTTGCTCACAATTCTTAGGCCTCCTCACTCCAATAACCTTGAATTCCACTGTAATTCTGTCACCTGCATATATAACCACACCCTGAAACTTGTCCTCCAGAATTGCTTCACTCATGAAAACTTAATCTCCAATATCCCACAGCCCGACCACACAACCTACCTAAACTTCCTGCTAATTCCTTTAAACTTGTGTTTCAACTTCATAAAAAAAATAAATAAATACTGGTCCTTTGAGCCACTTCCCCATGCATGCATTTTCCCTGACAATCAGTTCCTTCCTGTCTTCACTTCCCTTCCATTTTTAGCCTAAACCAGCTCTTCAATCATTCTCTTATCAATAACTTCTAACTACTGCATCTCTTCTTAGGAGGTACAAACTTCCAGTTATAAGATAAGTAAGACTTGGAGATGAAAAGTACAACATAGGGAATATAGTCGATAATACTGTAATAATGTTGTATGGTGACAGATGGTGACTACAATTATCATGGTGAGCATGGAGTAATGTATTGAATTGTCAAATCAATATGTTATATATCTGAAACTAATATAACATTGTATGCCAATTACACTTCAATCATTTTAAAAAATTGTGGGATTCTACTAAAGCATTACTTAGGGGAAAAGGTATAGCATTAATCTCCATTAGAAAAAAAATATCTCAAATCAATGACTTTAACTTTCACTTTAAGAAACTATATAAAGAAGTGCAAAATATACCCAAAGTAGTAGGAGAAAGGAAATAATAAAGATCAGACAGAAAATCAATAAAATCAAAACCAGAAAACAACAGAGAAAATCAATGAGATAAAAGGTTGGTTCTTCAGAAGAAAAATGACATTGATAAACTTCTACACAGACTGATCAAAAAAAAAAAAAAAAACAATGGGGGGAGTAGAAGAAAGAAGAGTAAAGATATAAATTACCAAGCTCAAAAATAAGATGTGACATTATTACAGTTTCTACTGATTTTTTTTGGTTATTTTTTTATTTTATTATGTTATGTTAATCACCATACATTACATCATTAGTTTTTGATGTAGTGTTCCATGATTCATTGTTTGCGTATAACACCCAGTGCTCCATTCAATACATGCCCTCTTTAACATCACCAGGTTAATCCATCCCCTCATCCCCCTCCTCTCTAGAACGCTCAGTTTGTTTCTCAGAGTCCATAGTCTCTCATGGTTCTCTCCCCCTCCGATTTCGCCCCTTCATTTTACCCTTCCTACTATCTTTTTTTTTTTTTTTTTAACTGATATGAGGAATTCTTAATCTCAGGAAACAAACTGAGGGTTGCTGGAGTGGTAGGGGGTGGGAGGGATGGGGTGGCTGGGTCTACTGATTTTTTAAAGGATTTAAGAACATGTTATCAAGAACTTTATACCAATAATTTTGACATCATAAATGAAATGGAAAAAATCTTTGAAGATATAACCTAACAAAGTTCACTTAAAGACACAGATAACCTGGGGCACCTGGGTGGCTCAGTCCTTAAGTGTCTGTCTTCGGCTCAGGTCATGATCCCAGAGTCCTGGGATCAAACCCCACATCAGGCTCCCTGCTCTGCGGGGAACCTGCTTCTCCCTCTCCCACTCCCCCTGCTTGTGTTCCCTCTCTCGCTGTGTCTCTCTCTGTCAAATAAATAAATAAAATCTTAAAAAAAAAAAAGAAATAGATAACCTGCATAGCCATAGATCTACTAAAGAAATTGAATTTGTTGTTCAAAATCTTTCCACAAAAAAAAAACCCTCCAGGCCCAGATGGCTTCACAGGTTAATTCTTCCAAATATTTATGGAAGAAATAATTCCAATTCTATACAAAGTCTTCCAAAAAACTGAAAAGAATACTTCCCAATTTGTTCTATAAAGACAACATTGCCATAATATCAAAACCAATAAATATATTACAAGAAATGAAAACTACAGTGCAATATTTCTCTTGAACATATATGCTAACAAAATTTTATCAAATAAACCCAACAATATATAAAAGAGGTAATGCATCACAACTGAGTATGGCTTAGCCAAGGAATGCAATATTGATTTAACATTCAGAAATTATCCATGTTATTTGCCATACTAACAAACTAAAAAAAACAAAAAAACATATGATAATCTTGCTATAGAAAAAGCATTTGAAAAAATCCAACATCTCTTCCTGATTTAAAAAAAAAAACCTCTCAGCAAACTAAGAATAAGAATTAATTTCCTCAATCTGACAAAAGACATCTATAAAAAACCTGCAGCTATCATACTCAGTGGTAAAAGACTGAATGCTTTCCCCCTGAGATCAGGAACAAGACTAGGGGCTGCTCTCAGCACGTTTATTCAACATTATACTAGAGGTTCTAGCCAATGCAATAAAGCAAAAGAAATAAATAAAAGGCACCCAGGCTAGAAAAAAAGAAGTAAAACTGTCTTTATTCATAGACAACATGATCACCTATGTAGAAAGCTGATGGAACCCACAAAAATATTAGGCCAAACAAGTGATTTTACCAAGGATGCAGAAATCAAGTTCAATCTATAAAAATCAATTGTATTTCTATATATTAGCAATGAATAATCAGAAATGGAAGTTTAAAAATATATATAATTTACAATAGCATCAAAAACTAAAAATACTTAAGGATAAATCTGACAAAGTTGTATACTGAAAACCACTGAATATTGCTAAGAGATATTAAAGGAGATCTAAATTAATGGAGAGATTATAACACATTCATGTGTCAAAAGCTTGACTTTTTTAAAGATTTATTTATTTATTTATTTGAGAGAGAGAGCGCACACATGCAGGGGGAGGAACAGAGGGAGAGGGAGAGAGAGTCTCCCAAGCAGGTTCCACAATGAGTGCAGAGCCCCACCCAGAGCTTGATCGCAGGACCCTGAGATCATGACCCCAAGAATCACTACCTGAACTGAAACCGAGTCAGACGCTTAACCACCTGCACCATGCAGGCACCCCAAAAGCTTGAATATTTTTAAGATGTCTGCTATAGACAGGGTGCCTCGGTGGCTCCGCTGGTTAAGCAACCAACTCTTGGTTTCAGCTCAGGTTGTGAGATCAAGCCCCGCCATCAGCTGCACCCTCAGTGCGGAGTTTGCTTGGCATTCTCTCCCTTTCTACCTCTCTATTTCCTCTGGTCTTGTGTGCATGTGCTCTTTCTCTCTTAAATAAATAAATAATGAATGAATGAATGAATGAATGAATGAATGAATAAATAAATAAATAAAATCTTTTAAAAAGATGTCTGCTATAGACAATGTTTATGTCTCCCCAGATTTATATGTGGAAACTTAATCCACAATGTGACAGTATTTGGAGGTGGAAATTTTGAGAGGTGATTAGGTCATGAGGACAGAGCTCTCAAATATGGGACTAGTGCCCTTATACACAAGGCCCCAGAGACAGTCCCTTGCTTCTTCTGCCAAGTGAGGACACAGCAAAATGATGGCCGTCTATAACCAGGAAACAGGCTCTCACCAGACATCAACTCTATCTATGCCTTTATCTTGGACTTCCCAGCCTCCAGAATTGGGAGAAATAAATTTCTATCATTTACAAGCCACCTTATCTACGGTATTTTTGTTATACCAGCCTGAACAGACTGCAACCATGTCAATATTTCCCCCCACCCCAATTAATATAAAGATTCGATGCAACCCTAATCAATATCCCAGCAGGCTTTTTTGTAGAAATTGACAAGCTGATTCTAAAATTCATATGGAGATGCAAAAGACCTATTTATTTCTCAACAATAAATAAAGATACAACTACCAAGATAAATCTCAAAATAGTTAACGCTGAATGAAAGGCAAAAAAAGAATGCATACTGCATGATTCCATTTATATAAGGTTCTAGAAAATGCAAAGTAATCTATGTAACAGAAAGCAGATCATTTGTTGCCTGGAAAATAGGGAGGGGCGAAGGACCAGGAACAGAGGCATAAACAAACTTTTAGGGATGATGAGTATGTTTATTACCTTGATCATGGTGATGGCTGCACAGTATAAACACATGTTAAAACTTATTTTATTATACACTTTAAATATGTACAGCTTATTATAGGTTAATTATACTTCAATAAAGCTGTCCTAAAAAAAAGCACTTGAGAGAGAAAAATTGAAAATGCTTTGTTTTTTTTAAGTGAGTCCATTTGTGAACTTCATTATTTAAATCATATTACAAACAAATTTCTTGTGACATGCTCATAAATGATAATAGCACATCAGTGCATGAGAACACCAGAATGAGAATGGCTCCTCTGGCATGTATATTGAACTGTTATTGTAAGAAGCTAAGAGACAATAACTAGTCATCCCAGTGGTTACCGGGGAGCAGCTGGGAATGTGATCTGGGTGCTCTGGCTTTAGATTCAGCATATAATTGGGGCACATTTCAACAGGACCAGAATTTAAAAAAAAAAAAAAAAACACCAAACCGGATTGGGAAAAAGAAGGAGAAACACCTCTGGCATTTATCTAGAATTCACAGAATGATGTTCTGCTTGCTATTCCAACATCCTCCCAGGATGTGTTTACAGGATGTGACCTCTTGCAGTCCAATTACCTCTGTTTCTAAGCACTTCCAAGATTGGAATGGATAGCTGGCCTCATGGAAAAGAGACACTAGCACATGGCCATTATGAACACCATAAAAACACAAGGAACTCACTATTTCCGGTGTCCCTTTCATTTATCCATCCTAGTGTCTAACTGGGGTTTTGTGTCCATCCAGTGTGACTCAGTCCCATTGGTAGCTGGCATCAAGCCACCTCTGTGGTAGCTGGCCTTCGCCCTGTCAAACTCATACAGGGCTGACTTTGGTTCAGGTATCAGTCATTGATCCACAGTCAGGATCAGGATATCAGGGTTTGTTTCCATTGATGCACATGGTGTGAGCCAAAGAAAGTTTAGGCAGCTTGAGTTATTTTTGGCCCCTTTTCTCAGAAAACAATGAGGACATGGTAGGACATGGAGAGGAGTGATAAAAAACAGATAATTATGAAAGCTGCAGAAAAATGGAGAGTTTGCTCTGAATATAAATAATTTTGCTTTAAAAGCACTTTTGTTTGTTTTAGCTACCATATGTTTAATTTACTGCTGTCACTTTTATTCTCTTATGCCAACTGGACTGATATCACACATTTTCTGTAAACAGATACAATTAATAATTCATGATTTCTGTGGTTGGGACAGTTTTACAATTACTCAACTCATCCTGGCTCTGGATGATTTTCTTTAAGCGCCAAACTTTTAAAAAAAATGGGAGGGGGGACCAGAGAAATAGAGTTAACTTCCCTAAATCCTCACCCTTTAATTTTTAGTTGTTCTCATAAATAAAAATACAGAAAAGTCCTACAGTTTGCCCTGTATTGTGACATGACAAACAAGGATGGTAGATTATTGTGATTATATTCCTAGCTTTACAGAATTCCATAGACATAAATAAGCAGAGTAAAATGTCCCTTTACTTAAAAGACATGCTCTTTCTTTAGAACATTTCGTCACCTTTGAAATGATTCATCAGAATTTGCTGTCTGTTCCTTAGTACACTCAAACCTCTTTATCCAAAATAATATCAATAAGAGCTATCATTCATTGAATGCTTATTAAGTCGTCTGTTAAGCATCTTAGCTATTATTCTAACAAGTAAGCGAGAAGGTTTTATTTCCATTTTTACAGCAAAGGAAAATGAAATTTAGGAGAGATCAAATAACTTGTTCAGTAAGGGTGGCACTGAACTTGAACCCAAATCTGTCTGATTCCAGAGCTGAAATGTGAGTTTTTAATAACAATGTATATTTTGCCTCCCCAAATGTACCTATCTTACATGTAAGTAGTTTTTATGTCCACACCTCCTTGCTCCTCCTGCTAAATGGAAGTGTTTACAATGAAGTAGTCTTTCTGCTGCCATGGGGCAATGAACTTAAGATCACTTTTCATGTACAAAAAAAATGAGCTAAATTCTAAAACAAATCTTGAGTCACAAAATTCAAGTGTTTAAATTCAATAAAAGATATATCTTTTCCCATTTTGTCGAATATCTATACTGATCTCTATCTATTTTCATTGTCCCTAGTTATTTGTGTAACTTAGTTTCAGGATATGTGGAACACACAGTTAAATATCTTTTTTCTTTTTTAAAGATTTTATTTACTTATTTGAGAGAGAAATAGTATGATCTGGGGGAGGGGCAGAGGAAGAGAGAGAAGCAGACTCCCCGCTGAGCTGGGAGCCTGACACAGGGCTCCATCCCAGGACCCTGAGATCATGACCAGAGCGAAGGCAGACACTTAACAGACTGAGCCACCCAGGCACCCCCACAGTTAAATATCTTTGAATAAGCAAAGACAATGGTTATATTTTTGAAATTGATAAAATTTCTTAAACATAATTTCTTAAATATAATAATAATAATAAAATTTCATTAAGCCTCACACCTAGCAGTACCATATGTTTTATAAGTTTGCTGTTGGACAGTGTAAGCGTGATATGACATAAAATAAAATGCAAGACAGGTATTTTTCTACTATCCCAGTAGCTGACATACTGAACAGTTAACTGCCAGAATACTTAATTCCTTTGCAAATCAACCTTTATTGCCTCTAGTACAGCTTCAGTTTTGTTAACAATATTGAAAATTATGTATGTAAAAATAACAGTGTATGATATTAAAATTAAAAATATCACTTTAGCATCACCAATAGAATATGTAGTGAGTAAAAGTGTAGTTGCTTCTATAGGGCAAGCATACATTTCTTAACCACATTCATGTAGGCACATCAACGGTTTTTATATTTTATGTAAGGTATCATCAGATAAACCTAGGAAAGAAAGGAGAAGAGTGATATATTTAAGTTAGGGGCCCGAGAGAGAGTTAAACAGACCCCTCTATCAATGTACAGTTCAGTCATAGAGTTTGGGGTTTTTTCCTCAAATGCTCTATCTTTTGGCCCCACCAATGCTAAACACTCTTGCTATTGGCAGCCCAGCATTTTCTCTCTCAAGAGGAGAAATCTGATACAGTTGGCATGCCAACTCCCTCTGTGGATTTTCTAAATTCCAACTGAGCCATACTCTCTAAAGCTGGGCTTTGGAGATGTGAATTGTTATCCAGTAGGAAGTCAGATAAAATACTAGGCTAGGTTCACTTTAGGCCACTGACTTATCTGAGTCCCTCTGCCCAGAAAAAGGCAAAACAAGGCAACCCTAGTCTTCACTTTTCCCAGGAGTCTTACTTGAGTTTGTCATTTCATCCCTTCTTGGCTACTATACAACATGAAATCAGTAAAATTCCCCACACTTTCTTCTACAGCATATACCTACACCTCCAATGCCCGGACATCTGCTTTATGGAGGCAATTTTAGAAAGTGGAAAGAACTGGGATAATAAATAGGTAAAGATGACGGACTGGAAGCTTCTTTCACAAAGGTCCAAGGTAGTGTCAGGACTTTCAGAAGTGAGCGGCCCTGAGAAGGCATCCAGCCTATGCCCCAGGCTTGATCCTGAAGATTAAGATATCTTTAAATAATGACCCTCCTAAGTTAGCATTCTCTGAGAGTCCCACATCTTTTCACCTTACAATTATTTTTTTAAAGATTTTTTTATTTATTCATTTGAGATAGAGAGAGTAGGAGCAGTGGGGAGAGGCAGAGGAAGAAGGAGAGGCAGACTCCTGCTAAGCAGGGAGCCCAATGTGGGGCTCAATCCCAGGACCTGGAGATCATGACCTGAGCCGAAGGCAGACGCTTAAACATCTGAGCTGCCCAGGCGCCCCTCACCTTATAATTAAACATGTAATCATCCACGGTGAAGGAACAGAGTTTCACAAGGGTTGACCACATCCCAAAGGTTAGAAAAAAATATATCACACTGAAACTTACACTCCCAGACACCTCAGAAGCACTCTGGGCAGAACAGCAGTTTCTGGACAGGAAATTAGAAATCTTCCATTTTAATATTGCCTGCCACAGGCAAGGGGTAGGGTAGGGGGAAAGAGCTCAGGTAACATATTTCTTTCAAGCTTCTATTTTTTTTTTTTAAGACTTTATTTATTTATTTGAGAGAGAGAGAAAGAGGGGCTTAATCCCAGGACACTGAGAGCATGACCTGAGCCGATGGCAGATGCTTAACTGATTGAGCCACATAGGTGCCCCTCAAGCTTCTATAAATAAAATTTAAAGAGATGCCCGGGTAGCTCAGTTGGTTAAGCATCCAAGCTCAGGTCTTGATCTCATGGGTCCTGAGATCCAGCCCCCTGTAGAGCTCCCTGATCAGCAGGGAGTCTGCTTGAAATTCTTTCCCTCTGCCTCTCCCTATACTCGTGATTTCTCTTTCTCTCAAGTAAATAAATAAATCTTTAAAAAAAAAAAAAAAAGGCTATTACCCCAGTGTTACCTAGAATTTATGTGTTCACAAATATGTGTGCCCTTTTAAGCTCATTTCTGGAACAAACATCTAAAAAGTGCGAGAGTATTTGTTTTATGCGACTGCAATGTGTGAAGTCAGACATAAAATGAAATGGCTTTTTCCTGAATGAAACGGTAATAATAACAGCAGCCAGCATTTATCAAATGCTTACTTCTTGCAAGTCACAGATCTAAGCACTTTATAGACATTAACAACCATATGAGGTAGTTACTAATTTATCACCATTTCACAGATGAGAGACTGGGGCTCAGAGGGAGTAGCCAACTCCTCCTTCCCATCAGTGCCTGATGCAAGCATCTTCTCTAAGAGGCCTTCTGCATATGACCTTGCCACCTCCAGGCTTCCTCGGTCACATTCTCCCCAGGGCTAGATTGCACCTGGCATATTCCTCCCCTCGGTGCCTATGACTCTGTATTATGATTATTTGTTTGCACACCCATCTCCCCAGCAACACTGAGCTCCTAGAGGACAGAGAGCATGTTTCAGCTTTTTTATATTTGCAGTACCTAGCATGCTGCTTGATGTACATAGTAGGGACTCAAGAAATGTTAGTGAATGAATGGGTGAATGAATGAATAAATAAGTGAATCGATAGAAAAAATAGATTTTAGAAAATAAAACATCATAACAAAGGAACCTAACAAGGAAGGAATACATGACTAATGTGAGAACACTTTTCCAAGAGTTATTCTAACACTTTAGATTTGATATGCTCCTACTGTCTTCTCCCAGTTCCCCTATCTGTTGGAGTAACCAGTAAGTAACATCCTTCTCAAACAGAATGGCACAGGGCTGCAAGGCATGGTGTGAAGAGTGCTGGGTTGGGAGTTTGAGTTTGAGACCTGATGTTACTGATCTTGGGCATATCAACCAACCATCTGAACTACCTTTTCTCACCTCTGAGAGGATCACCCCCACCTATGCAAATACCTCAAATGTCCATGTGGTAGTTGGAAAGATCATACCCTAAATGTGAATGCATTTAATAGGTGTAAAGAATAACACAAATGTTGATGAGTATAATAAATAGACATCATGCAAGACTTAACACTTTGGTTAATTTTCAGTCATGTGGCACAGGGAAGGTAGATGAGAACTAGGTCCTATCAAGCACCTACTCATTACCAGGCACTGTGTGAGCACTTCATGCACATTATCTCCCTTAAGCCCGCCACCATCCCTGGAAAGTGTAGGTACTTTTATTCTAATTCTATGAGAAAAATTAGCTCTAAAGAGTTGAGTGGCCTACCCAAAGTGTGTGTCTTATTGATGAAAGAGCAGAGGGGGAGGGGAGGGGCAGAGAGGGAGAGAGAGAGAACCTCCAAGCAGGCTCCACACCCAGCATGGAGCCCAACACTGGGCTCGATCTTAGGACCCCGAGATCATCACCCCAAGATCATGACCTGAGCCAAAATCAAGAGTCAGACACTTAACCGACTGAGCCACCCAGGCACCCCACGTCTTACTGATTTCACAATGTGATCTTTTCACCAACACTCTGCTACCTTCATGGAATATCAATTGTCACTATAAAAAATTATCTGGAAATTTGAACTTAAATTAAAAGTTCTGGCTGTGTATTTGTTATAATCTACTAGCATCTTTCAAAGGAGTTTATGAGACTGAGTTAGTTCTTTTACTTGGAGTTTCAGAGGGGCCATAAATGACAGCACTCTGCTCTGACCAAGCTCAACACCAACAGAGAGACAAACACAGCCCTGAGACCAATGGAGATCATGACACATTTATTATTGATAGAGTGGGACTGGAGGTCTATCTTGGCTCTGTAGCCTCAGTGAACTTCCTTACATGCTGCCCTATATTATGCAGCCCTTACCCTGTAGTCACCGGCAGCATTCAAAATCCACAGGCCATGCCTAGAGCAGACAGCTTACCTTGTGGAAGAGAACAGATAAGAATGCACCTTTTAGTGGGCAGACATAGAAATAAGAGATACATGCAGGAACTTAGCCGAGCATGCTCAGTTCTTACTCTCAAACTCATCAGTCAGCTAAGTCCTGGTCTCATGAGCATGAGTGAATAGGCTAAGGGGATCTGGAAGAGTCCCTCCCAAGATCTGCTTTCCTAGGGCATGGAGTGAATTTTCTGTCCCTCTGTGGAAATATGAGTGGAAAATGGAACCATTTTGAAGTTTTTGTGTTTTCTATTTTTTAAATGGGGTAGGGGGTGTCTGCTCTAGAAATCTAGGCCATTGAGGATTGATTCACTCTTTTATTTACACTAATTGGAAATAACTAAAAGATAAACCTGAGAGCATGATACACAGATGCTTGAAGACTCTATTCAATGTCAGCCCAATTTAGAAGATGTCTCCTGCCATCAAATGTCAAAGGCAAAGGTTTTTAAAAGGCAACTAAGATCCAGACCAATTGTTTCCCTGTCTACACCCATGAGATACATAAACTTTTTCTGAACCAGCCGACTTCCGTTTTGCTACTTCCCTTTGGCCAGCTGAAACTCTGGTCAGAATGTGGCTGTATTTTGCCATGCTGTGGAATGTTAGCCAGACAATACGTATGTATTTATTAAACAGCTACTATTTGCCAGACACTGAGAAAATAGACAGAGCCTCTCAAGGAGCTTCCCTTCTTGCAAGGGAGATGGACAGTAAATATGTAAGCAACAAATATTTTATGATACTAATAAGCACTGTGAGGAAGAGAAATAGCATATTATGATAAAGAGGAGCCCTTAGTTGAGATCCTTATGATAAGAAGTTGGCAGCAATGTGAAGATCTGGGGAAGAGCAGTCCAGGCAGAAGGAAATAGCACAGAGGACCCGAGATAGACATGAGCTTAATGTCCATTAAAGAGACAGAAGTCCAGTGTTGGCTAGAGAGAAAGGAATGACAAGCAGATAAGGTCAGAGAGGGAGCCAGATACTGGCTCTTGTAAGACCTGTGGGCAATGTGAATGGATCTAGGTTTTATTCTCCATGTAATGGGAAGCCACTGAAGAGTTCAACCAGGAAATGGCTTGGTACGATGTGAGTGTGATCACTCTTGATGCCATGAGAAGCACTGACTGTAGGTGGGCAGAATAAAAACAAGATCAACTAAGAGATGCTGGTGGCTTGGTCTAGAGCTTGGAGCTTAGAGATGATGGAAAATGATAGGATTCAAGTTATATCTAAGAGGTAGTACTGATGGGAGATCCTGACAGATTTGTTATAAGGAAAAAGGGAAATGAAGGATGAATTCTAGATGTGGGCGTAAGTAAATGGCAGGGTTATTACCTGTCGTGGGGAAAACTTGAGAGGTGTAGATTAGAGACAGGGATGGAGTCACCCCACTTCAGCCAAATTAAATTTCGGTGCCTGTCAGACATCCAAGAAGAGATGTTTAAAAAACAAATAGGGACACCTGGGTGGCTCAGCCAGTTAAGTGTCTGCCTTCAGCTCAGGTCATGCTCCCAGGGTCCTGGGATCGAGTCCCGCATTGGGCTCCTTGCTCAGTGGGGAGTCTGCTTCTCCCTCTTCCTGCTGTTCCCCCTTGCTTGTGCTCTCTCCCTCTCTCTGACAAATAGATAAAATCTTTAAAAAAATTTTAAAAATGAATATATGAGTCAGGCTTAAGGAAGAGTTCTGGGCTAGAAGACACTTGAGAGTCATTGGGACCTGGTAAAATCAGTTAGGGAGGGAATAAAGAAAAGAAACAGGGCTCTGGGAAACTCTATTTATCGGCATATAGAGAAGAACCTGCATAAGAGACAAACAAAAAGGTCTCTCTCTCTTTTTTTTTAATTTGAATATAGTTGACACACAATTGACTGTATTCCTTATGTTCTGCTTTTTATTCCCATGACTTACTCATTCCATAACTGGAGACCTGTATCTCCCTCTCCCCTTCCCCCATTTTGCCCAACCACCCACCCTCCCCTCTGGCACCATCAGTTTGTTCTCTGTATTTATAGTTTTGATTCTGCTTTTTGTTTGTTTATTCATTTTTAAGATTCCATCTATGAGTGGAATCATAAGGTATTTGTCTTTCTCAGTCTGACTTATTTCAATTAGCATAATACCGTCTAGGTCTATCCATGTTGTCTCAAATGGCACAATCTCATCCTTTTTTATAGCTATGTAATATTCCATTGTATGATATATACCACATTTTCCTTAACCATTTGTCTATTGACGGACACTTAGGTGGCTTCCATGTCTTGGCTATTGTAAATAATGCTGTAATAAACATAGGGGTGCATATATCTTTTTGAATTAGTGTTTTTTTTTTCCCTGGGTAAACAGCCAATAGTGGAATTATTGGATCATATGGTATTTCTATTTTTAATTTTTTGAGGAACCTCTGTAGCAATCCGAGACAAGATTGTGCTTTGAGGAGGGGATTGTCAACAGTGTCAAGTGCTTCAGTGTATGAAGAGGGCAGGTAACTAGTCACTCATTTATCAGTACATAATCCCTGTGACCCCCCACATGCTCTATTGCAGTAGAGTTGAGGGATACAGGTGATGGGGCTTCTAAAGTCTTTTCCCATCTTACGGTTTTATGGTTCTGTAATTTTGATGACCTGCCCCAAGCTATAAATATCTCCTCCCTCACTTGTCCCTGAAGTCTCCCTTGGGAGCTCTTTTTGCTCTTCACTTCATCCACTAATTTAAAACAAATAGGGATTTTAGCTGAAGGAAATTTAAATAAAATGAAATAATGCAATCCATTGAACCTATCCATAGGTTTTTAAAAAATTCAGCAACAAGTTTTCTACATGTCATAGAGATGCCTTGGTAGAACCAAAGTCTTTACATTGTTTTCTCAGATTTCATTCCATGAATTACCTCACTCAACAGAAGAAAGCCTTGCAGGTCTGGTTTAACCACCTCTCTTCGACTCCAATTATAATCTGCCATAGATCATTGCTGGTGTCACATCATTCTTTGAGATGAATCAGCTTTTTAAGTGGAGGGGAGGTAGCATAATTTTATTAAATAAGAATTACTGTTAACATTCTATTTATGCAAAGATTATGTGTAAGGAATAGCTATTAGTTTCATGTCATAGAAAAAGAAAGAAGGATATGTTTATATGTATGTATCATCTTATATACACTTTTAATTCTGTGGGTCAGTGTGAATCTGATACAGTGTTTCTCAGTTGGGAAAGAGGCTAATTTTCCCCCTATGGGATATTTGGTAACATCTGGAGACGTTTTTGGTTATCATACTGGAGAATGCTACTGGTATGTAGTGGGTAGAGGCCAGGGATGCTGCTAAACATCCTATAATCCATATGGTAGCCTCCCCTATGACAAAGAATTTTCTGACCCAAAATGTCAAGAGAGTGGAGGTTGAGAAACCCTGTCATTGCAATGGAAAGGCAGAGAGCAGCAACCTAAACTGAATATTCCACAGACAATGCATATAGTACCACAATTTTATTGACCTGGCCAGATCTGTCAATGTAACTGATCTATAATGTAATCACTGGACTGCTATGAACTGTAGGCGTGAGACCAGCCATGATATACTTCACTAATTTACACAGCTGCCTGTGCTAGCTGATGTCCACAGAAAATCATTTTCTAAATTTAAAATGTCAACTAAGTATCTATCATTCCAGTCTAGCTTCCCTCAAACCAAGGCCAGAGGTACCAGCCTTGCCTCATTGTCTCAATTTTCTCTTTTCTGATGTACATGGTCTTCTGGTATCACCCTCATGCCCTGGAGCTTGGCTTTATATTATATTGACCACAGCACTCAAGATCTTGCCACCAGTTAAATACCATCATTTCTCTCTGCAGGCATCTAAAGAGTCTTCTATCCTCCCCATGCCAGGCCCAGGAGGGACTAAAACTAGTAACACCATATGGGAAAACAAGTAACCAAAGTAAAATGATCCACAAATATACAAAAGGGCTGGCAGCCTCTTATGGGAGCCATAATACCTCCTCCATCCGTGGACCCAACAGTGGCAGTATTTGGCAATATCTACAAGTTTTCTTAAAAAAAAAAAAATGCCTCTTGAGACTCAAATCCCAGTTGAAAATGGAGCTGGCCTAAATTTAGCAAAAAGCCTATCTTTTAACCTCAAGGTCAACTAAACATCTAGTCTTTTTTTCACAGCGTATCTTTTATCCTCTACTTGGTGGGGAAGGGCTTATTTAAACAATATTTATATTATATTCTTAAAATAAACCTGAGCCTAGAGAAAAAACATAACTCGATGTCTGTAGCCAAACACTGAAGAGCTGCTGAGTGGGGAAGCTTACCATAATCAGAGGAACAGCTTGGGTTTCAATTTAATTCTTATTTGCTCAAATGCCAAAGTAATTTTTCTATGAGGAGAATGAGGTCATTCTTCACAGAAAGGGATCACTGTCTCAAAATTCATATGACCAGGAAACACAAGACCAATATAATGAGAGGTTTCAGAAATGTGAACTAAAATAAAGTGGGCTTAAGAGATGACAAATCTGTACATGTGACTTAAGCACACAGAGATATATTAACAAGTATGCAATGGATTCTTTGCTTTTTTCTAGAAAAGGGCATTCTCCCATACCTGGCCCTACCCCATAACAAAGTGTCCCCAATGCGACACCTCAGTGGGGCTCTTCCAAACGAACAACATGGGAACCCCAGCAGCCTGTTTCTTCAGGGCTCACTCAGTGAGGAGGGAAGGCAAGTATCTGGGTTGTGGTGTCCTGAAATGGATTGGGGCATTGTAGAGGCCAAGGGCAGGCCGCCACAAGATGGGCCGCTTTGGCATGAAGATTATTGTGCTTCAAAAAGCAATCAAGACCCAGCAGATTCAGGAAGAGCTCTTTACCTCCCCCACAACTGCCTGAAAAGAATTTAGATAGAGGACCTGCTCGAGGAAGAGAGCTATCACCATAGATAACTACATTCATTACACTATGAACTGGTTATGGTAGTGAGGGAGGAACCTAGCAAGGCCTGTTTGATCAAAGTTCTCTATGTCTCATTGTTTCTAAAAGGCCCAGCAAACATTTGATTACCAAACATTTACTCTTTTTCATCTTCCTGTGAATTGCATTCCTTCCCTTTTAGTCCAGACCCCACCCCTTTCTCCTTAGTTCAGAATGACATTTATACCTCATTTTGCCTGACTGTCTTTGGAATTTCCACATCTGTGTGGATTCCCCACACATATGAAATTAAGTTTGATTTTCTCCTGTTATTCTCTCTCATGTCAATTTGATTCTTAGTCCAGGTAGAAAGACCTTGAGGTGCAGAGGAAATCCTTCCTCCCTGATAGCATATACTCCAAGTTATTGCAAATATACAAATAACATGCAAGGAGAGGAAACAGTGATGTCACATCATCAATCTTTTTATTTGTTTACATCTTGATTCTTTCTTGCCTTGCCTACTTTTCCAGTCACACCGTATATACGGTATACAGCATACCATGGGGATAAAGAGCATGGGTCTGGTCCAATTCCAGTTTTGCCTTGTCCCAGCTGTTTGACTTTAGGCAAGTTACTTGATTCTGTGTTAATTAGTTTCTCCATTTTTTAAACGATGCATAATAATGATAATGGCCACTTAGGACCACTGTGGTGGTTAAATAAAATAATATTAGTATGGGCTTAGCAGACAACCTAACACTTGCTAAGTTCATGAATACTAATCATTATGGCCCACAATTTGGATTCAAAAATTGAAGAAAGCAGAAGTCTAGAAGAATTCAAAGATGATCTAATTCAGACCCTTTTGGGAAATAGGAGCTCGGAGAATTTATGTGATACACCCACAGTTACACAGCTAGTTAGCAGCAGCATAAGACTAAAATCCAGGTCCCTTGACCCCTAGATCAGTACTCTTGGTGGGGGAAAAGGAAAGTTGTAAATGTTTTTGAAGAAATATATTGATCAGTTCTCCTGACAGAGAAGTTGTGGATACTGCCATGTATAGTGGAAGCACATCTTTTAAAGTCTGTTGCTGTGTTCATTCAGCCCATCCACACTTTCGTTGCAGGGGAAACAGCTGGTCCAGCCCAAACTTGTCACACAGTCACGCCGAGCCTCTAAACAAGCCATTATCTGGCAACAGCAGATTGGGACCATCTGTCACTGCAGGGCACATATGGCCCCACTAGACTGTAAGAATAAGATTGTCACAAAAGGTCATTAACTATGCATCACTTTTCTGTGATGAGCTCTAAGCAGACACAGTGATCCTCCCATTTTATCTCAATTCCTCTCTCTCTCCAGTACTTGGAGTAACTGGGGCCGAATAAGTCAGAAGTCTTCCTGCCATGGCCCCCGGAAAATCCCAGAAAGAATTCCATTCATTTACTTTCCCTCTGGAGAGTTTAAGTTCTTCCTGAAACATGTTTTTCTTTCTCATCATAAAGAATCCCAGAAGGGGTGAGGCATATAACTAGTGCCTGATACATGAGAAAAGTTGAAAAACAAGGGTGAGCTGGGCCAACTGTATGGGGCAGATGGTATTGGAACAACAGAGAACACAGTCAAGAAAGGATCAGATCCTTCTTATTTGGTTTCTGCAAACAAGGACAATTATCTAAACACTACAAAAGTGATCAAGTGTTTGTTTGTTTGTTTGTTTGTTTAAAAAGCTCAGGCAAGGGCACCTGGGTGGCTCAGTCGGTTGGGCGTCTGCCTTCAGCTCAGGTCATGATCCCAGGGTGCTGGGATCGAGCTCCGTATCGGGCTCTCTGCTCAGAGGGAAGCCTGCTCCTCCCTCTGCCTGCCATTCCCCCTGCTTGTGCACTCTCTCTCTCTCTCTCTCTCTCTCTGTGTCAAATAAATAAATAAATAAAAATCTTTAAAAAATAAAAATAAAAAAATAAAAAGCTCAGGCAAATGGGTAGTGCTTTTAAAATATGGCTATAGATTCTTTGATATTTCTCCTGTCGAGAGGTAAAGTCTATGTATCATCACCTTGATTGTGGACAGGCTTCAACTAATAGAGTAATGGCAGAAGTGCCACTATATGACTTGGGAGGCTCGATCTTAAAAGACCATGCAGCATCCACCTTATTCATAGATATGCTCACTCTTAAAGCCCTGTCCCACCATGTAGGAAGTCCAAATGTCCCAAAGCCTCCATGCTATGAGGAAGTCCAAGCCGCATGTAGACACCCTAAGTAGGTGCTCTGGCTGAGAGCCCTGCCTGAACCCAGCCGTTAGTTTTCCCTGCTTGGACACCAGACATGTGAGAGAAGAGCCTCTAGACAGACAGTCCCGGCTCCCGGCCATTCCAGCCACTCCCAGGTGTTCAAGTCTTCCCAGCTGGGGCCTCATTGCAGGGCCAAGACAACACCATTATTACACTGCACTGTCTCAATTCCTGCCCCACAGAATCTACGGGCATAATAAAATGGCATGCTTTATACTTCTAAGTCTAGTGTGATTTGTTATACAGCAGGAGATAATCAGAACAGAATTAATGAGACGGCGAAAGCATCCCAGGTTATTTTTAACAAATGCAGTGAGAAAGAGCAAGAGAATTAGTCCTCTTCTGCCCATTCTCTATGTTATCTCGTGTGACCCTCATAGAAGTCCTGTGGGGTGGGAGTTATTCTTCCCACCTCCCCAGTGAGGAAATTACTTCTGAGGGGTTTCAAACAACTTGCCCAGGAATGAAGCTGAAGTCTACACCTGGGACTATTTGACACCAAGATCTTTCTACCATGTCTCACTTCTGATCAGGTGTCTGGATTCAGCCATTTGTATCCCAGAAATCACACAACCACTGTAAGTAAAATCAGCTTTTATGTTCCACAATCACTTTTTGAGCATACCTAGTGTATGCCAGGCATTGTGCTAATGACTCATAAGAGTGGGCATAATAAACCCATCTTCCATCCTTTCCTCCAACCTCAGGTCCACCCTTGTCCACCCTGCCTTTTCTACCTCACAGGTATTTTTAAAATTCCCATCTCTCAGGTACTCCGCTGCTCAAACACTTTAAGGGTTTATCTCTTGCCTATGCCATGGTGATTAACAAACCTGGTCCAGTGAGTAGTGCCAAAGCTGCACAAAAATCAACTAAGGTACACCATAAAAATACAGATTCTCAGGCTTCACCCTCGAAGATTCTGATTAAGTATATGTATTTCTATTTCCAAAGCTCCCTGGTGATTCCTGTGTGCAGCCATGTTAGAAAACACTGGCCAAAAGAATATCATCCAAACTCCTTCACATCACGTATGAAGTCCATCATATTTTGGATGCTGTTAACTTCTCTCACCTCAGTTTCTGGCACTCCCTCACTCTATGCTTCATTCAGGACTTCCAGTCTCTCTCTGTGCTATGTCTTATGCCAGGAAGGCACTTCCCCCACTGAATGGTCTGGGGAAAGCATCCCCCCTTCCCTGAGCTGTCCCTGGCCCTCCCCCTTACAAACATACTCAGTGTCCTTTTCCTGAGTTTCTCTTTCCTCTTGTATCTACCTCCAGCCACTTAACTCATAGCTAAGTAATGTGCTGAAGCCAGGGACCCAGGCTTGTTCATTTTAGAATTTCCAGTGTTAGCACAGTGCCCCATTTATCAAAGATATTCAACAAATGTTTGCTGAATGAATAACCCAATGTGTTTCCTTTCAGCTTTAGCTGCCAAGAAACTCAGAGCCAAATCCAGTTACCAAGTATAGTAATTAGCTCATCCCAGGTGCCTGGTAACATCTGCTCCCTGTTTCTTTGAGATGGTCTCTGTTCTCTTTTTAGCCATAATTGTCCTATTTTACATTAGGTTTAATTTGCATGCTGTTTCAAATCCTTTTGAAAGAAGGTGTGGCATAAATTCTGAATAAATCAATAGATACAGAAATTTCTCAAAAGACACCTGTGTTATACCTATAGCATAGGAGTAAGGGGAAAAAATTAGTAAAAATTACTGGAAAATTACTACATTGCTCAAATCAAATGACTGATACTTCATGCTTTCTTAAATGGATAAAAATATATAACTATGAGGAAATACCCACTCAGATGAATATTTATTCTTTCAACATGTACTTATCAAGCATCTACTTTGTACAAGGCATTCTGGGTGATACGAGCAACAAAGACATGATTAAGATCTCAGGAATCAAAGTGCTTACTCTATTGTAGGTTAGATGAGACCTATACATAAATACAATCTTGCAAATTATAAAGTGTTAATGTCAATATTAAAGGTACAAGGAGAGCGAAAGCCTTCACAGAGGCCCCACCATCTGCCCTGGGCCTTACAGATGAATAGGGTTGAGATGTGTAGAAAGAGACAGACAGAGACAGGCATTCCAGGAGGAAGAAATGACATGAGAATGTACAGGAAACTGTGATTTGGTTGGATGATGATCTCTAACATTTTTTACACTCTTGCTTTGCACCAAGTGTTGCATCACATGGCTTTTCTTTCTTTCTTTCTTTTTTTTTTTTTTTAACTCTTCAAATAACCATATGGGTTAAGTGGATAAAGAAATTGAGACTTAGAAGTTACATGACTTGCTCAAGGTCACATAGCCAGCAAGTGGCAGAGCTGGGACTTAGTCAAGGCAAGCTCTAGGGCTTTATACTTGAGTGTTTCCAGACACTAACTCAAGGAGCAAAGATTTATACCTGGGAGGAGTCAGGGGTGAGAGCCAAAAAATAGACTGAAGCCAGATAAATAGTGTAACCTTGATTCTGTTAGCAATGCAGAGCAATGGATGACTTTTTTTAAAAAAAGATTTTATTTACCTATTTGAGAGAGAGCACACATGAAAGCATGAGCTGGGGGAAGGGGTAGGGGCAAAGGGAGAGGGAGAAGCAGACTCCCTGCTGAGCTGGGGAGCCAGATGAAGCTTGATCCCAGGACCCTGGGATCATGACCTGAGCTGAAGGCAGATGTTTAACTGACTGAGCCACCAGGTGCCCCAACAGATGACTTTTTAAGAGGAGAAAAAAAAATGACATGTTTTACAGACCATAAGTATTTATTGGGTGAATTAATAAATGAATCAATGAATTAATTTTTTAGGGTACATTAGTCAAGTAGCAGTATATATTATAGATTGAAAGAGAGAGATATTGAAAGAATGAAACCAATAAATAAAAAAAAAGTGACAGTGGCTTGAAAAGGACAGCAATTATGGGAGAGAAAAGAAAGAAGATGCATAGAGACTGATCAGACATGTAATAATCATAACCTCGTGCCTGTGAGCAGCTGGAAGGATGGTTATGCCCTTTAGAGAGAAGCAATGAAAAAATGTGGGCATGTGGGAAGAGGTCAGGGCCTGGCAGGACCTCCCCAGTGGCGCTGTTCTGCAGGCTGTGGACTCAGGAGGGGTCAGAGGGAAGGATGGGATTGTGAGTCATCCACATAAAGGAAGTCATCAAAACTATGACATGAAGAAAACTGCCAAGACTAAGCATATAAAGATAAAAGGACCTTAGACATAACATGGAGAAACAGTGTAGGAGGTGGGAAAAAGAAGACTCAGAGAATGTTAGCTGGGATAAATGAAGTCAGGAAGAAAGGTAATTTAAGATGAAGGGAAACTGGAGGAAAGAGTAGGCAGACAGAGCTTTAAGAAAGAGAACTTACAAAAGGCCATTTGATCTATCAAGTGAGAAGGGACCATTAGGACAGGTGACAGTGTATGAAGAGGCAAGAGCCAAAAAGGTGAAGAATGGAGAGGCCAACAAAGTGTGATACAGGTCAGGGGTGGCAAACCCAGATGCCAAAGGGGTCCCGCAGATGCCATACAAGAGTAAAACAGGCTGAGAACAACAGGGCCGTGCAGGCCTCTGGATCTTCCACTTCCCATAGATGACAGAGGCATTGGTTCAGAGAAATATTTCTGGATCTAAGGAAAACAAGACTGCAAGGCAATGATAAATGGCAACTGACCCTTCACCTCAGTGTTGGATACAATAGGGAATGGTGGGGTCTGTACCTAAATGGAGAATGCTCACTCTGTCTAAAGGCAGGAACAGAAATTCAGTTTTAAGAGATGTCATGTGTGGGCCCAGTTTTGCCAGTTCTCCAGTGTGGTAAGAGAAAGAGAAATACAGATTTTTATGCAAATCTCCCAATTCGTAAATGTTAGAAAATAATAAACATGGGATGAGACAACAAAACAGGTTTGCAGGGGGGAGCCAGCTCACTGCCTGACAGTCTGAGACCTCCTGAACCCACTGTGCTTTCATTCAATCTGGCCACGAAAGAATGAAAAAGGGAAGATAGGCATTTGAGAGGAGAGCAGAATTGAGGAAGAGTTTGTTTGTTTGAGGCCTAGGAAGAACTGAGCATTTTTAATGGCTGACAGAAGGATAGCCTACCAATCAACAGGAGGAGATCTGAAGTTGCAAGAAAGGGTGTGCAAGCTAAAATGACAAAAGTTTATTTTTTTGTCAGGTTTTAGTACACATTTTTTTGATAAATAATAACCAGGGAGAAAAAGATCTTTGTTAAGTACAATTCAGAATTAATTGATCAAGAAGTGATAACCATACGATATATACTGGTGTTATTTTGTAAAGAGGCAGATCCTATAGGAGACTGAGAACCTTATAGGTAACACAGGCCCCAATAATTTCATTATTGGAAACAAACAAACAAAGGAAAAAAAGAGAGAGAGACAAACCAAGAAACAGACTTAACTATAGAGAACAAACCGATGGTGACCAGAGAGGAGGTAGGTGGGGAATGGGTGAAATAGGTGATGGGGATTAAAGAGTACACTTATCATGATGAGCACTGAGTACTGTATAGAATTGTTGAGTCACTGTATTGTACACCTGAAACTAATATAACACTGTATGTTAATTCTACTGGAATTAAAATTAAAAAATTAACAAATGCTTAAAAAAAAAGAAAAAAAAACAAGCGTTCCTGTGTTTGTGATGTGCCCGTGGGGACTGCCAGTATGGATAACGAGCAAGTCCCTGAGCAGCTAGTACCCTTCCTTTCAAACAATGGAAACCTCTTTCTGGAATTTTGATTTGGTATTGAGTTCCTGAGTTTCTTATCATTTGGAAGCTAATTAATGTCTGCAGTTGCACAGACTACACACACACACACACACACACACACACACAGCCTTTATCCAATTGTCCTGGTAAAACTGCCAACTTTTGCTGTACGGCTCAGCTCAGTAAAGAAGCAGGGAAGCAAAAGAGTACAGACAGTCTCTAGATTTCAGAAGCTCTGGCGTGTGGGCCATAATTCTCAGGCTGGTCACTTGTACTGAATTCTGGAAAGTCCATCAATACCTCCACTTTGGCTGAAACTAAGGCAACTCAAACTGGGTGAATAGATGGTCAAATTTGTTTTATGTATTTTCCAACCCAGTGTCACAAAAACACTGGAGATCTGGTTTAAAATAAATAATAAACAAAAGAGGAAAGAAAAGTGCCTAGAAGACATGTTTCTTAAATGCCTTTCTAAACCATCTAAAGGAATAATTTTACTCTAATATGTCCGTACTCTGGTACACTCACTTTCATCTCCCTGGCTTCCAAGGCCCTTCAGGATTGGCCCCACCCTATAAACCCAAACTAATTTCCCATTAATCCCAAAGTATGTCCTTTGCTCTTACAGGCCAGCTGTCCTAAAATGGCGATATCCAATAAAACGCCATCTGTTTATTTATCAAATCTTTAGAGAGTACCTATTGTGTGCAGGGACTATACTAGGGGAGCAATAGGGAATTACATGACCATGGTCCTGCCCTCACAGTGCATATCAGGTTTGGTTCTACTTCTGACATCACTCACATGCTCTGTAGGAACACCCGCATTCCTGCTCTCTCCCTGCAAATTCTCCACGTCCCTCCTCTTCCACTAAACCTTCCCTGTGTTACTGAATGATTCATCAGAGTCCTCTCTAAAACTCATCATCTCGTGTGAACTTGTAAAGATAGTAACGTAATGACCCAGTGCTCTGTATCACCTGTTCCTGTGACGCCAGCCTTATCTCCCCAGCTAGCCCATAAAGCTCTTGAGGAAAAGAACCACATCCTTTAACTTGGTACAGTTTAAGAATGTATATTGCAGATGACTGACTACTTTCTAGAACCAATTTAAGAGTAGTTCACTTACCCTTTGTATTAATTTCCTAGGGACTTTATAACAAATTAACATAAACTTGGTGACTTAGAACAACACGAATGTATTTCTTCCTAGTTGTGGGGGCCAGAAGTCCAAAATCAATATCTCACTTTGCCAAAATCAAGGTGTCAACAGGGCTATGCTCCCTCTGGTGGCTTTGGGTGGGGGGGGATTTGTTTCTTGACTCTTGCAGCTTCTGAGGGATGCCAGGATTCCTTGCCACATCATCCAATCTCAGCCACTATGGTCACATTTCCTTCTCCTCTTCTATCTATGTCTTACTTCCCTCTCCCTCTCTCTTATAAATACACTTATGATCACATTTAAAGCCCACACAGATATTCAAGGCAATCTCCCCATCTCAAGACCCTTAGTCACATCTGGAAAAAAAAAAAAAAAACTTTTTCCATGTAAAGTAACATTTACAAGTTCCAAAGATTGGGGCTTGATATAGCCTTAAATTAAGGTCCTTTGATTTAATAAAGCTATAGCAAATAAACAAGATCAATTAAAATCATGAAGAATATTAACACACTCATCCAAAGATTCCTTATCCAGGAAATTAAAATACCTGACAAACAGACAAGAATCAGAAAATAATGCAAAAGACATATCACAATCTACCAATAGAAAAGATATTTATAAGGTTAAAAATTGCCAAAAGGATTAACTATTGGGAAAGCAATCATTTGAAATAAATCAAAAGTATTGGTACTGTTTTTCATTATGTGTCACAGGATCAAAAGAAGATTGTTTCAAAGTAGGATAGCTGGAAAGCCCATGAATTCGGGTTAATTTTTTGCCTGGGGGAGAGTTTTCCTGCTGGCATTCAGTCACAAAACCAATCTTTCTCTACCCAAAACTTCAAGTGGAAATAAATATCCATTCTATTTATTAAAGTGGTAAGACAATTAAGGTCAGGTAAGCCAAAGGCTGACTGTGTTCAGTGCAGACTGGATCCCAGCATAACCAGAGAATAATTTGATCACTGCGGTTATTGACTGCGTGTTCAGGAAGCTAGGGTAAAATCCCCAAGAAGGTGGAAATTTCATCCTTTAGAAGGTAAAATCTGAAGGAGATGTGTAAAATTTGAACACAGTTTTAAAAGAAACAATCATTCAGTAGTATGGTCTGAAAAGCAGCAAAGTCCTAGTTTTTAGAGTTCAAGTTTTCCTGGATGGAGCGATATTATAATAACTAGACATTACACAAACACAGAGGTAGTTTTTAAGGCCTCTGCTACATGTATATGAAGAGACAAACAGTGAAAATTATCAGGTGACAGGACACTGAGGTCAGGATCAACTTTCTAATGAGCAGGTATTGCTGATCAAATCAACCTGGTCGACCTGCTGAGATGCTAACTTAGTTGGCTTAGTAAATATAGTTATCATTTACCCATAGCAGGATTTCGGTATTCTCAGATACTGCCTTTATCTGTAAGATTCTAATAAAAGAATTCCATTGATGGTCTAAAACAAAAAATACAAATCCCCAGGGGCACCCAACCATCCTCAGCCAAACTGGAGGTTCCCCCAGCAAACTGGCAGGGACTGGCAGCTCCGGAGCCCAGCGGTATCTCTCCAGTAGAGCACGTGGAGATAACGCTTACCGCACCCCCGCCCCCCAGTCACCAAGAACAGGACAAGTTCTGTTAACAAGGAAAGGAGGTAGAGGATATATTTTAAGATAATTTCAACAAAAGTGGTTGTTTTCAATGTATTTTTTAAAGAAATTATCTTCATTTATCTGGAAATTTTCCTTAAGAGAAACATCTTTTCTCCCAAAGAGGCTAGTTTGGAGGCAATTCTTCACTCTCATCAGTGTGACTCTCAAATTTCCTCCAATTCTTCAAGACCCCATTGGGTTCCCCTGGGACCTCAGTTCAATTCACATCTCAGTGTGGACGTTAAATCATTTTCACATCATAACATGTCAACTGTTTACCTCCCTTCTTTAAGCCCAGTCTTGGAGCAAGAAACATAAACATCCTTCATGGAGGCAGCTTTGTTTGTCCAGACCCTGTCCCCTGGAAAAGTTATGATCAGCAGGAAATGAAAACAACCGGCACTGCTTTTGTTTTCATTGATTTCAGTGACATTTTGAAAATGGAGCACCTAAGCCAAACCAAATCCCAGGCCTCATTCTGACTAAAATCCGAAACGAGGAACTTCATGCGGAACATTAAAAACTCAATTGTCTCCGGCTACAGCTGAATGAAAAGCTCAGATTAAAACTGGCAACGATTTACTTCCTACAAACATGCTTTGTTCCTGGCTAACTTGTCAGCTCATAAAAAACGCCTCTGTACAAGCAGCTGTCTCATTCAAGACGCTGAATCCTTTCATGGCCGTCAATACGGATGTGTTACACAGAACCCAGTGCAGGACCCTTGCTCTAAAACCCTGGCCCAGAGTGTGGGCCTCCCCGCTTCCCTGGTATGCCTTTCTTCTAATTTGATGACTTGCATTTTCAAATAAATGGTTATAGAAAATGCCGTGCTCTTCATGGAATCCCCTCATCGTTCTGTTTCCCAGAATCCCATTTGTGATGAAAGCCGGCCCTGGAGGCAAAACAGAGGAGGTCTCTGAAGTTTCCAATTCTTAATCCTTGCTCTTGGTCTTAGCTGCTCTGGGCTAATTTATTTAATGTCTTTATATCTTTAAATGTTTCCTTAGTGGATTGGGTAACTTGTGGTGACCACCCCGAGCTAGTTTGCTAGAGAGAAAGCAAATCAAGATTATGGCAAACCATTTTGCAAATATAAAGTGGCTGATGAATAACCATTACGGCTTTCCCAATGAGCCAGTAAATAAATTGATGACACATCCAAGATGCCTCATTATTCCCTGGATTATCAAGAGAGGCACTGTTAACCCAACCTCAACAAGAGTACTCAACGTGAATAGTACTGTGTATACCATTGTACAGACCAGAGAGTGAATGGATGGTGGCTAAAAATAAGGATCCTTCTTTATTCCTCCCAATTCTACCTTTGCTCAGGTCACTCCATCTCTTTTCTATTCTCATCCCGTTCTGCAAATCTTCCCTGAAAACTCATACACCCTCATTCTTTTAAAGTCCAAACTCTATTATTGTAAATTGCATTAATTCTGACCTAATGAAAGGACGATTCCAGGTATTCAAAATTCAAAGACATAATTCTCAATTCTGACATGCACTGGCTCTGTGACTTAGGATAGGTCACTTAACATCTCTGAGCTCCAGTTTGCTTAACTATTAAAATGGGATTAGGAAGTGCCCATCTCACAATTCCTTCAGAAGTCTTTCCCATCCAGGATCTTTTTGGTGTGAAGTTAGGAGATCAATAAAGGTCTGCCACAGCTACCCTATGACAGAGTATGTTTAGAGCAGCTGGCCAGAACCTTGGATTCATTCCTGACAGAGCAGACTATATAGGGAACTTCTTGACTGAAGCAAAAAAAAAAAAAAAATCAAAAATTATTTTTTGAGTCTACATTATGTAGCAAGTACTATTCCAGAGTTGTTATGGGCTGAATCTTCCCCCCTCCCAAATTTATATGTTGAAGTCCTAACCCCCAGTACCTCAGAATGTGACTGTATTTGGAGATAGTGTCTCAAAAGAAGTAATTAAGGTCAAATGAGGTCATTAGGATTGGCTCTAATCTGATAGGATTGGTGTCCGTATAAGAAAAGGAGATTAGGTCACAGACATGTACAGAGGGAAGATGATGTAAACTTGGACATTTACAAACCAGAGAAAAGCTTTAGAAGAAACCAACTTTGCTGACACCTTGATCTTGGACTTCCAGCCTCCAGGACTATAAGAAAATAAATTTCTGTTGTTTAAGCTACCCAGGCTGTGGTACTTTGTTATAGCAGCTCTAGCAACTATAACTATATAGCAAGTATCTCCCACTCTTCAGAAACCATCCACCACCTAAAACATGTATACAATTTAAAACAGTAGATTTTGTTCATTGGTTTTAAACACAAACAAAAGATGACTTGATGAGTTTTTACATTTCTTCTTACTCCAATCAGCCTATTTCTCCATTCTTTCTCTTCCATAAGAAAATACCTTTTGAAATCATGAGTAAGAAATTTATCATTTCCTGCTTGTATCAGTCAGGAAAGGCAAGATTATGCTGCAGTAACAAATAATCCTGAAGTTACAGGGGTTTTTAATTAACTTGTATTTATTACACTAAATGAACAGGGGTTCTCTTCCATGTTTCCTCATTAGTCTCAGACACTTTACCAACCAAGGGTTAACAGTTGCTATGGCAAGTGGAGGAAAACATGGTGAATCTCTCATTGGTTTTTATGTTCCTCTACCTAGAAGTGACATGATTCATTTTCACTCATACTCCACTGCTCAAAATAAGTCACATATCTATCTTCAAAGAGGGAGACAGCACAAACCTACACAGCAGGAGAAGAACCAGAATATCAGTGAACAGAATGATTTGCTGCCATAGTGCTTCTGGGTAAAGATAAAAAAAAATTCTTACCACAACTGCAGCAGCAGTTATAGAGAAGTCCTATGGATTTAGAGGGACAAAAATTCTACTTATAGGTGACATACTTCAGCCTGACTTTCCATATGAAACTAAAGACAGCACATAAACTTTGGAATCCAACTGATCGCCTTCATTTAAGCTAATAGCCTTAGGCTGCTCTAAATCTGTTTCTTCATCTGCAACTATTCTCATAATATTTCTTTGGGATTAAGTAAAATTACATTTGTAAAGTACATTCCACAGTGTCTAAAACATAGTAGATGCCTTTCCCCTCCATCTACTGCATCTTTGAACCATATCCAGAATTACTTTTTTATGCAATCTCTTCTATTAATTCATGACACTCAGCTGTTCCACCTGATTCCACACAAGGCTCAGCCTTGCCTAAATCACCAGGTACTTACACTCCAGAGTCTTCATACTTCTTTTTTTTTTTTAAAGATTTTATTTATTTATTTGACAGGGAGAGACAGCCAGAGAGAGAACACAAGCAGGGTAAGTGGGAGAGAGAGAAGCAGGCCTCCCGCCGAGCAGGGAGCCCGATGCGGGGCTCGATCCCAGGACCCTGGGATCATGACCTGAGCCGAAGGCAGACGCTTAACGACTGAGCCACCCAGGCGCCCCGTGAGTCTTCATACTTCTAAGACACCTCACTTGCCTGAACATATATTCTTCTTAACATACTACATTCTCTACTATTTATTTTCTTTCTTCTTTCTTCTCTCTCTCTCTCTCTCTGTGCAGAGTCCTGGGCTGACCTCAGGCCTCCAAGCCATAGGCTAGAAAATGAGGCCAAATAAGTTTAATGCATGAGATGCTGATGATGGTTTGTCTTCCTCAGTGTTCATGACATTGAAGTTGTCTTCTCCGTGCACAGGGAAAGGAGGCCCTGAGGAAATCAAGGGTCTCTTACAGATGACTCATGCTTCCTTCTACTCTCTCCCTCCAATTTGCCTGGTTTGGAGGAGGAAGAGGAAAAAGAAGGGAAGTAGCAGCAGCAGACCTCCCACCTACTCACCTCTCCCTCCCACAGCAAAGTGAATCAGTGGCTCAGGGCAAACATCTGGGTAATTTGAGTAATTAACCCCTTTTAAATTGAGGCAACAGGCAAGGACTGGCCAGGACAGGCAGCTAACCAGCCTCCCTCCTCTGGGTAAAACTGGTGCCAACCCCGGTCTCATTTTTGGCTTTTCACTATCAGCACTTGGCCCCAGGGCACTAATGGAGCAAACTGGCCCACAGTCTTCCCCACTGCGGATGCCACACCCACTTCTCCCCAGCTTATATCTGAGAGCATTGAGTGTATTTGATGGATGTCATAGACTTGTCTGTATGTAAAGCAAGGTCAAGAGTTCTCCTGCCTTATTAATATTTAGATGAGTGCCCTGGGGCCATTGAGCAAAACTAAATTAAAGCAAAGAAATATCATTAAATTTAACTTTTTGTTATCACTTCCAATTGAAAGTTGCTACAATTGTCACAACTGTTTACATAGCATAATACGTTTGGATAGTCCTTTACAGTTTAGAAAGCACTTTTCATACATTTTCATTTGATCTCCCTAATAATGTGGCATAGTTTTTCATCATGTTATTGATGAAAAACTGAGGCTTAGGGAAGTGAATGATATATGTGTTCAAAGCGTCACAGCTATTAAGCGACTGAGCTGGGACTTTACCACAAGTCTTCTAAAACACAATTCTGTGTTTATGACACATAGAAGACCTTGGAATTCAGATACAGAGATCCAAAAAAATACCGATGCTATGCCAGATATGGTAATAAGTGTTTTCACATATGCAGCCTGATATTAAACTTCATAGCAAACCTGCAATGGTCACAGGACTGCAAAGTACTTCCGTTTATCCAAATATGTGTGTATGGTGTGAAGGGGACCAAGGGGAGGGTGGGGTTAGTAAGAAACAAGTCCAGAGAGACAACCATTTATCATTCCTATTGCGTATAAGAAAAAGAAGGTTGAAAGACTAGATAAAAATAGCTAATAAAGGAATTATAGGTAGAATCAAAAGTGAAATCCAATATTATTTCACAATATCACAGCAGATGGAAGGAATGAAGGATGGATGGATGGCGAATCTACTATCAACCATGAGCCTGCCTGGGGAGTTTTCTCCTCCAAAAGCAATGGTTCAGATTCACCAACACCTGGATGACTTCTTTTGAATCCTAACATCTGTCCTTTTAGTAAAATGATGTGATGAAAAATAACCCAAGGAAGATCTGAAAACGACTGAAAGTACAAACACAAAAGGCAGTGGGCCTGCCTCACACATGAACAATTAGAGCAAAATCTCCCAAGTCTGACAGAATTAACCTTGTGCCAACTAAGGGAGCAGTTTAATAACTCCTCTTGTCAGAGATTTTTCCAGATGAAAGAACTAAAGACAAGCCAAAGTCAGAAGAACAATAAAGCAGGTAAAAACTTGTACTGAACAAAGACAGAGACCCATTCTTGTGATTGGCAAGCCATTGGTCACGGTTCAGTAACACAGACATGGTCCCATTCCCTCTGTGACTCACACGGTTCTCCCCCAGAAAGACTGTGCTGCCAGGATATGAGTAGCTAGCTCAAATAATTGCAGGGTGCTCTTTGCAACCGGGGCTCCTGTTTCCGTAGAGATCACATCTTCCCCTAATCAGAGCAGGATTTTCATCTGACCCAGCCAAACAGCCCATGTCTTTGACATCTCAGGCAAATTAAGGGGGCATTTTGAGTAGCGAGAACAGGAAATTAAGATTCTAGTAGAGCTGGTTGGATTTTCTAAGGAGGAATACAAACATAATAGCTAACTCACCATCATCATGGTACTAAGTCTTTGTCTGCCTCATCTCAATTAATCCTCATAACAACCTCTTGAGGTATTATCCTTTCCATATTAAAAGTGAGGGAACTAATACACAGCGTGGTTAAGTAATTTGCCCAAGGCCACACAGCTAATGATGGCAGAGCCATAATTCAAACCCAGAAGTGTCTGGCACCAGATCCTTTACTTACCTTATTCACTTCTCAAGAAGGCCTGTCCTTAGAGGAAGAACTGGGGTGACACTGGCATGAAAATGCTTTTTAAAAGTAATATTTTTAGGGGCACCTGGGTAACTCAGTCCGTTAAGCGTCTGACTCTTGATTTCGGCTCAGGTCATGATCTCAGGGTTGTGAGATCGAGCTCCTCATTGGGCTCTGTGCGGGCATGGAGCCTGCTTAAGATTCTCTCTCTCTCCCTCTCCCTCTGCCTCTCCCCTTCCCCCTCCCTCTCCCTAAAAAAAACAAAACAAAAAAAATGACATTCACACTCATCCCAGTCTGCTGTCCTGATGCCCCACCCGAGAATCATGGAAGGCTTTTCCAAGTCACAGACAATCTGTGAACAGTGGCTAATTACTGCTGAGCTGCTAACCACATCCAAAATTAACAGCTAAAGTGAACTGTCAAAGAGACTAATTTGACCAACACAGTGACCACTGAATAGGAAACCCTACACTTAACTTTCTCCTTGCCCCATCCCTTCCTTTTATTTAATAGAGGCCCATGGCTCTTATCACAATAGGGAAAAGAGATACATGTTTGATTATTTTTGGTTTTAAGTTTTATGCCCAAATCCTGACTTTTAAAGTAAAGGATACTTTATATTTTTCATTCAAAGAAAAAAAAAAAACCTCTGAATGAAGGTGTTTTGATTTGATTTGGTTTTAGTTACAGGTCACTAGGAGAGAAAGCAGACCTGGTTTGTTAGAGCAGTACATGCAATCTTCCCAGTTTCAGGGTCTTGGGTGAAGAATGGGGAAGGAACCTATGATCTGCCCTTCCCTCCCACGCATCTCACCTTCCCCTAGCTCCTGCAAGTCTTGGGGAAATACAGAGCAGAGAGGGAAGAAACTAGAAGTAGTGGGGGAAATGGAATAGAGCAATGATATAACTGTCACTCTATAAATTCATTTTTTTCTCTCCCTCCCTTCTCACCCATCTTTCTTGAAGACAGACAGAGGCCAGAAGTTTCTGCTAGGAATCTTTCGTGTAAGAAAGAGGGAAGTAGAAACTGCAAACTAAGTGTGGTGACCTCCCTGATCTGCTAAGCCCTCTGTTTCCTAGACTTAAGTGTATCCTATAAGTCAGACCAAGCAGAGATGACTGTTCTCAGGCTATTTCTATAGATTTCCTACTTCATTTGCATTTATTTTGTCTGCTTGTCAGTTTCAGTAAACACTTTAATTAATGATATATTTTAAAGTGTTTGATCATGTGCCGTATAGCTAAAGGGTACAATTTTTTAAATCAATGAGGAAAAAAAATCACTTATAGGGCCCATCAGCTAGAACATCTGGTGTTTCACATATCAAAGGGGGGATGGGACACAAATTCTCCAAATCGGGAATTCTACTACTTTGCCTAGAAAGGGTTCCGCCTTGCAACAAGATTTGTTGTGAAAGCCCCCGAAGGTATAAGAATCAATCTGTCTCAAGGATGGAGACCTCAGGAGAATAGGAAGGAGTGATTGGCCCCCAAAAAGAAGCAGAGCCAAGGATGTCAATCAAATGTCAGCTCATCACAAGGAGAAAAAGGGAGGAGCCACTGCACTCCTGGGCTTATTAAAAGAAGCAAACTAGACAAAACAAAAAAAGCAAAACACATGGGCCAAAGTCACAGGCAACTTGACCAGTCCTGATGTCCTGTACAAAGACAGGTCTGTCTGGGAGGCTCCAGTCTATACGCTGAGGCAGACAGGAGGAAAGATGTGGACATTCTCCAGCTGTAAAAGGAGAAGGCTGTGGAAGGAGTGGACAAGCTATCCCAGCTGCTCAATCCAACACCCTGTATATGGGTTTCTTGCCTGGTGATTGCACAGTAGCTATAGCATAAATAGCAACAATAGCAGGTGGCAAACAGAGGATTAAAATAATATTAGTAATAGCTACCATTTATTGAGTACCTACTGCGGTGACAAGTCTGCTGGGCATTTTTACATGTATTATATGTATTCCCCATAACCTGTGAGATACATGGTGTTATCCTTACCGTACAGATGAAAAAATTGTCAAGAATACAAAACCTAGCTCAAGGTCACATAGTTTTTAAAAAGGAGGAGTCAGGATTCAAATCCAGGTCTTTGTAAATCTAAGGTTTACGTGGAAACCTCATTAGCTGTCCAGTCGGCCTGCCATTGCTTTCAGGAAATGGATGTGGCTTGAATCGCAGGTAACCAGCCCTGATGATTGCCGCTGCCGGCAACACCACCACAGATGACTCCCCGCGTCTTAGCAAGAAGTGAAGCCTTTGCATTTACCCCCTCCCTCCCCCCCGGGTACAGTCTGTGTCACTTCTGCCTCCAGATCTCTCACAAGTGTCTCCCACTGTCCGAATCTCACTGGGAACACTATTGAGCAAGTGATTCCGGAAATGGAGTTCCCCGGCTTCCAGCCCTGTGGTGGAAGGAGAATAGGAGGGAGCAAGAATGATTCTGCACTGGCAAAGAAATGCCTTCGTAGTCAGGGATGGGCCCTGCAACAATCTAGAATTCAGCAAAATATGTGAGCATGGTTGTAATCCACTACAGGTAACTCTACTGTGGGGATAAGGAGAGAGTAGAGTGGCTCCAGGTCAGGAGAAGTAGCTGGTGGGATCAAAGACAGAATAAATGTTTGGGCCACTATTTTGCCCCCTGACTATGTTCACAAGCTTTCAGGATCTGGTAAGGTACTTTTGAACAGCCCCTGGAAGAAAGGGAACATGTTACAAAAGTCACTTTCTAGCTCTTATTCTTACTGGAGTCCATTCCGAGATGCCTGTGCACCAACAGCTTTAATTAATGATATAAGAATTCTGGGCTCTGTTTTCCACTTTCAATGAACACTCTTACCTATTGGCTGCCCTACTTTTCTCTTACCCTAATTTCTTCAGGAAGGGCTTTAATTTTAATGGTTGAATTAACTGAAATGACTTAAGAGAAATTTTGGTTAATTTTTAACGTAATTTCAATTATCAAAGTTACATTCTTATTCCCTACTTCCTGAGGGCAATTACTTTCCATTCTTATGGCTCTTTCTTACCTCCGTATTTCTCAATAGTGAGCTTATCCTGCTAGTTCTTGACTTTTCAATTTAGATAATATCTATTGACTCCATACTATTGAAAATGAGGAATTAGCTTTCATGCTATTGAATACACGCACGCATGCACACACACACACACAACCACACAACTCTTGATTTTCCACTTATCTTTCCAATGTAATTTTTTATATTAAATCAATACTCAAGATTACATTATTATGATTACATAATATTTATTCACAGCTGCATCATGTAGTTTTCTATAGTTCTTGTACATTTTTTGGTTTTCTCAGAATTAGTAATCTTTTTCTCCCTCTGCTTCATTTTCAGGAATCACTAATTTGTCTGCAAACTCTCTACCAAAACGACAATCTCCCTTTAATAGGTTAAAACGCATCCTTCGGTTTCGTATTTTCTTTTAGACACCCTCACCTCCCCAGAGCTTCCATCTTCTGTTCCAACAAAGAATGGCTGCTCTTTGGGCTTGCTGCCCAGCTACCATTCTGAGATCACCTATCACCCCCAATCAGGGAACTGGACAGCAGGACCCACGAGCTGCTCCCAGGCAGCTCCCTCAAAGATTCCCCTCCCCCTATAATATAAGGCCATGGTGGTGGTGGTGGTGGTGGTGGTGGTGGTGGTGGTTACATTTTCCCTCAGTTGAGCCAAATACTATACTTCTCCTCCATGTCATGACTCCTTCCCCTTTCTAGATGATCTCACGTGTGTCCCCAGCATGTGAAAGTAGGAGGCTGGTGCTTTCCAGAGCCCTGGAGTTTCCCAGTGTCCCTGTGGTCAGTCTGGCTGAGTGGGAAATAATAAAGAGGTACCAAAATACAAATGCGTGGGAAGGGTTTCCAAGAACTTATCCAAACCATTTCTGGAAATAGATAACATTATTTCCTTAAACACAGGATGCCACAAAGAGAGAGATTATAATAAATGTTGCAATGTAGAAATCAGTTTCAAAATGCCCATGTTTTTCTCTTTTTTAAGCCACTTGCTTTGTGCTAGGTGTTGTTGCCAGGGGTCTATGAGCGAGCTCTGTGTAGGCCCAGTGCCCAAAGCCTTTTTCCAAATCCATTTTCCAAAATCACTTATAAGGCTGTTGCTCCATCAAGTATAGACTTTGGCTGCCTTCCTCAAATTCAAATACTGGATTATAACTGATCTACTACAAGTTTGATTAGCTGAGGCTTCCTGGAAGCCAAATAACAAAAGGCAGAAAAAAGCAATATTTTAGCATACATTCCACAGAGAATACAAAATGCAACTGATTTAGACCTTGAATGATCATTGTCTCTCTCCACTGCACACAGAACACAACAGTGTCCCTCACTCTATGAACATTAAATATAGATATATGTATGTATATACTTATATATATGTATATATATAAAGAGTATAGTATGTATTATAATATCAAGCTTAGCTGGCATTTTAATCACTAAAACACTCTAATAATGGTATTTCTGCCCTACTAAGAATAAAGTAGCAATACATTCCTATGATTATTATCCTTTTCCTGCTTTAAAAGAATCTTATAAATCAAGACAAATGACTTTTTATGTTTGGAGTGCTTTTTTAAATTGAAGATTAATTAATTGCATACAGTAAAATATATAAATCTTAAGTATATATAGTATGGTGGTAAACCCCCATGTTACCATTATCCCGATCAAAATACAGAATATTTTCATTACCCAAAAAGTTCCCTCATGCCTGCATGTCAGTTTGGTGCATTTTTAATGGTAAACATTCTTTATTATTTACATATTGATAACTTTCTGCTAATGAGAGTATTTGATTAGGCAGAACCTCGACCATGCCAGCAAGAAAAGAAAACTACCATTTATCAAGCAAATGCAATTTGCCAAGCACTTTGGCATCTCATGCTAATCCTATTAGGCAGGTGTAATTATCTCCATTGAGGCAATGAAGAAGCTTGGGCTCTGGGAGTTTAAGGGACCTTTCCAATGTCTTACTGTCAGTGAGCAACTCCAAAGACCTGTTTTTATCCCATTTAATCACACCATCAAATAATACAGCTTACTACACTTTGCAACAAATGAAAGGTGAGGGTTTTGTTTTTATTTTTTAGCAAGTCTCATTTCTTTATGCCCAATAAAGTGATAAAAAAAAAAATGAAATCCATAGAAAATAAAAAATACTTCTCTACTAGGTAACCTTAAAAATAGTTCTATTAATTCACCTTAAAATAGCTTAAGAATAAGAAAAAGAGATAGTGTCCACATTCTAACTTGCTTTAAAAACAAAATGGCATGGCTCTTTAATCTCCTTGACATGGCCACCTTTGTTACTGATTTTCAGATCAAGATCAGGACAAGGAATAAAGGGGCAGTGTTAATTAGACTCCTTAAACTACCTTCAGTTTACCTGATCACAGGGACCAGGAACCAAAAGGCCCAGACTGTGGGAGCAGTGGTTTTGTGGTACCCTGGAGAGCGGTCCTCGGGAGCCAAATCTTGGGTTCTCGTGGCTTTGCGGACAACTGTCCCAGTTGGCCCGGGACTGTTGCAGTTTCCGCACAGCAAATCTCGCGTGCCAGGGAATTGCTCCTCCAGGTGAACTGGGCTGCTTGGTCACTTACTGCACAGCCAGCACTTGTCAAAGCACTTTAGAAAATGTTGTTTTTGGTCTTTGAGGCTCCAAAGGATGACTGAGAAAGTGAATAATATCATAAATGTAAATTATTTCAATTTGTTCACCAAAAAGAGAAAAAAGAATAGATACCCACTGCTTGTGTACAGATAAGTAATCACCGGAAGGTGAACATGGAAGAGTAGCTTCAGCTGCTTCCAGGGAAGGAACTCAGTGCTGGCTGATAAGGGAAAGATGGTGATCTCTTACTACACTCCTTTTTTGAGCCACTTGAATTAAATGGATGCATATGTATGACTACACTAATCTAGTGTTGTCAAACTGTGCTCCTCAGCCGGCTTTAAGGGGCTGGAGGGATGGGAGGCAGAAACATAGTAGAGATGATTGCAGACCCTCTCCACCTGTTTAGACCAGCTTTGTACTTAGCCATTTCATATTATGAGCTTCCTCAAAAGACTTCATTTAAACAATAGGTTTTATGACGTTTATGAAAATCTGAAAACCATAGCATTAATCTCTTTGCTCACGGTGTTTAAATAGCAATACTCTCTGAACAACTCTTTACATAGAAGGGACACAAGGTCTTCTGGAAAGCAGGAGATGCTGAGTCAAAGGCATCAGGTTCAGATCCGTATTTGCTATTTGTGGGACCATGAGCAAGTTTCTTTATGTCTCGTGAGCTTTAATATCTTCATCTGTTTGGGGAAAAAAAGTGTGTGTGTGTGTGTGTGTGTGTGTGTGTGTGTGTGTGTGTTATATGTAATATTAGCTCAAAGAGTGGTTGTGAGGACCAAATGCCATAGTATTTATGAAAGTAGCTAGCACTGTACCCAGGGATATAGCAAACACTCAATTACTGGCTAACCTGAAACTGAATCAAAGTGTTAAAGGGTATTAATATAATAGCTGTCTTCAAGCCTCATGAATGCCTCTACATTGGCCCTCCCACCCCCAATCCCAAACTCAGCACTCAATTACACAGAAGATTAGATAGCTGAGGGTCAGATCTTCCAGATGCCAGGGTCTAGAGCCAATTCCAGGCTTAACCCACTCCAGGGACTATAGCTTTGCAGTTGTCCTCCAGGCACAGAAACCAACACAGAGGTCACACAGCAGAAAAGACCAGTGTGTGTGAAAGGAGGGGAGAGTGAAGGATTGGTCTTCTGGAATGAGTATAGCTGAGTTGAGCAGGGTTGGTTCTCCAAAGAAGAGGACACACTGGTATTTGGCCTCCTCCTGGGGATTCTGAACCAAATGAGGAGGAAGCAGTGCTGGGACAGAACAAGAGAAAGAGGGACTGAGGAAGGGAGAATGCAGGAAAGTGGCTGCAGAGATGGAGAAATGGGGTGAAATTGGGGAGACCAGCCCCAGAAACACTACCAGAAAGTAAAGAGGGAAGCTTTTATTTTAACATCATATTCAGTTAACCACATTTATCAATGTTTAAAACATGCACAAATACACACACACACACACACACACACACACACACACACATACACACATCACAGGAAGATGGTGTACTTGTGATTCCCATGTCACTGAAAGTCAGCTTTGGTGCTGGAGATCATTGCCATATCTCATACCCTCCTGCCTGAATGAGCAATCCCACCCAGCAGAAGCCTGGGAGCCCCACTGCAGCAGAATTACCAGGGAAGCCCTTAATCACAGCCCCTCAGCAGCCACCTGGGCTACTTACTGGCTCTGGCACCATTCCTGATCTTAATCAAGAACTCTAGCTTCTTGACAACTCCTATTCTAATAAGCACTTGGCAAGGATTTATGGGCATTGTCAAGTCAGCTATAATGAAACTTTAACCAAATTCAGTAGAAATTCTTAATCAACTTTTACCTCCACTTAACCAGACTAACTGGGTTAACTGACACCAGGGATGATTATATATAATTTATTACTCAGGACCTCTTAAGGAGTGAAAAGGGTGCACTTAATAATTAAACCAGGACAACTGGCACGGACATGTGGTTACACCTAACAATCTCTGTCCCTCTTTAAAACCCACTGACTGATGGCCAAAGACAGACTGATCTCCAGCAGCCCTTGCACTTCTATGCCCACCAGCTGAGCTATAATGAATCACTTGTCTTCACTCCCAGACATGTTTATGCCCACTGTATTTGTTCTTAGAATTATGTCATTATATTCAATATTATATAAATCGATGATACACACATGTAAAAAGGAAAGGTTATTTGTAAAAATTCAGTTGAATGTCGAAAAACTCAAAAGGAAGTTGCTTTAAAATTGCTGTCCATATAGGTGTGGGCAAGACAACTGTAAAAGGTTGGAAGAAAAATACGGTATATTAAACTAGTCTAGATAGAGAGTACACTCAGGCCACTTTACAAATGATTCTAAGACTTTGCTCCACTTTAAAGAAATTAAAACCAGATGTTGTAAATGATGCATGATGAGAATAGGTTATGTAAGAAGAAGGACATGGAACTCCAAGCAATGAACTCATAGCAAGGAAAAGCTGGACCTGACAGCAAAAGAGAATCCATGCATTTTAAGTTTAAACTAAAGTGTTTAAAGGTTTTTTTTTAAATTCCTAGCTTTAGCAGACTTTGTCAACTAACCAACTAATCTTTGGTCCCTACCTTGACTCTTGCCAAAATTATATCAGGTCCTCTGTCTTCATACTTAAACCAAGTCTTACAGGAAGAGCTCTCTTGCCAACATAAGATTTTCACATGATACTCCAAAAATTATTGCAAGGCAAACTCACTGATCACACTTTATTTATGTGGTGAATCTTAAGGGGGAAGATTCTACCCCAGACTGAAAAAAGACCCAGGGAGAATGAAACCAAAACATCTGCTATCTACAAACAATGCTTCCAGGCAATGTAGATGTATATGAGTTTATTGACCATAATTTCCTACCATAAACACATGTGATTATGACACAATTCACTATTTTTATAGAAAATGAAAATGGGAAATACATCTGTATGCCTTTTATCACAATTAAATTACTGCCAAACCATATAAAATTTAACAAGAAAAAAAAGTACTCGCCAGTGACAAATAAAGGAGAAAAAGAACATGGAAATCACTGTCACTGAAAACAAATTGAAAGTTAACAATCCAGCCGAGGTGTGTGAGGATGAAGGTTTCAGGGGATAGGAGGGAGGAAAGCAGAAGTCAGCGTGTGACTACCGGATAGGAAAGGGTACATGACAGCAACTTCACCCCATCCTTATTACTAGAGAAACCACTTTCTCATGAGAGAAATAAGTCCACCTCTGTTCACAGTACTATTAAAAGGATGTAAAGAAAATAATAATATCTATATATGTTTACTCTATATCAGGCATTGTTCAAAGTGCTTTATACTTACTAATTCATTTAAGAGAAAAGTACAAGTTTCAAGATGAATGAAACGATTAAAGGAATGAAAAACGGGTCTTATTAGGAGATTGGTCCTCAGAGGACCAGATAAGGAGATAATGGTTACATTATGACAAAGACATTTCAGCTGAACACAAGGAAAAAATTATTTGGCTATCAGGCTGACCAGATACTGGGAAAAAGTGGTTTTTTGTACTGTGATTCCAAAAGGCCATTTGCTTAGGGAAGGAGCCAAGGTACATGGAAGCCAGAAGAAGGCCAACGAGGCTGATTGGCTAAATGCGAATTGGCAGAATATGGCCCAGATGAGCCCCAGCCCCAGAGGAAAGCCATCACCAAACTGCCAACCAAAGGGCCATATTGAGAAGGTGGGTCATGAGTCATGGGTAAGGGCATAACACACTGAAAGAGCACATCATAGGCAACAAGGCAGGCTCTGAAAAAGCCAGCTAGACAATATGTTGATTTCAGCAGATCGTCAAATGCTCTGCCCTACATCTCTTTCAACCATGTTGTGTTCATCAAAACACATTTCTACTTGTGAATTGTTACCTGACACTGAGATTCTTCTAGGAAAATTAAATGGGCTAAATATGTAAGGAACTCCTCTAAATGGTTATTTATCCTCTCTTATCTCAAAGCAGGGTTTAGGCCAGGCAATCAGAATGTATCTACAAATTTTGGGATTCTATGAAAAATGTGGAAGAGCTGAAAGAAAAGAAAGTGGGACAAAGGAATAGCATATTAAATGGCCATTAATGTGAATCTATTTTTAAATTTTAATATGAGTGACCCACCTGAAAGTGAAAATAAATGAGAAATCATATAGCTAACATGGTACAATGGTTCTGAAACAGCAGTCCATGGCCTCCTAGGCACATCAGCATCACCAGAGAAGGCTTTTTAAAATTATATTCCCAGGGGCGCCTGGGTGGCTCAGTTGGTTAAGTGACCAACTTTTGATTTAGGCTCAGGTCATGATCTCAGGGTCATGAGATCGAGCCCCATGTCGGGCTCTGTGCTGGGCATGGAGCCTGCTTAAGAATCCCTTGCTCACTCTCCCTCTACCCCTCCTCTCCCAGCTCACTCTCTCTCTCTCTCAAATCAATCAATCAATCAATCAATCAATCTCCCAGCTATTTCCCCCAGACCTATTAAATCAGAATCCCCCAGGATGAGACAGGTTCTCTCTATTTTTTTAAAGATTCTTGGGTGTTTCTGATGCACAAGTCTACTTGGGCACCTCTGACTTTTCAGATACCCTTGTTCACGGCCTTGGACCAAAAATGAGAGAGGGCTTTTTACTCAGTCACCATCTCAGTATCTGACTCAGATACTTACCAACAATAGGAGAAAAGAATTTTTTTAACTGAGGACTTGATGAAGAAAATCAGACAATGTTTAAGGAAATACAACCCCCTATAATGAGATGAATTGAATATATGTAACTTACTAATAGTTATCTTAAGCAGAAATACATACAGTAAAACATAAATAAATGCAAGTATAAGAACCCTCCTCTCTAGGAACACTTAGAATAGAAGCCCTGGCCTCATCTGAGTCCAAATCTGCATCTTCTTTCATCATGTTGTCTATATCCAGGTAGGTCCTTTTTGGCTGTTTCCTGTTGTCAGTGCTAATAACTTCATCATAAAGAACTCTTAGCTTTTGTGTCTAATTGCTCAGTGTCCCATGCCACATATACAGGTTTTCTTCCCCTTAAGATATAAACTATATTAGTATTGCTATTTCTATTTGTAGTCCTAAGTGCTTTTGTACAAATTCATAGAAACAAAGAAACTAGTTCTAAAGGCACAACCCTCTCATATGACCTCTTTTGAATGAAAGTGTTCTGCTCAGGGTTTCCAATCTTTGTAGTCTCATGGAAAAAAGAGAAAGAGAAGGAAAGAAGAAGAAGGAGGAGGAAGAGGAAGAGGAGGAGGAGGAAGAGGAAGAGGAGGGGGAGAAGGAGGAGAAGGAAAAGAAAGCAAAAAAAAAAAAAAGAAATCACTTCTGAATTGAGCATTTTACCTTCATTTATCTACTTCCTTTCCTTATATTGCATGTATCACAATGTGCTGTAAATGGTTCCCATATCTTGCTTTTATTACTATGGACTATAAATTTGTGGTTAATTATTTATCTCTACCAAGAGTTTTAACAGATCTAAGAGGACAGGGAGCATCTGTATTGTCCATTGTTGAATCACTTATACCTAGCTTGGTGCCTGGCTCATATAAATGCTTCATTATTATTTATTGAGTTGATGGTGGATGGATATATGGGTTAATGGTTGTTTCCTGCTGTAATCGCCACATTTTTCTGACAAAAGTACTACCTGCTCTTGAGCCCCGAGAGAACAGAGATGGTATCACATTCATTTGTGTGTCCTCAGTATAAATGTTTGAAGAATGACTGAATAACCTAAGGCAGAGTTGACCAAGCCATGTGATTCACTACTTTGTTGTTCAATACATTCTGCAAGAGTTGCATAAGCATGTATATTATCTGAACCAAATCGGACAATTCAGCAGACATTCTCTGAACATGAATAGTCTGGTTTGTGAAACAGTTGAATATCTAAAGATACCCAAGTTTCTAAATTGTATATAGACTAAATAATTTGCAATCAGGAACTGTCCTTATTAGGGAGATTAGTGCTCAGAGAATACCAACTCATACACTGTTAAATCCAAGAAACAAATTATATGTCCATTTACCAGAGCCATGGTTTTCTTATGGCATCATCTGAGATGAGTCAGGAGCAAAAAGGTCATCAGTATAAGAAATGTAATCACTGATTTCCTACACAGTTGAAAGCTGAGTGGTTGGATTTGGGAATGGAAGTTTACCACCCAAATATCCCTTCCTTCACCTCACTCCCTTTAAATGTACCCAATCGAATGAAGTTTGGTTACTCAGGTAGACTATGAAAAGCAAGATTTTCCTGTTTCTACTTTCAAATATATAATAGTCACCTACAGAAAATAAAATATGATTCACAGTTGGGTAAACATTCTATTCTTAGTGAGTCAATACACATAGATCAGCTATATACCTATAAAGACAACCTGAAAAAATTTGAGGTACAGAATAACAAAATAAAAACTACAGCTAACATCTATTGACCACTTGCTATTTGCCAAGCATTTCAGTAACCATATAAAATATCTTATTGAATCTTCATGGTAACCCAGAGGTAGATTCTATTCTTATCACTATTTTATAGATAGGGAAACTGACATCCATAAAAGTTAAATAACTTTCCCAAGATTACTGTTATGTAAAAGATGGAGCCAAGATTCAATCCCAGACAGATGAAAAGGTAAAAATCCAAGCCAATCACAGCTGAGTTAAGAAGCAGAGAAATAAGTGAACACCTTTGGTGTGTTTTTTGGAAGTAATGGAGTACAGAATACACATAGGACAGTCAGTTCCATGCAGTTCAAACAGAGGAGGGTACTGTCCCATAGTGGTGGGTATGGGTGGGAATACAGCCAATCTGAAGCAAAATGACATAAGAAAGGAAAGTCCAGAATGATAGTATCTGTCTCTCCCAAGGCCTGTTCCCAGAGAAGTTGTCTAATTTTTCAGAGGCCCAGAAGAGGTAGCCGTTTTAATATCCTATTAGCTCCTGAAAAGAGATAGCTCGCTTATTAATCTTATTACATTCTGGGGTAACAAGAATCACTAAACAAAAGCAGGTCTTTTCTTAATTCATCCACTACCCGGAAGCCACAAACTTAAGAGTTTCCATTATTTCCATGAACACTGCTCTGCTCAGGAAACAAGAGGCCTAATCATAATCTAGTCTCTGGGTAGTCCCTAGCAAGTAAACTTGTGTTCCAACAGCCCTCTTCCTACAGCGAGAGCAATTCAGTTTGCACCTGGACATAGCCAGCATCTGCTATCTGTTCCATCAAGCTCACCTAAGGGGTGACATAAAATAACGTGCCTGCAATATTTTCTTTGGTCCTCAAACACTCTGAGGAACCAGTTTAGCCTTGATTTTCTCTGTGGGCATTGTGTACTGAGCACAGATTAAACAATTACAGCAATATTTCTTGATATCTCTCTTAATAGCAGGCCCCTCCTAGCAAGCATTCTTTGTACAGCTGGATCAAAACTCAATCCCACCTCCTGGGTCTCAACCCCAATCTGCACAGAAACTTCACATCATAGTTACAATAAACAGAGTTAGTTTTTGTAGTCAGTGGCCAAAGGCAGGAACTGAAGGGGAAATTTAAAGCCAGAAGGTCAAGACCAGAACAACCAGAGCAAAGACAAAGTAAACGGAACAAATAGATCACATCCTCTATGATGGTTAATTTTATGTGTCAACTTGACTGGGCCATAGGTTGCCCAGATATTTGGTCAACTATTATTCTGGAGTTTCTAGAGTACAGATCTTTTACCTCTTTGGTTAGGTTTATTCCTAGGTATCTTATGGGTTTTCGTGCAATTGTAAATGGCACCAATTTCTTAATTTCTCTTTCTTCAGACACATTGTTAGTGTATAAAAATGCAACTGATTTCTGTGCATTGATTTTGTATCCTGCCACATTGCTGAATTGCTGTATGAGTTCTAGCAATTTTGGACTACAGAACACTTATGAAAGAAATTGAGGAAGACACAAAGAGATGGAAAAGTATTCCATGCTCATGGATTGGAAGAATAAACATTGTTAAAATGTCTATGCTGCCCAGGGCAATCTATATATTCAGTGCAATCCCTATCAAAATACCATCAACATTTTCCACAGAGCTGGAACAAACAATCCTAAAATTTGTATGAAACAAGAAAAGACCCTGAATCGCCAGGGGAATGTTGAAAAAGAAAACCAAAGCTGGGGGCATCTCAGTGCCTGACTTCAAGCTCTATTACAAAGCTGTGATCATCAAGACAGCGCAGTACTGGCACAAAAACAGACACATAGATCAATGGAACAGAATAGAGAGCCCAGAAATGTACCCTTGACTCTATGGTCAACTAATCTTCGACAAACAAGAAAGAATATCTGATGGGAAAAAAAAAAAAAAAACAGTCTCTTCAATAAATCGTGCCAGGAAAATTGGACAGCCACATGCAGAAGAATGAAACTGGACCATTCTCTCACACCATACACAAAGATAAACTCAAAATGGATGAAAGACCTCAATGTGAGACAGGAATCCATCAAAATCCTAGAGAAGAACACAGGCAGTAACCTCTTCGACCGTGGCCACAGCAACTTCTTCCAAGATACGTCTCTAAAGGCAAGGGAAACAAAAGCAAAAATGAACTATTGGGACTTCATCAAGATAAAAAGCTTCTGCAGAGCAAAGGAAACAGTCAACAAAACCAAAAGGCAACCTACAGAATGGGAGAAGATATTTGCAAATGACATTAACAGATAAAGGGCTGATATCCAAGATCTATAAAGAACTTCTCAAATTCAACACCCAAAAAACAAATAATCCAGTCAAGAAATGGGCAGAAGACATGAACAGACACTTCTCCTAAGAAGACATACAAATGGCTAACAGACACATGAAAAAATGTTCAACATCACTTGTCATCAAGGACATGCAAATCAAAACCACAATGAGGTACCACCTTACACCAAAATTAACAAGGCAGGGAGCAACTAATGTTGGTGAGGATGTGGAGAAAGGGGAACCCTCTTACACTGTTGGTGGGAATGCAAGCTGGTACAGCTGCTCTGGAAAACAGTATGGAAGTTCCTCAAGACGTTAAAAATAGAGCTACCCTACGACCCAGCAATTGCACTACTGGCTATTTACCCTAAAGATACAGACGTAGTGAAAAGAAGGGGCACATGCACCCCAATGTTCATAGCAGCAATGTCCACAATAGCCAAACTGTGGAAGGAGCCGAGATGTCCTTCAACAGATGAATGGATAAAGAAGATGTGGTCCATATATACACTAGAATATTACTCAGTCATCAGAAAGGATGAATACCTACCATTTGCATCAACATGCATGGAACTAGAGGGTATTATGCTAAGTGAAATAAGTCAAGCAGAGAAAGACAATTATCATATGGTTTCACTAATATGTGGAATATGAGGAATAGCACAGAGGACCATAGGGGAAGGGAGGGAAAACTGAAGGGGAAGAAATCAGAGAGGGAGATAAACCATGAGAGACTCTAGACTCCAGGAAACAAATTGAGGGTTACAGAAGGGAAAGGGTGGGGGGATGAGGTAATTGGGTAATGGGCATTAAGGAGGGCACGTGTTGTGATGAGCCCTGGGTGTTATATGCAACCAACGAATCATTGAACACTACATCAAAAACTAATGATGTAGGGGCGCCTGGGTGGCTCAGTTGGTTAAGCCACTGCCTTTGGCTCCCGTCATGATCCTGGAGTCCCGGAATCGAGTCCCGCATCGGGCTCCCTGCTTAGCGGGGAGCCTGCTTTGCCCTCTGACCCTCCCCATTCTCATGCTCTCTCTATCTCATTCTCTCTCTCAAATAAAAAAATAAAATCTTTAAAAAAAAAAACAACTAATGATGTACTATATGTTGGCTAACTGAACTTAATAAAAAAATATTATTCTGGGTGTTTCTATGAGGATATTTTTAGATGAGATTAACATTTAAATTAATAGACTGAGTAAAGCAGATTGTCCTCCCTAATGTGGGTGGGCTTCATCCAATCAGTTGAAGACCTGAATAAAACAAAGAGGTTAACACTCCTCCCAGTAAGAGAGAATTCTGCCTTCACACTCAATCTGAAACATCAGCTTTTCCTGGGATTCAAGCCTGCTGGCCTTAGGACTGGAAATATACCATCAGTTCTCCTGGTTTTCAGGCCTTCAGACTGGAACTAAACCACTGACCCTCCTAGGTCCTTGGCTTGCTGACTCACCCTACAGATTTGGGGACTTGCTCACCTCCATAATCACATGAACTAATTCCTTTAATAAATTGCTTGTTCTCTCTCTCACTCTCTCTCTGAGCATGGACAAGTGCTCAGTAAATACTAGCTGATTTAAATTCAGTAGGTGATTTCCCATCCCATGGTATATGAAGCTCTCCCATTTCTTACCATGTGCTCATCTTACCTTCTATTCCAGCCACACTGGACTCCTTAGTTCCCTGACTAGGTCATTTTCTTTTTTCCCACCTTGTACCTTTATACACTGCACTCCCTCTACTTGACCACCCTAATATCTCCCGTGTCTGCATATAAATATATATATAAGTACCTAAAGAATTCCTACTTCCTTCCATTTTTAGCTCCATTTTTAAAAACTACTCAGGTCAGACAATACGTCCTGTAGGAAACCATCCCTGACACCTGATTTCCCCCTTTGGTGTCCTGCCACTTGTCACTTGTTAGCTAACATTTATTGCTATGGTCTTCTCAGCATCCCCTCCCTTAATAATAGCCATACCCTACTCCTCTTCTCTTTGGAAAATGGCTCCTCTCCCACTACCCATTCTCTGTATGTCTACAGTGTCTGCAATTATGGTTTGCTATCCTCCAGTCATATTACCTAGATCCAACAATCATCATAACCCATGGCCATGGTGACAACAGCTGGTTCAAGGAGTAAGGATGTGGTACAAGCTTAGGCAATAAGAGCCCTTGCCTTGGATTGTTCTAACTGGGGCTAGCAGTAGTGGTTTCTTGTATCTAAGATCATGGACGTAGAAGAATGTGACACAAGGGTTATTGATAATCACATTCTCCACTGAATTCTAACTAAATAATCCTGATATATTCCTGGGATTATCTCTATCAAAGCCCATTGCCTCACTGATTAGCCTTGTCTGTTTAGCAGGTGCTCAACAAATGTTTGTTACGTGACTCTCTCATGTTTGGGTATACATGACCTCTAAAGGGAATACTGAAAATTGGGTACAAATAAATCCTATTTCTGACCACACTTAATATTATGTCACATCTTGCTATAATTTGACAACAGGAATGGGTTCACTTTGGTTATTTAAACCTTTGGAGGAAAGATCCATCCTTCACATACATCTTGAGGGGAAAATGTATGAGTCTGTCCACAACTTAAAACCTAGAGACTAAAAACTAAGTTATAGTTGTCCAGAGCTCAAATCTTTCCTCTAATGCAAAAAATCTTTTTGCATGTGACCCTTTAGACCTAAAACGGTAGAAGCCATTAAGGAAAGTAAACTAAGGATTTTTTTGTTTCTTTATTACAGAAAAAAGAAAACAATTTAGTTAAGCTGGAAAATATCTGAAATGAAAAAAATGCAGGCTCCAAACCTTATTTGGCCATGAGTCACCAAGAACATAGCAACTCTATTGTGCATCTTCTCTTCCTCCACAGCCAGATCTATAAATTAGAAATAATATTATGTGTCCTGGCTAGTCTCACTACAGCCTAATGAAATTATTTCTAGGAAAATTTTGACTTCAAGAAAGTCATAAAAACTCAAAGAACTTTTATATAAAAGGTTTCAATTTGATTAAAAAGCCCTTGATGCCTCCTTTGTGAGTCATGCATATTTCCCACTGACTTTTTATGTGTCTCTATTATCAGCATTAAATATATGTTTTAGGTCTATTAAGTAAAAAATTATTCTCACAGCTCTCAGCCCAAGGTGACTTCTAATGACTATTTAGTTTTTATGATGATTTTTTAAATTTACATTAATAATAGAAGAATCTAATGTTAAATTGAAGGTTATTAAAATTGGCCTCCTTTCAAGTTGTCTGAATGTTAGATCTTTTTTCTTTTTTTAACTATATCTTTCCTTAATTGCATAAGAATAAGGTTACACTTAATTATTATTTAGAATTTGTATAGCACATTTGTAAAGGCAAAGATTTGAAGTTGTACCTTAGTTGAAGTAGCCATGATTTGCTGCCTTCTCAACATCAAGTAGATGTCTAGTATGCACCTCAAATGTAACATCCCCAAAATACTACTAATATTCATGCCTCCCCACATGCTCTTCTTCCAGTCCCCCCCACCTCAGTTAATGGCAACTCCATTCTTTTAATTGCTTGGGTCAAAACTTTGAGGTCATCCTTGACTCCTTTCTTCCTCTCATACTTCACCTTCAATCCACCAATACATCTTGCCAGCTCTACCCTCAAAATGCATCCCCAAATATGCCGCCAACTTGGTCCTACTTGCTATTATCCCTCACCTGATCATTGCAACATCCTCATAACTGGGTTTTCCTTCCCCTATCCTTGCCCCTTTGGTCTATTTTCCGCACAGCAGTCAGAATGATCCCACTGAACAACTTCAGTTAGATCTTCCTCTGCTTAACCACTTCCCTTCCCCCACCATCGTTGCCCAATCACTCAGAGCAAAAGCCAAAATCCAGACAAAGACCTTTATGAACTTTCTAATCCAACCACCAGACCTATTTCTTCTTCTGTGGGGCTTTGTACTTTGAATCGTCTCCGCATTCTCTTCCCCAGACATCTGCAAGGCATGTTCCTTCATTCTCTGTCTTTAGGTCTTACTCAAATGTCACTTTCTGAGTGTGGCCTTCTCTGACAATTTTATCTAAAATTGTAACTCCCATCCCAATATATCCTTCCGCCTTTCTGCTTTATTCTCCTATTCCCTTCAACACTATACACAATCCCCTGCTATACCTAAGGTAATCTAACATGTTGTTTACCATCTGTCTCCCTCTCCAGCATGTAAAACATGGGAATTGTGGGGATGAGGGGGAGAGATCTTTATCCCTTTTATTCAGGACTCTATTTTCAAGGTCTGGCACAGAGTAGGGGCTCAATAAATATTATTGTTGTCTAAAAAAATATGAAAAGAACTTCCAGGTGTCTTTACCATAACACCAGGGACAATTCTGCTTCTAAACTCCCATCTTGCCAGCATAGCATTCTTTTCCTAGTGGACATTTCAGACTATTAGAATAGAGCAGCAACTGTGGCCAAGGGGAGTTGGATGGCAAGGTGGGAGGCACTCAGGCTTACACATGATTCCTCTCGATGGCTGTCAGTCTCTTTTAGCTTAAACAAACCACAGCAGCTTTATAAAGAGGTATGAGCACCCAATAAAATCATGCGTGCGACTGGCCAGTAAAAACTTCTCAAAGGAGATTGGTTCCGAGACCAACTAAATTTCCCCAATGATTACTGACTACAGAGGAACCCATCCCCAACCCACAAAGGATGAATCTGAAAAGTCTTCAGGTATCATGAAGGTTATGCAAATCAATGAGGCCCTGGTGGCAACATGGAAAGACCACAGTCCTTACGCCAGGCAGCAGCTACCAGCTAAATTTGCCATGCCAGATAACCAGATCTTCTGATTTTTTTTTCAAGAAAAATCAGACTCTAGATTTCACATAAAATCCCTCAAATGTAAAAAGTTGGCCTCTAACTCAAATTCAAAACAACCACCACCATATACTGTGAGCCAAACAAAACAGCTTCTAACCACACTCAGCTGTGATTCAACCTCTGCCTTATAGGCTGATGAAAACTAAACCCAATTCTGAGAAAAGCAAACCAAAGTAACCAAACTTCTGCCTTCCTTAATCTTCTGTTAAATTCCTTTCTCTCAGAAAAGAGTCTTCAAGATGTCCATGCCCAGGTCAGAAAGCTAGCCATAAGGAACTTCATACTCTGGTCTTAAAACTCAACATCTATGTGAGCATGTTACCTTTCTCAACTAGCTGGGGAAACGCCCCCTCCCGCCCTCCCCCCCAACCCCCCGCCCCCCGGCCGCCCCAGGTGAGGTTCACTATCCCTTAGCAGGGTCCTACATATCCTTGGCTTCTGCGGTGGAGATGCGGTGGAGAACACTGAGAATGGTAGAGAAATTCTCACCAACAGCAAAGGAGAAAAGGAATTCTGCAGGTGCGAGAGACTGAGGGAGTGGGTCAGCCTATGTGTGTGTAAGGAACACAGTCTGAGCCAAGAACTGAGGAGTCAATCATTACCCAAATCGTTCAGTCGACTATGAGCCTCTCAAAACTGGGACTATATTTAATCCATCTTTGTATGCTTAGAATTGACCACAGTACCTGACACACAGTAGGTACTCTATCAGGTATTGGACAAAAGCAATCACTTTCTCTATCATGACAGAATAAGGGAAAGATTCTCAATCCAATCATAAATTAGTAGCCTCAAAACTTCCCCAGGAAGCTGCAAAGTGAAATTTAACACTGCAGGACAGTGTTGTGATTTGCCATTTCAGAATTATAGACTTTAGTGTTCTTTAAATTATTATAATAGAAGAAAGGGGAAAGATGAAAAATTAAAATCTAGTGCCTATATTTGATCAATTTTAAGAAGCAGAAAAAGATCCAATCCCAACAGGAACAGGTGAAACATCTGAGAATTCCCCGAGGTATGGATAAAACTGTTTTACAGCATTGTTTCCCCCAGACACATATTTTTTAAATGCAATGATTTTAGCAAGGGTTGGAGAACTGTTATTTGTTAGATGAAGAATATGTAATTAAACCCACCATTCTGAAAGAAAAGCTTTGTGAGGACTTTTTTTTTTTTTAATCTTCTGTGGCTGGACTGGTAATTTTTTCCTGTCTCACACCTACTCAAAACCCAGGGGATCTGTCCTTGATGTCTGGCATGAATATAATTACAGTACAGATCTCTAGTGCATAGTTCAATCACAGCAGACAACTATTGATTTGTGTGTAAATCAAAATACACATAATTTTCTCTAGTCTGGGAATTGTTAAAATGCATTAACAGGCCAGAGTTTCATGTTTCAGATATGGCAACAGTGGGGGTGATGCTTGTTTTGCTTTGTATTTTTTATTTTCCTTTTTCCTTTTCCCCCCAAGAACTGAGATAAGCCCTTTCTGAGCAGGAAAGCTCCCCCAACTTGTTCCAACAAATTCTCGTTCAATTTCACACTAGGTCACACACAATCAGAGGACAGATGTAACCATGACTGTGGAGAGAGCAGGGGTGTTGAGGCTGCCTGCAAGACAGCTCCCGCTCTCTCTTGTTTTGCTGTTACAGGGACTTTGCTGAAGCTGCCTTTTTTTTTTCTCTTATGAGTGACAAAACTTCCCAGTACAAAAATCTTTAAGGATCTCAAAAGGTATTTTCTTCAGGTTTTTCTTTCAGTAGCAATAGTAATAACACAAAGTGTTCATTCCCTTCTTCTCTACACAAAACACTCTCTGACTGCTAAGAGACCACATTTTAATAAAAAAGGGCAAAGTAGGCAACGAAAAGACCCAGGTATGGTACTGGCTCCACCACAAAGCTGAGGAAGTCACATACCTTCTCTGGGCTCTGGATTTCTGTCTAGAAAAATGGGACTGGGCATCAGTGGTTTTCAAATTGTGCACAATGGAAGTCTGGGTGTAGAGATTGGAGAAAACTACATGGGACTTAGGACCCCATTCCCATCACCACACTTTAGCTACAATCGGCAAGTCCATATCTGTTTACATATTGGATTGCTGTATTAGATTTCCCCTTAGAGAAAGGGTTTCATAGCTATATGTTTGAAAAAAAATCTGTCTTTTCCAATTCTCATCATCCATAATTCTGTGACTTCTTTCTCTGACAGGAGACAGCCTCAATTTTCTGCAGTGCAAGTGTTCATTAAAGCAGACCACCAAGTAAAATGGGGAACTAGTTTATGCATGATGGTTTTCTTCAATATAATCACCTCTACCATCAAAAACATGAATTTTTTTAGGCATTCATTCATGCACACAGTGCCATGTAGGTTACTTACTAGTACTAGCAAACTTGGCAACTTTTGTTTTAAATCCGACTGAATGGTTTTTACAGATTTTGGAAAGGAGAAATATTTTGGTTTTTTATTCAAAATAAATATTTTATGTATATATATTTATTTTTTATTTATTTATAATTAACATACAGTGTTATATTAGTTCCAGGTGTTACAATAGAATGATTCAACAATTCTATACGTTACACAGTGCTCATCAGGATAAGTGTACTCTTAATCTTTTTGTATTTTGCCCACTCCCCCCATGCACCTCTCCCCTTTGGCAACCACCAGTTTGTATTTAAGAGCCTAGGGTGGGTTTTTTTTTAATTTGTCTCTTTTTTCCTTTGTTTGCTCATTTGTTTGGTTTCTTAAATTCCACACATGAGTGAAGTCATATGATATTTGTCTTTCTGTGACTGCCTTATTTCACTTAGCATTATACCCTCTAAGTCAATCCATGTTGTTGCAAATGGCAAGATTACATTCTTTCTTACGACTGAGTAATATTCCATTATATATACATGCCACATCTTCTTTATTCATTCATCTACTGATGGACACTTGGGGTGCTTCCATATCTTGGCTATTGTAAATAATGCTGCAATAAACATAGGGATGCATATATCTTTTCAAATTAGTGTTTTTGTTTTCGTTGGGATAAAATACCTAGTAGTGGAATTACTAGATCATATGGTAATTCCATTTTCAATTTTGAGGAACCTCCATACTGCTTTCCACAGGGGCTACACCAATTTGCATTCCCACTAACAGTGCACGAGGGGTCCTTTTTTTTAGAAAAGAGAAATCTTGATAATTCTGTTAATGTGGTATAGCTAATAAGTAGCAGTGGCAGAAATGCAAATGGATAATTATTTTGAAAATGTTACTGTAACACAAACTATAATGATCAATAAACAAATGGTCTCATCTGGAACCACTTTACCAGGGGATGTTTAAGCAATCCCTGTAGACCAAACAGGGAAGTATCACAGCTGTATGAAAATGAGAAACCGGATTTCAGCATCCATTTCAAGTGGGAAGTGATTCTTCCCAGGAAAAGGGGTCTAAATGTCTACCAATACCACAGGCATAAGAAAGAACACTGATCCCCCCAGAATATAGAATATGAATTCCAAAGAGCAAGCAGCTGCTGGGGTAGGAGAGGAAATCAAGTTCAGAGTAGGAAAAGAGAGATGCAGCACTGTGTATCCACAGTCAGAATTTGCAACTCATACTGGAAGGGAGTAAAGGCTTTCATAGAAATTAATTATGGAAGCCCAGTAATCAAAATGCACTTTCAGAACTACTTAAACAAAGATTAAGACTTAGACTAAAGATGATAAAGCTAAAAGAGGATCTCTTAGACCAGACCAAAAGAATGAAAAGAAATGGACCATATTACCATAGCCATACCAGTTGGCATAATCACTAGGTCCTCTGTGAGGAGAAAACAGAGATAAATACTGAAATCAGCTCAAATCTTTTTTATTCCATTATCCATCTACCTTGTTGAATAAACATTGTTGCCAAGGCTAAAATGCAATTCTTTAAAAGGAAGAAACTGTAAAGAATAAATGTTAGTTTATCCCTCCCCTTTCTCTCATCTATTTTCTCCTAAATTTTTCTATTTTTGAGCTGGTTAGGCTAACAAATTGAGCAATTCGGTTTTCCTCTGAGTCTTCAGATCAGCACAATTCTTGATCTGCTGACATTTCCCAAAACAAAAAGCCTAACTGCCTCAAAACTAGAATAGAATGTGAAAAGATGACTCCTGCCCATGCGAAACAGCCCAGGTACTCCAGAGACCAAATAATTTTAAATGCTTTAATGGAGGGCTTTAGAATGCTGGAAATCATATATGCAACCACAAATGATAAAGTTGGATTTCTTCTCAAATGTCTCAGAAATTCCTAAGAAGTGGCCCTATCGTTATTTAAAATCTATCTTCCATCACGGTCGTTAAAAAAATTTGCACCATATAGCATTCAGTACCATAGTATAGTTAGCCTACTAGGAGAATATTTGATGTAAGAAAAATCACCTAAAAAGCAGGCAGCACATGGGTACCAGTCTGACTACAGATGACAGTTCTGTGGCTCCTGGAACCAATTAAAGAACATCCTTTGGGGTCCACTTAAATCTAAAGTCAGTCGGAATGGTTGTTAGCGCAGTTTGGCAAATATTTCTGGTTTACCCTATTGCCAGACACAGGGTAGATTACATTTTCTGGCCCCCTTATGGTGTGTGGAGTCATGTGACTAGTTATGGTCAATGACTTGTGAGCAGAGGGTAATAATTTACCTTCAAAAAGGAGCATTTAGCTGATAATGCAAGACCTCTCTTATCTGTCTGGTACAGTGACCAGAAGTCTTTGTGATAGAGACTGTTCCATCTATTTAGATCCTAGAGTGACTCTGATGAAGAGTCCCCACTCCCAGGTGTGAAAATACAAAGAACATATAGCACAAGGGAGAAGTAAATCTTTGTTGTTTTAGGCTGCTAAGATCTGGGAACTGTTTGTTACTGCAGCATTATTTAGCCTATTCTAATTGATACAATGCTCCATAGGTTTGGCTCTCCTTGATTCAGGAGGAGTATGCACAAGAATGGACTACAACAAGAAACTACAAGAACTGCCCCAATCATCACTGGGAATCTTCCAAATCAAGGATTATGCTAGATCTTTCAGAGGGTCTCAGGCTAACTACCTTCACTCCTATACTCCATATCCCTAAGCCAAAGGAACATGCAAGGGTCTCTAGGCTTTCAATCCATTGTTCCATCAACTAAACTGCTTTTATGGAATGGGTTTACTCCCTGTCTTCTTTCCCCAAAATGTTTTGGACAATTAAAAAATAAAACAGTAAATCCTGCAAAGTGCCTTTAAGGGATTTTAACGTAAAAGTTCTTTGTAGCTTCCATAGGAGAGAAAGTTTGGCAGGTTAATTCCCTTTCAGTACTAAAAATTGGCATATTACATGAGAACATATTAGCATAGGATATTTTTTCCTCATAAAGCATTAATTTCAGGCTGTTCATAGCAGAATATTTGATAATTATCTTGAAAAAATAGGTCTTAAGGGTAGTTTTGATGGGGAAGGGAATTCCTTTCATCTTCTGTTTCTATTCAGCGTTTATTTATCATAGCAGGGGGTTGTCATGATAACCACCTCAAATGCAGTTCTCCTTGACAAGTCACCACAACTTTGCAGGATTCGGGATTTTTATCCACTCTTTCTCCAGATCTGTAATTTCAAGTTATTTCAAAGAATTTTAAGTTGAGTGCCTTTGAGGAAAAAAAAGAAATTCTTTTATTTCTACCAAAAAAAAAAAAAAACATCAAAGTAGAAACAGTTTGACAGAGACCATTACTACAAGAAAAATATAAAATGAGGAAAGCTGAAATGCTGTTTTCTTTATCTTTTCCATTTTTTTTAAGCTGACAGAGTAAATGGAAACAATTTAAACAAGATAGTCAGGTAAACCTCTAACCCTCAGCAACCATGAGCTTCAAAAAGTGTTCTTTAATGTAGCCATTGGAATAGAGTTTTATGTTCAGCTATTTCCCCTCTGGTCTCCTCTTATGGCAGTAATATGTTTTTTAAATGCCTAAAACCTTTCTTAGAACCTAAGAATTCCCCTAGATTTCATGAATTAATGCAAATGGTAATCACAAGTGCAAATGAGTAATTGGTAACACAAGTACCCATCTGTGCATGCAATTAACTGCTAGAGCAAGTAATTGCCTGTTTTTACAAGAGCCTACTTAGAAACCTCAACTTAAGCATATCGTTTTTGAATAATTCTGCCATAACACACAGCAAAACTTTTACTCGGGGACAAATCCTGTTAAACAAGCAGCCAAACACCCTATAATTTCTTAGTTTTTTAAAGATCATTCCTAAGAAGACACCCCACAGTAATTGATTTCAAAAGAGTCTCCTACTTTGACATGCTCAGGACCTTTTCCAAGCAAAGCATGCCATTTGTCCGGAAGAGACCAGCAAGCTAATCCTCATGCTGATGGCTCTCTAAGCACCTTCAGGAGATTTCTGAAAGTTTGGATAATTTTCTAATTAATTCATTCAGCAAGTATTTGTTGAACATCTACCATAGACAAAGTCTTCTAGGCTCCATGCAGAATATAAAAATGAATTAGAACATGGTATCTTCTCTTAAGGACCTTACACTCCATCGGGAAATAGAAGACTTCAAGCTTATTACCTAAAACACAAGTAGGTTTGTCATTCAAGGACTGTGAAAGTGTATCTGTTACCTTACCAGGCCGCACCTGTCTGACAAAACAGGCACGTATTTTTGGTAAAAATTACAATTGCAACAAAAAGTATCCTTGATCTGAGCCTTCACCAAGCTATGTCCCTGGCCCCCAACCCCACAGATTGGCCAGCTCGCCTTTCCTTTGCAAGGTCATCCACTCTCCTTATTGGTCATTGCTTTTCTTCATAGGCTATTGACTTTGTTTCCCTCACATGCTGCCAGAAGCCTTAATCCACAGCTGTTTTTTGATCCCTTGCCAAGCTGCTACTTCCTTGCCATTGCCAAATGCCCTGCTGTTCCTCTCATTACTGCCTCTTGCCTTTAAATACCACCTATACACTAACAGCTCCTAAATTAAGGTTTTCAGCACAAACCTCTCCACTGAACCCCACACTCCTCTATCCAACTGCCTTGTCAGCACCTCCCCTTAGGTATCTGAGAGTCACATCACACTGTTTCCTAAAACTAACCCAAACCTGCTCTTCATACCACTTCCCATTCTCAGTGATGGGCAGTCCCAAACTTGAGAGTCATCCTTGCCTCCTCTCTGCCTCTCACACCAGGCATCCAAACCATCTGCCCAGCTTTTTGACTCTATCTTCAGATAGATCCAGACACCTACCACTTCTTACACTCCTGCCCTTACCACCCTGGTCCAAGCTGCCATCATTTTTTGCTGGATTATTGCAATCATCTCCCAACTAGGCTTCCTGCTTCCACCCACACCCTTCTAGAATTATTCTCCCACTCTGTCATCAGAGTGGTCCTTTTAAAAGTCAAATTATGTCACTCTTTTGATCAAAACCCTCAAATGGCTTCCCATCTCACTCAGAGTCAAAACAGAATTCCTTTCAAGAATCTACAAGATCCCTCATTATCTGCCCCACAACTCCATCTTTCTTTTATCATCTCCTGCACCAGCGCCACCCCTAGTCACTGTGATTCAGCAAACTGACTTCCTTGTTGCTCCCTGCACACACCAAGTGCATGCGTGCTCTCACTCGCTGGGATGCTTTTCCCCGCCTGCCAATGTAGCTCATTCCCACACTTCTTTCAGGTGACTTTTATCAGAGGGGTCTGCCCTGAGCTCTGAGGTAATAGTGACTCCTGCCCACCGCCCACTACCACACTTCTGAGCCCCTTATCCTGTGCTCTTTTTGTCTATAACCCTTCTTCTATATGACATACATTTATGTCATATATGTATGTAAGCTCTGTGAGTGCTGAAGTTTTGTTCTGCTAGTCTCTCTAGCATTCCAAACAGTGTCTGCCTCATAGCTTCATGTGTGAATGAATGAATGAATGAATGAACGAACAGATGAGCATTCCGAGGGTGGAAGAAGCTCCTCTCCCCATTAGAATTACAATTCTTATAAAGCTTTCAAAAAGGTGTCCTGCTCTCTCAGTTCTTCTCCCTGCCTTGCAAAAAAAAAAAAAAAAAAAAGAACAGTATCTCCCAGATTGCCACACCTTGGAGAGTTACTCTCAAAGACAGTAAACCAACATGCTAGGATGGAGTCAGGGTTCCTCAAATCTCTTACCTCAGGTTGAATTCCTGGCCTTCGAAGGATACTGCCCAAGAAGCTGAGGGAGTTCATTGTTTGAGTCTTTACCCCACTGCTCTGGTGCCCAGATTTCACTCACCATCCTCTTCCTCTCTCCTTCGCCAACCATCAGGTCTTTGTGGTGATAAGACTCCTGATCAGCCCAAATCTCCTGCCTCAGGCCTCCTCTGGGAACCTCAATCCACAAATGAGAACATAAAATGAAAAAAAGTAACCTCAAAAACTAATGATGTAATGTATGGTGATTAACATAACATAATAAAATAAAATTAAAAAAAAAGAAAAAAGTAACCTCCTTCCCTCAACCTCACACCTACCCATCAACAAATTCAGGAAGCAACAACCTTGATTAATACTGAGCTCAGAATTTCAGATACTCAGTTTCCTCACTAGAGAAAATGAAGCATCATCTTCCTGATTAAATAATTAAAGAAACTAAGAAAGCATGACAAAGTGGATAAAAAAAATAGAAAAGGGTTAAAATCTTCAGAATTCAACTACTTAAGAAGAGTACAAATGAAAAGGAAAGAGGGACTTTTTTTTTAAATGTCTGTGAATATGTATGTTAAATAGTCTATGCTTTCAAAATCAGGGGACCATTTTTAAAGATTTAACTTGATTTATTCCATCATTTCTAAGGTGGGAAAGTTTGAACCATTATCAAACCTCAGCTGAATAAATTCAATATATGACTTTCATGTCTCTTACATCTAAGTTAATAAGCTTACTTTTAAAATTATGATTCAAAAATTTAATAGGCATGTCACTATATACTTTCAAATCTGTACCAATAAAATTGTTCTGTATATTTTAAAGACACATCCAGTAGATCACAGAGCACAATCCTGCTGTTCAACAACAGCAAGATTTGAGGAAGAAGAGAATAATAATAGAAGGACGAATTATTAAAATGGACAAAGTTCTATGGCACAAGTTTCTCTTTTATAGCTTAAGTACTGGCCCTTCTGCATGAAAAAAAGAACATGAATTTTTTTCTTATCATAAAACTTTCTCAAAATGGAAAAACAATCCTATGTAGGAAAAAAAAGTAGGAACCAATAGGAGGTCCTTTTGCAATAAATAACCTTATGCTTTCTGCTTCCACGCTAGAAGACCAGATAGCTTCAGTGAAAGCACAATTACATGGGGAGCTCTGAGCAGTCAAAGCACAGATTTTCCCCTTGAGTTCTGGATCCACAAAAAGAACATTAAATAAAGTGCCACATGCTCACATTTTCATTTTAATTACCTTTTTAAAATGCAAGGATTTTTTTTTTTTTTTAAAGATTTTATTTATTTATTTGAGAGAGAGAGAATGAGAGACAGAGAGCATGAGAGGGAGGAGGGTCAGAGGGAGAAGCAGACTCCCTGCCGAGCAGGGAACCCGATGCGGGACTCGATCCCGGGACTCCAGGATCATGACCTGAGCTGAAGGCAGTCGCTTAACCAACTGAGCCACCCAGGCGCCCCTAAAATGCAAGGATTTTTGAGCCACATGGGACTCATGTACATTTTCAATCACACAGGACTCAATATTTTAAATCATTAAGTTCTCATTACACCCTCCTGCAGTTCCTACACTACCCTAGCTATATTTAATATGATGTGTTTAAGTAACTTGCCTAAGCCCATTTAAGAAATTTAGTAAAAGAGCAAACATGAGACCTGCAACAGCAATTCTGCATACTAGCTCAGTGACCTTGGAATCCAAACCTCTATGTGTCCCTATAAAAGGAGAAAGTTGGTTCAGAACATACGCAGCATATCTTCTAGCCCTAACAGGCAATGGTTCCCTATTCTTGATTTTTGGTGTGAACTTTTTCTCTCTCTATTGTGTTTCAGTTTAAGATTCTCAAAATTCAACATCATTAGTTCTCTCTAAAGGCATCTTGAGGATAAGCCCCTTGAGTTTCTATCCAACAAAAATCCCATCCAGATAAGTGCTTGTTCCTTTTTTAATCTCTTAGAGGAAACTTTTGACATCGGTGAAAACGGACACCTTCTCTGCCCACACTATCCAATAACCCACAGTATAACCCTACTCTTATGAATTTAATGTTTGTGCTCCCCTCACCCCAAACACAATGCATATGTTGAAATCCTAACCCCCAGTGTGATGGTATTAGGAGGTGGGGCCTTTAAGGTAATTAGGTCACGAGGGTAGAGCCCTCATGAATAGGATTAATGCCCTTAAAAGAGAAGACACAGAGCTTTTTCTCTCTGTTGTTGCCATGTGAGAACACAACAAGAAGACTGCCATCTGCAATCCAGGAAGACACCAGATCTGCCAGCACCTTGATCTTAATCTTCTCAGCCTCCAGGACTGTGAGAAATAAAGGTTTGTTGTTGAAGCCACCCAGTCCATAATAATTTGTTATAGCAGCCCTAACTACGACGCCTACCATTCTTCGTATCATGGAGCCTTCTTTCACCTCTAAGATTTCACTGAACTAAACAATTTTGATTCTTCTTATCTTTTCTCCATAGTTGTTTTCCTACACTGTTATATTTCCTTCACCCTTCAAATTGTTCATTTCTTAAAAGCCTCAAGTGATGCAATAATACGAATGTCTGATTTATACTGTTTGAGTGAAAACTTTCCTTGATCTTCCTGCATGCTAGGAATCTCTTTTTCATCCAATGTAGGGAAATGTGGCTTTTTTGTTTTGTTTTAATTAATCACATTCAGCTATATTATTGCCCTTTAGCTAGTTTATTTCAATATCTCTAACTCTCTGATTACTCTTCCCTATAATTAGTAGTTATCTATTCTCTTTTTTTATAGCTTAATTTTCCTCCAGAAGTAAAATAACTTATATCCAATGACAGAACAAGGATCTGGCTGCAATTGCCTTGTTATGAACTGTGTCCCTCAAAATTCATATGTTGAAGCCCTAATCCCCCGTATCACAGAATATATATGACTGTACTCGGAAGTAGGACCTTTAAAGAGAGAATTTACATTAAAGGAGGTCATTAGGGTGGGCCCTATCCAATAACTGGTATCCTTAAAAAGGAGGAAATTTGAATGCAGACATGTACAGATAGAAAACCATATGAAGATATAGGAAAAGACAGCCATCTATATGCCAAGGAGAGAGGCCTCAGAAGAAACCAACCCTGCTAACACCTTGATCTTGGACTTCTAGCCTCCAGACTGTGAAAAAACAAATTTCTGTTGTTTAAGCCAGACGGTCTGTGTTATTTTGTTATAGCAGCCCTAGAAAATTAATACAGGCCTCTGTCCTAGTTGTGACCTTGGAAAAGAGAATATTGTTACTTTGCCCTCTATACCCACTGCTGCTGGAAAGAAGAGTAACTGGGGACTATGCCTCTTTCCAGCACACAAGCATTATTGGCAGCTAACATGGTATCCTACCATCTTCACCTTCATGCCTGGTCCTATTGATAAAGGCCAGATTTAGGACTTCCATAAGCACCTTCTTCAGTGAATTAAACTAGACCTTCGATATTTTCCTTTATTTTCTCCTTTATAGTCAAAGAATCATGAACAGCCTCATAAGTCCAAGGTAGGCAGCTAAAGAGCCAAAGATTTTGCTGAAGAGAAATGGAACCAAATTTATTCTGACCATTTTTCCACTTATCCTATCCCCAGTGGCCACCGTATGGCATGTTTTCCCAAAGTTTATGTTCCAGGAGTCCAGCTCAGTAGTAGCCCAAGAGAAATCAGCTCTTTTCAGAGAAACCTAATATTCGAGCCTGTTATCAAGACCAGAATATTTCTAAGAGGAGGGGCTTACTCCTCAGATTTTCCACTAAACAATTTAATAGTGATCTTTTCATTTTTCCATCCATTCACTTTTTCAAGGAACATTTGTTAAGCATCTAGTATGTGCAAGGCTCTGCATAGGGACCAGGGCTACAAATGATAATAAATCACCAGCACATCAAAAACCCAAAAGGAGTCCACCAGGAAGCTAGATCATAAAGGTTTTCAAGAAAAGGAACAAGGAAATTTATAGAAATAAGAATTTTAAGATTACGAGAGAAAAAGATTCCAAAGACCAGATGTCTTATTTTTCCAGGAAATTTTTAAGTTTAGAAAATCAAAACAAACATATCCATTTTCTTGGCAGATATTCAGATATGATGGGTAAACTAAGTCATGTCATGTCTCACAAAGAGAGAAGATATATGGATTTCTTTTCCTCTGCCTCCTTCCCTCCCTGACAAATATACCCATCCATTCTTTTGCAACTCCCCCAAGCAGATAATGTACATTCAGATAATGTAGCCAAATTATTTTACAAAATGTATTTCAATTTTTTGAACCTTTTAACACTAGGCAATCCTTGTTACTTTCTTTGAAACAAGTTTCCACTAGGCAGCGGGAATAACGAAGCACAATGTGCTGGGAGCAGTTTCCGTTTGTTGTCTGGGTGAGGAGGAATGGAGGTGGCAGTAGCAGCTTCCATGGAGGGGGCACAGCCCAGAGGGAACAGTGCTGCTTTTTCATGCCGCACTGTGAGAGAATCACGCAGACCGCTACAGGAAGGGGGAAGATCCTGAACCCACTCAAGAGAGCGCCTCAAGGGCAGTGGTGTTCTCTCTACAGGCACGTGATCAGGAACAAAGGAGTCTTTATTCATCTCTCTCTACTGCACTGGTTTGCTTTCTATTCCTTATGAGCAGCTGAAAAAGACCATGAGCAGCCCTTTTAATCAGCTGTGGAAGAGATGAAAGGTTTCAGAAGAGAGAAGCTGTCATTTCTGAGAATGGTTTATTCACATTATAGAATAATCTTTAAAGAAAAGAATTGTATGGGACTGATCTTTTAATTATAGAGGGGTAAATGCATCTGTGAAATCCATCAATTTCACTTTGGATTAAATACTGTTTCGTTAAAGCCAGATACTCAGTAAACAAAGATCTCAATTTCGAAATGGCTTCTCTCCCTAATACATGACGTCAAGCTAACCCTCTTCCCCAACCCACCCCCAAATTCCAGTTGCTATCTGAGAAACAGCAAGAAGAAAAATACACAACTTTTAGAGATGGGATTTGGGGGCCTTCAATGTGTTCCGTGTGCTACCAAGCAAGTTCTGGATTCTCAAACATCAGATCAATTCTCAATTATCTGTGAATAACTTTATGATCACAGGGTCTTGAAGGGTGTCTTTTATTATTTATCCAAAAATCCCATCACATTTTCATCCAATTCATGAATCACAGTCCAGATCTGGCCAAAGAATACAAGTAAGAATCTTACCTTAGAATTTTTGGTGTACCTCCACAGTGCTGATAGACACAGATATTCAATAAATATTTATTGAATTGAAATGACGCCATTCATAACTCTGGGAACTCCACCACCCCAAAATTTTAAATCACAGTTTCTTCTAGTTCAGCATGAATAGCAAGCATAAAAACAATGCCTGGCCCTTAGCCAGTTTTATCCTTGCTGATTCATATTTTATATACTTCCTCTATTAAGACAACCCAGAAGCAATTCTCCTATCCATACACAAGTAGACCAAGGGCTTTCTGAGGCCAATTTCCCTTTCCTAATATTTCTGGATCGTGAGTCAACCTTGTTACTTGGGGGAGTTTGGAGACTTTGCAAGTTCCCATCTCAGGAAATCCAATTTCCATTTGAAGGGACGGGAAGAGGAGGGGAGGGGAAGGGAGGGAGGGAGGGAGGGAGGAAGGGAGGAAGGAAAGAAAAAAGAGGAAGGAAGATAGCTAAAGGAAAAGAAGACCCTCAGTCTTTTCAAGAACTATTTCTTTTCTGTCAATCTTTTGGTTACTTTTCATTGACATCCTACTCCAACGGGGATATTTACACAATATTTTAATATCCCTCCTCTGTGTCATTCCTTAACTTTGCAATCCGTGGAGATACTTTAATAGATGACATTTAGACAGATGGCTTCCCAAAGTTGAGTTGATTCTTCCTAGTATTTAGCAAATTTTTATTCTGAAGCATTCTCATTTTGAATCTCTTGGCATCAGTTAATCTCTTGGCAAAGTTGGTGCCAAGTTTTGGTTCCTCCTGTTTGCAAAATCTCCTGGGTCAACTGTTCCTAGTGGGGAGGATCCAGGTGCTCAGAACACTTCTGTGTTGATATACTCTGTGATGAGTGTCTCTTCTGTCCCCACATTATTGTTCATTATTCTCAGGCGCTTCCCTGAGCAATCAGGAGCTGGGCTCCAGGAACTCTCTTCAAGATGATCTCCTAACTAGCTTCCAGACATATTTTCATCCACTTTCTTCTTAAATCCTCTTCTAAAAAATTTTTGAGACTAACCTGCCCAATTTTAATCTATCTAAGGAAAATAAGAAGTGGATAGTACTAAGAAATTTACTCTTTATGAGGGGAAAGCATAATTATCTCACATGTTGTAACTTTTGTTTCTTCTGCACTTCCATAAAGCTAAAGGGCTGATCAGGGAGACTCAGGGGCCAACTCTGGGCCAATATAGTCCTGTGTTCACTGAAAAGGTGGTGTCAATTCTCAGTCCCTGACTCATCCATTTCTATTTGCCCTGCTGCCAGGTAATAACCTACACTGACCTCTCAGGCAGGTGGAATTTCCCTAAGATGGAATAGACTCCACTGGCATGGGGAAGCTCTTGAGAAAGACTGGTTCACATTCAGCATTGCGTATATTCTTAATATTATATTCTTATACTGTATTATATGCAATTGTGTTTTCCCCTCTTACAAAGTCACCTCTATGAGAGGATATCAACTCTTTAAGGGAAGGACTATGTTTAATTGAACATGGTTTTCCCAGTGCCTTACACATAGTAGATGTCCAATAAATAATAGTTCATTTTCACTTATTGTTACAGGGTCATCAGGAACTCAGCAAGAAGACTTGAAGTGAAGGGAAGGAGCTTAATAAACCTCACTCAAGGAATAACATTTAATAAAATAAAGCAATAGGAGAGTGTCCTCTGGAATCATCAAAGGAAGAAAACCCAAAAACAGGCTGGGGAGTAAGAGGTATAGTAGAAGAGAGGCGGTGCCAGCAAAAGGGATAAATATCTTAAAAAAAAGAAAAAGAAAAGAAACTGGTCTAACTTAAGACTAGACATCCAAATGTCATCCTAGAACATGGAACAGCTAAAAAAGATAAAGAATAGATTCAATCATTAGGGGTCACCTGTCCTTCCCATATTCCCCTGCTCTATACTACATCAAAGCTCCCCCTCCACCAGGATTGATGTGTTTCAGCTATTAGCCTCCCTCTTTTCCTTGTGTCTGAGTGAGCTTGCTTCCCTTCCCCTCCCTTATAGCCCTTTAGACATGCACTATTTGATCTTGATAGGGTTTTTCTCTCTCCACCTCCATTCCCTTCTTTGAAAAGTAAACCATTTGGAATGGCCTCTTTCTTACCACTCTCTTCATCAGCTCTATCACCACCACTCTACAGTGGAGACTTAGGTTCATGCTTCATGTTTTACCTCCCTACCCACAGGTATTTAACCAGGCCCAATCTTTACACCTAATCTTTACTGACCAGCAGTGCCCATGTAACTAATTCAAATAATCTATATTTTAGTCTCTGTGAACTATAAGGAATTTCATGGAAAATCCCAGACCTTCCCTGCTGCTGGCTGCCATGATGAATGGCTATGTTTATTCTTTTGTTGTCTCTGTCATTAATGTGGTGTGTTCTGGGAATCAAGCAAAATAAAAATACAACAAGAATTCTGCTATCTTAAAATGAGGGCCACTATTGGAAGGACTATAGCATAAAAATATAGTGCTCTGGTGACAGCCGGTCTTAGATTTAAATCTCAGCTCTATTGTAAGACTTTCAGCAAGTTACTGAACTGAGTCTCAGTTTTCTTACCTATAAAAGGAAACAATAATACCACCTTCCTCACAGGGTTGCTGTAGGCTTTTAATCACTCTTCTGTCTACATTACCTCCAATCACAGAATTGCCTTTGGTTCTTCCTTCACTAATCTCCATCAGATCCATGAGATCCCTGGTATCATGGAGTGGACTCCACTAGCCAAAGGGAGATATTGTTCCAGTTTGGTTGGTTATTTTTAACTGCATTTAAGTGTGACTTGATTCTTAACCAGCTGCAGCCTAATTTCCTTTAGGAAAAGGATCTATACTAATCTACATGACTGATATATAGAGTGAGCATTTAGATTTTATTTTATTTTTTTTTATTTTTTTTTAAAGATTTTATTTATTTATTTGAGACAGAGAGAATGAGAGAGAGAGAGAGAGCACATGAGATGGGGGAGGGTCAGAGGGAGAAGCAGGCTCCGCAGGGAGCCCGATGCGGGACTCGATCCAGGGACTCCAGGATCATGACTGAGCCGAAGGCAGTCGCTTAACCAACTGAGCCACCCAGGCGCCCCAAGCATTTAGATTTTAGAAGCCAGTGGCTCCCAAGCTGAGGGCTACACATATCATGGATGCCTCAAGGGCCACAAATTCATATACTCACTATGTTTCATGTGAAAACTTAATAAACAATGCCATATATACACACACATACACAATATATGTGTGATATATCCACATATATTCATAAATATCCAGTATTGTTGTTTTGAATGTATAAATAAATGCCATTGATTAATAAGATATAAGTTTATTTAAAAGTATAACTTAATTTATGAAAGCTTTTATTATTGTGTATTTTCTTGGTCAGTATTTGCTAATACTACAAAATGTAGTGGCTACACTTATTTTCCATTAGGCACTGTTCTAACAACTTAACACATATTAACTCATTAAATCCTCACAGTGACTCTGTGAGGCAGAGCTATTATCATTAGGAAACTTAGGCAAGAGAGGTGAAGTATCTTGTCATAGAGCTACTAAGAGGTAGAGATAAGATTCAAGCTTGGGCATTTTGGTCCAAGCTCTTCTTCTCCACAGTTGGTTCAGAACTCAGCTATGCAAAAACACACTGGTGCTACTGTTTTTAAGCAGAAAATTATTTGCAACCTTAACATTGATTTCATTTTTCTATAAAAATGGTCATATTTCTCACTGGGTACAAACTGAAATGTGTGTGTATATTCTGCCTTATATAAAACCAGGGACATATCCAAGAAATCTATGGTAACTATATTAACAAAAAAAGTAATTCAAACAAAAAAGAAATAATAAAAACACTTCATGCTGTCTGGTCTGCCCACATATGCTCCTGCCCAAGGAGGTCCATGTGAAAGAGTTTCCAATAACGGCTTTTCCTCTGGTGATCATTTTGTCATTCTCTTTCACATTTCTCTGCCTCCATTAGGAAACTAGCTTTCCAGTATTGCACTATTTGATTATTTGCCAAATTGAAAGGTAACCACGAGCAAACAACAGAAGCAACAACTACTCAGGAAGTTAAATGAAATAAAAATAGAATGACGCGGTTCCACTTTTCCCCTCTATGCTTGAGTTATATTCACACTCACACCTGTGTTCCATTTCATTGATTGAACATTCAAGAACATTCACTGACGCTCTGCCATGTACCAGGAATTATGTTTGGAACTATAAATATGTGAATAGAACTCAGAATGCACCAATCCTTTTAGAATACAGTCTAAAGGATTCCAGGCAGGCCATTCATTCAACTGATAACTATACTGCAAAGTAGAATGTTATCAATACCATTAGAGGACAAAATTCTATACATATTCTGAGCAGGGAGAGATGACTCCAAGAGAAACAGTCAACTGAATGGCAGCTTCCCTGTCAACTCCTTCTCAAGGGATTTCTGGCCCTCCCAGAGCCACCTGGAATCCATGTGCACATTAGAAAGGCAAGACCTCCTTGGGACCACCTTTACTTCCTATGACCAACTCACCTCAGAGTTCAAGGTGATCTTCTTAATTTCATGTTCTCTACTGATCCCCTACCACTTTCCCTAGCTTCTTTTTTCCCTTGATTTATTCAACATTTTTGGTTCTTTTGTCCATCACTGTCCTTCTTAACATGTGCTATTTCCCAGGAATATTTCCACTAGGTAACTAATGACATGGTATATTGATGCTTTTTAGTTACCATTTCAGAAAGTGGTATTTTCTAACCTTGTTTCCAAATTATGAGAATTTATGTAACTTAGAAACTTATAGCCCCTGGAGCATTAAATGTTCTATATTTGATGGCCTTGACGCATCCTTTCTGTCCTTCTGAATCAGAATCTGAGTCAAAGATATTAGACAGAGCCAGGTCAAGAATCCTTTAGCAAAAGTAAGGAATCTAAAGAAAGATTTGAAGAGAAGGCATGAACAAGACAATTGCAGAACTCCCATGGCACAGGCAGATAGAAAACATGGACTCTTTGAGAAAATATAATATACACAAATACCCACTTAAAGTGAATAGCTATTTCCTCCATAATTTTTACTCTTTACTCTAGAATTTTTACTCTTCTCTAAGGACCCTAATATTCCTATTTATTCATTTGCAAACCTTACATTTTGATGGAACCCCAGTCTTTTGAACTAAAAACATTTGAGCTACTTTTGTCCCCTGGGATATAAAAGTAAATGTTATGTTTAAAGTTCAGAGGAATTTTCCAGCTTAACTTTCTATGCCTTGTTTGAGAAGACAATGTTGATGCTAATTCTTTTACAAACTGGAGAAGGTGTTCTTAGGAAATAATTCTCATTGTACTTTGCATTGTTTAAAGGACAATGCGATCAAGTGAGAAGGTCACTGAGATCACAGATTTCTGTGTTCCTGATTGAGCTTTATCAGTAACTAGTAACTAATATCATGCTTGTTAAGCCATTTTACCTCTGGCTTCGGTTTTCTCTGCATACAGAAGGCATTTTATATATATTTATTGAGTGAATGAATTAGTAATATTTACTACCTTGTAAAATGATCATGAAGAGCTACATTTTAGGGGTGCCTGGGTGGGTCAGTAAGTTAGGCTGATAGCTCTTGATTTCCGCTCAGGTCATGATCTCAGGATCCGAGGATCAAGCCCCGTGTTGGGCTCTGCACTTAGCAGGGAGTCTGCTGAAGGATTCTTTCTCTCCCTCTGCCCCTCCCACCACTCCCATGAGAGAGCAAGCGAGCTCTCAAATAAATAAATAAATCTTAAAAAAAAAACAAAAAAGCTAGATTTTAAGTTCTGAGTAGAGTAGGCAAGAGTCATGTCTGTTTTGCTTATCGTTGCATTCCCTGATATACTGCCATGTACACAGAATCTCATCAAAAACATAGTGAATTAATGAATAAATGCACCAAATAATAAATTTCATAAAAGTTGCCCTACTTTACAAAGTTACTGAGAATATCTTGATTTTAGGTTCGCAGTGAAGACAAACTATGTTGATCATACTTACCACTGTATGTCCAAATGCAGGTGTTCAGTAATAGGTGTTTTAGTTAATGTTCAATAAAAATAGATATAAAATGATTTCAAAAAGTACAAAGCACAATACCTACATGAAGCTTTAAGAATCTCTTTCCCTCACACACCTACACCAACATCCTCTGTAGAGAGATGACTCCAAACAATGTGAGGCATAATGATTTAGGAGAGGATGATAGAGAACCTCCTGACTCACACCTGGCTCTCAGATTGTAAATGGCCATGTGATAAAGGTCAAAATATTCCAAGGATATGCAGTGACAGGGGTTACATTTCTTAAAAACATAATCAAGATGCTATTCTGGGCGTATTAGCTATGATACTTCCAGCTGCAAGCAACAGGAAAGTCTGACATAAAATGGATTAAGCCACAAAGAATATGTATTATCTCAATTAGAAAGAAGTGAAAGGTAGCTGTAGAACAGCTTCACGTGGGTAAAATTTGGGACTTGATACCGTATCAAAGACACATTATTTCATTCTTTCAGCTCTGCCATCCACTGGGATGTCCCCAAATGCTCCCTTGTTGTCTGTCACCCACCCAGGCTTTACTGAACGATACACCTAGAGGAAGAAGAAAAGGAGGGAATCTTTTCCTATGACTTGTTTTTATCTGCAAGGAAACCATTCTCAGGAGCACCCCAGAACAGCCCTCCCATCTCATGGCAGGAACTATGTCATGTGTCCATTCCAAAACTAACCACCATCAAGGAAAATGAAACCATTATGATTGGCTTAGACCTGTCAGGTTTTATCCTTGGAACTGAAGATATGCCAGCTTCCCTGAGTTTTATGAGAGAGCTCCCAAGATGGCAGTAAGGAAGAAATCGATGTAGGACTCTGGCAATTAGGTGGGCAGCAGTGTCTGCCTACGGGGGAAATACTGTGCTTTCAAAATTATTAGTTATTATATCTGATTAAGATTCTGTGGGTCTAAGCCTTCAAAATATTGATATTTATGCTTCAATACAAATTCAGAGGAAGGCAGCTAGAAAACTAGTGGATAAAATTGCTCAAAGGTACACCTTCTCCAGTGGTTCTCAAACATCAGTGCCCTTCATGCACAGTAAAAAATACATTAAACATCACAACCTTATACATACACATACGCTTCACAACCTTCAGTGAAACACCTGCCCTTACCACCTATGAGCATACTCATGTTTTCTGTCCCATTCTATTTTGCTCTTTTTTTTAACTGGTCATCGCAACCTAGTAAATAGATTTTTAGGACCCAGTAATGGGTTGTAACCCACTGTTTGAAAAATATTGCTTCTGCAAGCTCTGGCAAGTCTTATTGTTTTTTCATAAAGAACATGATACAGCATTATTTATTTATTTTTTTATTTTTTAAAGATTTTATTTATTTATTTGAGAGAGAGAATGAGAGAGAGAGCATGAGAGGGGTGAGGGTCAGAGGGAGAAGCAGACTCCCTGCTGAGCAGGGAGCCCGATGCGGGACTCGATCCAGGGACTCCAGGATCATGACCTGAGCCGAAGGCAGTCGCTTAACCAACTGAGCCACCCAGGCGCCCACAGCATTATTTATTAAATGCAATATTGTGATACTATTTCATTTAAACCTGTGAGTATCATTATTAGCCCCACTTTGTAGCTGAGAAAACAGCGTGAATGATTTGTTGCGATCATACAGCCAGTGAGTGCTAGGAGTGGAGGTGGGGGGATGTGGCAGACCTCAAATGAAGGTGTTCTGATTTTAAATAGGTGTTTTAAAAGAAAGGAAATACAGTATTTACTTCAGGAAAGTCTTTAGGTTTCTTCAAACGGCAAACATAATTCTCACACTAGCGTAATAAAAAAATGGCCAAGTACAATTGTTCATAGCTAATTACCTCTGCCAGACCAAATAGAGAGTCATATAGTTCATCAGACAATCCATTATATCTAATTAAGGAAAATTATTCTGAGACAACTGTGAAGCCTATTAGAGAAGGTTTTGTGCTAAGATTTTTAAACTGTTTTACAGCAGATACAGCTTATGAACCATAAGAGGGTTCACAAAACCAGAACTCTGATCTGGAAAGAGTAAAAACACTTGGGCTGCCCCATCTCCTCTCTCCAACTTCAGGATCAAGTTGTCCCTATAGGTTTTCATTCAGCCATCAAGGTATCCTTTTTGTATGTCATTGAAATTATTATTTGCACTATTAAATCCTTTGTAACATTTACTTTTTTAGCCTATGGATAAAGCCAGCTAAAGAATTGTCAGCCCAAATATACAAAGAAGATGAATGATGAACTCTCCACTTCCCAGATTAGGCAGTTGGGGCACTACAGACCAGATCTACACTGTGACACAACACACAATGATGACCTCTCCAATCTTCTTTTTTTTTTTTGCCTTAAACTTACACAATATTTTTTTTTACTTATTTTTTTATTGTTATGTTAATCACCATACATTACATCATTAGTTTTTGATGTAGTGTTCCATGATTCATTGTTTGTGTATAACACTCAGTGCTCCATGCAGAACGTGCCCTCTTTAATACCCATCACCAGGCTAACCCATCCCCCCACCCCCCTCCCCTCTAGAACCCTCAGTTTGTTTTTCAGAGTCCATCGTCTCTCATGGTTCATCTCCCCCTCTGATTTCCCCCCCTTCGTTCTTCCCCTCCTGCTATCTTCTTCTTTTTTTTTTTTTAACATATAATGTATTATTTGTTTCAGAGGTACAGATCTGTGATTCAACAGTCTTGCACAATTCACAGCGCTCACCATAGCACATACCCTCCCCAATGTCTATCACCCAGCCACCCCATCCCTCCCACCCCCTACTAATCCAGCAACGCTCAGTTTGTTTCCTGAGATTAAGAATTCCTCATATCAGTGAGGTCATATGATACACGTCTTTCTCTGATTGACTTATTTCGCTCAGCATAACACCCTCCAGTTCCATCCACATCATTGCAAATGGCAAGATCTCATTCCTTTTGATGGCTGCATAATATCCCATTGTATATATATACCACATCTGCTTTATCCATTCATCTGTCGATGGACATCTCGGCTCTTTCCACAGTTTGGCTATTGTGGACTCCAATCTTCTTTAGAAGAAAAAAGAGCAGAGGCTTTCCAGAGTTTTCCTTTACCTAAGGACAGATACTCAATAAGGACTTAAAGTGTCCCCAGGTGAGAAGCTAACCAGTAGAGGACAGTGGAACAGCTGTGGGAAGCAGAGAAAAGAGGAAGGAGGAACAAAGGATAAACAAGGGCAGGATCACTCAAACTGCTCGTGGCCGTCTCTGACAGATGGAAAAGCCGACAGGCCAACAATCGTGGTACAGAGGTCATAATGCACCATGATAAACTGTGCCAAAGGCGCTGTTCAATCCAAGATGCCCTGCATGAATAGTAAAGCACTCTCACCACCTCAGAGCAGGCTGTCAGACTCCCAAACTATGCTGGCCTCTTTTTCTAAGTAACACTTTCAAGAAACCCATGAAACTAATTGGGGTCTGGGCCCAAAAGACCATATTTTTAGAACCAAATATCAGAACTTGAGGTCCATCAAGGGTGTGTTCTTATTTTGGTTTTCATCTGCATAAAAAGTTGTGGAAGGCTAAATAAGTTGCACTGGTTGTAGATTTAATAAATCACATTTATTGACCAGAATGAAATAACATGAAATAGATGTTGTCCCAGTAAATCAGGGTACACAGCCTTCAGGAAATCAAAATAGTAAAAATATTTCAGATTTGCCTCTCTGAAGTTCGAACTGTAAAGTTTGGTAGACTATTTCTACTCCCCACATCTATAGAGTAATCAATGCAGGATCATATACATTGCAGAAAAAAATATAATTTGTTTTTCCCTGACTCCCCATTAAAATACAGACTCTATGAAAACAAACATAATTTCTACTTCTTTGATAACTTCACAGATTTCTTACAATGTCTTATGTAATAGAGAGTATTATTTCCTGTTTATTTGATGCATTATTTGAGAGTATGGCAGAATCTTAACCCCCAAAAAAGGACACTGTTCCAACAAGTTTGTATTTGAGTTACAAAAAGTTAATTTATGTACAACTTCAGAAATTTTACTTCTGTGTGAAGGGACAGATACCCATCCATGATTCTGTGAGCTATCCTTGTCAACATCTCAACATAATCAGTTCCTCTGGCTCATCCAGGAAAGTCAGAAAGTCTGGGATCCCAGGGAACAAGAAGCCCAAGAGGAATTCAGGGTGCCTATTGGAAGGCAGATAGTACATACCAGATAATCAAGACTGGATTCACTAGACTGTGAAGTTATGGACCAGAAAAGACACTTTCTAGTTCCAAGACAATCTGTGGTACTCAGACTGGAACTAAGATGGAACCTCTTTTTCAGGTATCTTTGGCATGTAAGCTAACTTAGGAATAAGAACGAGGGCTCCATTCCCATAGGTGCCCAAAGCTAGGAGAGCCCTATCTATGTCCTGAATCTCCTTTGGGTCATTCTGTCAACATAATAACCAAGCACCAGTAGAAGCAATTGGGAGTATATCTGCGCTGGAGAAGCTAGTGCTAGAAAGGGTATAATATCCAAAGGAGATCTTGGTTTCTGTGGCCTTAGGAACAGGCAAGAGTTTCGTGACTTGGAGCTGGGAGGGACAATAAAGCAGAGAATTTCTCACAAACCTTCTGACACTCAGCAAGTGTTGATACTGCTAACAAACATGCGCTGTTGTACGGGCAATATTATAATGTATTAATGCATTTAATCATCATTACTACCCTTTCAGGGAGATAACCATTATTATACCCATTTTGATAAAGTTTACCAAAGTTAAATAAATTGCCCAAGTTCACAGAGCTGTAGTAGAACTAGAAGCCCAACTCAGAAAGCCTGTCCACAGACCCCATGCTCTTATCCGTAACACTATATTGCATATTTCTACATCTAAACATGCAGTATCAATGTGTGTATATGCTTGTATGTGCATGCATGCACATGTGTGTCTGTGTGTGTAGTACAATGATATCCAATTCATGCATTCTGTTGTAGAAACTAAATTGTTCTAAGATATATACTTTTAACAGAAGTACTTTGGGGTCATAAAAAGAATGGTAAGCACGATAGGGAACAAGAAATAACAAGGTCAGGGGCACCTGGGTGCCTCAGTCAGTTAAGCGGCTGCCTTCGGCTCAGGTCATGATCCCAAGGTCCTGGGATCGAACCCCGCATCGGGCTCCCTGCTTAGCAGAGAGCCTGCTTCTCCCTTTCCCTCTGCCTGCCACTCTGACTACTTGTGCTCTCTATCTCTCTGTCAAATAAATAAATAAATAAATCTTTAAAAAAAAAAAAAAGAAAGAAAGAAAAGAAGTAACAAGGTCAAAGGATTGCCAAGCCTTTAGAGTGACTTAGAGAAACTCCCCTACAGATTCAGCAGGTCTCCAGAAGATTCGGGCCAAAAAAGCAGAATGCTTTCCTCCAGAGAAGTCATTAATATTAATAACCAGGAGCATGGGAGATAATTTTACTTGACCAGACTTTCCCCGCTGTATATTTCACATAGTGATGTGGATTAAAGTAAGGCATAAAAATGAATTTTGGCTCTGTTGAAATTAGATCACCAATTTCCCTGGTAGCCAGTATTTATTAATAGGAGTTCCAGCTGATTGATGTGTGAAAAGGGGCCTCAATGAAGTATTTGGGCGTGGAGCAGGTTGCTGAGTATTGGCGGTGCTTGTGAACTAGTGTATCCTACTTCAAAAACATAGATAAATGGAGCAAAAGGGCTCTAGGTAAATCACCTGGTTCTGTTTCATGCCTTCAGGGAGAGGGATGCTTAAACCAACAAGATCAATAATGTTTTGCTACACCTTTTGCATTTTCATGAACAGAGGTTCCACCTGTCCTCTGATGCCCCAAGTATTTTATAGCACTGACAGAAAAGAAAGTCTATTTTCTGCCCAAGCATAACCTTTAGTTTAAATTAAATCCATTTCTGAGGCACCTTCGTGGCTCAGTTGGTTAATTGTCTGCCTTCCGCTCAGGTCATGATCTCAGGGTCCTGGGATCAAGCCCCGCATTGGGCTCCCTGCTCAGGGGGGAGTCTGCTTCTCCTTCTGTGCTCTCCTTTTCTCTCTCTCTCTCAAATAAATAAATAAATTAATTAATTAATTAATTAATTAAATTCATCTTTGAATGTTCCATGTGCTCAGAGAAATGTTTTGTGCCTCTTCATAGGAATGCCTATTACTGTAGGCAACATATTATTCTTTTGTACTCTTCACCATTTTTCATTTTTGCTAAACTTCTTGGGGATTTCTCTAACCCTCTTGTGTATTTTTTTTACTCCATATTAAGATAATTTATTTACTTTTTATTTTTTTAAAGATTTTATTTATTTATTTGACATACAGAGAGAGAGCACAAGCAGGGGGAGCAGCGGGGGGGGGTGGGGGGGAAGAAGCAGGCTCCCCACTGAGTAGGGAACCCACCACAGGACTCCCATCCCAGGACCCTGGGATCATGACCTGAGCTGAAGGCAGACACTTAACTGACTGAGCCACCCAGAAGCCCCTTAAGATAATTTTTTAAAATAATACTGAGATAATACATTCTACTGATGGAAAATTCAAGAAATACTGAAAATCCCCAAAGAAGAATTTTTTTTTAAATCCATCATCTCATCTCTCAGAGCTAACAATCATATATATATATTTCCAGTCTCATTTGCCAATATACATATGTGCTTTTGCATCTATTTCCCCTTGTCACTAATTATTACTCTTTACTACAGGGTAGTCTTCAACCCAAGTCTGTGTGCATGGACTTCACATAGTCCATGAATTCTATGAAACTATACACAAAATTTCTTGGGAAGAAGGTACTTGACTGTTTTCATCATATTCCCCAAAAGGTGTATGACCCAAAAACAGTTAAAAATTCTCCTTTAGCAACAGGATTTTTAAAGGCCACATAATATTCTACCATATTAACCAATCTTGTTACAGATTATACTGCAAGAAACACTTGTATAACCAAATCTTTTCATCCAGCTACAACAATTTCTGCAGGATGGAGGAAATTCTGAAATTAGAATGGCTCCAAGAACATTCCTGTTGAAAACTTTTAATACATGTTGTCATATTGCACTTTTGAAAGGTGGTATCTTTCAAAATCCCATCAGGAAGATGTGAAAATGTCCCTTTTTTCAAACAGGCAGTAACACTGAATCTTATTTTTTTTAACTTTTCCAATTTTATTGGCTAAACTAACATACTAATGTTTGAATCATTTTCTTTTTAAGTTCAGGGGACAATATTATTTGTAATGCACCAGTAAGTGTTTGAGGTACTCAGAGCATAGACGAAGGACTACATCTGTCCTGGATGGTCTTCGCTCTGTTTCCACAGTGACATGATGTTGCTGACTCATACAATGATCAGCTCTGACCCATCCATCTTTTAAAATTCTGATGGTAGCTAGCCAATCTTGTAATGATTTTGATGGTTTTGGTTTCCTAAGTGCCTACTCTCACACTTGTATAATCGTCTGCTTGCCTAGATCGTGCTACCTATTCAATAATATCACATTGGTCTGCTTGACATAGCATCACCTTTCATCAAGATACCAGTGACTCTAGGGTGATAAAATACCTTGACATACACCCCTCACATTAATGCCAGATCACTGGAAACTGTTTCTGGGAGAATCCTCGAGTAAATTTTCTACCTAATTGTAGTAACTCTGGAACTAGACTCTGGCTGAACAGAACATAAAATCACACTGAAATCCCTAGAGATAAGAGTGACCAAAAGGCTCCTGCGGTGATGAAGAGGGTGAGCTCTTGCAGTTAGAGATCCTGGGCTTAAATGCTGACTCCCCTGCTTGCTGTCTGTATGACCTGGGGCAAGCATGTCCATGTGTCTAAGCTTCACCACACTTTCCGCAGACTTATAAAGGCACTTGCTTGGTGAGTGCACTACATCAAGACTACACCTTCATGTTGGTTGTGGGGAAGTTGCAGATCCCCCTATATAAAACAGTAATCTCATGCTGTCCTCCTCCACACACTCTGCCTCCCCTTTCCCACCTAACTTTTGTCAATTACATATCTCATCATCTGTTATATGACATCTATTGTTTATTAGATGACATAAAAATTGTTTTCATATAGCTTCTCTCACTAGAATGCAATCTCCACAAGAGCAGGACTCTTTCATTTGGTTCTCTGCTTTAGTGCTAGAGCCTTGGAAGACAGACAAATAGAATCGCAGTAAAGGTGAAATTATTGAGTGTCCATAGCAATGCATGCGTTTCCTAGGGCTGCTGTAACACAGTGCCACAAACCGGATGGCTTAAACAACAGACACTGTCTCACGGTTCCAGAGCCAGAAGCCCAACGTAGCGCCAGGACTGGTTCCTCCCGAGGGCTGTGAAGGAGAATCTGTTGCAAGCCTCTCTCCTAGTTTCTAGTGGTTTTCTGGGGATCCCTTGGGTTCCTCGGCTTGTAGACACATTACCCCAGTCTCTGCCTTCTTCTTCATATGGCCTTCTCCGTGTGTGTATGTGTGTGTGTGTGTGTCAAATTCTGTGTCCAAATTCCGCCACTTTATAAGAATACAATCATATTGGATTAGGGCCCACTCTAATGACCTCATCTTAACTTGATCATCTGCAAAAATCTTATCTTTAAATAAGGTTATATCCATAAGTATGGGGGCGGGGGGATGGTTAGGACTTCAACAGTTTTTGACAAGACACAATTCAACTCAGAACAAGCAGATAGCCCAGCACTCTACTGGCACTTGATAGCTATGGATTCTTCTTCTACGCTCATGTTATGGGATCATTATCTTACCGAGAAGACTAATTTGGTCTAGCATGAGAGGTTCTGGCAAGTCACTGTGATATAACCTCACTCTGAGGAAATATTAACCAGACTTGCTGCCCCCTCATGCTTTTGACTCTGAATAATGACCCACAGGGAGGAAAGGCAGCTATGAAATCAAAGCCTTTGCCATCACTGCATATAAGGTATTTTACAGCTGAGAAAAGACAGGCTAAAAGGCAAGAATTTATGTGAGGTCTTACAATTAGCTAAAGCCAAAGCAGGAGTAGAACCCCGAATTTCTCGCTCCTGGTTCCTTTCCTCCTCCACACAAATCTATCCACATATATTCAAAATAGTAAGTATGATTATAAACACATTTAAAAATAGGTTGATTGTAGAATATTTTGCTTCTAGATTAGTCTGAATGACTAACACCAAATCAAAAAAAAAAAAAATTGACTAGAAAAACAAACTGATCCATAAATATAGTCAACTGATCTTTGGCAAAGGACCAAAGGTAATACAACAAAGCAAAGATAGTCTCTTCAACAGACAGTGCTAGAACAACTAGCTGCAAAAAATGCAAAAAAAAATTAGTATACACACAGAACTTACACACTTCACAAAAACTAACTGAAAATGCATTCTATTTCTAAATGTAAAATGCAAAGCTATAAAACTCCTAGAAGATAACATAGGAGCAAACCTAGATGATCTTGGGTGTGATGATGCCTTTTTAGATACAACACCAAAGACACAAAACATAAAAGAAATCATTGATAAGCTGGACTTCATTAAAATTAAAACTTCTGTTCTGTGAAAAACATTATCAAGAGAATTAGAAGATAAGCCACAGACTGAGAGAAAATGACTGCAAAAGAGGCATCTGATAAAGGGGTGTTATCCAAAATATACAAAGAACTCTTAAAAACTCAACAATAAAAATACAAACCCAATTTAAAAATGGGCCAACGACCTTAATAGACACCTCATCAAAGAAGATAAACAGATGGCAAATAAGCATATGAAAAGATGCTCCACATCATTTGTCATCAGGGAAATGCAAATTAAAACAACAATGAGATACCAGTACCCACCTATTAGAATGGCCAAAATCTGGAACACTGACAACATCAAATACTGGCAAGTCTGTGGAACAATAGGAACTCTCATTCATTGCTGATGGGCATGCAAAATGGTCACACTACTTTGGAAGACAGTTTGGTAGTTTCTTATAAAACTAAACATACTCTTACCGTTTAATACAGCAATCACACTTGCTGGTATTTACCCAAAGGAGCTGAAAAACAAACAAAAACCTGCCTATGGATGTTTATAGCAGTTTTATTCATAATTGCCAAAACTTGAAAGCAACCAAGAAGACCTTCAGTAGGTGAATGTATAAATAAACAGTGCTACATCCCGACAATAGAATTTTATTCAGTGCTATAAAGAAATGAGCTATCGAGCCATGAAAAGACATGGAGGAAACATAAATCCATACTCTTAAGTGAAAGAAGCCAATCCAAAAAGGCTACATACTGAATGAGTCTAGCTATATGACTTTCTGGAAAAGGTAAAACTATGAAGACAATAAAAAGATCATTGGTTGCCCTGGGCGGGGGGGGGGGGGGGGGATGAATAAGGTAGTAAAAAAAAATGCTGTGTATTATTATAATAATGGATATAGTCATTATACATTTGTCCAAACCCAAAGAATGTGCAAAACCAAGAGCGAACCCTAAGGTAAATAAACTATGGACTTTGAGTGATTATGATGTGTCAATGTAGGTTCAACCTTGGTTTAAAAAAAAGTACCATTTTGGTGAGTGATGTTGATAGTGGGGGAAGCTGTGCATGTGTGGAGGCAGGGAGTATATGGGAAATCTCTGTATCTCCCTCTCAATTTGTTATAAACCTAAAACTTCTCTTTTAAAAAGTCTTATAAAAAATTGAGATATTTCTGGCCAAAATTAAGTGCCTATTTAATCAAACCTAGGACTCCATCCACCATTATTTTATCTAACACCAAAAAAGAAGAATAACACTGCCAATTAACATGTGACATATAAGAAAGATACCTCTCAAATTCTGAGGTGTTAATTGTGAAAATGTCTGAATCTCAAAAGCCATGAAAGATAGTAGCATAACCCCTCAGTCACTGGATTACACATTTCATTTATATAAATTATCTTCCCTAGACTGGCTCAGCATAATGCAGCTTGATGGAAGGACAGGTAAAATCGATTTTAACTCCAAATTATTAATCTAGACCCCTCAAGTGACCAAACACATTCTCCTGATGTTTCTATCAAACCAAACTTGTGTTTTGTACCTTCAGGAACAAGAAGTAATCAGTGGGAGAGAACATTCTGAATCAAAGAGATGAGAGTGGAGAAGGAAAAAAAGCAAAGTGATTCTCTGCCAAAGCAAACATATACAGGCAGAGGGAAGTGGGAGAATGACATTTCCTTCATAGATTCTCCAAAGGAAAATTACAAGGAATTCGTCAACCGGGATCTGGAGCCGAGACAACAGCTGTAGAGGTATGATGAGCCCCCTGTGAGGATTAAGAACCTGCAAGGTTTGCTCTTGCTGTCTCCAGCCTGGCACAAGACCAGAGCCGCCTCTGGCTGGTATTTGCAAAGAACTGGTGAGGGGCCAGTTGGCTGCCCTGGACATGTTTCTGTACCATTTATCACACACAAATTACTCTGTAGCTGGAAAAAGAGTCATGATAGCTGCAGCCAATCAAGCCCAGCAGTAGGACCAGGCTTCCCTCCCTTTCTAGTCTCAACCCCTTCCTCAGGAGCAAACTGGCAAAAGCCCAGCAGTGTCTGTGAGAAAGGGACACAGGAGACCATGCGGAGTGTGGTTAAGCTGGTAGATAACTTGCCATGATAGTCACTCACTAAGTATTTATTCAACACCTACTATGTTCTAGGCCTTAGGAATACAGTGGTAAACAGGACAGCACATACATTCTGGGATTTTTGATTTGGAATAATTTGTGCCCTGGGCTCTTCACATCTATTTCCAGTTGCAGGGAGGGAAACTGCCACATATTGTCCCTTTGTTTGGTCTCTTCAACTGGTTCACATTCTCCCACCAGCTCACATTTTCCTACCCTCCCAGCAACTTCCACAGGATCAGTCATGGGAATGCCAGCTCAGCACAGCAGCCCAGGAAAACTAACGGCCCAGTGAAGGGAAGAAGTCAGCATTTCATCATAACTTTGGAATATTTGGACATGACTCACAGAAGAAGAAGGAAGGAGGACAGATAAGAGGGGTATGGTTGAGGTTAACAAGAAACAGTATGGCTCACAGCCCCCACCATGCACTGAATAAGTTAGTGCAATTTTCTTGGGAGGATAAACACTGCCGGCCATTCAAGCTGACAGTGGGAGCTGGACAGTTGACATTTACAACAATGCTCAATGCAAATCAAGGCACTTGCCCCCAGAAGTGGAATTTCATAGATTTATCCTTTGAAAGGCCATTTCTCTGACTAGTCTGGGTCAGCAGTTAAGCTGAAAGAGAAATATTTCTATTATTTGGCAGATTTTTCCAAAGCATCTAGTTCATTAGGCAAGAGGCCTTTAAAAAGTCTGATTCTGCTGTGGTCATCAGGCAAACAGAATGAGAAAACATCAAAGAACAATCCCATTTCCAGAAATGATTAAAACAAATACTTCCTCTGCAGTCCCTAGTGTTCCAAGGGTAGGGGGTGGACCTTGCGTCCCAGGTGTCCTGGCACCTTTCCAGCTCTGCAAATATCTGCAAATAACATGCTCCGATAACGCCCATGGCTTCACCTTGAATAAGCAAAACTTTCCATGCATGCCACTGCCACTTACTATTCCAGGAGTGGATTAAAACCCAGCGCCACTCACTAGTTGGGTGACCTTGAAAAGTCACGAAGCCTTAAGCAAAGCCTTAGTGCTTTGCACCTGCTCTTCCCTCCACCTATGTCATTGTAAACCCTGCAACAATCAGTAATTCCCAGATGCACTGTGTCTTATTTTCCTTAGAGCATTTAATATTTGAAATTATCTCACTTATTTTTGCTTGTTTATCAGAGTTGGCTTCCTGAGAACAGAGACTGTAACCACTTTATTCATCTCTGAGAGCTTGGTACTTAAAAAGAATGCCTGGTACCTAGTAGATAATAAATATCAATAAATATTTGTTATGTAAATAAATGAAACATTCAAATTGAGTCAGAGTTCTATAATAAAAATAATAGTAATAATAATAGAAGAAAATACCTGCCTTGTAGGATTATTTTAAAGATCAAGTGAAATCATGTTAACCAAAGCAGACCCTGGCACATTGTAAGATGATCCATAAATATTAACTTAAAAAATACATTTGCAAATTCCTAATTCCACAAAGCCCTTTTCTCAGGTAGCTTTCCAGATATAAAAATTCTAAAATAATTCATAGTTAGATATGATTAATAATGGCTTCATATATAATATTTATAATATTCTAAGCTACTACCTACTGAAAATGCATTATAAATTCAATAAAACTCTTTTGGGGGAAAAAACACTATAATACATTCATCAGTTGTAATGCATACCAATTTCAAAATTCTAGAAAAGTGATAAAGGTTTTTTTTAATTTTTTTTTTTTTTAAGATTTTATTTATTTGAGAGAAACAGAAAGAGATAGCGAGAGAGAGCAGGCACGGGGGGAGAGGGAGAAGCAGGCTCCCCAGTGAGCAGGGAGCCCGATGTGGGGCTCCATCCCAGGACCCCGGGATCATGACCTAAGCTGAAGGCAGACGCTTAACCGACTGAGCCACCCAGGCGCCCCGAAAAAGATTTTTAAAAAAAATATGGTATTATTTCTCCCTGGGAAAAATAAAACTATATTTTAGCCCAGAGGAATAACTCTCTATTGGTACAGTTTCAGGTAGTGCCACTGGGTGGTGGGAAAGTTAGTGGGGAGGGAGCCTATCCCACCTTGAATCACCCTGTATGATGCTATGTCCTGGCCCAAGTGTGGAGTGTGAGCAATGGTTCTTGCTTTTAGACTAGGAAGTAAGCAAAATAATGAGCAGACGTACAGCTAACTCTCAGTTTGCTTCAGTAACTAGGGTTAGGATATGCTTGGCCGGTCAAATACCCTGAGAAATCAGATTACTGAAAGGCAGTGGCTGGAAAAGAAAGAACAGACTGAGGGGACAACCTCCTTTTACCGCATGAGGGACAAAGATTGAGCTAAACTCTCTTTTATTAATTAGAATCAGATTCATCTACTCTCTAACAGAAATGCTCACTTCCAGGTTTTTGTTTTTTTTTTTTTTTTTAATAGTTACCATGCTGCATATTACATCCAGGACTTATTTCTCTTATAATTGGAAGTTTGTACCTTTTGACTACCTTTACCCTCACTGGTTTTAATTTTATCCCTTCATCCTTCCAGCACTCAATTCCTGGGCAGCAGGGTTAATGACCAAATAACAGAATGACAAGAAAACAAGAGGCCTAGATATTCCAGGAGCTTAACAATCAAGACACAGCTGACCTGTCCCCCCTCCCTCATGAGTGTCTGGTTTCTTCCACTGAATGAAAAGTGCTGCAGGCCCATCCATAGTATTTAATGCGCCTCTTCTTTTCCCACTTTCTCACTAACCACAGTCAGCAACAATGAGAGTTCAAAGGTCTTGGAATAAAGGCTGAGATCCTGGGAAGAAAAGACAGGAGGCATTTTCCTGTTAAAGCCGTACCTCTGATGTCCATACTTGAGGTGAATTGCTCCCATTATGATATGTCACTTTATTTTTCTTTTTATATGTGAACATAAAAAAGGAGTTAGACTGGCAGACAACATATTCCAGAGGTCCAGACCGAGCACACAGGGATGCCCTATTGTTCCTTGGAGGTGGGGGTGATCACTAGCAAGTCATGGCCTTCCTCTTGCATTTCTTTGTCCTGCCCTCTCAAATAATAGATTGGGGGTGGGGGGAAGAAAGGATAAGGACAAAATTAAAAGGTCAGTTTCCAAAGGGGACATCAGTATATTTTCTTAAGCCACAAGTCAGCTCCTGAGTCTGGGGAACAACGATATTGTCTGAGAGGAAGAAGTGGGCTAGTTCTAGAATAGAATAAAAATAAAAACAGCTTAAATGAGCTTTCCTCATTGACCTGACTAAAGAGGGGCCCTTCGATGACAGAATTTCCAAAGCATGGAATCCATACAAGAGGCACTATTTTCTGGAAAGGCAAGACCCAGGGTCAGATGGAAAAACAGCCTTAGTTTCATTGGGGTTTTGTTTTGTTTTGCTTTGCTTTGTTTTGTTTTGTTTTCCCTAAAAGGAGTCTATAAATCAATTGGCCCCTTTGTGCCTTCCTCTGTACAATACAGGGCAGATTGCCCAAAGGGGGAAAAACCTCCATCCTTGTCAGATGAAATAGCAGCTCGGGTCCGGGCAGCACACAGCAGAAAAGGGACAGCCTTCCTGGCCATTCCAGTGCTAGTTTTGTGTCACCTGCAGCTTCCCTGCAGAGCCAGGCAGGCCCCTACTTCCCTCCTCCCCAGCTGTGAACACCATCCCAGATGCATTTCTTATGATACGACCCCACTCCGGGAGTTCTACGAGCTCTGGAGAGACCCCATACAGATAACCAGATGACCAGATCAGCACATCAGGGAGTCACCCACCCTGTGCCCTGCAAATTAAGACAGCGAGTGGCTGCAAAAAGAACAGAGGATGTCACCAGGAGGTTTCCTCTTGTACTTTTCAGTTCTGTTCTGCCTTTGACCGCACATGTCCAACACAACTGAACACCCTGAGCCGCATAGAACCTTGTTTGTTCCAAGGCTCTTTGGGGTGAGGAAAAGTCCCTTCCGTCTCCCCTGACCACCATTTTAGTAATGTTCCCACACCTTCCCAATATAATACAAAAGGATTTTTAAAAGAAGCGGATGACCTCTTTACAAAAAGTGATCAGCTAGCTGTTGAGGTGGAGGAGTAGAGAGCTGACCGTATCAGCCCCTGGCTCAGTGTTTATACGGTTGGTACAAATAGATACTTAAACTACGAATTTTGGCCCTGTTATCTATTAAGTTTTTACTTCTGGTCAGGTAAAGTAGTTGCTCAGGGAATGTACCCTCAGTGATTAACTGGGTGATTTAAGATCTAATAAAGACTGCATTTGCTTCTTTAAATTGAAGCAAGACAGTATGAATGCCTTCCATCAATAGCTTCGCACTCCGTGGACCCACCGTAAGAAAGCGCTTCACTCCACACCCCGATGCACGCCCCCACGGGGATGTGTGACTGAAACAGAAGCGCCACGAAACAGTGCTCGCCCTGGCTATTTTCCACTCAATTTTTCCCTTTTAAAAAAATGCGGCTGCAAGTTGAAGCCCACTCTAGTGAGTTGATGGACCACTAATGGGGGGAGAGTAGCATTTTTTTAAACCCTGCTTTAAATGAGATCCAGAAAACAATACTAATGCTCCCCTATTTCTCCAATATCAAATGTTTTCTCACTAAAAGCATACACATCCATATATTCTCAGAAATGCGTCATCCAGGGTGTGTTCAGGGTGAGAGAAAGGGTAATGGGTAGGGAGATTTTTTTTTTTTTTTTAGATAGTACACACCAGAAAGTATCAGATGAAAACTTTCAGCGAGATTGAGGAAATGGCTCTAACACTACCCTTATAAATAATAATTAATTAATTAATCAATTAATTAATTAAATTAAATAAATAAAAAAATAAAATATAAACACTGCCTTATAAATGCCAGAGTCAATCAACAGGCTCTGAGCTCCTCCCACAGACCAGGTGCCACGGGAGGCCCGTGGAGGGGAGGCTAGAGCAGCAGTCGTGGGACTCTGCTGCTCATATATTCCCCACTGGATAGACGCCCCCCCACACACACACAGCTGGGGGCAGAAGGAGCAGCCCAGACCCAGGTGCCTCTCCACTCTCACCTCCAGGAGAGGCATCCTCAGGAGTGCAAACCCATGCCCCATGTGTGTGCCGGAGAAAGACCTGAGCTCTTCTCCCCTTCCCTGTTCACAGGGAGGGAAGAGGGACCCCTAGAACGGAGGAGTCTAAAGCCTCATGAAATTTCTCTGGCCAAGCCCCAGTTACTCATCCGACAAAAAGCAGAGAAGGGAAATTGTTTATATTCAAGAGTCTAAATTTTATTATTAATTGTTAAATATTTATATCCTGGCAGGGATAAACAGTTTATAAAGCACATTTTCCGGCCTTACCTTTCTCCTTCCAATTCCTCTCTTCATAAGGAAGAGGAAAGGGAAAGAGGGAACAATAGTACATAGAAAGGAGCAGAAACGAGGGGTAGGGAGGGAAGGAAGGAAGGAAGGAGGGAAGGAGAGAATACTAAAGCTAGGATCTAATCAGATCTCAACTCAATTAAACTAAGAAAATTTTTCCTTGTATCTTTACAGTGACTCTTTTTTTTTTTTTTAAGATTTTATTTATTTATCTGTCAGAGAGAGAGAGAGAGCACAAGCAGGGGAGCGGCAGGCAGAGGGAGAAACAGGCTCTCCACTGAGCAAGGAGCCCGATGCGGGACTTGATCCCAGGACCCTGGGATCATGACCCAAGCTGAAAGGCAGATGCTTAACCGACTGAGCCACCCAGGCGTCCTGACAGTGAATCTTTCAGGCCACATGGGACCAAAAGTATTTGGAGTCTTAGCTGGGTCTTTATAAAAACAAAACAAAAATCACACATGTACCAGGGTGTGATGTGAAGTGTGTGAAACAAATGTAATTTATACTAAAATGCATCTTCAGTGCCTTTCTAGAAGTGATAAGGAGTAATCACTAAAAAGGTGTCAAGACCACCCAACCATTACTGTTTAGTCTTAAAGAGGTCCTATGGATTTCCTACTTCTGAAATCATTTTCATGGGTCACCCACCCCATTGGCTTCATTTCTGCCTTTTCTTTCCATCGATCCAAATGTCCTAATGCACCCACAGCTAACATCAGAGTTAATCATTTCTTTTCCAGAATGACTCTGTGATGTTTGGGGTGGGGGTGGGAGGGCCAGGAGGCAGCCAGGAAAGCAGTAATTTAGCCAGGATGGCAAGCAAAGACTACAAATATTTTCTAGAGGATTAAACATAAAGTGAACTCAACCTCTCTCCATCTAATTCCAAGGCCTTCAAACTTTCTCTTAATGACATCTTGATGCTCTTGAAGATCTCATTTCAACTGATTGCTTGCTCTGTTCCTGTTGCCAGCTTGCATGTTAGCAGACTCTCACCACCAGGCAGGCAATGTTTTCAAGCCAATCATGAGGGAAGTGCTTAACTTGAGATGAGTCTAAGATAAGTGTTATACTCCAACCCCCCACCCTGCCCCGTTTTGATCATACAGATATAACTTAATGTTTTATAGGTGATCAGCAGGGCCCACTTCATTGAATTTTCTTCTCTCAGCAGGAATCAAAATTTACATAAGATCACATTCCATATTCCCTGATGTCAGCAAGCTAAGTGAAAGTGTGTGTGTGTGTGTGTGTGTGTGTGTGTGTGTGTGTGTAAGTGTGTTTGAAGCTTATTTAAAACTTCAGCTTGGGGTGGAAATCAAGCCACATAGCCCTCCCTAGAAGTAAAAAACATTCTCTGTAGTGGAAATTAGCTTGATGATAAGGAAAACATTGCCATAGAAGGACACCACTAGCATGCATTTTTCACCTCCCAGAGTATCTTCCTAGGTTAGGTTTTCTCTGAGAATAGCCACGTCACAAATGTGCTACTAGGAGTCAGCAGAACTGGGCTTCAAAACACTAGGTTTGCTCCTTCCTAACTTTGTGACCTTGAACACGTAAGTAAACCTCTCTGCCCTCTGTTTCCTCAAACACACAGGAGCATGCACACATGAAATCTTATTTTTAAAATGCCAGCACTTGATTAGATGATCTCTAAAACTGATTTCCATTTATAACGTTCTATTCTAAACATAGGAGTCAGTTTAACTCCTGACAAATATGTATGGGCTAAAAATCTCCAAATTGCCAGAGTTCCCCTAACACATAACAAATGCCCCTTGCATTTGGAATGGAGGTTAATTTCACTGCAAGGCTTCCAAGCCAGGGTCATTCCTTCCTTCCTTCCAGTCAATAAAATGTACTGAACATCTGCTACATACCAAGAACTGCCCTGAGCATAAGTGAACCTCAGAGAGAGAGGGCAACAGATTTTATACCCAGCAGCTCTACAAGGAGGTGAAATGGTTAGAAGAGGAGGGAAAGATAAAGAGAAGCAAGAGAAAAGGAATATGTCAGCACACTCCTTCCAGCGCAGGGATCTCGGTGATTTTCACATAAACATCTATGAAGTTCTAGGACACTAAGTGCTGAAAGGGAACTAGAAGTCGTACTTTTTTTTTAACAGACTTTATTCTTCAGAGCAGTTTCAGGTTCACAGCAACATTGAGGGGAAGTACAGAGATTTCCCACATACCCGCTGCCCCCACACCCGCACAGCCTCCCCCATAATCAGCATCCCTGCACCCGACCGCTACATTTGTTACCATCAATGAACTTACACTGACACGTCATTGTAGTTATTTTTTCAACAGATGAAATTCACATATATCTGTTACTTTCTTTCTACTCAACCCCTCAACCCTTAAGGAACCTGAGAGGACAGAAATAAGACCCACCCTGCTTCTGAAAGTCTGGTGATCAGCTAGTAAACCATGGAGGTTCACAATCAGGGGAGGGAAACTCCCTTCAGCCACTGGAGCAACTGTTAACGGGGAGGACTGGTCTTGGAGAGAACGGCTATTTGGGGGCATTCTTCCCTGCAACTCCTTGCCCCTATCCCCCCCCACACACAATATTATTCTAGCTCGTAAAGCCTCCATAAGCTCTTCCTTTGCCCAGGAGGTTAGGGGATATTTCTAAGGATCCTTTTACTCTCAGACCTAGGAGGTAACACACCTCCCACTAAGGGATGTCATAAACTCTTTGAGGGGTGCTTTTCCAAACTACATGCCCTTCTACCACCGCTCCCAGAACCATGAGTCAGATTCAGATACACCTCTGGGATGTGCACCACCTTCCTCTCTTGACAATCCCTGCCCTGGTGAAGCCTAGGGGTTAAGCTGAGTGTGCTGGGGTGATATGGCAGGTTAAGGATCTTTGCTAGAAGATCACTGTCCACAACACAAATGCACAGAATTAACATAAGTTAGCATATCTCCCCAATTATCTTGCTACCTATCCTAACCAAAATACTTTAATTAAAACTACATCTAGATGTTAAACCACATACACACACAAAAAAAAAACCATAATCAATAATCATGTTCCAATATAATGTATATGCTCTGTTTAGGTCTTTAAATGTAGGGAAAATCAGCTCCTATTCTAGGAGTCAAGAAACTTAATATGAATTTATATGACGAATGAAAAGATTTTTTTTTTTATTAGATTCCACCTACATGTAGGAACTTTGCTTTATTCACCAGGGATAATTTCAGCAAGGAATCCTATTTACGGGATCACTAAATTTAAAAAGAGGAAAGGAAAGGCACAACAAATATGCCCAGGCTTCTTTCAAATGCTAGTTTGTAATTCCAAGTGTCTGTTCTCTGCTCTGCTTTCCTTTCTTCCTCACTGGGTGGGCAGATAGGGGGACAGGGACAGGGAGACTCACTGGGGATAGTAACTGCTATCCAGATCTGAACAGAGAGATCAGATCTAAGTCTGAGACAGGAGAGTCTGAGACAGGTTCTAGTCCCACATACATTATAAGCTTTGTGACACTGGTTAAGTCTTTACTCCTCTCCATGCAGGATCCTCATCTGCAAAAAGGAGGTAATGTATAATCTCTGTGGTTCCTTTTAGCCTTATAACCCCATGATCTGGGGACTTGCTATAACCAATCCAACTGATACACCCAATGGGGCTTTTCATACTAATGAATCTTCTAGAAAATTACTTATAGTCAAGAAATACCTAAGTATACCATCTTAAGCAACTAGTTATCAGCATATTCTACCTCCAGCTCTGGCTTTGAGCATCAGTACCTTCTTAGGAGCAAGTAAATGATCACTAGTGAATTTGGGGGTAATCAGTTTTTATTTCCATCCTGTCCTGTTTCCTGGTTCGCCATCAGTCATGTCCCTGTGTATCTGAAAGGACGTTCAGTGACAGCATATTTCAGTATCTTCCTAAAAGGGCTCCATTATGCCAGTTGCAAAATTTTGATAGCTTTTTTCCTTTGTTCCATGCTCTTCTTTTCCCATCTGCTTTCTTTTGTATGTCCCTCCTACATTTATGCATCCTATGCATAGCATTAAGCTCATTGCTGCTGTTGTCCCTGCATATTTTCTCTTCTAGGAGGCTTTCATGCGATAGACTTGGGCTCAAGACATTGCAGTGACTATTCCTAAAACTTCCCTTCTCTGCACTGCCTGCCTACTTCCATCCGCCCCCCCCCACACACACACAGCTATATACATCTCTAATTCCATAAGTAAAGATCTCAGACTACCTGCTCTTCACATCATTGATCACTCCCTAATTCCCTATCAGGAATTGAAGGCCTTGAGGCTCAACCCAGTCCACAGACACGTTATATCTGCCCCCACCAGATATACCCAGATATCCCAGATATCTGCTCTTGAAGCTCTAGGCACCAAGTTCATTGCATCAATAGAAGCTGAGGATAAAAGAGCATGTGCCCTCCAGCTCACCCCAGTGTCCAATCCAGGAGCAGGTGCCATTTATTATCCCGTTTGGGCTTCTGCCTTCCCACAGCTAGCCTCCTTTACACTCCATCTGGTCGCTAAAGACATTTCAAGTTGCCAGCCCAGGTCTCCATGATGGAAGGATTTTTTAATTTACCTCAGAAAATTAAATGTAACCTAGGCAGAGCAAGACTTTTTCTGGAAAAATATCACCAGAAAGACCCTGAGGAACTTGGGACCCAAAGTTTCCAGATCTTTTAATATTTCAATAATCTTCATAGAGGAAATCTAACCTTTATTTACAATATGGGCTTACTGGATTTGAAGAGACGTCTCTCCTCTTCTGTACACAGAAGTTAGGAGAGGGTAATGGCAGCAAAGGAGGGAAAGGAAAGGGGGAGAAGAGACAGTATTAGAGAATGTATGATGTCAAAATGAAGATTCGTCACGTTTGGTGAAAACGACATGGAACTATGAAGTAAAGCCCATTAAAATCGTGGTCTCTGGCCCTTAGTTTGTGGCTTAAAACAAATCCAGGGTCAATTATATTTTGATACAGGCAAATTTATTTCCCTTTCCTCATTCTCAAATCAATTTAAATGAGCATTTACATTTACTAGGCACAGGATTAGCATGTATTTCTACTCCTTCCCCATGGACCTGTGCAAGACGTCGCTAATGGACAGGGACACCATTCTACACTGAGCCTGGTAGGCCTTCCAACTCTTCTCACTGTGAGGGGCTGGGGGGCTGGGCAGCCCAACGCCTGGAGCTGGCTGGCAGGATGAAGCTGCTTCTCCATCTGGTCTTAACAGCCTCCTGACACCTTCTGCACACTAAGGAATAACCCTCTAAGGTGTGTCTTAGTAGGGAGATGGCAGGGGGGACATCTGAGGGAATTAGCAAGAAATGTCAAGTGCGGAAGACAAAGATAGACTCTCCCTGCATCTTTCTAAAAGGAAAGCTAGATCCTTCCCCAACACAGAAGGAGTAAACCTTTTTTCAGGGGTTTTTATATAAATTATCTTATTAAATTCTCAAAACAACACTATGGGCTGAATCTTCTCATGGCCATTACTCACATAGAGACATTGAGGTTACCCAACTAATAAGTAGCACAAATCTCGACACAAATCTAGACCAGCTGGTTCTATCAGCTGATGTATATGGTCAGTTTGGCTCACACAATTATTTTAATGTGGTGCTACATTTAAAATTTGATATATTTCCTCTAAGATGTCAGATTTCCCATGTCTTCTGAAAACTGAGAAGACCTGGCAACATTAGGTCCACATGGCAACAATCAGCCGGAACTAAGGTCACAGCAGCTAATTTGATTAGATGGAGACTGCCTCCTTTCCAGTCAGCCTCAATCTCCTAAATTAGCAGACATGACATATTAAATATTAAAAACTACCTGGGCACCTGGGTGTGCAATTGGTTAAGCAACCAACTCTTGACTTCAGCTCAGGTCATGATCTCAGTGCTGTGAGATCAAGCCCCACATCGGGCTCCCCCCTAGGCATGGAGACTGCTTAAGATTCTCTCTCTCCGGGCGCCTGGGTGGCTCAGTTGGTTAAGCGACTGCCTTCGGCTCAGGTCATGATCCTGGAGTCCCTGGATCGAGTCCCGCATCGGGCTCCCTGCTCGGTGGGGAGCCTGCTTCTCCCTCTGACCCTCCCCCCTCTCATGTGCTCTCTCTCTCTCTCTCATTCTGTCTCAAATAAATAAATAAAATCTTTAAAAAAAAAAAAAAAAAAGATTCTCTCTCTCCCTCTCCCTCTGCCCCTCCAACTCCCTCTCTCTGAAAAAAAGAAAAAAAGAAAAAAAGAAAAGAAAACTACCTAAAAACAAGGCAGTGTTCAATAAAAATCCCAGCATTTATTTCCACCTCTCTGCACTTATTCCTACCTTCATTATACTACTCTATCCAGAAAGATGATCTGAAAAGTAACAGTGAAATATATCATCCAAGACACTATCCTGGCATAAGCTTTATTTTTTTTAAAGATCTTATTTATTTATTTGACAAAGAGAGATAGAGAGAGAGCACAAGTAGGCAGAGAGGCAAGCAGAGGGTGAGGGAGAAGCAGGCTCCCTGCGGAGCTTGATCCCAGGACCCTGGGATCATGACCTGAGCCAAAGGCAGAGGCTTAACGTCTGAGCCACCCAGGTGCCCCCTGGCATAAGCTTTAAAAGCATTGCTTGATATGCAAATATATACAAAGAGAAAAAAATGTGCTGCATTAACTGACAAGAAAAGTCTTAATTGCTGTGTATCAGGTGTTATTAGGAAGGAAGGCTATAGTTGAAAAGGTCAATAGTGGGCAGAATTGTTTATTGTTAAATTCTCTGTGTTAGCAGCCTTACAAATGATCATTTGAGTAAATTCATTAGCGAACTAGTCTCAGTCTCAAGCTGCCTTGCAAGGAATTCTGCTCATTGGCTAATAAGGCTCTAGCAATGTCCTAACATGTGTTTACTCATATCCGTTAATTCACTCAAAAAGTAATTAGCAGGCCTAAAAGACTCGGTCCTGGGAGTCATACTGATGACATGATATAGCCATCCCATATTTTCCATGCTAACAAATTCTTTTCCATTGCTTCTGGCTGAAGGTATGGACTCTTCTAATGTTTATGACTCATGTAGTGAAGGCTAGACCATTGCTGAAACAAGTCCCAGTGACTGAAATCTAAGCCATCAAGCCCTGGGCCTCCCAGAAGCTCCACGTTTTCTTACTGTGTATGCCTCTGCCTTTGGATGTCACAAAACACTGCTGACTCTCTCCCTCCCTTAACTGTTCTCACTTCAAATGCATTTAAGAATGCTGCCTAAAATTAACTTTGTAGTATTTTTAAAAGTGAATTAAATGTTTTGGATAAGTGAAGGCATGAATCTATCAATATTATTAGAAAAGGCAAAGAAAACTGGAACTCGTTAGAAGTTTTTAAAAGAGTCCTATAGAGACACTAATGAATGCTCACTTCATTTGGTCTCATGAATAAAAGTTCAAGGTCACACAAGAGAAGTGTCTGAATTTTAGACAACCACTTTACCACATTAATGGAGTCAAACTAAACTCTCAGATAATACGAAAGCCCTTTTTCTACCTTTGGGAATACATAAAATACCAATTCGTGATGGATTCCACTGTGAAATGGTGCTTTGTCTAACATTGGGTTAATGAGTTCTCTCCTCCTGAACACACAGGGACTGACCAGAGGATGGGGCTGAGGGAAGAAATGGCAAAAGCACAGGAAATGATGAAACACATTCAGTCCAGGATTTGAGACACTCCAAAAGTAACCTACAATGCAGATACTCTACATAAAGAGTAAAGATGAACAAATTACTGAAAACAGCTAACTTCAAATTCAGCAAACTCTATCAGATTCTGGTTTGTGGAAAGCTATGCTTTTGGCCATGGTATCAGAGAAGGAAGTTGGTAGTACTAAAGACAAAATTCACGAAAGTATTTTGGCTTCAGCTGGAACAAAAACAACATGCTCTTTTAAGGAACTGATATTGTAGAGACTTGGTGATATTCTAGGAAATGAACATGAGATAATGTTTTCAAAATAGCCCCATGATAATGTCAATGAGTAATTTCAGTTCTTATCACCGTATTATGTAGTTCATGAGCAGTACTGATATTGAGGCAAGGAAAGGTGTTAGAATGTTAAAAAAAATAATAATAAAATAATGCCTCCCTCCCTCCCTCTAAGGAAGACAGCTGATGAACAGCCACTCTGACAGATGTAAACCTAACAATGCTCAGTCATGGGGAAAAAAATGTCTGAAAATGGGTTTCCTTATTTCCCAGCATACACTGAGCCAAATATCTCAATCCAGTGTCCATCAATATACAGATGTCCAACTTCATCATCAAAGGAAAAGTTATGGAAAATAGAGCCCTAGATCACTTAAGCGGAAAAAGGCTTTAAAAGTCATCTGGCTTGGGGTGCCCGGGTGGCTCAGTAGGTTAAGCGGCCGACTCTTGATTTTGGCTCAGGTCATGATCTCAGGGTTGTGGGATTGAGCCGCACTTATGAGCATGCACTGCTTAAGATTCTCTCTCTCCCTTTCCCTCTGCCCCTCCCCCCCAACTCGCACTCCCTCTCCCCTCAAAAAAAAAAAAAAAAAAAAAAAAAGAATCATCTGGCTTGTGCCCAAACTGACAGGTGCCCAGAGATATTACGTAACTTTCCTCAATTACACAGCACATGAATTGCAGAGTCAGATCTGCAGAACCAGGTTTTCTCCTTTCCCCTCCTTGTTCTATTTCTCCTCTTCTTGTAAAAACAGTATGGATCAGTGAGGAAACACTGCCTGCGGAAGCCCTATTGCAAATCTGCAAAAGTACAAAATGCTACAACACCCTGGTTCTGTTTTCTCACCTCCCATTCACTCCTAACATACTGTAACTCTCTCTGGGAGCTTTTCCACACCCACCTACTTGACAGGTTTCACATCCTCCCTGACCGTTTCTCCTACCCCCAAGCCAGATGGAGTTAGGGGCTCCCTTTGGCTCAGCTTCTATAACAAGAGTAATTTATTGCCGTGTTGTATTTTAACCAACCGATAACCTTTCTATCTCTTACCACACCCACAACACTATGATTTCCTGGGAGCAGTGATTTCAGCTTCCTTATCTTTGTAGATGCTATTATACCTAGCTCTTAGTAAAGATCAATAACTGATTATTGAATGAACAAATGTTACCGAATTTTTGCCTCTTTGAACATTAGGAAAAAGCAGACAGCCAAAATAACGTGATAATACAAGCTAATATATCTATACTATATAAATATTGTTCAAATTGCAGAAGATCCATGATGCAGTGCTATACAATTTCTATGATTAAAAAAAAAGAAAAGAGCCTGCTAATTCTCAGATAGATATATAGCAAATTATGCCCATGTTTTAAAATTCAAATTCATCTCTGCCTCCTCTCTCATGGCCTCTCTGCCCCAAATACTCTTCCCTCCATAATTGTCCCCTGCCCATCTGTGTTGATGGCTCAGCTCAAACGTTAGCCCCACATAGGGCTTTCCTCCACCCCCTTGGTGACTTCAGGGCCCTTTATCACACCCTCTTCTGTCTCACAGCATTTTATCTGAACCTCTTTATGACTGTATTCTACTTAGGTAAGTGGATATTTTATCTCCTCTACCTCACTAAGCAACCTGAGGAAAGCTTTCTATCTTTATACCCTGAAGATGTCTAACACAGAGCCTTGCCCTCGACATATCCTTGGTAAACAGTATCTGAACGGCTAACACGGGGAGTTTGGGTTCCCTTCTTAAAGACAGCAAGGTGCAAACAGACAAATCTCAACCTAGAAAATCAGGGGTAATCCTTTCAAGTTGGAACATACCATGACTTGGGAGGCCACCGGTATAAGCACTGGCCAGGAGGACAGTGTGGAACAGTGAGTCTATCAAGAGACACTTCTGAAGCAGATAGGTAAGAAGGATGCCTAACTTGGGCTGGAGGTCAGAGAAGACTTCCTAGAAGAGGTGACCCTGGGCCTGAGGCTCAAAGGTTGAGCTAACCAAAGAGAAGGAAGGGCATTCAAACAGAGGGGGCTGATTAGTTTTTAACTGTCTTTAAGTTTTAGAATATGTACAGAGTTCACAGACGAAATCATATAATGCCAAGGGTTTCCTTTAACATAATCCGGGGGTGCAATAGGGGCCAGCGATGAAACAAGATTGGTCATGAACTAAGTAACAAATATATGGAGGTCTATGATACTATGCTACTTTTATGTATGTTTGAAATTTTCCATAATGAAAATTTTTTTCACACACAAAAAAATTTTAAGCCTGAAGAAAAAAATAAAGCAATCGTGGAGAATGAAAGAAAGAGATAACCACAGATGTAAAGAAAGGTTACCAAACTTAAGCAAGCCTGCCTGAAGTTGAAGATAATACATTTGTTGTGACAAAGTTGAATGACTGTTTTCCTAGCAGCACTCACAAGCTTGATGAAAAAGTGGACATGAAGAAGGTGCACTGGTACAAGGAAAGGATCCTGAAGGATATGATGGCAGAAGGAGGGGCAAGGGATGTGACGGTATTGGCTAGAGACAAATCAAAGCATTAAGCCATCATCCTGTCTAGGCTGGACAGGAAGGGATGTGAGCATACGGCAGAGGCTGACAGACTGGGAGAAAAAGGAGCTGGATGTCTCAAAGGAAATGCATGGCTGGAAAATGGAGGTAAAAAAGCTGGAAGGACAGGAGGCTGTAGTCAGCAAGCCAGTCTCTGGAGCTTAAGATTTCATTTCTGGGTGATGACAAGGTCAAGTATAATTGTAAATGCCTGTGAAGTGCCTATGTTAAAGGATGGCTGAAGTGGAATGGAGGTGAAAGTCAAATAGAATTAAGACAGTTATGGAATTGGGAGGGTTGGATGCTGGATGGGTCCTAATGAAGACCTAAAATTTCCCATAAAGATGAGGCTAGGTTTTAAGTTCCATAAAGACAAGGATTATATCTGTCTCTCTCTCTCTCGTTTTTTAGTTAATATACACACAACATCTAGTACACTGTTTGGCACAGAGGACATGTTCCCAGATGGTTGTTGAATGGGTGAATGGAAGGACTGTGTCACTAATCCCTTAATGTCAAGCCCTCAAGTCTCCATTTACCACTGGTTAGTTGGTTAGTTGGGAGTGAGAAAAAGGGATGGGGAGAATAAATGAATGAATATACAACAAAGCAGGATTCATAGAGCAAAAGAAATATAAAAAAATAAAAATAAAATGTAGACTCTCTGAGAAAAACTCAAGAGTTGACTTTATTAGTCATTTATACCTGAACTAATGCATGAGCTGTGACTGAGTTAATAACTGTCTTTGAGTGTGTGAAGGGTTATTTTAAGGAAGAGGAAAACAAGAGAGGACTGTTTGCCTACTGCCCTGTCCGGATGCCGTTTGCCAAGCCTAAGTGGGAGTTGTTCTGGATCACACCAGCCTGAGGTCACCTCCGGTTCAGAAGCCAGTGGGCAGGGCAAGGAAACCTGGCTTCTAGGAACCCCTTTTAACTCTGTCATAGAGAAGAATCAACTCTTCACCCTGCAACCGGTCTGCCTGCCCAGGAATCTCAAAAACAAATTAGAATTTTTGAGACTATAGTAGGCTCTTATAATTGGGAACACAAACCACTACCATTCATTCATCAAATTCATTTATTCAACAAATACTGGGAAACAAAATAAAGTTGAAGAAGTGATTTAGAAAAGGCAAAAAAAAAAAAGAAACCTAAAATCAAAAAATAGAGACTAACTTGGGTTACAAATAAAATTCTTATTAATGACAATCTCAAATATTGGATGAGCTTACCACTGGCCAGTTACTAGGCCACGTGCTTTACCTAAAGTTTCATGTCAACATCATAGCAGTCCTGTGACTCAGCTAGTATTAGGATTCCCACTTATAGGTGAGGAAATCAGCTAAAAGAGAAATGACTGGCCCAAGACCACGCAGCTAGAAAGACTGAGCCAGGTCTAGCTCACACTCATGCACATGCCCGCATCTGTACTCTAGACTAGGCTGCTTTATTAAACCCTGGGGAATGATTTGGGAAACAAAGGCAGAAGAAAAATTATTAAATTTCCTTACTACCTACACCCAGTGACAAGTCCTTGAGACAGGCAGAGTGACATTCCTCTAGGGACTCAACTGCCTCGATATTGACACTTTGCTAAAGGCAAAAGGCAATCTTAGCCCAATGCCCAGGATCCTGTAAGCCTACTTTAACACATAAAAAATTCTTTTAGAAACTTCCTTTATCTCTAAACCACACAACATACATGCTGGCAATCATCCCCCAAGCATATGGCCCATTGATATACATCTATCTGAAGGGTCTCATAACTAAGGTTTTATTAGATGGTAATAAATGACCTTTTCCCAACAATAGCTAACCCCCTCAAGGTCCTGGAAACCTTGCTTCCAAAATTCCTTAGAGAAGCTATCCCTAACCCTCTCCCAACTTGAAAGTATATAATGGGCCACAGCTCATGACCCCAGTACAGCTCTTTCTGCCCACTGGTCCTGTCTCTGTGCCTTAATAAAATCACCTTTTTGCACCAAAGACGTCTCAAGAATTCTTTCTTGGCCATCGGCTTCGAACCCTAATGTCGTCTTTCCTACATCAGGGAAGACATTGTAGGGTGTAAATATAACTTCATCTAGACAGACAAGAAGACATGAAATACTAGTGGTGGAAGGGCTGAGCCTTTCAGGAGTGAGGAATGTAAGATAGAGGAACTTCTTATAATATCTCTCTGGTCTCTGCTCTTACATTCATGCAATTCCTATTTCCAACAGAGAAAGGAAAGCCTGGGGGTTTGGGGGACATGTTAAGGGCAGAGAAAATCCTCCCAGAGATCATTTAGGCTATCAAAGAACAGGAAGAAAAAGGGAGGAACTCTAAAGTCCTTGAGTCCCTATTTCCTTGTGAATGAAAGAGACTAGTATGTAAATAAGAGCTTTGCATAAGCCAGACATTCTTTCAAGTCCAGTTTATCTACAGTATGAGTCACTTCCTTTTTAAAGCAGGAATTAAAAGAGATAGAGGCACATAATCATTACCCAGCACAAACCTTCTTAATAGATCTTTTCTTCTCATTCAAATGGCAAGAAGGTAAAGAACTCCTCCTTTTTGACAAAGCAGCAACATCATTTTGCATATAGTATACACACCGTTTGACCAGTTAATATCCTCATTCAGCAGAAAGAAATGAACAAGTGAGATCAACAGGCAGATGAGATGATAGAAGGAAAGCCACAGGTCCAGCCAGGTTAACCTGACACCTACAAAGAAATCTGAATAATAAGAATCCTTTGAATGACTCAGGTAAGATTTATATCCTCCAAAAGGAAGTTTAACTCTAAGTTATCCAGCAAAGATACTCATAAACCTTTGGAGGAAGTCTCAGAGCAGCCCACGGCCAGAAAATGGAAATGGAAACAAGCTACCTGGGCATCCACAGATGGGAGCTCTGCACAAATATAGTTGTATTCTGGGATGGTTCGAAAGTGAACAGGAAAGTGACTGGTCTCTTCTCCGCCCCAATGCCTACTGCAGGTCTTACCCAGCCCCAGCCCCTGCAGTAGGTTTATCAGGGGCGATTCATTTATCGGGAGTTAAAGATTCTGTTTGAAGAGTGAAGCATGGAGTAAGAAAGCAAGTAAGTAGAAGCTAAAGCACATGGGCATTGCCTGGGGAATTCCAGGGGCCTCATTCATCCTTCCTGTATATCCTGCATGTGAGAATACACCCAGCAAGCCAGCCCCTCCAGTGCTCCAAACTGACAGCCCCCAGCACCAAAGTTTAAAGGTCTTGGGATGCCCTACATAAAAGAACAAAATTTTACTGAGCATCTACTCTACACCAAGCACTGTGCTAGGGGCCAAGCTTACAACAATAAGCAAGATAGATAATGTTTCTGTTCTCATGGATCTACGATCTAATGGGAGAGACTAACAGGTTGACTGTTGTTTCCAATGCAGCATGCTAAGTGCTATAACTGGGGTGTAGAAGATGGGAAAGTTTCACACGAGAACTCAAGGAGGGAAGGGGGTCTTCTCAGAGGACATCACGTCCAAGCTGAGACCTGAAGGATGAGTAAGAGTAAAGGGAATATGCAAGAAAAAGAGATAGTCTATCTCATAAAAGAAACAAATCCCTGTCACTTAAGAACAGGACATTTTCTCTTTTAGTGTTTTATCAATTAATCCTCCTTGTGCATCACAAGGAACACCCTAGCCTTTGCTCTCAAAACAGGAATTTTCCTTCACCTTGCTTATCTGGTAACTTGTAAGCCTGCAGTAAACAGTACTTAGGTGATTATGTATCTGAGAATTGGAAAGGCTTCTCCATCCCTAGAATTTTCCCTGACTCACTCATTAATTTTTCTTAATGTACTGTTAAAACTAGGTATGTGGTTATTACACACACAAAATAAACTTAAAAGCAAATACATAGGAACAACTGAAATAAAAAGAGAGTCCTAGGATGCCAGAGGCAGAATTATGAAAATAAACAGCTAATGTTTATCAAACGCTTACTCTGTACCAGACAGCTGTTCTAAGTTCTGTATGCATGGTAAGTCAATATATTCACATGATAGTAGGTTCCACTGATATCTGTATTTTACACATGGGTTTACTGAGACACAGAGTGCTTAAGCAATTTACACAAAGTCATGGAGCCAGCAAGTGTAGAGTCGGCATTTGAACTCAGGCAGTCTGACTCCAGAGCCCCTGAGATTATCCGTGGTGCTAGCCAATCAGGACAAGGATGGGAATGAACTTTGCCTCACAGTTTTGTCTCTAGCCAATTCTGTATGGGCTGGAGCTGAACTGCAAACCTTTCTACTAGATAGATAGACCAAGCAATACAAATTAGTGTGTTCCACCTGTTAAATCCCAAAGGCTGAAAATTCCTGAAATGTCCAGACCTCTCCACAAATGCTTTGAGCTATGTTATTTCCTTTGAGGGCCACTATATTCTTTCATATTTTGAGCAATTTCTGGTCATGGTGACTGTTGCTTCAGGATGAACGTGATTACATTAGATTCATCAAGTTCCAGACACAGAGCTTGCTAAAGTTGCTTTTTTGAAGAAAACTAAAAACAGTCTTAAGTCATTCCTATGTCTTGGAGGAATTAAGCTGGCTGGTCGTAGTGTGGGAAAGTCATCTTTAAATAATTTGTGTACGATGTGAAAGAATGACTTCAAGGAAAAGTTAAAAAAAATTTTTTCTTCATTTAGTAAAAAATGCTCTAAGATTTATCTGCCTATCCACAGGAAAATGCAGTCAGTTGATTTATTTTGTAAAGGTACCAGTTATAGGCCGTATACCATTACATGAACAAAATGCCGATATTTTTGAAAGAATGAGAACTATAGTTTATCTCTATCATTATTCTTCTATTTACAATTGAGTATCATTTTATTCTGTATTTTATTTTATGTTTTTCATCATGATAAGTGTACTCTTTAATCCCCATCACTGATTTTACCCATCCGAATATCATTTTATTAATTAAAGAAAAGAATCTGGGGGCAAAGATTTTAAAAATACTTACCAGTTTGTTTTTGACTGCAACAGACACCCCCTCCTAGAAGTTGTTGAACAAAAGAGAAACAGGCTTCTTCGGCGGATCTAGCCTTGCGGATTAATTTTGAGCCCCTATGAGTCTTTATTCTTTTCTGTTTCTCCAGCTAGGAGTATCTATTGCTGTTATAATTTGTTCTTTTTTAATAGTAGTTGTCAAAAAAAAAAAAAAAGTAAAAACAACTTGACCAATTATTTTGTGACTGGGGGGTCTAAATAGTTCTCAGATCATCATTTCTATTTTCCCCAAATTAATCAAAGCTGGATGAGGAGCTTCAGTAAGGAATTATGTAAACATTGCTTAAGATAAGCCAACATTAACACCTACAGAACTAGAGAATTAGTAGAACCTTCATATTGAGATAAACAGCTCTGAAGGCTGGTAGAGAAGACAGCAGTCACCCATTATCGATTGGTTTGATAATTGATAGCCAAAAAAAACCAAAAACCCCACAAACAAACAAACATACAAACCACCAAAGACCAAGAAAACGTGAATAGCCTGGGGGTAGGGGTGGTTCTAGAAACTGATTTCAACAATTTCAAATCACAATTTTTTTTTTTTTTTTTTTTTAAAGATTTTATTTATTTATTTGACAGAGAGAGAGAGAGATAACGAGAGCAGGAACACAAGCAGGGGGAGTGGGAGAGGGAGAAGCAGGCTTCTTGCTGAGCAGGGAGCCCGATGTGGGACTCGATCCCAGGACCCTGGGATCATGACCTGAGCCGAAGGCAGACGCTTAACGACTGAGCCACCCAGGCGCCCAAATCACAATTTTTTTTTAATTTGAAGATATTTTATTAAGATCAAAGTTTTCTCAAAAAAAAAAAAGATGAAAGCTTTTCGTTACGTTTATTTATAATGCCTTACTAGTCAAAAGGGAAACAAATAATAAACATCTTTATCTTCAGGGAGCTTTTAACAACAGTTAAAAACAGTTTTGTAAATCTGAGTTTATGTTTGTCCATTTTTAATTATCGTAACTTAGATGCCTGCAAATATACCATACCAAGAATATCAGCCTTAAAAATATGAGTAACTGATACATTGGTTAGTAAAATTGTGTTTAAAAAATCATATCTCAATTCTTTTTATTTTTTGAGTCATTCTAATTTTATCAATCTTGGGAGTGTAGAATTTCCTTCCTGCTCTTAGAGTTTTTGATATACTGACCTAAGAAAACTGAGCATTCCCTCCTGTCAAATATTGATTGATACTCTATCTTGGAAATAAGCTGCTAAAGGAACTAGTACAATGAGGAGCATAAGCTTACCCCAATTTTAAACAAAGGCCAAACCATATTTATGAAACAGATGGGAGAGCAAATTGATGAATACTGCTTTCTAAAACAAATGCAACCCGCTTGTTATTTTCTATCATTACTCACTGCCCTCAATAAGAAAAAAAAACTTCCTGGCAGTCCATTTATACACACCTCTAAGCAAGAATTTAAGTACTTAACTTAGAACGAGTATCCTAAAGAAATCTATGTCTATAAAGATCACTGGTACTTTTATTCTGATTTTAAATATTGAAACATTAAGATAAACATCTGGAGTTCCTTTGTCATGAGTTTTATTTCCAGCTACCAGATAAGTTTATATAATAAGTATTTCCTTTCTGGGTATCAGGTATTTATTTCTATAAAGGGATCTTACCTGTCTGAATGAAAGAGACAGAATTGCTACAGTCCCAGATATGTGTATCTGTTTGCTTTTAAAGTGGCACAGTTTTGGGGCACCTGGGTGGCTCAGTCATTAAGTGTCTGCCTTCGGCTCAGGTCATGATCCCAGGGTCCTGGGATCGAGCCCCGCATCGGGCTCCCTGCTCAGCGGGAAGCCTGCTTCTCCCTCTCCCACTCCCCCTGCTTGTGCTCCCTCTCTCACTGTCTCTCTCTCTGTCAAATAAATAAAATCTTTTAAAAATAAATAAATAAAAAATAAAGTGGCACAGTTTCTCTTGCCTTTTTTTCTCTGTAAGCAATCAAGACTATTTGAGATCATTCTGCAGCTCCAAAATTTCAAAGATGCAACTGTATCACACCAAAAAGCGGATCATTATTCAAGGACAAGAAGTCAAATTCATTCAGGCAATGAACAAACAATTCTGACTGAATTCAACTGTTTATGATTCCGTATATTTTTTTTTTTTAAAGAGCTGGTTTTCTTGGAAACCAATTCAGTCTTTTTACTCCAAAACCATTTATATGGGTAGGTCTAACTTTTAACACAGTAGCCAGCAAAAACCGTATGTATGCAAGACCCATTCATCGACTGTACTGAGCTACATTAAACACTGATTTTTCTATTTAGATAAAATTCCTGGATTGCTATGAAGTCTCATTCACCCTAACTTCCTTTAAGAACAAGGACAGATTTTGCACACTGTTTAAATCAGGAACTAGTTTTGTCAGAGGTTTAAAAACACTTTGGAAGAATACAGGTGGAATTATACATGCGGCCTCCACAAAAATATATGTTGGTAAAATCATGACGCCATTCCTCACTAATCAAAGAGCAGAGGAGAAGTTATAATGAGAAATCTTACTCAGAAAATAAGATATCAAATTCCACTGTCAAAGAATGATTTTTAAATAGTTAATTTTTAATTATTTTTTTTTTTTTTTTTTTAGAGGGGGTTGGGAAGAGGCCGAGGAAGAGGGAGAGAGAGGATCTTAAACAGGCTCCACACCCAGCCTGACGCAGGGCTCCATCTCGAGGGTCCATCTCGAGGCTCCATCTCGAGGGGCTCAACCTCACGACCCTGAGATCATGACCTGCACCAAAATTGAGAGTCTGACACTTAACTGACTGAGCCACCCAGGTGCCCCGATTCTTAAATAGCTAAAACACGACTCACACAAATGAACGAACACATGTTAACTCATATTCAACTTGTTGATGGGGGAGCCAGCAGAATGGAAACTGCCTCCAAGGGCATTTGGGGACCTGGTATTTATATAAATTTGTAAAAGAGAATGTAGGAATAAAAGTGCTAGGTTAAATACAAAATTGGTTCATGTCCTACAGGACAATGAAAATGTAATCTTTGGAGTTATCTTTTCTACCAGACATAAATCTATAAATCATCATGTAACTTCACAGAGTCTAGGCCTTGGTGGTGGTAAACAGTACGTCAAGCAAAAGGGATTTTTCCTTGAATAATTGTATAATCCTCAGTGGCATTTTAAATATTTCCCCAAATGTGATATTGATAGAACATCCTGTGCTTTTTCCCTTACTTTCAAGATTGGGATTATTTTTCTTGACACCTCTGAAATTGTGCTTAAATAAAAATGTACTACACAAAGAGCCATTATTGAAAAGCAATTCTCAAATCTGGGAACCTGAAATTTCTGGAAATGAACTTTAACTTTGTTTCTTCTCACCCCTGATTTGAAACAACAATTCTTTAACTCAGGAGCCACGGGGTCTGCCTCCCTTTGGTCTCTCCCTAGCCTAGAAAAAACCTGCAAGTTTACCCGCAAAACCTTTGGGTTCTCTTCTGGCACAAATTGCACAAATAGCTTTCCTATTTTTGGAAAAAAAATACCACACTTTGCCATACTAGCATCCATTATCTGAGAGAAAAATACTTCTTTTAACCTAAGTTAAACATAAGTACTCTCCCTCTTGTTTTTCCATCTACTAGTGACTGTCTGACCATTAGAAAGCCAATGCTATTCTCCAAACAAAATGATCACTGTGCCTTCAACTTCCTCCTGGGTCTTATTTTCCAATTCCGAATTCTCTTCTAGGTGCCTTTTAAATATTCCCGAATCTGGTAGATTCCTAAAACTCCAACAAATATTGACGCTAGGGCCAAGTGTTCCCACAAATATGGAAAGAAATGAGATTACATTTTTCCTTTGTCTATTTCTACCTCCTGTCAGAGTAAATGATTAGACTGCAGCAATGAACAAGTTCAGCGTGGATGGAAGATGCGAAGACTTAGAAGAGAACTTAAATGAAAAATAAGTAGTTACAAAAAAACAAGTAATTGCTCTCGGCTAAGGATTTGTCATTTGTTAAACGTGTTGGATTTTTTGTGTGTGTTTTCATAACGCTCCTCCTCTGCTGTGGGAGGGCACAGCCCCAAACTAGGAAGCACGGCCGGCCTCCGCCCGCGGTACACACTCACAATGCATCCCACGAAGACCAAAGTGAAAGGGAAGGCCTAGAATGTAAATGTCTCATTAGCCTGGGCCTGGGCTCACTGCCCGGCTCTGATTGGGTTCCCAGTGACTTCTTTTAGGCATGGGGCCAAGACTTATTTTTATGTTAGATCTTGAAGAAATGTATTCAGTTCCCACAAACCCTGCGGTACCGTGAAAACTTTAGATTCATCAGCGCAGACTCCAAAAGGGGTGTGAGCAGAAGAGTAGCCAGAAAAGAAAGACAAAATGCCAAAAAGACACTTAATGAGGTACAGAGTGGTGCTCCTTTTGGTCAGAACAATCCAAGTTTTGATCTACCAATCTCCGGAGCTAAATTCCCACACCAGCTTGAAATAATTAGCTCCCCGAGCCTCCAAAGGAAAACCTCCAGTGTAGAAGGCCGTGAAGCGGGAGAGGGCTATGGACGGGGAACTTCCATGTGCTGATCACGCGCCACATTCCCATCCCCACACCTGGTGCTTCAGTTAATTTATGCTTCAAAACAACCCCATGAAGAAGGACAAGAAAGAAGAACACTGTAGCCACTGTGTCATTTCTCTTCAACTTCTGGCCAACTTGAGTTGAACACCAAGGACCAAGTCCGTCATCATCTCATCCCTGACCCCCATCAGGTAACCTCAGCTGACAGGTTAACTGGGGTACAGTAGTCAGACCTCTGGGGTCAGCAAACAGGAACCCTCTGCAGGGGAGGAAAGAGAGCACCCACAACAGGGAGCCCAAAGCCATGAGTGATTTTGAAGCAGAAAAAAAGTTATGTTTTTCAACTCGTACTAACCAAACCCTAACCTGTGAACCTAACAAGCTGAGGCTATTTGAAGAAAGTGATAGGAACAATGAATTAAAAACTTTCTTCACTGCTCTCCATTCTCAATAGACGCAATGACGCTCAGCATTTCCATTCATTCCTCTATCCGTGATGTTTAGTGAGAGGCTACTGTCCAATAGATATCATTGTAGGATCCATGCATCAGTGAATAAGACAACAGCAATGACAAAAAGGTTTGTTTGTCTTCATTATTAAAGTAATATTTGCTTGTTAGAGAAAAATTCCAAAAGGGAAAGAAACTGAAAGGAGAAACCACCTGAATCCTCCCAACCAGAAAAAGAAATACTGTTAATTTTATGGGGTACATACTTCCCATAAAATTATATCTATAATTACATATAATTAATGTATATCATATATAACAACAAAATATATAATATATAATATCAATATTATATTCTCTCTTTCGACCTATGTTTAGTGTGTATGAATTCACACTATTCTTCCTAAAATGATACTATGCTGTACATTATATTGTGTCATAACTGTTTTTTTCACTTGCCATATTATTAGCCATCATTCTACAGGTTACAGTCTGATTAAAGGTTAATTTCTATATTTCAAAAGTGGGGCTAGGAGCATTTTTTACAAATCCTAGTCAGTGGCCTAGCCTCAGTAGATATGAGGAAAACAAAAAGGAAGACTAAATGCTTCCCCAAGTCATCCTCACCCCCAGCTGCTAGCTGGGGGGGTAAGGACTACAGCTACCACAGTTCCCAGCTGACCACAGGGAGGCAGGTGGGCAGCACCCTGAGAGTGGCAAGCACTGCAGGCCCTAGTTCAAAGCCCTGAGTTCTCCTGGGCCAGGCAGGGGAGGGACAGCCGTTCCATCAGTGGGTATAACAGTAACACACAGTCCGGAACGCTTGACTCTTGCATCAGGCTCCCGGGAGGGAGGCCAAAGCTGAACTTGGTGTGGTCGGGGCTCTTATGGGGAACGGCAGGGCAAGTGGGGGCTATTTGGCCCATGCATAAGTAACCTGCAATTTTTCTTCCACATTATATGTTACTAAAAGTCAATCACATTCTTATTATTCAACTTAGCACTGATGCCTACATTCAATCTGGTGCACTTTGGAAAAGCTGCAAAACTTAAGGTCTAAGTCTTTAATAATTTCAGAGATGTCTGGTATCCAAGGAAAGAAAGCCTCCTTTCAAGGTGGGATTTGCCTGTGGGCATCAGTCCCCACACAAAGGGGAATTATTCCAGAAGCCAACCATGGCATCATTTTTAATGACTTTTATTCAATTGTATCAGCATACCAAAGTTTATTTTATTAACCATCTTTTTTTAATAAAATGTTTTATCTTCCAGTGTTTTACTATAACATTCCTGCAATGAACATCTGCTTGCTAAATGTTTGTTCACTTGCTTTATTATGGCCTTAGGATAGATACTTTCAAGTAGAGTTGTCAACTCAAAAGGTATATACAATTTTATGACTTTTGCAATGAAATCACCAAATTGCTCCCTCAAAGAAGTTTTACCCATCTTTATTCCCACTAGTCTTGTGTGGAGGTATCTACTTCCCTATAACTTTTTCTACACTTGGTGATACCATAAAACAAAATTGTTAATTTGATATGTGAAAAAATAATTTTACTGTTTTCCTTTGTATTCCTTTATTACTAATGAGGTTGAAGATATTTTTATATGCTTGTTTGCTATTCACTTCTTTTGTGAATTAGCTATTCATATACTTTGTAAGTGTTCTTTATACAGTAAGGATATTAACCCTTTGCACGTATTTACTTTGCAAAGAAGGAGCTTTTATAATTTACATACTACATACGTAATGGGTTTTTTCCTCTCTGCCCTGTAAGTCATTCAAATGATTCCCTTCTTCTCTCATTCGCTGCACATATGACTTTCCTAATCCTATTTCTAAAAGACCCTATCATTCTGAAAGAGCTCAGTATATAACCCACAACATAGAGGAGTCACAGGATTGCAACAGGCATTCTTCTTCAAGTTGTATGTTTTAGCCTCATGGTTTTCACTTTTTTGACTACAGTTGAAATAAGATATTTTACATTGTATTCTGTACTCCTCCTGTGGGTATAAGTGTAAATATACATATCTAAGTATGTTAAGTAAACATATATAACATATAAGTATACATGTATAATAGAAACAAAAGTTTTATAAAACAATACTATCCTTATTACCCATCTGCGTACTGCTCTTCTTCCTTTTTTCTTAGGCTAATTGAGACCCAATTAAAATGATTCCATGAACCATTAATAAGATCCAATCCACAACTAGAGAAGCACTATAATAATTGAAGGTGCTTTGGATCTAGGAAGAGATATAAGCATGAGTCTTCCCCTAGAAGGCTCATTCTAATATTTTTAGAGTCCGATTAATTAACAGTAATGATTATTATTATCATAGCATTCTTGAGTGCTTATTATGTGCTTATGAAGTGTTTTGCATGCAAACCCTCCGGTCTTTTCAGTAAGGTGGGGATTATTACTGTACCCATTTGGCAGATGAGGAAACTGAGGAAGAGAGATTAAGACATTTACTCGAGTTCCCATGGCTAGTACATGACAGGACCAGATTTTGAACTAAGCAGCCCAATTCTAGAAACCCTTGTCTTCAGCTCCTGTGGCCTTCCACCCACTCTGCTTCAGCTGGATACAAGTCCAGGGACGCTGACTCCTAAGGGTAGAAGAAAACTACCTGCAAAGGTTAGCGCCAAAGCTACATAACATCTGATGGTTCTAATAAGCTGTAAGACACTGGGAGAGAGAAACTTGATGGTTCTAACTGGCCATAAGACACAGATAGAACGAGACTGGGGAACAGTGAGAGGTGAGCTAGTTTCCGCCCTCAGAGTAGTTGTAGACAGTTTGCACAGAGCCTGTTGTGTTCCCAAATCTTTTCTCTCCCTGCCCAAGGAAGAGTAGGTAGAAGAAACACGAAGCCTATATAAACCAAGGTCAGAAGGCATATTAGAACAGCAGGGCTGGTTTTTCTGTCAGACATTGGACAGAAATCTGAAAGGAAACTTCACCCTAAACACACACATGCAGATATCTGTCTATCCTATTTCTTAAAAACACAGAACCTATAATCTTTATTGGACTGTGTAGGTGGGGGTAGAGGCGAAGGGAGCTACCGTCTGAATTTGCAAATAGGAACAGCAGCAAAAGCTACTCCGTGAAAAATGTGTTCTTTATGATGTTAATTGAGGCATCAACACCTTGCTGCCCTGGTCTTCACAGAGTCCAGAATTTGGGTTTTCCTAGGTCACCCACTACAATCGTCTTTTTCTTTCCTTTGATATTTTACTATTGGTGCTTAAGTCAAAGACTCGCCTTGTTCTACTGGAGGAGGAGGAGGATTTGGTTTGGTGGTAAAAGGGCACCATGGAAGTGGCAGGACATCCTCATCATGCAAGTCTTTAAAAACTGACACAGTGATTCAGGCCAGCGTTTAATAACATCACAACCAGGAAGTCCTTTTTTAGATCTAATCTGCACCCATCTTGCTGCAATTTATAAATAAACTTTAGCCTCCCACTTCAGCCCCAGAGTGCCGGATGCCCAAGGAAAATTTAAAACAGTAATTGAATGCACACCAAGCCCAGGAGAGTTCATTAATTTGCATACAATGCACTGTGATCCTCAGATAAAAGATGCCACATTTGTAGGAAGCCTCACGATTTCTTTTTTCCACAGATTAGTCCCATAATTAAACTCCTGCTAATAGTAATTGCAAATACTTACTTCATTACAAAACAATTCCTATTCAGAAAAGAAAAAGATGCAGCTCATTTACTTATTTTATTGTTGGATGGACATGCACAGTGGATTTTTATCTAAAAACTCAGGGCACTGAGCTCTTGCTGAGATAAAGTAGGAACAATGCTGAGATAAATTAGGAGCAAGGCTTTCAAATCCTCTGCACTGGAGGAAAACGTGCTTCAGCTTCCCAGGTGTTGGTCAGAGGTGGGCGGACTGGGTCTGTGGTTGCATATTAACTCCCTGACCTCCACTAGATAGCCAGGTGACAGCTGCAGTGAGGTTTCTTTGAAGTGTGACATTCTTGCGGCACTTCAAAGGGCCCTGGCCTCTGAGGTAGGTATGTTTGTTGGCCACACCTGGTAGCTGCCAACCCCACCGTAGCAGCTGGCCCACAGGAAGCTCCTAAGAACCAGCCCGGATCTCTCTAATGAAAACTGCACCAAAGACAATGGGGCCCTGAGACCAATCAAGAGCTTTGAGCCCTGTCCTTTTCTGAGAAATAATGTCTCCTCCACTGTGGTCAGATCTTCGCAGCTCAGAAATGGCCAAGTATGGAATTCTGACTGGAAGATGCTCTTTGTGGAAATCAAACCTTATTCACACAGGGAAGAAGTCTGAGCAGGGAGGCTTAGTTAAAAATGAAATGTGAGGGGCGCCTGGGTGGCTCAGTCGTTAAGCGTCTGCCTTCGGCTCAGGTCATGATCCCAGGGTCCTGGGATCGAGCCCCGCATCGGGCTCCCTGCTCAGTGGGAAGCCTGCTTCTCCTTCTCCCACTCCCCCTTCTTGTGTTCCCTCTCTCACTGTCTCTCTCTCTGTCAAATAAATAAATAAAATCTTTAAAAAAAAAAAAAAAAAAAAATGAAATGTGAGCAGAATGCTAAGGCTGTAAACTGCTGGGAAAGGTAGGTGTGAAAGAACCACAATCATTGAAGACAACTGGCCAAAAGGAGCTCATAGAGGTCAGATCTAGAATAGAAAAATAACCCTGGCTTCAGTCCAGGTCGATTAAAAAGCACTGAGCGCGTCCCTTATGCCTTGCACCATCCCGTCACCTGGAGCGAGCACCTTTCCATGGCCGTGCTCAGTAACCGGAATTACGGAATCCCTACTCTGTACGGACGTGTTATGAAGGTGACGAAACGCAATACTCCTCAAAGACTTTACAGTCTGGTGGAGATTATCAGCTATAGACCTCCCTGTCAGGCATTTGGCCGCTAAGAACAGACATCCTTGGGTTTCAATCAGAGCCGTCCCATTTGCTCACTGAGAGACATTTATACCGTAATAAAAATTATGTGAATAAGGTCTCTCTCTCTCTTTTTCTCTCTCTCTCTCTCTCTCAAAACTTCTTATTGTACTGTACTCACCCTTCTTCTCAGGATGTGAGATGCTAAAGTGCCCACGCTGCGAGAGGCGGCCAGGTGAATGACGTAGGCATTGCGACGCACCTGTAGGCTCCTGCTGACCTTCTGATGATTCGTCAGAAGGAGGACCCTCAGCTTCCCGCCTGTGGCTGACGTGGGTAACTGACACCTTGGAAAGCGAAACTGCGGATAAGGGAGGACTGCTAGATCTGCACTCACACCTCGCTGGGTGCTTGGAGGGGAAAGGGCCTATACCAGCTGCGGCAGAGAATGCTGTGACCGTCAGCAACAGGAGTCCCCCATGTCATTTTCCTACTGTGTCTCGCCTGGAAGTCAGTGTCACAGACCCCACCCTGGTGAGGCACAGCAGAGAGCTGGAAGGAGCTCGTACTCATCCCAACCCACTGCATGCACAGTGCTCAGCTCACGCGCTCATGACAATTAGATGAGATCGTGAATGTGACACTCTTAGCAGAGTGACTGGCACATATTAAGGACTCAATGTCCATAGTTCTTATTAAGATATAGGTGTTGTCTGGGGCACCTGGGTGGCTCTGTCGGTTGAACATCCGACTCTTGATCTTGGCTCAGGTCTTGAGCTAGGGGCCATGAGTTCGAGCCCCGTGTTGGGTTCCACACTGGGTGTAAAACCTACTTAAAAAAAAAAAAAAAGACATAGGCATTGTCCCTGGAATAGCAAGTGATATTTTTCATCAACATATCTATTCCTATCACCGAGCCTATCCACATAATGAAAGATAACTGCGGATGAGAGAAGACAAAGGCAGAGAGTGAGGGCCTTGCTTAACTTTGCATCCTCACACGTATTACCGAGTACTGGAAAGAGCATTGCTTTGGATTCAGATAGACTTGAGTTTGAATCCTGACTTCACAACATACTCACCAAGTTACTTAACCTCTGTCTCAGTTTTCCCACCTATAAAATGGAAAGAAGGATTGTAAAAATTAGACATAATGTATATAAAATACCTAGCCCAATGCCTGGTGTACCCCGGCTAATAAGATACATTCAGGGTACCAACTTTCTCTGTTGGTTCTTCTTTGTGCCTTTTATAGATTCCCTTTTAGCAAGTGCTTTGTAAATAGCAAAGGCCATGAAAATTGGCTGTAAAGGTAGCATAGAATCACGTGCTGGCAAACATCATCATTTTTCACCAGAAAGAATGAGTGCATATAATTGTTAGAGAACCCAGTGTGTCAGCATATCAGCCATGCTTCCCATAGGTAAGGTCACAGGTAAGTCCAGTCCCAGCCAGAAGGGAAAAATAGCAGGAATTGACTTTTTTTTTTTTTAAGATTTATTTATTTATTTGAGAGAGTGCGCACACTTGTACTGGTAGTGGGGAGGGACACAGGGAGTCTCAGGCAGACTCCCCACTGAGCACAGAGCCCAACATGGGACTCGATCCCATGACCCATGAACTCGTGATCTGGCCAAAACCAAGAGTCAGGCGCTCAACCAACTGAGCCACCCAGGCATCCCAGGAATTTATTTTAATTAACACACACCCTTCCCTTATTCCCACTAACTGCCCCCATGACTTTCTTTGTCTCCATTACCAACCAGGCAATGACTTCCAGGCCTTTCTCACTCACTCACTCACACACACACACACACACACACACACACACACACCCTGCATTCTTGGATCTAGCCCCCATCTTTGTCATATAGGTAGTCAAATGTGGCACATTGTGGTAGAAATGGCCTGAGCTTTGAGGCTAGACACATCAGTGACTTCCTAAAAACCAATCTCCCTTTCAAACTGAGCCAGTTTTTCTAAGACCCAACCCCAGCCTTTTCTACCATCTTTGCCAAGGCCAAAGCATGTATGGTCTCTCACCTAAAACTCTTAAAACACTCCCAGACGCCATTGCAGTGCAGTTCTCCCCTGTTCATCCTCCAGGGGGCTGCCACAGGAATCTATACCTGGTATTTTACTTCCTCCCCCATGGAAAAACAACCCCATACTGTGAATATGAAAGCTATTAATATTATTGCTTCTGCTACCATTATAATGAAAGCTTAACTTTATGAAAGCATTGTGTTAAGGGCTATCAATACATTAGATTTTTATTTCTTCCAACTGTAAAGTAAGTATTCTTTTTCCAATTTTGCAAATAAGAAAATTGAGACTAAGTTTAGATAGCCTGCCCAAGGCCATAAAGCTAAAATATAGCAGCTCTGGATTGCAAACAGATTATTCATTCATATATCCAACTATTCATTCCTTCAACATCCAACAAATAGTTATTGAGTATATACTCTGTGCCAGGCAGAACCAGGTATAACAACAAATGAGGTGGATGCCATTCCTGCCCTAGAGGGATTTGTCTTCAGTCTGATACCAAATCCTGTTTCTCAACCACTAAATGTATTGTCTCCCAAAGTAGAGGCTAAAGAGATGTCCTGGCATTGTAGAGTATACACTAATCTGGAAAAGGACTCATAATTTGACTTACCTGGAGACTATAGCCTGATGTTCCAAATCATCACCCTTCACAAGCTAAAGAAAGAACTCCTAGAAGAACGTTCAAGCTCTGCTCAATTTGAGTACAGTGAGAAAAGTCAACATCTGTAAGTGTCAGTCACTCACAGTTGACCACCCTCCTTCTCCAGCACAAGGGTCCCTCCTGCCTGATAGAGGGCATTTCTAACAGATACTTAAGTTAATTTCTTTGTCTCAGGCTGGTTTGCCTCACTTCTAAGATTGTTTCTATATCTGTCTCTCCCATACCCAGTCAGGCCAGACAGAGAGGCTCCTAGTTAGTATTTTAGTGTGATTTTAGAAAACACTGAGAAGCTCACTATGGTCTCCTCCTCTAGAGCCTCTGCACTGCACATCATAAGGAATGTAGAGAATATAATTTGACAGGTGCCCCTAGGATGGGAGACTCCCCCACAAAAGCGTAGTAATTCCTTACATACCCCAGATGCATCAGTGTTTCCTTCCACACTTAGTGAAGATATTTTAAATGCAAATATTCTTCTAAATGGCCGTATCCACACTAAGAGTCCATCTTTTCCTGATGCCATTTGGGGGCGGGAGTGGTAGGCAAGTGGGGGTAGAGTTCCTTTTGGCAGCGAGGATTGAAGGAGAATTTGGAACATAAGGGAAAAAAGTACTGAAGACACTGAGGACAGACCCTGTCCACGTCTTACTCCCTATACCAAATTTGCGCCTCCTTTTCAAAATTACAAGAACCTCAAACGAAGGGTAAAGCAAGTTGAAATATGAGACCCTGCTTTGTGTCCCTACACTTCACTCACAACATGTACCAGTAGATAAAAATCTGACATGGGCGCCTGGGTGGCTCAGTTGATTAAGCGACTGCCTTCGGCTCAGGTCATGATCCTGGAGTCCCTGGATCGAGTCCCGCATCGGGCTCCCTGCTCGGCAGGGAGCCTGCTTCTCCCTAGGACCCTCACCCCTCTCATGTGCTCTCTCTCTCTCTCTCTCTCATTCTCTCTGTCTCAAATAAATAAATAAAATCTTTAAAAAAAAAAAAAATCTGACACAATTTAGAAGAAAAATATATAATTTCCATGGTACCAAACCGTCAATTATTTTCTAGTTTTCAGAAGATTTATTATAATGTTCTGACACGCATATCATTTTAAGGAGACAACTCAAGTTTCAAAAAAGCGGCATTCCATATAGGCTTCCGTAGGAAAATACAGCCTGTCTTCCACGAGTCAGATGGGTTTCACTTAATATCCCATTAAAGTGTGACTTGCTTTCAGCTCATAAATCTTGAAAACCAATTCTGGCCCCCTGCGTACTGTTTTCATTGGCTAACTCACTTCTTCCTTCCCTTGACACTTTATAGTTTATGATTAAATATGAGGCACAGCTGGTTTTGCCAGTGGGGGTTTCTGGTTTGGTTTTACAAGAAAACACAGAACAAGATCCTCAAAGAGTTACAACAGGTGTTCCATTTTCTCCTCAGAGTGAAATAGTACATTGTGTAGCGATGAAAGGGGAATGAAAAAGGTGAGACGATGAGCCACCCAACGTAGCAGGACAGAAGATACGAGATGAGGCTGATGGGCAGATTTAGAGCAGCTGCTATGTTCTACATCTTCATAGATACTGTCTGTCTGTCTGTCCCCTTTAAAGAAATCGCCAGTGATAAGGACACAGACTTGAAAATGAATGTCCACATTCTCAAATTGGAGAGAGAGTGTGCGTGACAGGGTTTGGGGGGTGGTGATGGCAAGGGAATTCTTAACAGATAGCCTATTTTAAGGGTGTATATCATATTTCCCTTTTGGCTCGCATGGCAGGTATAGACTAAGAATACTCTGGGTGGCCTAACGACCAACCAAATCAAGTTCCTGTCAAGCAAGAGAGGCAGAAGAGCCAAGGATTGGAACGCAAAGGACACTATATGTTAGAACCAAGCTTGACAATATGTGAGTGATACCCTATATCGTGTTAATTTTCAGATAGTTCTTTTTTAAAAAATATTTTTATTTATTTATTTTAGAGAGAAAGAGAGGAAAGTGGGGGGAGGGGCAGAGGGAGAGAATCTTCAAGCAGACTCCCCACTGAGCATGGAGCCTGACTTGGGGCTCCATCCTATGACCCATGAGTTCATGACCTGAGCCAAAATCACAAGTCAGACGTTCAACCAACTGAGCCACCCAGGTGCCCCCAGATAGGTCTTTAACTAAGGGAAATAATAAAAAGAGTGATGATAATGATAGCTAGGATTCATCAATTGCTTAATATGATTCAGGTGCTGTTCTAAGCATTTTACTTAGAGTAATTCATTTAATCCTGATAACAACCCTATGTGCAGGTACAATGATTATCACCATTATCATCTGTATGAGGATCCTGAGGTCTGGGAGTGAGGTGACTGGCTGAGGGTCACACAGTGAACAAGGAATGAGCCAGGATGAAATAGCTAAAGAGGAAAGTCTTTGGACAAGCTTATAACTGGGTACCATGGGGAATGTTAGCTATCCTCTTGTTCAGTGTTCTCTGCAGTCAGAGGGTAGGAAACACTGGTGATCTGGCCATCCGGGGAATCTTAAAAGGTCTTCAGAAATGTTTAACCTATTCCAAAATTTCCAGTTACTCTGCCCACACTAACCATTAATTATAGAAAGTGCCCAATAAACTTGTTCTATGTTCCTGTTACTATTTCCAGTGCTCTAAATGTATTACTTATGTAAGCTTCTCATAAACCCATACCCAATGAAATGGGTACATGATCATGATCTCATTTACAGATTTGGAAACTGAGGAATGGCAAGGCTTAAAAATTTCCCACATTTAGACAAATGGGATATGGTTTTCTCAGGATTCTAACCTGGGCTTTTATGGGTTCAGAACTTAGGGAAAGAACACACCTGTTTTGTTCACCCTTCCTTCACATACCTGGAACACATATGTGTTGAAGGATAATCAACAACTGATGTCCAATAATGTTTATTGAACTGAATTGATATCAGACATGAACCTGGATACTCAAAGACCCTCTTGTTTCCTGATTACACATAAATTGTCATTCCTTTTGGAGCTGCAATATCTCAAACCAAGAAATAATTACACGGAGAGAAATTCTATGCTCCTACCTAGCAGGCTCTTATTTACTCTGTTTTCTCACTGCCTGTTGGAAGCCCACTTGTTGTTTCAAAGCCTGGCATTCCCTTCTCTAGAAGACGTCCCTGATCACTGCAACACACAGACTTACTCGCTCCCTCCTGTGTGCTTTATAAAAGCCAGAGCTCTTCTAACTTTTGTGTGCATCCAAACCACCTGGGGATCCTGTTATGAGACAAATTCTGATTCAGTGGGGCTGGGATGAGGAGTGAGATTCTGTATTTTTAACAACCCAGGGATGCAATTCTTGCCCAGGGACCACACTGAGTAGAGCAATGCTCTGTATCACTCCATTGGTTAAAAGGTTTGGTTATCACCTCACTTACCTTGCTAAGCTGTGAGTTCCAGATGGGCAATGGCTCCTGCTTATTTGTCCTTATACCTTGTGCAACATTCTACTTTATCTTGGTATTAGAGGTTCCTCACCACAATCCTGTGGGATCTGGATAACCAGTCTTATTATCCTGATGAGGAAAACTGGGGCTTGGGGAACTTGAAGAGCTTGCCCAGAGTCACCAAGTTATCCCAAGCTCTTGCCCATGGTCAGATTTTCAGGTTTAATTAGCTCAGGTCCTGCCTTGTGAGCCTACCAACCTTCTTAGCAGTAGGGCATGGGGGAATGACATGGGCAGGCATGTTAGGTGGTCACAGTGACTGGGGAGTTCCTGGTGGTTGGGGATCAGAACTTGTAACTGCTACTGCACAGGACAGTCCAGCACAGTATTGTCTCACCCAAAACGCCATGAAGGGAAACCCACAGAAGACATTTAGTGTACATGCAATCACTAAGATGATGCTCAAATCTTGGCTTGAATCTTCCAGCAGCAATCATGCAGCATAGCTCAGTGGTTAAGAGGCTGCTCTGGGATTCGGGATCTGCCCCTGCTGGCTCTCTGACCACAGCCAAGTTAGCTCGCCCTTCTCTGTCCCTTCCTCTGCAAAGTGAAGATGCAAATGATAGTATCTACTTTACCAGATGGCAGGAAGGTTGAAATGAGAAATTGCATATAAAGTACACAATGAATTCTCAATAACCACTAGCCATTTCATTATTACTATTACATTTTTTGTTCTGCAGTTGTTCATTTCAAACAAAGTAATGGTTTGAATGGTTAGTCATCTCCCATCTAAACGAAGGAACAGCCACTCTGTCAAAGCCAGCATGACTCAGGGAATGTTTGGAACCTGTGCCCCGCAACACACACACACACACACACACACACACACACACACACACTCCCTTCATCAAGCACAACTGTTCTGTATCTCCCTGGATGCCCAGGACCCCCATTTCAGCCCAAAATAGGGTAAGAAGTAGGGATGGCACCTGACCTCCCAGAGCTGAGTGCCCTGGTTTTTTTCTCTTCCTTTAACGAAACTCACTCGGTATATTCCTTTGAAACTGCTGTTACGTGATCATAATACCCTCCCAGGAAACTTATCTGTATTTTGGCAGAAGCCCTATACAGATACCATATCTCACTCAAAGAAAAAATTCAAAAGGTCCTGGGAGGTGGAACTGTTACTCGCTAATGTATGAGCCCTCTTTCTGGAAAGCTCTTTTCACCTCAGACATTTGATGAACTCTTACTCATATTTTAACCTCACATACGGTGTACTCTGTGAGGTTTTCATGCCTCTAGCCCCCCATCCTCGTCCCATCAAAGAGCCAGAATCTCTCCTCTGTGGTCCCATTACAACCTGCACAGGACTCCACTGCATTGTATTGTTATTAGCCCACTTCTCCACTCCATACTCAGCAAAGCTTCCGCCCACCCTAACCCTTCCAAGCTCCTCCTTCCTCTGATTTATCTGGGGAAATCTGGGGCACAGGCTGCACCCAGCTTCCACATTCCTGCTTGTTTACAGTTGCCTTTGAAGCATTGAGTAACGGTCCCCAATTCCTGCAACGTGATTATGCAGAGCAAAAACTCTCTAAATTTCCAGACCACAGCCCCACTCTTGGAGGAAAGGAGGTCCACTGTCCAAAGGAGGAGTTCAATCCCAATTTCTAAGAATAGAGCCATCACACCTGGGTAAATTATGTCAACGTCCCCATGTGTGAAAATGGTGATGGTCATTTTTTGTTCCAAAAGCAATGCTCACCTTCCTTTTGCCCTAACTTGTTCAATTCCCAGTCAGAACCATGCATGGGTCTGCATCCAAACTAGACCAGGAGTTACTTGAAGGCAGGGACAGCACCACATTCATCTTTACATCTCTGGGGGCTACTGTGGTCCCTGATGCTAAAAGTAGTGAGGAGGAAGAGGATGTGGGCTCCGAGCCCTTTTGACAACCTCTTTGGCAACCAGTTCCCCAAGTGTGGGAAATTCCAGCCTGCTGGGAACTTCTACTTGCCAGACCCTGAAGCAACCTGAAAGATGAGCTGTGTCAAATATAAAAGAAGACACACACATAAAACAGGGCTTGCATTTACACTTCGATTTAACTCTTTTTATGCAGTCCCAAGTGAGATCAAGACCTGAGCCGAGGGGCACCTGGGTGGCTCAGTTGGTTGAGCGACTGCCCTCAGCTCAGGTCATGATCCTGGAGTCCCAGGATCGAGTCCCACAGTGGGCTCCCTGCTCAGTGGAGAGTCTGCTTCTCCCTCTGACCCTCTCCCCTCTCATGCTCTCTCTCTCATAAATAAATAAAATCTTAAAAAAAAAAAAAAGACCTGAGCCAAGATCAAGTCAGACACTTAACTGACTGAGACACCCAGGTACCCCTACTTTTCCTTTTTTAATTAGTAAATACCTTGAGGGAGATACTTAGAAACTGCAGATACTGTGTTTGTTCTCAAACTTTCATGCACCGATACCTGCCACAATTATTACTGTAGTGTTCTAATGGTGATTTTCTATTTCCCTCATCCCTTCTACATTTATTAATTGGAATCCTCTATAAGGAGGAATTGTTCCTTCTCCTCAATTTATTTATTCAATTAATTATCACTATCATTATGGACTCGTGGATATTTTCTTCTGACTTTTATTTAATCTAACACTATCATTATTTATTTTGTTTTACAAGATAACCTAATATTTTTTAAAAAGCTGGTAAAGGAACCATTGGCTTTGCCTTTCTAAGCCATTCTAAGTGAATGAAAATAACAATAATAATGCTGCTCTTAAAAGGTTGTTGTAAAGAGGGGCACCTGGGTGGCTCAGTCGGTTGAGTGTCCAATTCTTGATTCCAGCTTGGGTCATGATCTCAGGGACTGCTTAGGGATTTTGCTCCCTCTCCCTCTGCCCCTCCCCCAGTTTGTGCCCCCTCTCTCCCTCAAATAAATAAATAAATCTTAAAAAAAAAAGGTCATTATAAAGATTAATAATGTCATGTATATAAAGCCCTCAGCCTATTGTTTAGCATCCAGTAGACTCTTAATATATACGAGCCACAGCGTCACTGTAGTCCATACGTAAATATATGTGTCAGATACAGACAAGAGCCAGTAACATAGTGAAGTGTTGTCACTTGTGGAGCAGAAGTCGGGAAGACAAGTCAGGCAGGAATTCCATTTTGGAGTCAGAGGCGCAGGACCGGCTGCTGCTAACCAGCCACTGATATTGGGCAAATCACGTCCCCATCTGGAATACAGTTCCTCACGGATAAACACTGGAGGTCTGTCCAGTTCTAACACTGCGTGACCCCAACCTGTCTCAGATACATGGAAAGATTTGGTTACTCCCACTAAGTCAGGAAACAAATCAGTAATGTTCCTACAATGAGTTGGAGAAGGGGCTAATTCACAAAAGCATAATGTAAGAATTTTCTGCCAGAGTAGAAACAGGAATGAGAAAAAGCAAGGAAAATGACACACGTGGCTATTTTCTTATCAGGCTAGTGCTTCAATCTCCTAGTAAAACTCTCACAATTTCCCTGCATCTGAGGGTTACACGTGGCGTTGTGGTTTTGTGTTCTTTTTTTTTTTTTTTTTTTTGGTCATTCCTTCGGATCACAAACATAAGCAACTTTTTTCTTGTAATTACATAATTGTGTCTTAAAAGTTTATTGAAAAAAATGAAACTTTTTAAAATGAAATAAATTGTGCCGTTCATCTGTGTTGTTCATTTGTGTATCACCAGGGTCTAAGTCAGTGCGGGTCACTTAGTGTGAGCTCAAAAAAATGTTTGATTTTTTTTTTAAAGATTTTCTATTTATTTATATGCCAGAGAGAGAGAGAGAGCACAAGCAGGGGGAGCCGCAGGCAGAGGGAGAAGCAGGCTCCCCGCTGAGCAAGGAGCCTGACACGGGACTCGATCCCAGGACCCTGGGAGCATGACCTGAGCCAAAGGCAGACGCTTAACCGACTGAGCCACCCAGGCATCCCAAAGTGTTTGTTGATTTAAAAAAGAATGAACAAATTATACAACATACGTATTACAAAAGAATGAAAAGCATTTCATAAAAAGATAGCAACAATATGATCATTTCAAAGGAGTTAGAGAGTAGAACCAGGCCAGGGTGAAGATGAAAAATTGTTCCTCGTCTCACATGGGTTAAAAGGTCCCAGAGACGTGTTGAAGTGGGAGCTGCCACCACTGCTCTCTCTCCAGCTTCCTCTTCTGAAAAAATACCCTTTAACACCGGGCACCAAACCTCGTTGGATGAATGAAAGCCAGTGGCCCAAGGTCAATGGCGTCTGTGACAGGCTCTGAGCCTTGTTCAGGTTCCACATTTAATCTGACTCAGATGTTACTCCCTCCCAAAGTTAAGGACACAGATCTGAACAATTCATAAGCACCTCTGAAAATAACTTCAACATGCTCAGTTAATACCACCTCCAGACATACTCCAAAATTAAATCCCTGCCTTGTTTGTTTTCCCAACACCGGCTCCTTGACTGACCAAACTGTTTCACAGGAGCATTTAACCTGCTCTCCTCTCGTGGAAACACCAGCTACAGGGACCACACTGGGGAGCTGCCTTATAGGCAACACATAAAGTCCTGGTGGTGCCGGAACCACCTCTTGGATAAGGTCCAGGCTGGACGGGCAGTGAGCAGCACCATAGAGGGAGGGGCGCTACAGCGCAGTGGATGTGTCCTGGGCAATCGCACGCCATGTCGTCCTCACCGTCTTCCGATTGGCTTCTCTCACTACGCCTACAATGTCGACCACAGGCTCCGGGCCACTACTGTTCTTCCTGACATCACAGGTCTGGCCGCCTCTGTGACCTGGTACCTGGTACCCCTAGGTGAAGGGGGTCAATAGGCTAAAAATAAACAATAATCATCATCCTTATGATTATCCCATAGTGTAATTAACATTTAATAAGATAATGGACTCAAAATTAGGGGTGCAATAAATGTTGATTTTCCTTCCCTCATCCACAAACCTGCCTGAGCCAATCAAGGAAGTAAAGGAAAACAGGAAGTAAAAATGGTTAAGAATCAGGTTTTAAGTCCCATTCCCACTTCTCTTTTTTTTTTTTTTTTTTTCCTAGTTCAGCAGAAACTATGACAGACCAAAGAAGGTCAAAGAATCCTTGTGGGGAATTGCAATGAAGAGTGTGATGAAATATTCTAAATGGCACGCATGTTCTCAAAGGAGGAGGCAACGCAGAGAAGAATCCAGAGCCGGTAAATGGGTCCTTTTCATGCCCAAGTTCTGTAGATCTTAGACCTTGCCAGGCTACTTCTCAGGAAAGTGAAAGGGGAGGGGGCAGTATGGGGAGAAGAGAAGTGTTCCTACTCCCATTACAAAATTGTTTAATTTTACTTGCCCTCAGGAAACCCAGAACACAGAAGAGAGACCACTGAAAGTTTCATGCTTGTTTCACCTCTTCACTGTCTTTACTGTAAACATGTGTCGTAGTAGGAATATTGTTCGTTCACGACACAGTAAACACGGATGAGCAGTTCTGCGGAATTTGGGGGTGATGGAGAGAACAGGACCTGTACACAGCTGCAGCCCAGTGTCATCCCATGGTCATTACTTAATACAAATGAATTATATAGTGCCACCAGCGGAAATAGAAGAGATATGACCTTAGAAAATAGCAATCTTGCAAACATAGGCGGTAAGAAAAGCAAGGAAGTGATTACCGCAAAAGTCACGATAGTGGTTACCTCTGAGGAGGAGGGAGGGGGTGTGGTCTAGAGGGTAAACAAAGGAGGGGCCTCTGGGCTTGCCCTGGTCCATTTCTTGATTGAGGGGTGTTCATTTTATAATTATTCATTATACTGTACATTTATGTTTTCTGTTTGTATATTCTATTTCATAATTTTTAAAAGGTTAAAAAAAGAAAGAGAATAATATCCCTCCCATCACTGAGGGAAAAAAAACAAAAAACAAAAAACAGTTTACCGCAGAGCTTAGCTCTAGGTAATTTCAACATCTTCCTCAGCTGACATCCATGTTCCTCCCATAGATTGTTTTCTGGGAGAGGAAGAGGAGGATGGATTTTTGAGGAGTCACAAGTAGACTGCTGCTAACACTCCAGGATAGATGACTTACCAGAGACTGTTTTAATACTGGAGTATGTTTGGGATAGATTTTTTAAAGTCCAATTATTCTAGAGTTAGAATTCAGTGGGGCGCCACAAGATAGCGGAAAGTTCTCCAAGGGGTAGGCAGCATTCACAAGTCAGAGTCATCAGACACAAAGAAAGGGGATACAAATGGGCTTATGAAATAATCAGAAAAAAACACAAAAATTTTAAGGAGATATTAAGAACTCAGTTCCTCTGATTCAGGGCATAGCGGAGCCTGGGGGCCTGCATGTGAAGAAAATCCCTCCTGTGTTTGGCATCTGAGTGACTCACCCAGAAAACCATCCACTGCGTGCAGCAAAGAGGAAATGAATCATGGAAGCTTCTGACCTTTGCCCTTGTCATCTCGGTACAGGGAAACCACCCACAGACAGTCTCAACAGAGCTGGAGACAGGGCAGCCAAACAAGGAACAAGAAAAATGATGCAAATCCATTGGCAGAAGAGAGCAAGATAATCAGGTCAGGAGAATGCAGCTGAGGGGCTGAGAATACAGAGTAAGCATTGATTTTCTGAGAAAACTTAGCAGTTGAACTGGCATTGAGGACGATCCGGCAGTATCCACTGGCATGTTGTCTCACGCAGTTATCTGAACACCTTCCACCATTAGCTGGGGTGGGGGTGGAGGAGCAGCTTAGAGGGGAACAATGACCCAGTGCCCCTTGGGATCCCCATCCTATATTTGGTATTTAGAGAATTTGCTTGGCTTGCTTCAAGGAAGTAGACCAAACTCATACAAGTATGAAAGTTGGAATGAATTTGACAGGATTATTTACATTTAAGCAGATAGGAGCTCAGTGTCTGCTCCAGAAAGGCAGAGTTTACAATAACTGGTGGAGGAGTCCTAACACAATCTGAAGAATTGTCCACAGCCATAGTCCAACATTCAGGTTGTAATTGGAGTTTTAAACAAACTCAGCATGACTTCAAAACGCTAATCCAAAAGCTAAATATAGTTCATCCAAAAACATGTACAGAGTATAAAGCCAACACCCAGGAGGAGAAGGAAAAGCTCTCCTTGCTTACAGTAATGAACACAAGTGCTTTTGCAACAGCCTCTCTGCTCACCAATCAATAGTCAGGGAACTGGTGACCACCTGCTGAGCTTCAGAGTTCAAAGGCATTTCCCTCTGCTCCACTATGAGCTTTCTAGTGCAATTTCCCTCCTTATACGGGTTTACAAAGAGTACGGCATCCTGGATACCTTATTATAAAATAATATACCATCCCTCAAAGAAAGTACTCAGGCCCTTGCCCTTGGAATGAATTTGGCTAAGAAACCCTGCCCTTGCTGGTTAGGAGAGTGGGAATTAGGCGCTCACATGCCACACAGCTTACTTCAGAGCTCTGATCTGTTCCTGGGAACTCAAGTCATAGAGGACATTAGGATACAAATGATGTTCTGGTCCTAGCTCAAGAATGCAGGTTGGTGCTAATCTTGGACCCTTTCCTTTCCCTTCCATCCTCACTTCCCTCGAGGGCCACTTGTGTATTCTCTCTTCTTACCCTCACCAACGTTATCCCACTTTATTAAATTAGAGAAAGGAGTTTAGTCATTTCCAGGTAGACAGGCAGGACTTCTTGGTCCGCACCCTGTTACTGCCCTGAGCATTTACTGATGGAAATGGAAATGATTCAGTCTTCTCTCACAGCACAGTAGTGCAGTACGATCTATGATTCTTTGAGCACTGCTAAATGATTTACACACAATTGGTATCAGGGAGTCCTGCTATTATCTTCCCACTCCCTTAATGAACTTCCATCCTAGCAGTATTTTCAGCTAATGAGCCAGTGTGTTTTCTGTGACTATAGTAATAATTTTTTTAAAACAGCTGCCATCTATTCAATGCTGACTGTATGCTCGGTACCCTGCTGACGGTTTTACCGACATTAATCCTTTTAATCATCATAGTAACCAGAGCATAGAGGTATACTATTTCTATCCCGACTTTATAGGTGGGAAACTATAAAGTAGAGAAATTGTGTCACTTGCCCAAAATGAAGCCAACTGGTAAAGGAACCAAGATTTAAGCCTAGAGCTGTTCCACTTTACAATCTGAGCTCTTCACTATCATGCTGTATGGGCCCTATAAGGCTGGGGGCAGGAGAAGAAACAAGTGAATTACTTGTTGCCACACTGACTTGGGTCACCTTTTCCTTACACTCAGGTATGTAATCATAGAAGGAAGTAGAGGGGAAACAGAATAAAGCCTTATTTCCACACGGACATCCCACTTGTCATCTGCTCATTTTCTAGATTTCTTTCTTATGTGTAAGAAATGAGAAAGGAAGAAACCTAGCATCAGAAGTGCTAGCAGCCTGACTTCCCTCTTCCTGGATAATGCGGAATTTGACCTTTCTGAAAAGATGATCTTTCAAGCTTGACCAATCAAAGTCCCATCAGAAACACTTCATCAAGCACACATTGAAAGAGACCAATTGAGTTCAGCCTCTCATTCGGAATTCATCTTCTGACCTGCTGGGAACAACAATAAAGATAATACAAATCGCTCTCTCATCTTCTACCTCCATTTTTAACCTGAACTAACCTATCAACAACGCACAGAGCATCTGTCATATGCTTTGGTATTAGAACAGTCGTTGGGTAGCAATCATGGGAGAATTAAACAGTCTGTCTTTAATGAGTACATGTTCCCCATAGTTTGGCATTTGGGAGCTGTTTCGTCTATTGATGATGTACAGTATAGAACAGTTGGTTTCTGATTCTGGAACCCACTATGTTCAAAACAATATTTTTTTAAAAATTAGCAGATTAGAGATTCAGGATTTCTTTGGGGGTAATCAGAGTTCTGACTCCAAGAATAGGAAAGGACATTGTAAAGACAACTCAATTTTTAGATTTCAGATGAGTATCAAAGTAGCTGGAAATTTTCCAGGGAAACTAAAATCTTTGGGAGAAGGCAAAGGAATCATCTTGATTCTCATCTGCTGATTTAGTTTAAACCCCATATCATATCAGGAAGTTTTGTCCTTAGGAACACGTGTTTTAGAATCAGACAGATCTGGTGCAAGCCCTGATTTCCCACACTTACTATCTTTAACTTGGGCAAGTTATTTAACCTCTCTGAGGATCCGTCTCCATCTATAAAATGGGTTGTGAGAACGGAATGCATCTTCTATGTAAAAGACTGGCCCAGAATAAGAGCTCACTACATTGCAGCTTAAAAAAACTGAAATTCACATTGCATTCTTCCAGTCAACCAATTTGAAAATTGTAGGTGCCAAAGACAGGATGTCCTGTGCAAGATAAGGGCTAGCAGCACAATAAAGACTCATCATGAAAACACTGGCTGCAGAGCAGATTTTGCTAAAGGAAGGAGGAGGCGTTTCTTTCCAAGGAATTTCACCCGTATTACACTCCCCATGGACCTGAAAGGGGAAACCCACTTGAGACACCAATGGATGAAGATTGAAAACTTGTCCTTAACTGAAGCAGAGTGAGAATTTGCCAAGATAATCAACAATAACTGGCATCAGAGAAAATGGCTTTTGAATTCAAACCCAGCTAATTGGCGGAAAAGAGCGGGTAAGACAAAGGGGGCCCGGGTACCATGTGGAACTGGAATCTGAGTTCCAGTTAACCCAGAGTCATTAAACAACTTAAACCAAATGACTTGAACCATGGAGATCTCTTACATTCAGATCTCTGGATCAAATAACTTCTTCCCAAAATAAAGCCAGTGGGAAACTTTCAAGTGGAGTTCAATAATCTTGAAACAAAATATTAATGGCAATTGTTATATGTTTTATCCCAGCTGGCAATCGTATCATGGACTTGGCATGGGGAGAATCACCAAAACTTGCCCAAATTAAGTTTCATTATTAGGAATGTATAATTGATTTCCAAATGAACCTGAGAAACCCACAAGTAACATAATGAAGGTAAAAAAAAAACAAAAACTCCATTCTGAGCCTTATTGATTAGAGTCAGATAGAACAAAAATGGGAACCAAATCTCTGTATACAACAAGTCAAAAGAAATAAAATGGGGGAGGAGAAAGGGGGAGAATAAGGAACAAAAAGTAGCCAAAGAGACAATTGCCAAGTTCTCACAGCATCTACAGAGAAGGGGAGGAGCAAACATAGAAGCTGACAGGAAAAGATTCAAGAAGGAAAGTGTGGGAAAATGTGAAAGTGCCTTGAGGAGGAGCCAAGTTTTTGTGGGTGGGAGAGATGAAATGATAACATCTGTTGCCGCCTAAGCTCTGAAGGAACAATCAGGAATCTCCTGAAGACCTCTGAAGAAAGGAGAGGGCTCCCGGAGGTGGGGCGGAGGCTGAGTCGTGTGAGCTCCAGGTGGGAAGAGGCTCACTCATCACAGCAGTGGGCTAAAGACTGTGGTTGTGAACAACATAATAGTAATAATAAAGGCTTGTCTCACCCCTGCATAGAGATTTTTTTTTCTTCTGAGGTAATCTGTATGGAGAATAACTCCCACATATTTCTTTCACAGCTGCTCTATTGTGAGGGGAAGTAGCAAGAATGGGTTAACCTTGGTCACACCAACAAAACCCTGGTGGGGAGGGGGCGGTGACTGAGAGGTGGCTGGGGGCCTCCGGTGACTCAGCTAGGTCGTGGCAGCTGAAGTGTGGAGATGTGATATGCAGCTCAGCTCTTCCATTTGTCGTCTGAGGGCTCTGGTGACCTGTCTTGCCCTGGGATTCAAGAGATTGCCACACACCGGCAGCTGCCCGTACTTCTCAGCTCCTAAGACAGTCACACCCCCCAGCAAAGTCCCCCAAAGCAGGGCTATGAACCTCCCCTTATTCTAAGCAGCCTTCTTGCCCATTCCTCACCCTTGTTTTCATTTCCCTTTTCGCTTGGGTGAAAGGAAATTATTCCAGATTTCGCTAGTTGAAAAGACACCTCTAACTGCCCACTCGACACTTCCACCTGGCTATCTCGTAGACATCTCCTCCTGAACACGTCAAACATGAACTCGTGATCCTCCCCTCCCCTGCTCCAAACCAATTGTGCTCCACCTGAAGTTTCCCCCTTTCACTGGATGGCAGTGGCATCTTCCTCGGTCCCTTCTCTTCCACGGGCACCCTCATGCCGTCCATCTGCAGACACTGCTGGTTCACCACCAGAACATAGCGAGACTCTCACCACTTCTCAGCGCCTCCATTGTCCCTCACCGGCAGAGTTGCAGTAACCAGCTAACTGGTTCCCGTGCTTCTGCCCTTGTCCTCCCTCGTGTGACATGGCAGGCAGGCCGACACAGGTCACAGCGCCTCTCTACTTCCAGTGACGTCCAGTCTCAGCTGGAGTAAAAGCAAACGTTCTTACCACGACCGAAAGGGCCCTACACGCTCTGGCCCCCGGTGCCTCTCTTACTTCCATCTACTTCTACTGTCCCCTTTCCTCACTCTGGACCACCCATTGGCCCCCTTTTACTCCTCCAAATATGCTAAGTATACCTAGCGTTGCCAGATTTAGTAAATAAAAAACCGGACAGTGTGACTTTTTAGTATAGGTATCCCCCAAATATTTCATGGCACATACTTCTATTCAAAATGTAGGTGTTGTTCATCTGAAATTCATACTTCCTGTATTTTCCTGGCAAGCCCAGGTACACCCCCACCTCAAGCCCTTTGTACTACTTGTCCCCGCTGCCTGGAACACCCTTCCTCTGAGATTTCTGTGGCCTGCTCCTTCACCTACTTCAGTCTTTTGCTCAGATGTCACCTTGGGGAGGCTGGCCCCAGTCACATGAAAAACCATACTCTGGTTCTTCCTATCCCCTTTCTCTTTATTTTTCTCTAAAACATAATTTACATAATTTACTTGGTCTCCCCCAACTGGAATGTAAACTCTATGAGGGCAAGGCAGGTGTTTTGTTGTTTCTCTGCCTGGTTCACTGCTCTGTCTCTAACATTACCTGACACCTAGTAGACCATCAATGAATGTTCGTTGAATGAATGAACAAACCCCTCAAAGCTGTTAATAATAAAACAGCCAACAACAAATTGCCACTGCTTCAAGGACTTTTAGACTCTACCCTCCATCCATGTTGAGATTCCTAAAGAAGCCCACCCAAAAAAAAAAAAAAAAAAAGAAGCCCACCCCATCCATTCCCAACAGTGCCACCCCAGAATAAATCACCTTTCTCGGCTACCCACAATACAGATTGTCTTGTTTGATATTGATTTTAAATATGAAAACTCCAAACTTTCACAAAATGTAGATAATGCATTAACTTACTTTGCTTAGTGCTTTACAGCTTACAAAATGCCTTCACCATGTGAACTCCTTTGGAAGGCCTTAAATGCAAGAGAATCAGACTCATAAGAACCAACTAGTCTCACAAGGGGAAAATTTGGTTTTCATCATAGTAATTACATTTGCAAAGACAGTACCCAACCCAACCCAAAATAATTCAGCACAATTTCTGCCGTACTCACCCTGCTGAAAATGTTCTCTTTCCAATCCAGTTGATACTGTTACTTCTGTGACAAATAACTTATGAAATATATTTGCAGTAGATAACACCTTGACTTTGTATGTGTGTGTATGTTGTGTATGTGGTTTTAAGAAATTAATAACCTGCATCACCTCTCCTGAGTAATGCTAGCCTAATTAATCATTAAACATGTGAAGGTTTTATCATCAAAGTCTCTTCGATGTTTACGTTAGAGCATGAGAAAAGTATACATCGTTATGTGCCACAGAGTGAGCAATGTGCAGCCCCTCTTAATTTTCAACTGTAGGGAAAAAAGCCATTGAGGCACTTCTCTGATTCACATACTGCAAACCAGTTTCCTTGAGTGTTTCTGAAAAAAAGCTAGGAACACAGGTGTGTCTTAGCCTTAATGCAGCAGGGGTTCCTAGCCTCAGCTACACATTCGAATCACGTGGGGGGTGTTAACAATCACTTACTGGGCACCTGGGTGGCTCAGATGGTTAATCGTCTGCCTTCTGCTCAGGTCATGATCCCAGGGTCCTGGGATCGAGCCCCACATCGGGCTCCTGGCTCAGCGGGGAGCCTGCTTCTCCCTCTCCTTCTGCCTCTCTCCCTGTTCATGCTTTCTCTCTCTGTCTGAATCTCCGTGTCTCAAATGAATAAATAAAATCTTTAAAAAAAAAAAACAATCACTTAATGATCCCTCAATCCTATCCCAGAGTATCTAATATAATTGATCTGGCAGGGAGCCTGGATCCTGGGAGTATGAAAAGCTCCCTAGGTGAGTCTAAGAAACAGCCGAGGTTGAGAATCACTATTTAAAGTTTCCCCAAAATGTACTGTGGAAAGAAGCCCGTTTTGGTTTTCAGTGAGAAGTCACATTTCCAGGTTTCAAAAGCTCATCTCCAGATTATAGTGAAGTAGATGAGTTTGAAGGAGGGGGGAGAAAAGCCTCTCCGATTTTATCTAAAATCAATGTGTACTGTTTGAGGGAAAAAAAATTATCCAGGCTTTAATATAAACAAGAGAAGTTTCAGTTCAGCAGCCCTGGGAAACTCCCCAATTTAACGTAGCCTTTCAACGACTCTCACGTGCCATAACTGTGGCAGCAGAAATAACTGACAATGTGCTCTTTATTCACACCAAACACGGCAGTGGACTTCAAAAGAAAATCAACATTTACAGTTTAATTACTGTTTATTCCCTGTATTCAAATCAGCTTTCTTTGGCTGCCCCCTTCTAAATACTCAGAAGGGGATTTAATCATCTGATCTAATTCTTCCGAAGAATAGAAAGTTATCATTATGACAGCACAATGAAAAAAATCATTAAACAAATAAATGCGAAAGAAACTGTATGAAGGATAACCACATTGGGTATTTTTTAAAGCTTCTGTAAAATGAAACAGTTCATTTTTTGAAAGACAATAATTTAGGAGTTAAAAAGCCTGATTTCTCTTTTTTTTTAAGATTTTTATTTATTTATGAGAGAGAGAGCACGAGGTGGGGAAGGGGCAGAGGGAGAGGGAGAAGCAGACTCCCCGCTGAGCAGGGAGCCCAACTTGGGGCTCCAACCCAGGACCCTGGGATCATGACCTGAGCCAAACGCAGACACTTAACCACCTGAGCCACCCAGTCACCCCCCTTTTTTTAAAAGATTTTATTTATTTATTTGAGAGTGAGAAAGAGACAACCTGAGTTGTCTTAACTGAGTTTCAACTTATTATGTGTATGCTAGCAAAATGAAATGCATCAGTAAAAAATATTAGCGCTGAAACTCCATGTGGTACCATCCATACCAGTGCTATCCAATAGAAATATAATGTAAGCCACTTATGTCATTCAAATTTCCCGGCAGATATATTAAAAAGTAAACGAAAAAAAAAGTAAATGGGAACAGGTGAAATTAACTTTTATAATTTATTTAGCTTTAACCAAATATAGTTAAAATACTATTATTTCGATTAAATCAACATTAAAAATCATCAATAAAATACTCCACATTTTTTTGTACTAAAAATAGAGAGTCCGTGTATATTTTATATGCGCAGCACGTCTTGGTATAGGCTGGCCACGTTTCAAATGCTCAGTAGCCGCATGTGAGTAGGTACTAGAGAGTGCAGGTCTATAGCAACACAATAGCCTGAAAATTAAAGCGAGTATTTTCCCTTCTGGTCTTTACTTTTTGGCAAAGCACCTTTAGTTGTGCTAAACAGAAAGCCGGGCTTCATGACAAATGACCCATGCTGAGCACTTTCTACCCTTTAAATTTTTTTGCACGGCTTTGCTAGAAATGGAAACTATAGTTTGGCCCTTTTCTGCACTAGTATAATTCATGTTCGCTTTTCATTAGCCAAAAAGAATGAATCTGACTCAGCCTGGTTCTTAGTTACCCCTGAAAATTAATAGCACTGTCTCCAACATATGACCTATTCATGTAGAGGGACTACCATTGTAGACAATGTTTTTACAACTTAATGATTTTACAATAAGTTAAGCTTATTCTTAACTTTCAATGACCTATGCAACAGGACTTGTTCAAATTTAACCCAAGTCAACTTCCCATCATATCTAGAAGAGATCCAGGCAATCTTTACCTAGGTCTCTCTCCACACACTCTTTGAAGTTACCTTCAGCCATTGGTAAATATGCTGCCTTCTCCAAATCAAACAAAAGGTCTCCACGTTCTCCAGCTAGTAGATGATGTCAGAAGAAAAAAGTGAAGGAAACATTTATATTTATGCCACAAGTCAACACATTGTGACCCTCGCCTCAGGCTTCAAGGAAAGCAGATCAGATAACTAGCTACGGCACAGTTTGTCACAGGAATGGATTTCAAGAATTCAGTTATCAGTTTTGTCCTTTACTGAGATCACTGGAGTGTAGTCATTGTGCACTGTGCAAATATAATTTGCCTTCTTTGAAATCGCTTCATTTCTTCATGCACAAAGCTTTGCATTTTAAAGAATCTTTGCACATAGCAGAGCCCTGAGAAGAGAGATGAAGAATTCTGAAGGCTCAAGGACATATTTTTCCATCTTTTCTCAAGAATACAATCTCACCACTGGAAAGGATTTATATTTTGACATACACAATGCACACAAAATCAGAATAAGAATCTGCTATGGATGCCTATTACTTATACACCAAACCTGAACTCCTTCCATAGTCTGACCTCACACAACCCATCATTTTATCTCACTACTTGCTTTCATATAATCTTCCCTCCAAACAGGATGATTTCTCTACTGCCCCTCACCCAACCCCTTCACTCCGTTCACCCCCACCACCACATACTTATTCCTGCCTGCATGCCATTACCATTGTTTTCCATATACCTGGAATACCCTCAATGCTCAGGTGAGCTCATAAGTAAGTATCAGTGAAGGGACTACACTTTATACCTTATCATTTCCCTAGGTTTGGGTGTGCAAGGCTAAAATGCACAAGACTCCTTTATCCCCCATCACAGTAATCATTGCCTGGCTTGACACTGTAATTTAATTAGCTAGGATTCACACAGGAATGTTTCACTGAAGTAGAAGAGACACTTTTTATTCTCAACGGCTCTTTATAAGCAAAGGGGATACATATTCAAGGAGAGACTAGATGCATACACATGTAATTTTTTAGGAAATGTCTGGGGTTTTTAAATTGTGATAAGAAACACTAACATAAAATTTACCATTTTAACTATTTCTAAGTGTTCGATGCAGTGGCATTATGTACAATCATATTGCAACCATTATCACCATCCATCTCCAGAACTTTCTCATCTCAAATTGAAATTCTGGAGCACCTGGGTGGCACAGTCAATTAAGCTTTAGACTCTTGGTTTCAACTCAGGTCGTGATCTCAGGGTCTTGAAATCAAGCTCTGTGTCAGGCTCTGCATCAGAGTCTGCTTGGGACTCTCTCTCCCTCTCCCTCAGCACTACCCCCCCCAAATAAATAAATAAGTCTTCCTTCTGTCTCTATGAATGTGACTGTTCTGGGTACATCGTAGAAGTGGAGGAATATCATATTTGTCCTTCTGTGTCTGGTTCATTTCACTTAGCATAACATCTTCAAGTTTTATCCATGTTGTAGCATGTATCAGAATTTCCTTCCTTAAGGCTGAATAATATTCCATTGTGAGTATACATCACAATTTGTTTATCCATCGATGAAGAAACTATCAAAGGAGAGGGTTTATTTGCCCTTTGAAGCTTCCTCTTAACCTCTGCTTCCCATCTCCCTCATGGCAAAGTAGAATTCCCATAATTTATTAAAACACACACACAGAAGTTTCCATAGCAACTTGCTATTAAAAGTTCACAAATAGGTCTTTTGAACATTTGGAAAGTATTTGATTTCCCAACCCCAGCTATCTCCTACCCTGATCAATCTTGCATCTATTAACAATGAACCGAATTCAGTTTTCAATACCAGCCGCACTGAATGCTTCTCACTCGGCATGGGTATAGGACTAGGATTTTCTGAAATCCCTGTTGGTGATGGAAATTAAATTCTTAAGTCACATGTAAGGAGACACTAAGGTCCTATGAAGGGAGTTTTTAAATACCTGCTCTGACCCTTCTCATTTATATTCATCTCTCCTTTAACTCACATCTTTGTATTATTATTATTATTATTATTATTATTATTAAATACTTTGGGCTTTCCATGGTAAGTAGCATTAAATTCTATTCTGTATTATCATTTCCTTGATTTGTGTCTTTTCATTTTGTCTTCCTACCTCCAGTATAAATGTCTTCAAAGCAGGTTCTGGATCTTACGTTTCTTTTCATTCCCAGTCTATACCATAACACAGCACTCATTTCTTGGTCCAAAGAAAACATCGTCTGACTCCTTAACTGCCTGAGGTTCATGGCGGCTCACATTGCGGGTTCTCAATAAAACATTAAGCAAGAATTTCTTTCTCCATAGGTTCAAATGAATTATACTTGAATTTCACACTTTCTTCAAATATCCTGACTCACTAACTCAAATATCTACCCATTGATGTGACCACACTTAGTAAGAGAGCAAGGGCACAGGTGAAGCATGCTTCTTGCTGTCTTACACCTCGGGTGTGCTGCATTCCTAAAATTACTTAAATAGATTTCACTCTGTCTTAGAAACGCCAGGCAACAAGCAACCAGCAAGTGGGCAGCAATGGAGAGGGGAGGTACTTGAAGGTACTACGAGTCATTCTTCAGGGAGGGACCCAGCTGTAAATGAGGAACAAGTTTTCAGTCAGTCCACTTCACGAGCAAGGAAAGAGGCTGCAAATGCCAAAGCCCATATGACTTCAGTGAATGGAAACTGTGTCTACCTCCATGGTGTGATCTACCAGCCCTCGGTGTGTGGAGGCGGCCCATCATAAATGGAAAATTCTCTTTACTCATAGGGAATGATGATGATAACAACAATGACAACAGGTGACAACAATGATCATAGCAACTACTGAACACTGACTTTGTACCAAGCAATTTGCTAAGTCACTTTTTTCTAACACCTCTGCAACTCAGCTATAATATCTATTTTACATGTGAGGTTATTTCAATTAAATACCATACCCACTTACTTAGGAGCTGTCCTGGCATTTAATCCTAAATCTCCCGGACTCCAGAATCTGTGTCATATATTTTATCAGTCAGACTAAGCCTGAAGGGGCAGTGAGAATGTCCTCTAACTTACACTTTTCCTTAGAAGAAAGGTTAGTGCTGATCTAATATCCTGGACCACTCTGCTTAATGGCCTGGTATCTCAGAAGTTTGTCTGAAGTACTATGGGAATACCACCTAACCCTACCACAACTATCTATCATCCAAACCAGGTTTCTATTGTCTGGGACAAAGGTTAAACCAACTTGGTCACCAAGTAAACAAGCATTAACTAGAACTGCCCAGAGAAAACTAAGATCTACCTATATATTAGGTTTTGATGGCAACATGGTAAATTAAGTAGCCAACTATTTAAAATATTAAATAGCTGAAGTATTTTTACAGCTAGGTCAACTGAACTATAATTCACATACAGTAAAAATTGACTTTATTTAGGTATCCAGTTCTATGAATTTGAACAATCATAATTAGCTGTCCAAGCTGTTTCAACTGCCATCACAGTCAAGATAAGGGATATTTCACTACAGAATTTATAGTTAATCCTATCCCTGACCCTAGTCTGTCCCTGTAGTTTTGCTTTCTTCAAGTGTTATATTAAAGGGATTATATAATGTTTTTTTGAACTTGGCTTCTGTCAGTTATTGTAATACATTCAAGATCCATCCATGTTGTTGTGTGGATCAGTAGCCCATTCTTTTTTCTTGAGTGGTTTCCATAGTATGAATGTGCTTCAATTTGTTCACTATTAATTAATGGATAGACATTTGGTTTTCTCCAGTTTGGGGCACTTACGAATCAAGCTGCCTAGTAAACATTCACGTGCAGGTTTTTGTGTGGACATATGTCATCACTTGTGTAAATACCTAAGAGTAGGAATGCTGGGTTATATGGTAAATATAAGCTTAACTTATAAGAAAGTGCCAACCAGTTTTCCAAAATGGTTGTCATTTTTTGCATTCTTGCCAGCAATGGATGATGTTCTATTAACTCTACAATTTTTTTAAAGATTTTATTTATTTCTTTGAGAGAGAGAGAGCACGGTGTGGGTGGGGGGAAATGGCAGAGGGAGAGGGAGAAGGAGGCTCCCCACTGAGCAGGGAGCCCAACATGGGCCTCGATCCCAGGACTCTGGGATCATGACCCAAGCCAAAGGCAGACGCTAAGCCACCCATTTGGTATCTTCAACTTTGATATCTCAGTGAGGTTTTAATTTTCATTTCCCTGATTATTAATGATGTTGCATATCTTTTCATGTGCTTATCTGTCATATGTATATCTTCATTGGTGAAATGTCAGTTTGTCTTTAGCCCATTTTTTTTATTGAATGACTTTATTGTTTTTTCTTTCATTGTTAAGTAGTGAGAGTTTGTCATCTATTCTGGATAACTGAAGTATTTTTAGAGGTTAAAAAAATGTATGAGTGCGATCTACTTCACAACAATATGTACTTAACACTACATAATTGTACACATAAAAATGGTTAAGCTGGTAAATTTTATGTTACGTGTTTTTTGAGAAGGAGCATGCTTTATCGGGGAGAGAGCACTGCATGTGACCAACAGATGAAGGCAGCCTGGGGGGAGTCCTACACATCACGCTCAAAAAGGTACAGGAGGTTTTGCTTAGAAAGATAACTGGAACATGGGTTCCTCTGGGCAACTTCCCTAACCTCATCCCTTCACGGGGTCGGGACACCCCTGATTATTTCCTTGAAGGCAGCTATGGTCCACTAGAGATACAGTCCTCAGGGATGCCTTCTTTTTATAAAGAACATTTTCTTTAGATTTCTTGAAGTCTTCACTTGTTACTTTCATTCTACGTTCTCTCAAGGCCATCAGACGAGCTTCTGTACAGATCACTTTGATGTCGGCACCAGAGAGGTCATCTGTAGCCATGATCAAGTCGTCCAGGGTCACATCATCGGCCAACGTCAACCTGCTTGTGTGGATTTGAAAGATGCACTTCTTAGTCTTTTCATCGGGCAGGGGGAGCTCAATCTTCCTGTCAGTGGGGCTTGGTCTGATAAGTGCTGGATCCCAAGTTTCTATTCCGTTTGTGGCCATGATAACTTTCATGTCACCCCTTGAATCAAATCCATCCAACTGGTTCAACAGTTCCAACATTGTTCATTGAATTTCTCTCTCACCACCAGAATTTGAGTCATATCTTTTTGTTCTAATGGCATCAATTTCATCAATAAACACGATGGATGGTGCGTGTTCTTCCCCAACTCGAAACAATTCCCAGACGAGTTTGGGCCCATCACCTAGGTACTTCTTAATAATTTCAGAGCCAACCACTCTCAAGAAAGTGGCTGAGGTTTGGTTTGCTACTGCTTTGGCTAATAAGGTTTTACCTGTGTCGGGTGGACCATAGAGAATGACCCCCTTTAGGAGCTTTATACCCATCTCTTCATAATATTCAGGATGAGTGAGAGGAAGCTCCACCGATTCCTTAATTTCCTGGATTTGGTTGTCCAACCCCCCGATAGCATAGGTTTCCCGGGGCACCTTTTCTACCTTCATCACTAGAACCAAGGGATCCGTGTCATCCGTGAGCACGCCTACAACAGCATGCACCTTGTGGCTGAGCAGGATGGAGCAGCCTGGTTCCAGCAGATCCTTGTCCACAAAGGAAAGAATGCTGACATGGTGTTCTGAGCCCACAGATGTAGACACCATGGCATGATTGTCATCAGTGATGTCTTCCAAGGTTCCTACTGACATTGGGGTCCCCCTCAGATCATCCACCTTAGATCTCTCCTCCTCTTGCTTTTCTTCTAAAGGCTTCATTTGTTCCTGATTTCTAATGAATTCTTCCCCCATGAGAAGGCAGTCTTTAGTTCTAACTTCAATAATTTTAACTGGCACTGAGTGTGAGGTGTTGCCAGGGGCAGCTTGCTGGCAGCATCTGGTCCATTTGTTTTCTTCTTCTTTCTCCCCAACTCTAGTCGGTACAGGAGGTTCATATTTCTCCTGGCAGCGGTGGTTTGAGTGGCTGAAGCAAGATGGGTCAGAGTCAGAGTGGTGGTCACAGCCCTGGAGGTGGCAGGAAGGATGACAAGGATGAAAAAAAGAAATCTGAACCACCTGTTATGTGTTTTTTAACAATTTTTAGAAAGTGTAATGGCTGAATGTCACTCTAGAAGTCAGATTGCAATGTGTGCTTTTCCAGGAAACCATCCAAGAAGCCAACTGCTAATACTCCCTCACTGTCCTAGAAACAGATGTCTCCGATTCCAGTAAGGCTGGGGATCCTGCCCCAAGCCCAAGCAAGATGAACCTGGGGGCCCTAGAAATCTGAGGATGATGAGGTACTTGGGAAATTCCTGACAAAAGGCATCCTGGGATAGCCAAGATTATTGGTGCAAGCAGTGTGTGCTATCTAAGATTCTTGGTGTGAGGCACTGTGAGTTATCCAAATCTTCTGCTTTCAAGAGGATCATTTCTAGCTGGAATGACAAGACATAGAAAATTAACAATACCAAGTTGCACAAAGTTTGTGCTAAATGAATTTTACAGACAATAGGAGTTCTAGAAGTCCAAAGTGGCAAGAGGAGCCCCAACAGGCTTTACAGAGACTCTAAAAGTGGACACGTTTGGGAAGCAGTGAATAGAAGAAAGTTTCCTGGGACTCAGGGAGATCTTACTAAGTGCAGGTGCTGCACCTGAGAAAAGTATTACCTACTACACACAGTTCTTGGGATGACTTACATGCATGTGAAGTTCTCCGTGTCTGGCACCTATTAAACGTCCTCAGAAGTTAGCTGTTATTTTCTCAATTCTTACAACCCCGTAATGCGTATCTTATTATTTCCACCTCTTTAACTTGTTATCTTGAACTAATTTTAGGCTTACATGAAAGTCACAAAAATAGTCTAGAGAATTTTCTTATATCCCTCACCCTGCTTCCCTTAACAAACCTTATGTAACTGAGGTATGATTATCAAAACACAGGAAATTAACACTGGTGCAATATTATTAACTGGAAAATAGGCCTTCATCAAATGTCACCACTTTCTCTATTAATGTCCTTTTTCTGGTTCAGGATCAATCCAGGATCCCACATTGCATTTCACTGTCATGTCTCCTTGGTCTCCTGTGACTGTTTCTCCGTCTTCCCTGTGTTCCATGACCTTGACACTTTTGAAGAGTACTTGTCAGTCATTATGTAGAATATCCCTCAATTTGGGTTTGTCTGCTGTTTTCTCATGATTAGAATGAGCTCATACATTTGGGGCAAGCATACAGTAAAAAGGCTGCTGTGTTTCTTCTTAGTGCATCATATTCATTATTGTCTCAGTTTTCAGGGTGAGGATTCTGAGGCTCATAGGAGGGTACACTATCACTTGCTGCCTCTGTACCGGGCTCAGAGCGGGGAGACATTTGGAAATGGATTTTGTGGAAGCCAGAGTGGAAGGCTTTTTTTTAATGCCAAACACATGAGTTGGGGCTCTGTTCTGCAGAGATTGGATAACTATGAAAAGATCTTTAGCAAAGCAGTAAGAAGTCAAAAGCAGGGTTTGGGGGCGATTACCCTGACCGCAGTATAAAACATGGGTTGGAGAAGGGCGGGCTAGTGGCAAGTGAATCGGTGAGCCTATATCTAATGAGATAGCCCAAACAAAGGTGAAAAAGGCCCCCAGGATTTCTCCAGGGGTGGCCCAAGAAGCAGCCACCTGAGAACCATCACTGGGCTTCTTAATTTTATTTTATTATTTGCTTAAAAAAACAAAACTCATTTATTAGCTCACGGTTCTGAATGTCAGAAGTCTGGGCAGGTGTAGCTGGGTTCACTGCTTAGGGTCTCACAAGGCTTAAAATCAAGACGTTGGCCAGGCTGAGATCTTATCTGGATGCTCTAAGGGAGAATCCACTTCCACACTCATTCAGATTGTTGGCAGAATTCAGTTCCTTATGGTAGTAGGGCTGAGGTCCCTGTTTCATTGCTGGCTGTCAGCTGAGGGCTGCTGGGCTTTTTAAAAATGTAGATACTTGGGCCACACAGGAGACCTTGGTCGAACCAGAATCTCTGAGTAATTACATTTTAAACATGTTCTCCGGTTCATTCTTATACACATTAAATGATTTAAATAATTACAACTATAAAAACAGAAGATTAGCTAAATGAAGGATCAGCAGACTTTTCTGTAAAAGGCCAGACAATGAATATTTTAGGCTTTTCAGGCCATATAGTCTCTGTCATCTGCTCCAGCTACATACTTTGTGGGGTATGGACCCTGCTAAGCACAGGACCCTGCTAAGCCTGGGGCTCCGGGTCACTGCGCTAAGCCTGGGGCTCTGGGTCACCGCACAAGTCATACGCCCACAAAGCTAGCCTCGTCTGTGGCCTCTCCAAGTCTACCACTGTTTGTCCCCGCCATCGGTATGCAGAAGCAGCTGGAGACAAGTACACAAATCGGCAGGTGGTGGCAGGAGTTGCTCAAGGGCTGTAGTCTGCCCACCCCCGAGCTAGATCATCTTTTAGCATGAAGGCCTGCTCCCTGATGTTCAGAAAGCTAGTGAAAAGCTAATAAAAAAAAAAAAAAACAAAGTCAAATGAAATTGCATCTTTGCTGAATACGCACCATTTCATACAGGGGTTAATTTAGCTAGGCAACTCTTCAAGTGAATTTTATTTGTATTGATAGTCTTATTTAATGCAAGAGAATGATTGCACTGAATGGAGAAAGAAACAGGGGAGCTTAGACACCAAAAGCACATCCTGCGGTTCAGGATCTCTCTGATGCAAGCTTTGTTCCTGGCTTATCTCTCCTCTGCACACCATAATTCAGTTAAAATCTCTTTCAAAGGAATCCATAGTCTGCTAAATTGTACAAGATTATCCAAAAAAGTAAAGACGGTTTTTGTGTTTGAGTCAGAAACCAGATTATAGCAGTATGGGCTTTTCTATCAAAGCAACCTAAGGACGATTTAGAGTTCCACTGAAATTGGAAAAGGAAATAGCAAATTCCAACTGGAAATACCTAATCAGCTTTTTCCTGATGTGACAGTCCAACTGCAGTGTTACGGGTGTCCTACTGCGCCTAACTTCAGGCCCTCGGCTCTCTCTCCGCTAATAAAATTAGAACCATTTTTTAAAAAACCAAGATGGTATATTTCAAAGTGATCACATTTATTAAAAAACCTATAGCTCGGACACATGGGAGGTGCTCAAAACACGTTTGCCATACTCTATTGATAAAATCACACAAAACCAAGCATTAAAAGGAAAAACATCATTAATTCCTCAGAGGAGGGGAAAAAAACGCTAGCATTTTTTCCAGTCTTAATCGTCCTGGTGCCCGTGGCCATGACTGTGTGAGGAAAGCATATGCGGCACAGCTGCAAATGTAAACCTGATTACCTCTAAATTAATAACATGGAAGAGGCAGCACTTGCAGCTGTGAGACAGAGGGAGCCAGACAACCCCAGTGCAATACAATCTCCCTGACATTCGTAATGTTTGTTTTATCGTAACCAGCTTTAGAGAACTGTACTAAAAGTCTCTGAAGAGGGGGGAAGCACAACAAAGCAAGAAAGCTCCCCACTACCATTTCCTCGCTCTTGACCAGGCCCTTAGGATCATCATCTGAGGCCCCTCAGGCCGCTGGCTCTGAGGACCTTCCAGCACCCAAAGGGATCACAAAGGAAAGACTGCGACTACCTTTCAGTGGTCAGGGAGCTAGCATTTCCAGTCTTTCCCCCTCATGTCAAACACGGGAAGTTGGACACGGAAAATCACAGCTGTGAATTTCTGCTTAAGGTTCATTTTTTCAAATTTCTACTTAAGGTTCATTTTTTTAAGGTTCATTATTTGAGTAATGGGGGGCCTGGGGGAGTGGGGGTGGGAAACTTGGGGCAAAGCATATGTATATGTCCTCAGGAGACAGCGTTTCTTTCAACATGCACCAAGAGGAAGAAAAAGAAAGAAGTTTGTACGTAACTTCGAGTCTGAACGGTCTTGGGTTTGGCCTGAATGAAGGCTAACACCTAAGTTATAAAGATCCATTAGTAAATTCATCAGTGAGACTTTTGTTACATTCAGGTTCAAGTAATCCTGACGTTAACCAGCCTGTGTAAGAACATTCCAGGGATCTGAAAAACATAGAGGGTCCCCATGCTTGACCTAGAAGCTTTAGCTCCACTTTTATTGGGGAAGCAAGAAGCATTCTTATAAAAGGGAGGATTGAATACTAACTGATTTGGTAGAGACTCTAAATGCTATGGGATTGGAAGAAAGAGAAGAGTAGTGGGCAGATTCTGACTGTAAGCAAATGCTTTCAGCTCTCTGAGTTCAGACTGCTCATCCATAAGATTGACGTAATAATGCTCACCTCACAGGGTTGTTGTAAATGTGATTGTAAGTGTCTGGCATCTAATAGGCCCACCAGCATTAGTTGAATCTGAATCTGAAGCAAACGTATGGAGAGTCTGAGAGGGAGGAACATGGATCTCCCAGTGGCTTTAGGAAGCAGAGCCCTACCTCCAATCTTGATGCATCCTGGACCATTACAGGAAAAAATATTCATTGTGCTGATACTTTCAGGTCTTTTTGTTACCACAGTTTAAAATAATAATCCTAGGTAATCTAGTTAAAAAGCTGCATGATAAAAGCAGGGCGCTAACAAAATGACATGCCTGGGATTAAAGAAAAAAAATAATAAAATAAGAACTACCACTTATTGAGGACCATCAAATGCTTTACATGATGATGATGATGATCATCATCATCATCATGCTGATTATGTGCCAATAACTGCTCTGAGCACTTTATGTATACTGTGTATATTAACTAATTTTAATTCTCTCCGTTAATTCACTCCGTTAGGTGGATACTTCTATTATCCACATTATCCACAGTTCACAGATGGATAAACTGAAGCATAAAGTATTTAAATAACTTGCCCAAGATCACATAACTGTGGGTAAGATCTCATTTGGCTCTTTCAACATCTACCTCTATGAGATGGGTCTTAGCATCCTCATTTTTGCAGATGAGAAACCGAGACTGAGACGACCAGAGTATGTCTGAGGACAGACCGCCAGGAGGGTGGGGCTGCTGTGCTTGGCACCGAAGGCCTTCCGGAGCCTGTCCGTTCACCCTCTCCCCCAGAGAGTCCGGAAGTCAGCTTGGAGTCTTCCTGAGAACCCAAGAGGCTGGAGGGAAGACTTTATTTACACCTTATTGTCAGAGCTAATTATTTGGTGGGTTAATCTACCTCTTCATCTTTCATTAGACTTAGTACTGCTTTTCAGTAAAATAAATAACAAGCTTGAATTTCACCAACCTGGGCAAATCCCACACATGTTACACCGTCTGAGAGGTTCCAAGGCTTCTTAGTCGCTTTCTCCTCAGGGAATGGTTGTAACTGAGACAGGAGTGCTCCCTGGGCAACAGATTAATAGAGTGATGGGTTGATTAACAAATCCTTAAAAACTGCCTTATAGCAAATTGCCTGGGTTTTGTTTTGTTTTGTTTTTAAAGATTTTATTTATTTATTTGATAGAGAGAGACACAGGGAGAGAGGGAACACAAGCAGGGGCAGTGGGAGAGGGAGAAGCAGGCTTCCCATGGAGCAGGGAGCCCGATGCAGGGCTCGATCTCAGGACCTTGGGATCATGACCTGAGCAGAAGGCAGACGCTTAACGACTGAGCCACCCGGGCGCCCCAAATAGCATGTTTTTTTATTTGAAGGAAAGTGGTGCCACCAACACAAAAGGATATTTATAGAGACAGGCAGGAGGAAAGTGTCCCCCAGGTGCTGCCCTCCCAAGGGTGAACTGACATCATACAAGGCCAAGTAGGAGGTTTGTCTTCCACTCTGGCCTCTTCAACAGCTATCACTGTCCACCCATATCCACACCCCTTGTCCTATACTTAAATCAGATGGATTCAAGTCAGTCATTTTCAGGCACACTGATTACATACACAGTAACCTGTTATACACAGTAACCTGAATACATTTCAACCCATTACTCCAACAGCATTTGTATTTTATAAGGTGTTTGTCTATGTCTAATTTGGGGGCAAAATCCATGGTTTGCTATTAACTGAATTTCACATTCTTTCCTGACAGGTAGAGAACTAATTATCTGAAAAACCTCTGCAGACTCCTCCAGTAACATACATACTCACACACACACACACACACACACACACACACACATATATACATACATACATACATTTGTCTATCTATCTATCAACTCATTTGGAGCAGAGAATTGTGTCTTACTCAAGTTTCTAACACAGACTTTATCAAAGTTCCTGGCAAGTAAGAAATAGTCAATAAATATTTGTTGAGTAAATGAAATAATGAAATATTGAATTATTCAATATTTTTTAATATGTATTGAATGAATAGGGGGAGAGATGATAGACTAGAATCACGTAATGGTGGTTTCTTGTTTCTCGAGTATTCTCAAACATACATGCACACATACACAAACATATGTGTTTAAATATACACAAACACGACATGCACACACACACCCCATCGCCACCACCATTCACACCATTTCCCAAGGATTGGCTCAGAAATAGCTACAAGGTGGACGCCTGGGTGGCTCAGTTGGTTGAGCATCTGCCTTTCGGCTTGGGTCATGATCCCAGGGTCTTGCGATCGAGTCCCGCATCGGGCTCCTTGCTCAGAGGGGAGCCTGCTTCTCCCTCTCCCTCTGCCTGCCACTCCCCCTGCTTGTGCTCTCTCTGTCTCTATCTCTGTCTCTGACAAATAAATAAAATCTTTCTTAAAAAAGAGTAAAAAAAAAAAGAAATAGCTATAAGGGACCACAGCTTGGGGTAAGTGGTGACAAAAGCCACTAGTCCTTGTCAATAAGTCCTTCAGAGGCAGCCAGAATAGGAATCCTCCCAGAGCTCCCTTTGCTGCTGGAAGCAGAGCAGGGCTCCTTCCTCCATCCCCCTGGGCCTCACATCAGTCCAACCCAACTGCTGCTCAAGACTCCCAGGCACAGATTTTGCATTTTCACTGCACTTAAATTCCCTCCAGTGAGTACTGAAAGTCTTGTGAACCCTTACTTCTGTCATCCTAAATTAAATACTGTTACCATCTCTCTTAGCCTACCTCTGGTAATGAAGTCTCTAACAAGATGCTGTGAAAAAGCACTGTTGTGGTATCCTTCTCAATAAACCTAATGATGTCCTTCATCAATAAAAAGAGCACGAGTAACAGGTGGTACGTTTTAAGGTTTCCCTGGGTGCTAAGGTTTTATGTGCACCTCCTCATTTAATCCTCCCAGCGAATCTTTGAGGTAAGTATTACTACTACTACTATTATTATTCTTATTTTCCCTTTTTTCTAGATGAGAAACTGAGTTATAGAGGCATAAAATTGTCCGGGATCACACAATGGAGGAGCTGGGACTGGAATCCATGAACTCTAACAACAAAGTCAATGTTCTTACTACCGATATCCCAAGTTATTCTGAATGTGCCATTCGTCTGGAATACCAGAGTGAATATTGGAAAGACGCTGGTTTGAATCCTGATGGTGCTGCCAAGTGTTTTGGGAAGTTTCTTGACCTCTCTGTTTCCTCATCAGTAAAGTTCAGATAACAATAACTAATATACAGTTTATTGTGGGAATCAAAAGAGGTATGAGACAGGAAGCATCTTACCATAGTCTGTCACCACGAATGGATCCATGACTGCTTCCTTCATTTTTCCCACCCCATTGTTTGTAGCTCTCATCTAATAACTGTATGTCCGAGGAAAATGTATTAAACCCTCGATGTGTATCCCAGGAAAAGTAGATCACCTCGACCTGCTAGAGAGATTGAATGACTTAAAATCAAATCTTTCTATCACAGGGGAGTCACAGGGCAAACAGTCTTTCCCAGACACCTGCAAGAAAGCAGGGATGGAGCTGTGAGTTAGCTCTACACAGACACAGCCCCCCATGCTGGTTACCCATACCCCACTTGGAGATTTTTATTTCACTGGGCGCCCTTGCACTTCTCAATTAGAGTGGGGCACTTGGCGTGAGAATCATCAAAGCTATTGACTCCTAACAAACAAAATGTGTTGGCACATGATGTATCACAAGCTAATGATTTTAGACTCTTTACAGACATGGTGCAGAACAGCAAATGTTTCCTGTCCCCTTATTAAAGAGCCCAGAAATTTTGGAGAAGTGTAAGGTGGCATAAAAGAGTTGTATCTATATAGAAGCAGAGTCGAGGAAGATTATGTCAGATGGTAAAATAATTGAAACAGTTGATACCCAATACTTAGGTTTCAATTAATTGTTTACCTAAAAGTAGAGGGATTTTGGGGGGGTGGGGGTGGTTTTTGTTTGTTTGTTTATCCTTTTCCCTCTAGGTTTTTAATTTAGCCCATAGAGCCAACTGTCCCAATTCTTAACATCATGTAGAAGTTTAGAAACAGTCAGGATTAACGCTTGCTGAAGTACAATATCGTTTCTAGGTGCAAATAGAGATCACTTGTGAAATGAGTGAATTTCAAGTAAACAAATGCAAACAGAAATGTCAGTCTATTCAAACCTCCCTTTTCTGGCTGAGATTCTTATTTAACTAGACTGACATATAGCAGTACTCCACTGTATTAAGAATCATGGTTTGAAAAAAACAAGTTATATAATAGAAGGGTGATCACAAAATGGGTGTATTTACAATATTTAATCCAATCCCCAGCATATGGTAAGCACTCACTGACCAGTCACTACTTTATAATACTTGTGGAAGTACTCGAAGGGTAATAACAATAGCAGTATTTATCTCCTGTATGTCAAGCCCTAAAATATATTTATTTATAATGTCAAAATGAGGCCTATCCTTGGATCAGGAATTATCGGTCCTATTGTACAGATGAGAAAACAGGTCCGGGAAGCTATCAAGTCTACTGAGTGATAGAGCTGAGTTTGGCTCTTGGCTTATCCAATTCCAAAGCGCACATATGTCTTGTTCTGTGAGGCCAGGCGCTGCTGAGCAGTATTAACTGGGTGATCAGCCAGGTCATGCATGTCAAGACCATGACCACCAGAAACCCACCCTGTGTGGACATCAAATGAGATCCAGTAACCTGACCATCTTGGCCTCCTTTCCCCCTTTTCTCATGTCTCAGCCATCACTCTTCTTCCCAACGCCAGGAAAATCTGGCTGAAAGATGGAGCCCGCTGGGGGGTGGGGGGGCAGCATGTTTGGAGGGCTGTATGTGGGGTTTAGACATGGCCGTGGGTAATAGACATGCATGTTTCCTTGATTAAAGTCAGAATGCCCTGGTATACGGGGTGCTATAAGTTTGGCAAAAGCCAGGAGGGCATTTTTTCTGTTTGCTGAGTAGCTGATGTTCACATATACAAATCGCTCTTCTTTGAAGCCCTTCTGCTGTGTTTACAGTTATGCCCTAGTCATTAGCCAAAAGGGACTTGGGGAGTAGAGTGTTCTGGGAATACTTCCTGTCAGGTTTTTCCCAGCCTCTCTTTGGAATGCCTCTGCAATCCACTTTGTATCTCTGGGGGTGGTCCAATATGCCCAAAGGGATTCTGCCTTGTATTACTAAAAGGATTCCCAGCACTCAACCTCAAAAATAGCTCAGGGCCTAATAAGACCTCATTGAAATAGTCTCTGTTTTTGCCTAAAAACACAAGTCTGGCCTGGTCTCTACAAGTCTATCCATAAAGAATGATTTTGCTACTTTTTAAATTATATGTCACTGTAGGGAACTAATTTACATGCTTATTTTGGAAACTGAAATGGGATAGGCTACCAGGAGTCCTCTATCTGTGTGAGGAAGTCCTAAGACTCCCAGAAAAAAACAGCAAAGGGACTTTGGTCTTGACAGTAGACACCTGGTAGACTGGGATTAACACCCCTGAGCAAATGCTGCCTTGATTTCCTGGGACAGCAGTGGGGAGGTAAGAAAGATGAACTGATGATTGGGGACCACCCAGGAGGAAGGCAGCTAAGGGCAGGTCTTGTGTGGGGAACCTCTGCTGATGGACACTTTTCAGTATCACACACGCTGGGGTCACAAATGACATATGGCCCAGGCCTGGGAGGCCTCTCAAAGTTCCTCAGTGGTGATGGTATAAATTGAAAGAGCCAGACTCAACTCCAAGATCTCAAAAGGCCCTGTGGTCACTGGAGGGACAAACCCAAGACAGCCGTGACAGAGGACATGGCAGCAGTCATGCTGATAATAGCTTTGACTGAACGGTCAGCACCAAGCATCCAGCAGAGTCATCTTGTCCCGACCTTCTAGGGAAAAAGGGGAGGAGGCAAAGGTGAGCGGGTTGGGGTCCAACCAAATACCACTGTCAGCATTGCGCACACATGTATCTCCATGATCAGGGGGTCTGGGGACATTAGGATTTCTTAAGAAGACCATAATACTAATGGAGACTGGCTCAGCTCTTTTCCCCTTTGTGCCATGCGTGCTTACTCCCACCTGTGGGTTCCCACAAGGCTTCATTCTTTTCTCTGCCATCTGTGATCCTGATCCTCCACTGAACCCCATTTCCATCTCCAGCTTCTTGCCTTAGCTGGTGATGTGCTATCATATACTTTGACTGCACGTGCTCACCACCAGGGAAACTGGAGCTGCTCCTTCCCTGGGATCCTAACCCTCTCAGGGCCATGCACTCCATGAGAGAAGCCTCCTTCTAGAAAGTACTGTGAGCACCCTCATGTTAAAAGGTCAGACGTGCAGTGAGAGCAGATCATGTGGAAAGGAGTGGGCTGGGGGGAGGCATAGACTGTGGGCAGGAGTCAAAAGGGAAGGTCCCCATCCACAGAGTAGTCAGACTGCCCAGATGTCAAGTGCAGAGGCCTTGGAGGGATAAGGCTGCAGGCAGACCAAGGCGGGGGGGGGGGGGGGGGGGGGGTGGAGTGGGGAGTACAGAAACGCAACTCTTGGAAAAAGCTCACTGCTGGGCAACATCATCACCTGCTGTAGAAGGAATCACGGGTGGAATCAGATAAAAATGTGAGAGCCTCCTTATGCTTCCAGGCTATTCACCCTTAATTTTCTCTTTGTAAGGGCTAGAATTTGCATCTGCACTCAAAACCTTTCCCCTTTCTGCTTCCTAGCAAAGTCTGTCTTACTGTTTACATGTCTGCCCTCTCTGTAACTTCCACATTCCTTAGGAAACTAGTCATCCTAGGAAAATGTCTTCTACACATTCACACTTCCTCCCAGTGGGAGATAGAGGGGTCCCCCTTATGACAAGGAGGTGCCTCTCACACCTGAAGAGCAAACCTGGATTCCACAGCTTCTCCTGAGCCTTTGTTCTGCAGATTGAGGGAGGCAGCTCTGCTCTGGGACTCTGCAGAGACTCTAAAGGCAAATGAGACACAAGGAGCCAAATTTGATAAATTACCAAAAAATCAAATAAAATCAAGTGTTGATGAGAACAAGGTGAAGGCAGCATGGTGAGTGGGCCAGGTCTTGAGCCCCCACCCCCTGTCTAGATTTTAGCTCCTTTGCACTTGTGTTCTGTGCAAGTGCCCACACCCCACAGTCTGCCAACCAGCCTTCCTATTCACTGTGATTTATGTGTCTTCCTTGGATAAGGCCAAGGGTTCAGTCTTGGCAAGGTGGGCGGGTCTCTGGGATGACAAGATGTTCCCATTAATTCCCCAGGAAGTCATCCTGTTGTTGCAGTTGGGAGACAAGACTTCCATTCCATTCCCTATAAAGGCATGTGTGTATTTTTTTTAAATAAATGCTAAATGAAACTAGTCGTTATGTTTTTTCCCCTTGATCCATAACCGCATCATTCCATAGCTAAAATGATAACTTCAAAGCTCACAGACTGCTTAGCAGGGTGGTCTGGGAAGAGAATCTGCAGGCTGATGATGGCCTCTGGCACCACACTCTTCTCTGGAAAGTCATCCTGGCCTCAGAGCTGCCCTCTGCCAAGGCCCCTCTCTCCCCAGGAAAAGATGAGCCCATCTGTGCTTGGGCTCCACCATTCCCGCTAAGTCTGAAGGGCTGGAAGTCAGCCTCCCGTTGTGGAAGGAACAGGGCCTCTGGAGTGTCCCTGATCTGTGTCATTGCCTTCTGATCTGGGGAACTTATTGAACTTCTGTAAGCTTCTATTTTCTTATCAGAAAAAGGGAGATAACACTACCTACCTAGTAGCACTGTTAAGATAAAGGACATGTCATAAAGCAAATGCTGGAACAAAATAGTAACTACTATAAATACATCTTTAGTGTTTCCTCAATCATTATTGTCTCTGGTTACATTATTGAAGGTAAACACTGCTCACTAGAGTGTTCAGGTAATCGAGGAGTCAGCTCAATACATTTTCTGCCTAAATCAAGTCTTTGAGAAGTACCCATTTGCATTTCAGGCCAGCACGTAGAAAATAATTCTAGATCATGCTAGCATTTATTGCAGGTCTAGGGAATAATCGGGCACTTGGGTCACTAATGTCTTTCATCATTCTGATCAGCAGTTCTCATTGTACAGCTGGGTTTTCATTGGATAGGAGTTGAAGGAGGTTGAGTTGAAGGCATATTGGGCTGTTGAAACAACATCAAAACAAAACCCTACCAAGTAAGCATGTCTTGTTGTAGATCCTTCTTTTTCCTAAAGAAAGGATGAGGGGAAAGTACAGAATAAAGACAGATGGTCTTGTGAGCTGATAGAGATTTCAATGTCTGTGGCTCCAGTGGATGGAGATAAAGAGGTCATGAGATGGGGATGCTCTTTGGCATACACCGGAGACAAGCTCTTCCTAGATGTTTTGCCTGAATAGACACAGGCTTCCCAGCAGGGGAAAGATCTTTGGTGTTGTATCTAAACCTAACTAGATGAACAGAAGAGACCATATATTGACCTATGGGTATAAGCTAGAAATCCCTTCCTTTACTGTCTCTCCCAATGCAGATAGAGATGACATAAAATATCAATATCTCTCTCTCTCTTAATTGGGTATAAAATAGATATAATGCATTAAGTACTAAAAAAGAACTGTTACATTGGGTTAATAACATATATTGATTGCATTTACTGATCATGTACTACTATGCAAAGCACTTTCACAAATATTATTTATTTTAATCTTCACAATAGCTCTATGGTACAAATTTCATTATTCCCATTTTACAGGTAAGGAAACTGAAATTCAAGTATGTGAGGTGACTCGTGCAAAGTCACATAGCTTAGGAGAGGCAGAGCTAGGAGTAGAACCCAGGTCCTCCAAATTTAAAGCTTCTACTCTTTTCAAAGGAAGGCAGTTGAGTTTACAAATAACTAATAATTGTAAAATATTATCATTGAAAGGGAGCAATCGAAGACATATCTTTAGGCAAAGTCATTTGCTTAGGATCACACAGCTCATTAGCAGCAAAGCCAAGTCTAGACTCCAAGAGTCTTTGCACCACTCTACTGACCCTTGAAGGAACTCCTTAAAGAATAAGCTCTCAACATATAATAAACACTAAGTGTGCACCTCTTGTTGAGCATGAATGAAAATCATTCATTTCTTTTCCTGTTTCCCTGATTAGGATCTTGTCATGGAACCTTCAAATGTGGGTGGACGTGAGGTCTCTAAGAGGGCTGGCTGCCGTAAAATACCCAAGCAGCACTGATGGAGATCCACCTTCAGTGCCCCGGATTCCTCTGAAACCTTAGATCTGTCTTATATCTCTCCTATGTCAATAGGACTCTGACACAAAGGCATGAAAGTGACCTCATCTTTCTGTTTTAAAAATCTTTCTAGTTAAATTGTTCAAATGTAAAAAAGAACCAATTTAGGGACACCTGGATGGCTCAGTCAGTTAAGCATCTGCCTTCGGCTCAGGTCATGATCCCAGGGTCCTGGAATCAAGTCCCGCATCGGGCTCCCTGCTCAGCGGGAGTCTGCATCTCCCTCTACCTCTGCTCCCCCTGCTTGTGCTCTGTCTCTGTCTCTCTCTCCCTCTGACAAATAAATAAATAAAAATCTTAAAAAAAAAAAAAAAAGAACCAATTGAACATCATTACAACACTACCATATTTGAAAGGAACATGTAAGACCTTAGGAAGAATTGTGACAATACGTAAAAGACTGTACATTGATGTTTTTAAGCATCCCCCCATGCTTGTGAGAGGTCTGCCTTGTATTTTCACCCCAATATATGGGCATGGCTTGCATAGGGGTTAAACACAAAGGCAATAGAGTTAGATGCTTGAATGACAATCCTGGTCCCACTGTTTGTTGGCAAGTGTCTTCAATTCCCAATCCTCAATTTCTCAACTACTAACTGGAGGGTGATAAGAACCATGGCTGAGATTGCTAGTTCTCTTCCCCAAAATCATTCTTGCCCCCTTCTTTGCTGACAGAACCCTGATTTTAGTGGGGATGGCAACGTGCCTTGCTGAAGGGATACATTTCTGGCCTTCCTTGCAACTTTGGATGGAAAATAAGATGTAAGTGAAAGTCATCCTATGGGGATACCAAAATTTCTCTAAAAAAGAAATACTTATCTGGAAAATGTTCCTTTTTATCTGCTCCCAATTTCTCTTTCTTCTTGTCCAGGACTCAGATAATGTGTCTGGAACTTCAGCAAACATCTTGGATCATGAGGATATAAGCCCGGTACCAACTGGGCGGTGGAAGAGAAAGATAAAAGGAGGTGGTTCCATGATGACCAAGAAGTCACTGTACCAGCCCTAAACAGCCCACCTCCAGATTTCTTTTATATAAAGGAGAAGAAAATCTCTATCTTAATATGCTTATTTGGAGCTACTTGTTAAATACCATCAAATCTAATGCCAATTGAAGTACCTACATCAAAGATCTCTCTATACTAAGCAAATAAGATAATTCCTATAAAACATGTAGTGTAGGGCCTGGCACTTACTAATTACCCAATAAATGTTAGTTGCTGTTGCTACTATTACTAATACTCTTTTAACTATGATTAGTACTAGACCACCAATAGTACTATGTCTTATCTTCCAAAGGGTTTCAGATGCAAATTTCTTGAGAGCAAACCTTACAGTATACTTCTATTTGTATTGCCTGTACGCCTGCCGCTACGCCCTGCACATAAATTTTCTTAAGGGCATCTCCTACTTACAGAAAAAATAAGTTTAAGCTTATTTTTTAGCTAAATTGGCTGAGTAGAATCAGGCTTATCAATCATTGCTAACAACACTGGAGAAACAGTACCAATTTTTATATAGGTGTCTGTATTCCCTAATTCTTGTTTTAAAACAAGTGTCTTATTTATATGTGAATTAGCAACCAGTTTTGTTAAGGTGTGCTGTTAACACTATCTTTATTTACAAAAAAAAAAAAAAAAAAGTGCAAAAAATCATGGCAAGTCTGCCCGCCAGACCCCAAAAAGATCTGCCCGCATCCAACCGTCTCATTGTTACTATCGTTGCTCTTCCTTGTTGAGCACTTACTATGAACTTGGCACTGGGTGAAGCACTTTCTGTACCTTGTCTGAATCAACAGCTGGTATCAGTGGGAGAGACGGGACTGCCTTCACCCCTTCCTGCAGTCTGGTCTAATGTCAGCTTTTCAAACTCAAGCCTAATTACAGAAACTGTTTCTTAAAAGATTTGAGCCTATAGAAAACTCACAGAAGTTCCCCTTTATTCTGCATTTACTTCCCTTTTCTTCTCATTTAGAGGAGAAACAGTTTTCAAAAGAGAGAAGAAATCTTAATTCTTCATTTCTCTTTTCCTCCAAATTAATCTCTACTTTTTTAAAAAATGATGTTCAGGGAGCCTGAGTGGCTCAGTCGGTTAAGCGTCTGCCTTCGGCTCAGGTCATGATCCCAGGGTCCTGGGATCCAGCCGAGCTGTGCATCGGGCTCCCTGCTCCGTGGGAAGCCTGCTTCTCCCTCTTGCACTCCCTCTGCTTGGGCTTCCTCTCTCTCTCTCTCAAAACTAAATAAATAAGACTTTTTAAAAAAAGTTTTAAAAAAATGATGTTCATAATCCCTTGTTAGAAACAAATCAAACCCTTAAAGGTCCATAGGAACTTTACATCCTGAGAAAAAGGGAAATATTCTTTGGTACTTGAGGAAAGTATGAATTGAGGAAGTCTTTCAAAAAATATGTTCCTTGGCCCTCCGTTGTCTTGCAAGAGCTCTTCACGCCCCGGGCCTGCCTGCGTCCACCCTTAACAACTCACATACCCTTCTGTTTCACACCCGACTCTTTCCATATTTCTAATTCCCACACATTCTTTGTCTCTTGTCCCTGCTCCGCATGTTAATCCCAGTGCAATAACTTTGAAGTAAGAATATTGATTTTCTATGTCAGGTTAAATGCATACAAATAAGAGGATCCCCTGATTATGACACTGACACCATCATGAATTTGTTTAGGGGCCCTGAGGGCCAGCTAATCCTACAAAAACTGCTCTGTGGACCTATGTTACACAGTCGCTCGGTTCAACTGGACCTTGTTTTTTAAAGCCACATTGAAATCAAAGTGTTTTCCCAAGCTCTTAAAGTGCCCGGGTCAAGAATGCTGACAATCTGCCATCAGAGAGAGGCTGTCAGCGTCCTTGCTATCAAGCCCGTCCAGTCATCACTGCAGAAGGACAAGTAGGCAGCCCGCTGCCTTGTGACAAGCACTGTGACTCCGGGAGGGAGCCAAGTGCTATGAATGAAGCCCCGGAAAAGGTCATTTTATGTAAGAGGAAATAATGGCATCACCCGGGGCGCATACATAATTTTGAATCAAAAACCTGTTCACTGGATGCTGGAGCACACGTACTCGTTCAAGATCCCTCTTCTTCTTTCTTCCCTCTCCTCTCATGAAATCTCCAAGTTGTCCAGTTTGGGCATTTAATGTCCTAGGTAGGTCATAAACTGTTATCTATGATTGACTTTGTGGCCATGTGGGTTACATTCACCTAGTTTCCTAAAAGGGCAGCAACAAGGTTCACCATCCCACCTACTAGGATTTCATGGATGCCCATGGATCCACCTCCTTCCACAAACTTTTTTCAGGGAGTATTTCTCCTGACACCTACACAGAGAGGCTAGAAAAGCCAGTCAGCTTCCTCCTCAAGTAACTGTATAAACATTCAAATCACTTCAAAATTTTCAACTTCGGAGATAATTTCAAGACCTCAAGGGTGACTAATAACACTGGAAACATTCTGTGAATATTTTGGAAGTCATATGATAAAACAAATTCCCAAATCTTTTTAACCCAATTTCTAAATAAATGATTTTCAATAAATTAAATATATATATATATCCCAACCACCATATTATAAAATATGTCCTTTGCAAAATATGTATCTGCTTTCTTTTGTGAATTTTCCTCTTCTTAACGTTTCTGTTAACCCCCACACACGGATTATATTTGAAAGGTCTAAGACACAACTCACTTTTTAAACTTGTGGAATTGGAATTTAATTAAAATAAATGGTTTATTTTGAATATCTATAAACTCCTTAAGATGGTTTATATAATTTAAATGAGAATGTATACTTATGGGGGGGAAAGCTGTGATGTCTGAATTCTTCAAGTGGTTATCCACAAGTACAACCACATCTTGAATTGAGGTAAATTATCTTCCATACCTCACAAAATGGTGGTACAGTGGGAAAAGCATTAATTAAGAATCAGGAAAGCTGGGGGCGCCTGGGTGGCTCAGTTGTTAAGCGTCTGCCTTCAGCTCAGGTCATGATCCCAGGGTCTTGGGATCGAGCCCTGCGTCAGGCTCTCTGCTCAGCGGGGAGCCTGCTTCTCCCTCTCCCACTCCGCCTGCTTGTGTTCCCTCTCTCGCTGTCTCTCTCTGTCAAATAAATAAATAAAATCTTTAAAAGGAAAAAAAAAGAATCAGGAAAGCTGGATTCAGGTTCTAATCTGGTCATCGACTTTAACTGGCTGTGTGACCATGGGCAGGTCATTGCCCCTCCCTCCCCGCCGCCAGCTTCATTTTATTCCTCCGCGAAAAGGGGAAGGATGAAGGAGACTTTGTCTAAACTCCTAAAATTCCGTTTTCAGCTTTGGTCTCTAACCCACGATTTATGCAAGAAGAAGAGAGGTATTATTGACTACCATTTTATAGAAGGCAAATACAAAGAAGGGTCCACTAGCTGTTGAGAAAGTCATGCAGCTCAGGTCTTCCAGTAGCTACCTGGCACTTTTTATAGGCATCAGGACTTAATTAGAACTTCTGGCAATAATTACAATTATTGAATAGTGAGACTGTGCATTGTGGAAGGATCAGATTCACTCTCACACCTGCAAACACAACTCATAGGAGTGTTGTGTTTTTATCTACCTTAAGAGTCTCCTTTGTTGGGCACTTGGGTGGCTCAGTTGGTTAAGCGACTGCCTTCGGCTCAGGTCATGATCCTGGAGTCCCGGGATCGAGTCCTGCATCGGGCTCTCTGCTCAGCGGGGAGTCTGCTTCTCCCTCTGACCCTCCTCCCTCTCATGCTCTCTGTCTCTCATTCTCTCTCAAATAAATAAATAAAATCTTAAAAAAAAAGAGTCTCCTTTGTTGTCAGGGACTAAGGATAAAGTTATTGAATTATTCTCCCACTGAGATCTAGCCATTCCCTCCTTTGGTGGTGTTGAAACAAAACAACAGGAAATTGCAAAGGGCCCTGGCACCACCACAGACCACTGCTTTGTAACAGGAGTTTAGGCAAGGTGGGGCTGACCCTCAAAGCAGGATGCTTAACGTTCTGAGGGAGCCAGCTCTGCCCAGTGTTGTTTCAAACCCTTCAGATGTCACGTTCTGCAACAAAAAACTGACCAACCCGCCTTCATTAGCCATGAAAGTTACTAGCAGGAAAAGTGAACACACACACACACACACACACGCACGCACGTACATGTACTGGGAGTTACTTAGAAGGATCGTTAAAGTGTGTGTTTACAAACTGCAGCCAAGTTTTGTAGAAATGGGCATTTCTTCAACAGCAAAAAACCAGAAAGGGAATATGCCTAAAATTATTACAAGTTTGGCTTCTTTGACTGTGATGAGTCACAAAGCCGCTCTGCGCTTTTGAGGTGATGAGTCAGCCCTGACGGGGTTAGCTGCACTACTTGGTAGAATTTGCTCCAGCAGAGTTCAAAATAATTGCAAAATAACTGACCTGTGTGAACTATCAGCATCGGGAGAGAGCCAGCGGAGGACAATGACATAATTAAAACGTTGAGACTCCTCAAGAGTCATTTCCTGTTTCTTTCTGCACAACAGTCGAATACTCATTCATCAGGATGTCTGGTCTTACAGGACGGCAGTTTGTGTTTGCTCACTCCATTATAAATGACTCTGGCAGGGTTTGAGAGTAGGCAACGTAACCACATGGACGATTTTTTCAAGTCTTCATTTCCGGAGTCTAACAAAACACCAGATGCTTCAGGTGAATGCCCGGGCAGGGAAGTAGCCCACATCTACCCTACCTCAGAGCAGTCAATTGTGACCTATCAGGTAACAAACTGGACAGCTCTGTCCTCAGGTGCTAACAATCTCTTCAAATTAAAGGCAGATGCCAAACAACCCTCAGACCAAGGAGACCTGCCCACAGCTGCATTCCACCCACATCGTTGTCTAAATCTCCAAAGTCCTCTGGCCCCCACCTGTGCCATCTTTGATAACCAGACTCACTCTGTAGGCAATCAAGGCTGGGGCTCTAGAACTCTCACACGGTGATATTTACTTGCCTTTCTGGATGGTGAGAGTTTCCAACAAGGTCTTTGAAAAAGAAGCAAAGCAAGTAAGAACGCCTTGTTCAATAGCTTCATATGACCAGTGAGCTCATGCCTCAGCTTTTCCTCTGTTGGTAATTCTGGACAGTTGTAATATTATGTTCACATGATTCTTTCCACTTTAATATAAATATAAATTTGGCTTAAATTCTATTTTTAAAAAAGACCAGAATTACTTGATGTCATTTTTTTTAGTTGCAATAACCTTCTACTTCTTAAAGCCAGATTATTTGGATTGGAATACACATATGTGTATTATATACACATATGATATCTATAGGTATAATAGATATATAGATATAATATCTAATCCCTCTTAAAATAGTAGCCAGATAGTAACAATGTTTTCATTCCCATAGTGCTTTGTTGTGAGTGTAAAGTAGTTAAGTGGTAGATCTGGGACTTGAACTCATGGAGATTTCACTGCCACTTCATAGTGTGTCCATAATATCGCCTCAAGAGCCGGGCTACTATTCCCACTTACAAATGAGGAGACTAAGGCTCAGAGAGATTAAATGAGCTGCCTAATGTCACAAGACTAAGCAGAGTCAGAACTAGAATCCAAGTCCCTGCTCTTTTCAACATGAGGAATACATGAATATATTTATTGAAGCAGCATTGACAATAGCATAAAAACAGAAACTCACTGGATGACAATAGGAAAATCAATGAAATAATATATCAAAACAATGGGATATGATGTTGCCATATGACTTTAAATAATAATAATTAGGATGATAGCTACCATGTATTGAATGGGTACTTGGTGACAGGAACAGTGACAGCCCTTTATGTAAACTACCTACTTTTGGTTTCACAACTCCATGAGACAGGTACCAGTATTGTCTGCATTTTACACATGAAAACTGAAGTTAAAATACCTCACTTTCCCAAGGGAACTCAGCTAACAAGAACAAGATTATCTGGCTCTAAAGCATGGTTTCTCAACTTTGGCACTCTTGGCATTTTGGACTAAATAATTCTTTGTTGTGAAGATCTGTCTGTCCTGAGCATTGTAGGATATTGATCCCTGACCTCTACCACCAGTTGTGAAAACCAAAAGTGTCTCCAAACATTGTCAAAGGTCTCCTGGGGAACAAAATTGCTCCAGGTTTAGAGCTTCTACTCTAAAGCATAGGCTTAACCATTATACTATATACTGTGTCCAATATCGCCAACCTTCCTACAGAAACATAGTGGTAGAAATAAATATTTATAAATATTGTATGTGTGTACATACAGATGTATAAATATGTATATTCATACATTCTTTCTATATAGGTGTTCATTCACAGACATAGTCATAGGATTCCTTGAGAAATAGGTTCTGAGACTCTCAGATTTGATTGCAGGAGGTTTGGGTGGGAAGGGGGGAGGAGGGTCAGGGTTCCTGGGAAACTTACCTGTGAAGGAACAAGGGAAACAGGATGGGTCAGAGGGGGAACTGAACTGCAGTGCAAATTCACTGTTGAGACAGGCCTCAACAATTCTGTGGGGAGCTCTGGATGCCCCTTACACCTGTCCTGATGGATACAACAGCTCCTGGTCTTTCTCCACTCTCCACAGACCAATCACCAGACTTGGGCTATCCCCAAGGAGTGCATCCTAGAGCAAGGTGGCTCTCCTTGAGACAAGGCTGAGGACAATTCCAGGGAAAGGACTGAGAGCACAACAGCCACCAACATTCATTCCCATATCTGGGGACCAAATGTCCTCTCTGCCCTGAAGTGGCAATCTGGGTGATTGCCTCTACAGATACATATAAGAGTATTTTTATTGTTTAATTGTAACTCGCTTAAAATATATAAGCATGTGGGCCACAACTGGAAAGTAATAAGCAAATGAAAACAGGAGCACTATGAATAATGATTATTTTTCTTTTTCAAAGTTAAATACAAGGATGTTGCCATCATACCGGTCTTACCCTTTAAAAGAAGTGCTGAGATCTCAAAAAATACAATTCATAGCTTTAAAAACGTCATATATTATACATTCATATGGCTATAATGATTCCCAAGCCAGTTTAGCTGCTGTATGCAGGGAGCTTCTAAGCACCTTGATGTGTGCTAACTTACTAAATCTTCTCAATAACCCTAAAGTAGGAACTTTTGTTAACAATTTAACAGAGAAGGAAATTGGGTTTCTAAAAGGTTAAGACATGCAAGATCTACCTATCTGGTAAGTGATAGAACCCAGGCTTGAACCTACGCACTAGGACTCTGAAGTCCTTCCAACCCGGTTTTACCCCCTTTTCACACGGTACCCCTGACATCCCCTTGCAATGGCAGTAACTTGTCTTCTCGTTTTTCATTTCTTCTTTAAAAAACAAAGAAACGGCAGAGTAATAAAGCTATCACTGTAAGACTATGCCAAAGGATAAAAAAAAAATTGCCTTCAAATTCCCCATTTGAAAGTCTTTTGAGATATAATGTCTTTTAGATGCCAGTGGAGATTGTAAGAGTAAAGTTATATTATTTTCCTTTAAAGAATCAAGTCTCTCTTCTGCTCTCAACACAAAACAGGAAGCTTTACAAATAACCTGTTTGAAGAATGATTCTCTCAGAGTCGAGGTTTTATGCTCTCAAGAGACTGAGAACTAATCTGTCAGGAACTCAGAGGGAACTGCCTTCAAGCTAATCACTAGGGACCATTTCTCATCCTCTGGGGTGCTATGGAAAATTCAACTCAAATTCATTAGCAATCTGAAAGCTATTTATTTCACCAAAAGATCTTAGTGAATTTCTATATTAAAAATTCCCAGCTGGGGCACCTGGGTGGCTCAGTTGGTTAAGCACCCGACTCTTCATTTTGGCTCAGGTTGTGATCTTAGGGTTGTGAGATCGAGCCCCGCGTGGGGCTCCACGCTCAGCTCAGTGTCTGCTTGAGATTTTCTCTCTCCCTCTGCCCCAGCCCCCAAACACCCCCTCCAAAATAAATAAATAAATAAATAAGTCTTAAAAAAAGTTCCCAACCTCAAAAATGGTCCTTTTCTTCCCAGAATGGCCAATGGCCTTTATAACACCCAAGCCCTTTAGAACCTTTCTCCCACTGGAACGCATATTGTACATGCCACGTGAACAAGGCCTCCAAAAGGGGCACAGGTTGGTCATCACAATGGATACTTTATTTGAAATGGAATGCATTTTGAAAATATGAAAAATAAATCACATCTCTCCAAAATTGTTTGAGACATATTTATACAAATTATGACCACACTATTAAGTTCACAAATGTGACATTCTCTAAAGCATTTGGTACCTGGTGATGCTTCGTTTTCAGAAGCCGACATTTGCATATTCTAAAACTAAGCAGAAGACTGACGGTGGAATGTAATGGACAATAGTTTTATCTTTCTTCTCAAAATAAATACAGTGATCCAGAAGGACCACCTATTATTAAACCTTCCCCAGTGCCTAACTGATCACTGACAGGTCACTTTAGAGCAGATTGCCGTAGGTCTCACCAGCTTTTATGCAGATGCTTCCAGAGTCCTTCAGCTGCCTTCACTGGACAATTGTGCCCTGCCAGGAAAACCCTGCTGGATTCTATCCTCCATTTGGCAAATGTCCGGCCAACAAAGTCACAGACCCCTTTGTCATCCAATCTTCTGTAAATCTAGATTGGCTGTTCAACAGTGCAGATCAAAAAGTCACCCTTCGAATTGTGTCAAGAATTTAGAAAACAGATCTTTAAAACCCATTCAACAGAATTCCACAATTAATACATCTTAGGTTGCTTTAGGTAAACATGTATATTTCTCTTGAAAGAATGGCTGATATACTCAATATCGAGCTCTATAATTCCCAAGTTTAAATTTCAGGCTGCGGCTGAGGGCAGTTTATTGGTAAAGCAAAAGCAAATTAGCTTGACATTTACAAGAGAAGAAGGAATACTTCCAGGCCCATTTAAACCTACAAAGCTCTGAGCTCCATGGGATTGTTCCCGTCTCACTCAAGTCTCAGAACCTCTCCTCAGCCTGCCCCTGCCCAGGACACTGCAAATGACTGGAGCCCAACGAAAACCGAGTCGCTTTCCCTGGGGACAGAAAACAAGCAATGTGCTTGAACTCACACACTGGCAACAAACTTGTGCAGTGTCAGATTTAAAGTGAGGGGCCTTTAAGAGAAACCGAGTGTTGGTGTATGAGAGCAGGAAAGAGTCAAAGCAAGCCTTCCTCCTGGCGTTTACATGGGAAGGGAGCTCCTTTAAGCAATGAGTTGCTTTTTGGTTTTTGTTTTAACCTCCATCGGAAAAAACACGTTAAGTGAAATTATAAAGTCGGGTTGATTTCTACATGATGAGAGAATCCCAGTTTCCTCTATGACGGAAACGCTCACTTTGAAAGGGCCCTTTATGGCCATTTACTCTCTGACCTCAGCACTCCGTGTAGGGCACACGCAGGTCCATGTGCATTTCTGCGAAGAAAGTCTGTCTAAGGAGCTTCGTCAGGAGGCTTAGCCTGCCCAGTGGTACTTGTTCTCGGGAACGACATGAAAGCCAGTGAAGGGAGCGCTGTGTGAGGCAAGAGAAAGCACCTCCTGGATACTGGGAGCTACGTATTTTTTCTTCTTTCATTCATTTGTCCCAACAAATAGTGATTGAGCTCACTGTGTCCAAGGCTTGGTGTCAACACAAGTTCAAGGACAAAAGTTCAGTTTCCAGATGGGGACATTCCTTTTCATGTCTTCTTCCATTCCTTTTCCAACTCTTTACATTGTGTTTATTTAAGGGGTGCATTTTCTATTGGACCTGTCCTTTCCTTTTTCCTTTTCTTGGACTGAAAGAATCATTTTTACCTTTTTCCATGATTTATCAGGCCTCAAAATACCTTAGGTGGTTTGTATCATTTTCTTACAGAATATGGTAGAATTTGGGCACTGACACATTAAATGATTTGCATTTATATTTTGTTTTGTTGAGTTTTGGTAAGCATGCTTTTTGTTGTTGTTGTCCTGAAAAAATGATTCAGCCATAATCATTTCAAAGTGTCAAACAACAAAAAACATCCTATTTCTCTCCTTTCTAATTTCTGAGGTTTCACAGGTAAAAGCTAAGAGGGGTTCAGACTAGAGAGCCACTAAGAGGGTCAACTCAATGTAAATATCACAGCAGACCAAGGAATAAGGGCTGTGGAAAGACAAGACAAGGTAACCATGATTCTGGTGGCCCCAATAACAACCACAGCCATGGGGGGGTGGGGGCAGGAAAAAAATTTCCAGCAGCCAGGAGGGAGCCTGGGCATATTTTTTTGAACAACACTACCTAGCCTATATGTCAGCTAACAACATACAAATATCTTTTAAAAGCCCACATGAATCTTCATTTTAAAAATATTTGGTATGGGCACCTGGGTGGCCCAGTCGTTAAGTGTCTGCCTTCGGCTCAGGTCATGATCCCAGGGTCCTGGGATCAAGCCCCACATCGGGCTCCCTGCTCGGCGGGAAGCCTGCTTCTCCCTCTCCCACTCCCCCTGCTTGTGTTCCCTCTCTCACAGTCTCTCTCTCTGTCAAATAAATAAACAAAATCTTAAAAAAAAAATATTTGGTATAGATTTTACTTTTATAGCACAAAAACTTGAAAGAAAAAACTATGGTTTAATCAGGGAAGATCATGTTATGATCTGCATTTTTAAAACAACAATACAATGAGACATTATCTAAAAAGCAGAGCAGTAGTCTCAGAGAGGCCAAACCATACTTCAGAACTCTTCAGCTTTGCTGTCGGAACTGCCCATCATATATACATATATGTGTGTGTGTATATATGCTTCTGCCCTTTGCAGCATATTTTCATAGCTGTGTCTTAGCCACTGGAAGTGGGAGTCCCTTAAGTTTTTCTTGCCATTTGCCTGAGTTTTCGTTTTTCCCCACAACTTTGCGGATTAGAGTTGTGATCTCAAAATTTCGTCATTTAAATATTGCACTAAAAAGTAATTAGATCTAAATTCCTTTCTAGGTGGAAGGAGAATAAAGACATCTCTAGCATGAAATTCTATTTTTGTTTCTGTTCTACCTAACTTAGCAATAGCCTAATACTGACCATTCCCATTTGGATGCTGGAAAAATACTATCAAGACTTTGTGGGAAAGAGAATGGAAAACAGAGATCGTCAGTAAAGCCATGCAGATAGGAAGTGATTTTCAGCCCCAAGAGGATTTGTTATCAACTATGGCTCTTTTTAAGCTTAAGTAGCATCTGCCCTTGTGGATTTTGACCATCCTTTTGATTTGACACAGAAGACGGTTTGTTCCACCTTTAAAAAGCACATGCTCCCCCCTCCACCCCGCCCCTCAGACTCCTGAACAAGTAGATGCTAAAACAAGACTGGGTTGTTTTCTCACTGAAAATCCAGTGTTTATCCAGTCCTTCCTTTTTCAATTTCTGAGTTTAGTTAACCTAACTGGAAAACATAGAACCCTCAAATTTCTCAGAGAGCAATAAAAAGCAAAACAGTTGGTTTCTGTCATCAACATTATTTTCAGTACAAATACAAAAAAGCTATGACTCCTAGTCCTTCAAAATATTTACAAACTGTATTTTAAACTATGAGATTCTAGAGTATATTTCTAGAATACAGTAAAAGGGTCAGAAAATGTGGTTCAAGTAAAGTGTGCCAAGCTGGAGAAGGGTAATCTCTAGTGTGGATAAGAGCACAAATGTTCTCTCAAACAAACTGAATGGTTCTCTTTTCCCCCCACTGTGTTTTTTGAAACGCCTAGTGCATTCATACTCAGAAATCATAGAAATCTCCTTATTAGTCCCTTCAAACGGATGTTATAAGCAAGGCTCTTCCTGCATTACACCAGCCCTACCATATATTCATGGTATGTTCATCCTGCCATCAGTTGGGTTATGTATTAAATATTTGGAATTAGACATCATTACTACGAATTTCCTTTTAGAAAAGCAATTAGATTTTCATAGTTATACAACTCTGAACATTTAGCTTTTTAAACTTCTACAGAAAATATATGTTTAAGAAAAAAAAATCTCAAAAAAAAGAAGTAATATCACAGAGTTTAATTTCAACCACCTGGCATAACAATGAAAGTGTCAGACCTTCTGAAAATGCCCTAGGAATAATGAATGAATTCTTAATGTTTTCCCCTCCACCGCCCTTCTACTTTTTTTTTTTCTTTTCCAAGATTAGAATTTACTAGGGAATAGGTTTTTGAAAATAAAGTTTCTTTTTTGGAAAATGGCCTACATTCAGAAATGTCTTAAAACAAGCATTTAAAAAAAAACTAATAAATAATCATAAATCAAAATACATTAAAATAAAATTACAGTACATCATTGCTCCTAGAAGGTCCACCATACTGGAAGATCCTTTCAAAGGTTCATAAATAAAGCCTTCTGGACTGAAACCGTTTCCCGCATTGTGATGAAGAGTATGCAGAAAACTAAGAGGAATCTCAAGTTATCAATAGGGTGATGTCCAAACTACTTGATCTGGTGCGGGGCGGGGAGACTTTTGCTTTCGACTGAAGTGAAGACAATAGAAAGGCGCTCGTCCCACTTCCTCAAGTCCTCAAAACCTGGAAAGAAATGACAGGCAATTAAGTCATTGGCTCAGAATCCTCCAAAACCCAGCTCTCTTCAGGCCAGTCCGGCGGACAAAGCGCGCTCAGAAAGACACCGGGGTCGCTCCCTCGAGTGTCCACACTCGAGCGGCGCTGGTGACACGAACAGAGCCAGCGACGTCGCTGGGAAGCGCACCACCGGACCCGCGCGGTCCGCGAGGCTGCCCAGCCTAACCCGAGGTCCTTCATCCTCCCCTCTCTGCCCGGCCTCTCCTACCTCCGGCTTGCTTCCCTTCTTTCTACATCTCCAGAAACTTGTAGTAACTTCTCAGTTTCCCCTCCAAGCACCACACCCGTGAATTAGGCTTCCTTCTCCTCCCAACAGCCCGCGAGACCTCCTCCTCGGAAAGGCCCTTGGTAGCCCGAGTTGCCGGGACCTTACCTTGCCTGGCCCGGGTGCTGCCCCCTTCAGGCCGAGTTGGAAGTGCTGCGGAGAAGCCTGTGGCCGTGCGGCTGCGAGAGCGGCTGTTGGTGCGAGTGCGGTAGTTGGTGTGGGTGTGGGTGCGGGTGCGGGTGCGGGTGCGGATATGGGTGGAGCTGCTGAGGCTGGGGCTGGGGCTTGGCATGGGGCTGCGGCTGAGACTGTGACTGGGGCTGGGGCTGAGGCTGAGCCTGGGGTTGAGGCTGGGGTTGGGGTTGAAGCTGCGGCTGCGGGGGCTGCTGCTGGACCAGGTGCTGCTGCTTCTGCCGTGTGGACTTGACCGCCAGGATAGCCTGACGATTCTTGTACTGCACCATCTGCAGCGTGATCTCGGCGTTCCAGCCCTGGTCCTGCGGGCACCGAAAGTCGATCTCCTTGCCCTCGGCCATCACCACAGTGAAGTACATATACTTGCCCTTGCGCTCCACGCAGTCCACGGTCTTCATGTTGGAAAAGTGTAATTCCTTGAGCTTGACCGGCGGCTCGAGGCTGGCCACGGCGGGCCCTCCCGGTTGGGACGGTTCGGCCGGCCCCTGCCCAGGCTGTTGCTGCTGCTGCTGCTGCTGCTGCTGCTGCTGGTGTTGCAGCTGCTTGGGCGGGATAAGCAGCAGCCCCTCCTCAGTGAGGATGCAGCACTTTTTCTTCCAGAGCTGCAGCAACCCGTCGCTGCGCTTCTCCAACACACCCTCCTTCAACGCTTTGCAGCCACTGCTCTCCAACATCCTCCCGGCATAGGGAGGGGCGCCGCTCGGCTCGGCCTCTCCACTTCCAGCCGCCCGGGCCGGGGGCAGCAGCAGCAACCGCGCGCCGTCCTCGCCCCAGCGGCTCCCGCGGCCGCCCGCCCGGAGCGCGCAGAGGAGGCTAACACGCAGGAAGCAGAGCGGCGGCGGTGGAGGCGGCGGCTCGGGGTCCCGGCAAGCGGGCAGCCGCGTCCTGATGCGCCACAAGGTCCCGGAGCTGCGAGCCTCCGGGCCTCTGCCGTCCTCTTGCGAGCGCTCACTGAAGGCCACTGGCCGGGCCCCCTCGCGGCGCTTTTGAATGGGCCATCCCCCCCACCCCCGAGTGACACCCAGCGGAAAAGGCGGCTCCTGGCGCCCGCACCGCGGGGGAAAGCCCAGCTCGGAAAGGCGCTCTGCCGCCGGCGCACGCCTCATTAACTTGGGGCCTTTCCAAAGCCCGCCGCGTCCACGCCCCCCGCATCCCTCGCTCCGCCTCTCGCCGCCCACTCGCTTCCGTGCTCCTTCCCCGCGCAGGCTGCAAGGGACCCGAGCCCCGGAAACTCCTCTCCTCCGCGTGGGGCGACAGCCGAGGGCGCCCCAGCTGCCCGGCGACAAATGCCGACGCTCAGAGGGCGCCGAGAGGCCATCCTACTGTTATGGTTATCCCCGGCCGGCAGGGTCTCTACCAGCCTCATTGAGGACGGGGGCTGCGAGGGTGGGTACGGCTACCAGGCAGTGCCTGGAATGCCGAACTGTCTCGCTGCCCTCGGGAAGCAGTCCCGGGGATTCGCGATGTGCTCCGAGACCCTATGTAAACATCTGAGGGCACAAAGGCCGAGAGGACACAGTGTCTACACTCATGTATGCTTCCAGTCATTAGCTCTTCTTGGAGCAGAGAAGGCGATTGTTAAATCAAGGCAAGAGCGCTACCGTCTGTCCCGTTTGGAAGCGCCAGTAGAGAAGGGTGACCCACTTCAGAGGACGTCTCACCTTCCCTTTCTCGACCCTGGAGCTCTGGCACTAGCCTATCTTCACCCGGGGCACAAGCTCTCTAGATTCCTTCTTGACCCATCCGCACAGCCTACAACATCTCACAACAGTAACTCAACTGCAGTTACAGATCCCGGGAATGTCCAGCGGGAGACCTCACACTTTAAGGCACAGCTTAGCCCTCCAAACAGCCGAATGGCCTCGGCGGGTCTCTCTCTTTGGAAACGCCTAACGGGCCAGATCGGTTTTGTAATCTCATTCATCTGTGACCTGGGGAAGGTAATGCTGTACTCGCCCCTAGCAGCTCCCTCCTACTACTCTCGCATCTTAAAAAATTCTGTAGATATTCTGGGAAACAAGGCAGATTCAAGAGCACAAACCGAAACCAAACCTGTTGGTGGGGAAATTCATCCACTAGAGAGCCCCGACTGTGTACCGACCCCAAGAATACGAAGAAACACACGAAGAAGAAATAAACCAGAGTTGGCCGAAGGAAGAGGAAAGACTGCTTCTTGTGCCCAAGAAAGGAGGACTTCGCTCATCTGCTAGTTTACTTTGGCTGAAACAAAGAATTCAACAAGCAAAGAAATGAGCGAGGAGCTTGGGGAGCAAGAGTCAAATCCTTTGTGTCATGCTGAAAAATTCGAACTGAACTCCAAGGTAATTGAAAACACAGAACTTTTAAACACAGGAGGGTCCTGAATCTTAGTATAAGAAACAATGTCTTAGCAAATGGGACAATTCCAGCACAGTCCTGAGTCTGACTGAACTGCACTTGGTAGGCTCTGAGAGCCTTCAGATTGTTAATGGATTAGCAGTTTTATATGGAGAAAGGCAATTATTAAAATCAGATAAAAATTTCTAGTAAGATTAGGTTTTAAAAAATGAACAATTCTATGTACCAGTGACAAACCCTGCACCTAACATCTCAGTTCTTTCGCTGTCTTCGTGGGACAAGTGAGCATTCCAGAGAATTTCTACATGACCAGCTGTTCATCTTTTAACAGAATGCCATTCTTCAGCTTACGTGGAAAGGACAGTGTGCAACTCACTCTGAGGGCACGTGTAGTTGAGAAAGACATTTCATGCGGAAAAATGATACAATACAAACTTGACTGGGTAAAAAACTAAGATGTAATCTTGAAGTGCAAGCCATTTTCTTAAGAGAAAATATGTTCAGTGTTATCTAACCTTCTGCAGTTAATCAATACAGCAGCATTCTAAATTAATTCAAAATGTCTGAAAACCAGCACAATTTTCAAATTTCAAAAACCAGCACTTATTTTACAACTAGATACTTTCCCACCCTATTTCCACCTGGATATTTCACAATGATTTAATGACTTTGTGAGCAGCTCAGAAGTCAGTCTACAATGTGCCTTCCCTGACCACAGTACATCCATTATTGGAGATCTCAGGTGTGTAGGAATCTTGTAGTTCAGTGACAACTTTGCTCTTTCAACAGTCACATCCAATTCACAAAAATGGCCATGTTAACCATGTTTTTAAGACAATGAAAAAAATTCACAAAAAAATAACTGTTCTGCCCAAAATACCACACCTTTAGCTGTAGATATAATGAAACCCTACAAAATGTCACAAGTTACTAAAGTTTCAAAAACAAACTAATGAAATCACTGCTTTGGTAAACCAGTTTGAAAAGGTGGATTCGAATTGCATATTACAGCTTTCTGCATCACATTGTGTATCAGCAGCATCTGACAGTTGATTAGCTTCCCCTCTTGGAAACAGTTCTTCACTTGGCTTCAAGGACATAGCTCTTAATTTTCCTTCTACCTCCCCAATCACTCCCAGTATCCTCTACAGGTTCTTCCTCTTCCCCCCGATCTTTTAGTATTAGAATGCCCCAGAGAGCTGTCCTCAGTTCTCCTCTTGTTGGTCTCATCCAGTCTCATTTTTAGGAAAATGCCAGACTCCCCAATTTACACCCAACTTCTTGTTGACAAAGAATAAAACAAAGGCTACCACATTTAAGAAATAATATTAACATGCCAGGCAAGAGAACACATACTGGTGAAGATATTCATGGAGTAGTTCACTAGAGGGAAGAGTCTAAGGGGATTTTAGGCTGTGGAACATAGGGTTCCTAGAGCTTTTGCTAATAAAAAATTGAAAAATACCATTCTGGATAGGATGGAGTCCCTGGATGGAACTGGTTCAATAAGGATCTGGAGTTAAAAGCCACATTTTTTATGTTTTGGTTTTTTAATAGTTTTTTAGTTTTAACAGCCTTCAGTTTTGTTATGTTCAGGCCAGGGTTACTGAAGGTTGAACATTTTTTTACTCTTCTCTACAGTACTATTTGGATATCTAATAAAGAACTCAAATATTATGTGCTCCCAAACATCTCTTCACCCTGATCTGCTTTACCTGCAACCCCCTTCTCAGTTGATGGCAATTTCACCTGTACAGTTACTCAGGCCAAGAACCTTGGAGCAGTATTGCTCTTAAAACAAGAGGCCCTTATCCAGAGCCTTGAGCTTTAGAAGAGTAAAATGATACGCCTATTTAGAGTTCATACTCATTCTAGACCAACTCTAGGTACTCAGGATTCCAAATACCCTGCCTAAATGTGTTCAACTGTTCAAGGAATGCATTACATCAGTGTGTGCACTAGTGTATAAGGGGGGGGTGGTGGACAGATTTTGAACATGCAAGCTACGATATCCATATAGGTGGGCAGGAGGTCCCCCTTGCCATACAATTCAGAGACAGGGATAGGAAGAGAAGGACAGGCTGAGGATCAGCTCTCCTCGTAAGTAATGATCTGGCACTGGACTTTAAATCTGGCTTTTCAGGTGCCTATGAAGATGTTATTTGTCAAGACAGGGGCACCGAACGTATTTCCATTTAACAAAGCTTTAAAATATTTAACCATTTGCGTCTCCATTGCATTCTTGCCCCAGGACTGCAAATACTTAGAAGCATACCTGCCCTGTAGTATATCCTTTACTCCTTTCTCTTGATACCCAATCCACAAATTGAGCCAGGAAATTCCATCAATTAAGTCTTCAAACTATATATTCTCTCTCCAATTCTTTCATTACCATCCTGATCCAAATCACATGAATTACTGCAATGGACTCCTTCCTAACTTGCCTAATTCTACCCTTGTCTTACAATCTATTTTCAATACAGCAGTCAGGGTCATCCCACTTTCTCCAAGTCTGCTCAAAAGTCATCTCAATGAGGCCTATCCTAATCACTCTAAAATTGCAACCACCCCATTCCCTTTAATTTTCCCCATAGTATGTATTATCTCCTAGCAGCTACTGAGTAATTTATTATGCCTGTAATTTCAGTTCCTCTTCAAGAGGGAGGGCAAGGACCATTATTTTGATGTGTCCCAATCACTTTGCACAATTCTTGGCACATAGGAGTAACTCAATATATGTAGAAACTTAAACTGAATCAGAAGCCCGTATCTGTCATAAAAAGAAAATCAATGTGTTCAAAGGCTTTTGACAGATTTTTCACAACGCATCCTTTCAAAATGTAAGGGACTTTATGAAAAAACTCCCCAAACTTGCCATACCAATATGTATTTGGTATAATCTTTTAGGAATACTACACATGCCAGGCCTCTCTCTAGATCTTAAATGCTATATCCTATAGATGCTATCTAAAATAAGTCCTATAAACTCTTCTGAGCAACATGCAATCTAATATTATGAGAGGTATTTATATAAACTATCATCCTATTGGTTTTTAGTTAAGAGTAATCAAAAGAATGGAGAAACAATAATGGAACAGTTGATAGCAGTTTCTCCTACTTGGCAAATAGCCAAATACTTGTTTAAAAAGTCCACTAATCAATACTGGCCTAAAGACATTTTACTTAAAAGAAGTTGGTAATTTATTAAGAACTGTTTACTTTCATTTATAACTTGATTATAAGATTTAAAAATCTATGAACTCCCTAATCTGCAATACACAGAAGACTCTCACAGCAATGTATTATTAAACATTGGGAAACAGCAACGTTCAAATATATTTCAAAAAATAGCTAAAACCCCAGTGATCTACGAAAATGTTTGGTCACTCTCACGAGCACACAAAGGTCCACATTCACTCGGCAATTTAGATTTTTCAGTCATTCAGTTCATTTTAAAATACTATTCAGCAGAAATACTTTATGAAGATTCTAATCTCCAAAATGCCTGGTTGAAAAGGTTAAATACTAACTCAATTAGATACAGAACTATCCAGAGTTCTTAGGTTCATCTGCCTAGCTGCCTTTTTCACAGCACTAGTTGATGAAGTAATGCCTCCTAGTGATCAATTTGTATAACACAGCTTAGAACAAGTCAGAATAGTATAGGCTGTTGGCTGCTCTCTAGTCTCTATTCATGGGTTAAAACAATTACAACCCATTTGTAGCTGCCAATCAGCTACGTCTCTGTCCTTTCTGCCAATAGCCTAACTCAGGTTTTTTCTCTCATCTACTCTTCTAATAGGCTAACCACTTGAATCTATACCATTCCATAAGTTACACTGCTGCCAGTTTTACTCCTAGAACGATATAAAACTTAATTACTTCTTACTGTATAGAACATTCCACCTCCTTAGTTAACATCTTAGATGAATGTTTTTATCATTGTACTTAGTAGCACAGTGGATCATGCTAGAGGTTGGTGATGGTGCTGACAGCACTTACACTGAAGGAGTCTAAATGTTAGTTTTGGTTGAAAATATATTATTCAAAATAGAGAGAACAGGTTGAAGACACTTTACTGAGGATGTCCAGCAAGTAACTGAGTTCAGGAGCATTAAGGTAACGCATTAAGGTAATAGTAGCTTTGAAGAGACAAATGAAAATATGAGTGGATGAAATGAAGCTGGGGTCCAGTTCTCTTTTGTCCTAAATCCAGAATGTAGGCAACACATTTAAGCAGAGGGAAGTAGCCCAATGAAGGCAGGTTAAGAGGGTATGATAAACTTGCTTGGGTGTTGTAAATAGTCTCACAAAATTGCTACTACTCGAAAGTACTGATACTCTAGAAGCCTTTGGGGCAGTAGCAGAGAAGCATCAGGTACTCCAGTGACCCACAGTGGGAGCACCGGTGAACCTGTTTTAAATTTGAGCACTGCCCTGGCTGAATAACACCCTCCACCCCCCCACTAAAGAGCCCATGAACACCTAATATCCTTTCCTAAGTGCACTTCAAACTAAGTAAATGCTGTGGTTGTTCACAACTCAAGATATATGATAGCCACTTGGGCAAATCTCTTCATTTAAGGGACTAGATTGCAAGGACGACTACCCTTTTTCAGTCTTCTATACACAACACATAGTCTGAGAGAATAGAGACTATTCAATTTGATTATTACTCATTTAAAAAAAAAAAAACATTCAGCAAATGAGCAAAGGCCTTTGTTAAGCATTAGAGGAAAGTAGAAGCAGTGTAGATAATGCTTTCCAAAAATACAAGGAGGAAGGAAAACAGATGGTATGATAAACTTGCTTGGGTGCTGTAAATGGCAAGGTTACTTTACAAGAGGAATTCAGGCTGTAGACCAAGAACTGGAGGGTAGAGGTTGTGGCACAGAGGACAGGATTGACAGGATAATGGATGCAAGACAGAAGACTGAAAGGGACAAAATGAAAGAATTCTGTGGGGTAGCCATGCCCAAAAAGGTGGAGATGCTCTTACCAAAGATAGAACCCAGGAAATTTTTTTTTTTTTTTAAAGATTTTATTTATTTATTTGACAGAGAGAGACACAGCGAGAGAGGGAACACAAGCAGGGGGAGTGGGAGAGAGAGAAGCAGGCTTCCCGCAGAGCAGGGAGCCCGATGTGGGGCTCAATCCCAGGACCCTGGGATCATGACCTGAGCCGAAGGCAGACACCTAACGACTGAGCCGCCCAGGCGCCCCTTCCCAGGAATCTTTTTATGGCAAGTTTCCACATTGCCAGTAAACTTACTAAGAAAATCAAATATCACATTAAAAGGAACAAATTTGCCACACAACTCCTAACTACAGACTACCTGATTTAAGTAAATCGAGTAACAATGACCATCTCTTAATAGGTCAGAAACTAGAACATTCAGCAGTTGTTATTCCTAATGAGATCCCATTTACACTTTCATTTCAGTCACTGTCTCAACCTCATCTGCGTACCCCGTTTCCAAGGAAAGCATCATGCACGATCAAGTGAAAAGCCTCAGATGAAGGACTCTGGTCAGCTCGCAATAAGTCTTTGGGCTAGATTCCTAAACCTTACTGGGGACTGTTTACCTATTTCTGAAATGTAGTTATTTGCCTCTTATGTTCCAGGCTATCCTTGATCAATCTTTTTCTAAACCTGAAGATCCTCAGTATATGTGACCAATGTGGCAGTCATAGTAACCTCCCTCCTCCCAACTCCTACCAAACTCAGCTTCAGCCATTTGGTGCTGTAACCAGGAATCACAGGCTCTTCTTTCAAGAGGACTGGATGCCAACAGTCTTTTGCCTCCTTCAGTCCCACTGCTTCCTAAAAGCCCGGACACGATGGGCAGGAGCTGCAGCAGCCATTTCAGCCCATAAAGCGATTAAACAAAAAGAAAGAAAGAAAGAAAGAAAAGATGGAAGCCATATGCCATGGGCAGCAAAGCAAAAGCCTCTTTGAGAACTATGAAGCTCCCAAACGAGCCCCCGAGTCTAATTTACACCTAGAAGAAAACTCCTTTTAACCCACATTGCATTTGATTTGTTGTTCAGCCAACATGTGCACGCAAACCAGGTGCGCGGCAGGGGGCAGCCTATCTGAAGGCTGTTTAAAATTGATCCAGATAAACTCTTGTGTACTCTAAAATATTTGATATTCTGAAATCCCTAGCTTAATGAAAGTGCCTATTTAACCACTAGTGCACACAGGAGTATCTCCAAGAAGCCAGTGAAGACTTCTCTTAGAGTGGGTACGAGCATACGCAAAGACCAAACAAGTGGACATCACACTGGCTCCAACAGAGACCAATGTTGAGGACGTGTTAAAGTTATTCAACTTCTATCTTTACGTATAAAGAGAGTAATTACCATCCTCAGTATAAAGATTAAATAAAGCATTATTTATACTATCTTAAATGGGTACACATTTGGATCTTTCAAAAATGATTAAGATCTATAACGCTATAAAAGCAAAGTCCCACCTCGTTTAAAATAGAAACAGTAGAGCAATGTTTTTCTCTGAACTCCTCACAATATATTACACCTAACCTTTAAAACTGAATCTATACTGGGACGCCTGGGTGGCTCAGTCAGTTAAGCATCTGCCTTCGGCTCAGGTCATGCTCCCAAGGTCCTGGGATCGAGTCCCGCATCAGGCTCCCTGCTCAGCGGGGAGCCTGCTTCTCCCTCTGCCTGCTGCTCCCCCTGCTTGTGCTCTCGTGCGCTGACAAAGAAATAAATAAAATCTTTAAAAAAAAAATGAAAATAAATCTATACTTAAGGGTCACCTTATACTTACCATTTAAGGTTCCTTTACTAATCAATCTTGAGATTTTTATGATTAAGAATGAGCTAATTATGTATGTTTAGGAATCTCAATTGTCCAGAATAGTCAAATGATAAAAGATTCTAATATGATAGAGTAAAACATTCTTTCTCCAATAACAGGCATACAATATATAATTTAAACTTTCTATGTTTCTGGTCATTTTGAAAAACTGTTGTAGCCAACTGTTTTCATAAAAATAAAAAAATTGTGGCCATTGTGAGATTTCAGTTCCTCTCATCCAAAATCTTATTATCCCTCCAGGAAGATGTAGTCCCCTTCTGTAATTAAACCTGGGTGGGTTTGTGACTGACTATAATCAATAGTGAGGACTTCCCAGATTAGGTCATAAAAAGGATGCAACTTTTACCTCTTGGAACCCAGCTACGCTACTATAAGGCAGTATCTAGGTAGAGATCTGGCTACATCCCAGCTGAGGTCTCATCCAACATCAACCACCTGTGCATGAAAAGCCTTCAGATGATTCCAGTCCCTGTCCTTCAAAAACTGCCCCTAACGATGCTCAGTACAGCAGAAATGAACTATAACCAAGCAGGGTCAACAAAATAAATCTTGTCAATGTCTTAAGTTTTGAGAGTGGTTTTGTTATCCAGTACTAGGTAACTGCAACTATTGATACTTTCCATGATCTCATAGAACCACTGAATTTACAGAACAATATACACAACCCAGCATTGTTTTACCATTTTCCTCAATATAAGCCAACCAGTATGTAGGATTTGACAACTACAAAGGACCTTAGACTATCTTGAACCAACGAGAATCCATCATTTATCTTGTTACAAGACCCGTAAGAATGATTTGGTAAAACAGAAAGAAAGAGCCCAGATAAATCCTAACTGATCTACACATACAAAAGTCTGCTGTATACCTACCATCCCAGTACTGTTAAGTTAGGAAATCCAACAGCAAGCATGCATCCCTAAACTACCTCTTAAACTGGTACAGCCAGTTCAGAACTGAAGAACCAGAATACGTATTAAATCAAAGAAAAAGAGACTATGTTGAGTAAGCCATGCACAGAAGACTAGTGGGCAGGAAAAGGTGAAAGAAAAAGCAGCCAAGCAGAGCTGAAACAGTGCAAATGCAAGACAGGCTGGGTTGCTGATACCGAAGCTGCTCTAAAGGTTGTACGCCCACTCACCAAGCCAACTGAACAGGAAAGAGATCAGATCCAGCTTCTAGTTTTAAAACTTCTATCAACTAGCCTAATCCAAGTCTAAAATAACATCTTATTTCAAAACAGACACCTATCTCATTGTCCACCTCTAGGTTACCTGTCACAATGTCCAGAGCTCCAGGTAAACGTTAGGGATGGAGAAGATGGGCTGAATAGTGACAACTTGGGTGTTCTGGAGCATTAATATCCAAATACTTCAGACTTAATTTTACTCTAGATTATTTCTGGATGAAAGCCAAGGCCAAAAAATTAGCATATGAAAACATGTATAAAAAATAGGTAGAGATCTTTTTAAAACTAGCTGACTTTAGAGAACAAATTATTTTCTATTTTAATTTTACATAAAAAACTTTCAAAATGGGATAGGTTTGTATTTCTCATCCAGTCTTAAGTCTGTTCTTTTGTACACCAAGTAGGGCACCTCTTAGCCAAGAGCCATTTTGCCTTTAGAAACACAACAAAACCCCAACTAGTTCTAAAATTAACTGCCAAAATCAATTTAAAATGTGATTCCAACTACAAGTTCTAGATTTTATTAGGTTATGGAAGCACATTTACTAAATGCTCATTATTTATATGAGGTTCTAAGTACTAGAAGATTAATGTGTTCTCATTAGTGCTCACCACAATCTTCACAAAACAATGAACAGTGATAGATGAACCCCAAAGCCTATATTTAACAATTCTACCTCTACCACCCAATGGTAGTAACTATTTTATTCTCACATTTATTTAAAAAATGATAGTTCGTCACTTGTTTAGGGGCTATATGGCTTTAATCTAAAATTAGATCTTTTCCATTTTTATTCATGTTTTTTTATTCCTATAAAGCAACCTCACCCACAATTCTCATTCCTAAGTCCACCTATTTGATGAAGGTAGTTACAAATATGGACTGGAGGAAGGCTAGGAAAAAAATCCTGTGTTGGATTAACTCTGAAGCATTCACTGTGTATTGTTTTTAATCTATTTTCACTGGTCAAAACAAATTTGACTGCACATTTAACATTACTTGTACTGTAATTCTGTGAGAACGTCTTCATAATGAGAAAAAAACAACACTTAGAGGGTAAAAGGGTATGATGCCTGCATCTTTGTCAAATAGTTTAGAAACAATGTGTATATGTATGCATAAGAATATAGGGCTATGTAGCATAATCAATAACTGTATTTTCAGAATCAGAGTTACACTATCATGTCTTAGTTTAAAAATTGCCTTCATGGAAGGGTCATCCTCACTTGAAATACTCTTCAACAGGTGGTTTTTAGTGTTTTAAACCCTTTAAAAGGACCTCCATGGCTTGGCCTCTTCTATCTCCATCCATTCTTTCAACACCTTGAATGTGCCCCAGATTGTCCTACTTCAGGCCTTTCAGTGTGTTTCCTCCAGTACCTTCACCTGAACTGCTCTCTGCTCAAATGATCCATCCTTCACTAAACAAATTCCTACTCATCCTTGAAATCCCAGCTAAAAGCTGTCATGTAAGTTTTTAGTCTTCTGGTAGAAACTACTTCACCAATTCATGAAAAATTTATCAGAGCCACAACTGCCTAACCTCATTATGAAGATCAAAATTATGACTATCAATAGCGTTAACTCTTGAAATGAGGTCTGTCAACCTCTGGCACTTTTGATCACTCATCCCGAAGTTCCTCCTTGGTTTTTAAGTTTAAACCACACAAGAACTAAAAACTACTTTTATCTTAAGCAACATTTTCTCCTGAGTTTCAAAATAAAAAAACTCAAAACAAGTAATTAAGAGATCTACAAAAGCTACAAAGTGTCAATTTCCAATATGAAAATTAAGCAACTGGATTAATGACTTATTTCCTGCTGGCAATTTATTATTTCTAAATTGTTATGCTCCATTTCTCATCTATTTTACACTTAAGATAATTAGTCAATGCCTTAATTTTTTTTTAACTGAAAAACCTAAAAGTACATAATGTCAAATGGAAGAAACACAAGATACAAAGTATATTGTATTTTTTGAAAATATAATTAATACATCAATTAAAAATTTCTCATGGATAAATACTCATCCTTTAAGTAATTTCATACTCCAACAAAGATGTTTCCATTTCTCATAAGTCACATAAGTGATCCCTAAGAACTTGGTTTTTTAATCCAAGTTATATTCTGACACCTGGATTTTTAAACCAGTATACAAAATCACTACACGTCTGTAAGTTAATTTCACCATTATCATTTACATTTACTTTTCAGCTATTAGACTTAGTGCTTTAAGTAGCAAATTACCTAAATTATGAATACGTATTTTCAAAACAAAATCCAGTTCACAATTACCAAGTATATACAGTGCAGAAGATTAAAAAAAAAAAAAACCTAAAGTAGCATAGGATTTCTCTTTCCTAAGGTTCCTATTAAGAACATATACTTCTAAGCTACCTTTATTCTGTACATTTAAAATAACATTTGGCTTGACTTAAATAGTCAAAAAATATAAAGACTAAAATTTTTGTAAGACTAACCCTTAATGGACTCAAATTCTAAACCAAGCCCTGAAACCAAGCATTCAAAGAATATCTGAATATTAGTTTAATATTTCTGCATTGTACGATAAGGTTTTCACAAACAATAATTTAAAGTTTTATTTTTATTTTTAATAATGGTAATGGCGTACAACTCAGATAAACCCACAAATTCATACTGTCTTACAAACAGCAGTAATATGAACAATTAATTCAGTTATCTTAGGGGCCTTATTATACACCAATCAGTATCATTAACCTATTCACATTATAATGAAAATATTTCTATCAAAGCTAATGTCTCCCTTTCAGGTTTGTTTTTATTATATGAGCTAAAAAGGAAACAGAGGTAGAATCCCATTTTTCTTATTACTCTATAAGCCAGTTCCACACATTTTTATGTCACAGAAATATTAATACTGCTTCAGGGAACTAGATAAAAGAATTCTGAAAAATTACATAAACTTTCAGACATCTGTGTTAAACTAAATAAACTATGTGATTTATGAAACTATTGTTCTGTTTACTTACCATATTTGAATGACCATAAAATGATAGTAAAAAATTTTCGAAGTATTAGTTTATATAGGGGTGATTATAGGAGATTCTGCCATTTCTAGAGAGAAAAAATAGAACTTCTTGGTAATCTGTGCCTGAGTTAAGGGAAACTATAAACTGAAAATGTAAAGACAAAATTCAAAGTGTCTCAAAAATGTCTATAGTTAACTCAGAGTAAAAACCTTTCTAGTCTTCCAATAACAAACTCCATTTAGCAGGGCTTGGGAGGTTCCTTTTAAAATTATACAGATTTACAGGCCATCCTGGCCTAAGCACAGAATAGCCTACTCTAAACATCTCTACTCTTCAAAAAAAAAAAAAGTATATAGAAATATATTCACATTTTTTAAAAAAACACCCAAAATATCACCAGTACATTTTATAAAATTAAATGCAAATTTTATTAAGGATTTCAAATTACATATTTCAAATTTCTAAAATGGAATAGAACCATTTTGGAACTGGAGAGATGGCATAGATAAACACTGATATCCCTTGCAATGCCAAATTTATTAAGAAAACAATTCCTCTACAAACCACATCCCTTTATATAACAAGATGAAATAGTATCTGCCCCTTCACTTTGGCAATAGCTATTACCTAAAGGAATGAAAAAAAAAAATAGTGGTTCTGCTACTTAAGTTCATTAAAAATGGGATTCTATCTTTAGATTAAATTTTTTTAAGTTCAGAAAAGGCTGTGATCAAATGAGCTATGGGTACAAAAACAAAAATCAGCAAAGAATGTCTAATCAAAGCAACCAAAAGCATTTTCAAAATAAAGAGGAAAAACATAAGGTGTTTTCATGGCATTTTTTTCCTACACACTACTGCAACTGGTTAAGGATTTCCAGTAGTTAATTAAAATCTCAGAAGAAGAATGAATAGTATTACACAAATAACAAGATGTGTTCACATTCCAAGATCTTTAAATACTAAATTTTCAAAAAGGAAGCTCTATCACTTCTAAAAACAATGTAATTTTATTAAGAGCAGGAACTCTGGGCCATCCTCTAATTATAATCCATTTAGTCCACCCTCACTGTCAAAGCTTTTAAGCTCATCACAAAAAATTAACAGTAATTAGCCTGAGGTATTTTAAATGTGGCTCTACAGACTCAAATTTAATGGCATTTCCCCCCAACTAAAAATGGTCTTCTTCCTATGTTAGTCCCATGATCTCTGTAGTATTTTACTACAATATGGTCATAACTAAAATACCTAAAAACAATCCTTGGACCTTTTCAAAGAGTTGCTCTTCTAACAGCTTCTATTAAGATAGGAGCCACACAAAGATCTGCAAGAATGTTGCCTGACCAGATCCAGAATAGAGGTACTTAAACCTTTGTTTTCCAGTTGAATTATCAAACCCTGGTGTGAATAAAATGCTGAATATCATACTTGTGGTACAAATAGGTCCAAATTTTTGAGCTTTTAATGAGATCGAGAAACATTTCATAAAATCTAACTTAATATGCCTTAACAGATCTGTGAGGTAGTTAGGTAAACAGTACTACCCATTTTAATACACAGTAAACAGAAGCATGGGTAAATGACATACTCATACTTTAAAAGCAGTAAGAATCGGAATTAACCACAGAAGCTTGGGGCCTTCTCTCTAGCTCTAATCAAAGGAAATAAAATTTTAACCTTTTAATCTTTTAAAAAAACATTACATCATTTAAGATTTTGTCTTTCTTTTTTATATTTCTTAATTAGCAGATGTAGTACCTCTCCCAAAGTTGACACACTTCTCTTCCATAATATGGTCAACTGGGTACAATGCTTAATTCAAGCTAGGCCTCTGCTACTACCTGAATTAGTACAAAATTAAGACATTATCTTGTGAGAACTAAAATTATATTTGACATTTTTATTTTAGGCTGCAAAAACAAAAACAAGCAAACAAACAATAACAAATAAACTTGAAATAGGCTTGTCAAATGATGTAAATTCATCCTTTCCAGGGAAGCAGAAGGTAGACCCTACCATAAAGAAAAGATGCTTAGTTAATGGAAGTTAAATTTAAAAGTACAGTTAAAATAATGAGGCTTAACTTCTGAAAATAGGTTTTATTCACTTCCCTACAATAACCAATAACCACACTATGAGTTAGGTTTCTTTACTATGGTTTCCTTACTAGGTTTCTAACTACGTCACCTAAAATACAAAAATCCATTAATAATCTAAGTTATCAGTTGTGGTCTTACTGGAAATTCTTAACCATATATTTGTCTCAACAAGTTTTGTTTTTGTTTTTTAAATGAGGAATTGTCTTAGTCTAAGTCACTGCATTTCTACAACAAAGTAATGAAAGGCACAGCTAGTGCAAGCAAACATAAACCCAATTCAACTACCAGCTGAAAAAAATACTTTGGTTCTTCAGGAAAAAAACTGGCAAAGCAAAAAAAAAAAAAAAAAGTTTAACAGTTCTGTTCATTTTCATAGCTGTAATCTAAAATCTTTGTTACATGATAAAAATTACTCCAGAAGAACCAAACCATGTAGTGATGAATGAACATGCGTGAAAGAATTTGTGCAATCAATAGATCTGGCAGAAAAACTAGAGTTGAAATGATAAGTAGAACAAATTGGTCTTTAAAATTATCAGTTCCTTTCCTTTAAAAAAAATTACTGAGTCTACCAAGAAAATACAAAAACATAAGGCTCTAAGTAAATAATAGTTGTGTTTAGGCTATTACAGTGCAGGTTATCCTCAAGGCCACATACATCCTGCTTCACTGCTGCTTGCACTCTGCTGGGTTTTGATCCTTCTGTTAAAGGAAAACAACAAGTCAATCTATCTTTTTCTACCTGCTTCAGTTAATTTTCAACAGTAATTATCGTATATTATCTCAATGTTCTACCAAAATTTTTGCCAAATTAAAGAAATGTAGTATATAGCAAGGATGGCAAATTATTTATTAAAATATTAGCAAGTCACAAAAATGCTAAAATAAGGCCCAAATTTTACATTGTGGAATGAACTCCGTAAAATAACACACTAAACCATAATCTTAAAAAATAAAATAACAAAGCAATTTATGTCATATTACCAATTATTTTTGCCTTTTTATAGATCAATTACAATTATTCAAACATACTAATTCATACCCTTTAGAATAATTAATTTGATTTTTAACTACTCCTCTCTTACCTGCTCACTAAAGTATCTTCCGGATCTTTTACAGTAATTAGCAAATGAACGAATGCATTTAACAGAAACCAAAAGTTTCAAATGAATCCTGATAATGTACTATGTATTTTCGGGGAGATAAAGGGCTTTACTAACCCTGATAATGACAAATACCCAAGAACGACAGATTAGGAGTCTCAAGGAACAGAGGTGGTTGGGAGAACGTAACAAACAGTACTGCTTCCCTATTCCCAAACACTCCTGCAATCAGATTATTTAAAAACTGACCTTTGTTTATAAAGCTATCCTTTGGAAGGAAAACCTAAGAACACAAGCAGTTGAGTAATTTCAAATGCTTCTAAGGGATGCCTGGGTGACTCAGTCAGTTCAATGCCAACTCTTGACTTAGGCTCAGGTCATGATCTCAGGGTCCTGGGATCAAGCCCAGAGTTCCGCCCCACCCTGCCCCCCTCCCCCTCAGGCAGTCTAGGGCAGGTAATCTGCTTGAGGACTCCCTGCTCGCTCACTCTCTCTCCCTTTCCCTCTGCCCCTCCCCCCCATCAGCCCCCTCCCCCACCCCACCAGCACCCCCCCCATATATCTTTGAAAAATAAAATGCTTCTAAAAAACTGTTAAAAAAAAAAAGCCCAGGGCACCCTGGTGGCCCAGTCGGTTAAGGGTCTGCCTTCGGCTCAGGTCATGATCCGAAGTCAGGATCAGGGGTTAAAGCCAGGCATCGGGCTCTGCTCAGTTGGGAGCACACTTCTCCCTCTCCCTCTGCACCACCCCCACCTTGTGCGTGCTCTCCCTCTCAAATAATAAAATCTAAAAAAAAAAAAAAAAAGCCCAAGATAATGTACACTAAAATAGAATCTTAGGGTTTATTTAGCCTGAAACTAAGTAAAATACAAAGTCAGAACCAAAAATAAAACTTCTTAGGAAATGTGCATTGAAATTTCATGTACTGTTGAAATGCCAGTGGGGATTAAAGTGGACTATACATTCATCTCCAGGCAATAGGATTTATTAAAGAGTTTAATGGACAAAAATAAACTTTATATTAAGAAACATCAACTCTTACTTAACCTGCCTTAAATTTAATAGAAAGCAGCACTAATTTTGCTCACCTTTGAGTCATAGTCTGGATCATTTTCCTCATCTCCTTCTTCTTCCCCTTCCTATATTAAAGTTCAAAATGCATCCATGAAGTAGGTACACAGTAGAAAGAAATGGCTCATAACGTACGGAGAAATTTTAATACAAGTTACTCTATGGGTCAAAAGATTTTCATGATTACAGAGTATGGTGAAAATGCAATTTAATTGAAAGCTTCTAATATGAAAAATTTCCCAACACAACTTGAGACATCCAGAGAGCTTTTATTGAAAAGATTTACTGCAGCCAACGTTGAAAAAGTTTACTGCAGCTTTTGACTTCTTCAAAGAGCTGATAACCCTGCAGCAGAACAGAATTATTTGAAATAAAAAAAATGTTCTGAGTTTTGCAATTTATTTATTGAAACCTCATACATACATTGTTTGGCTGTAGAATTCTAAAACCGTATTTTTTTCCAAAAGGTTTATATCCCATATCACAGAATAATGATTATAGCAAAGGAATACATAAGTCACTCAATTTGCTTCTCAATGTGTTAAACAGAATTATTTGCTCATTTGGTAAACATTACCTCATCTGCTTCTTCACCTTCTTCATCATACTAAAAAGGGAAAAAAGGATGAAGTTTGAATGAAGCTAACAAACATTTGAGAATAGCATTAGTTACAGCCATCTTCTCTCCACTAATATCTAAAAAGAGGAAAATACTTTCCTTAAGGCAATTAATTATAAATTAAATGGCTGCGGGAATCAATTCAGGGCCGTTATCTAAATCTGACAATTTTAAAAGTTAAAATAAAGAATACAGTACAATTGTGCGTGTGATCATACAACTATTACTATAAATATTACTTGCCTGTACTTATGCAAACACACAGCACAAAAAGGCCCTAAATCTATTTGCATGACTGACATTTAGCAATAAAGATAGCCAAAATATTTGAGGGCAGCCTAGTTTTACCTTAATTGTTGCTTAATATGCCTTTGGACAAAAATTCTATGCTTCCTAGTATTTTTAAAAGTAATAAAAATTATCTTAGACATGTTTTGTTTGGTCAAAGACAAGAGCATAATACATCTACAACACTGACCAAACACAGTAAAGTTGCACTAATTCAGAGCAGTCTTCCTATTAGCAGGAAAATAAAAGCTACCAAAGATCCTAAGGAGACATATTTAAAACAATTCAGGAAAGTTATCTATAGAACATCAGTAATTAGCCTTTGAATTATTCTGTTTTTTAAAAAATTACATCTGTTCGTTTAACTGCTCACCAGCTGTGACCATCATACCCTCACCAAATGATTTCACTGCAGGATTCAAATTCACTCACATCATCATCATCATCTTCGATAGCTTCTCCAGTAAAGTATAACACTGATCTTGGGATTATACGCTCACGTAAAAAGTGACCAATTTCAAAGTCTGCAGCAAGGATAGCTTCAGCATCATCATCCTGTTTTGTTTTGTTTTTTTTAAGAAAAAAAAGGCACAAAATTTAATAACTGTTAATTTGGCACATGCAAGACTCTTGGGTTTAAATTCTATGAAACAACATTCAACTTCAAACTTTCTGTCATTTTAAAATTAGCTTATGTGTGTGATTAAACAGTCATCGATATATACCTTAGGTTTAATAAAAAGAAAGCTACCAAGTCAGTGTACATACTCAGAGAAATTTGGGAAAATAAAAATCAGAACTGGTTATTGCTTAGTTTTTTGACTTAAAATATAAAAGCAACTTTGTTACATGACTTTAATTTTCTTATAAATATTCATTATTGAAAACACCAAATGAAACAATACTAAGAAGGAATCTCAGGACTTATATAATATTAGGCATACGGCACATAATGAAAGAACACGGAGGATCACTCACGTTTCCTTAAAGATAGTACAGAAGCAGTTTTTTGTATGCATAATGCCAAATGAGATAGAATCCTACTTAATACTAAGTCAATCTAGGATTTCTATTTAATGACAAAGCACAACCCAGAAATGGTGCTGACATTATTCAAAATTCAAATAATCCCATTTAAGTTCCATGATACCAAACAATGAGTAAACATTCCATAGTATTTATTTTGATTCATCAACATAATCCACTATAATAAACAGCCAAAAAAACACAAAAGGGGGCAGTGAACTTTGAGGGAAAGACCTGTAATCACAGGTGGAGGTGTTCTAGCTATAACTACTCAAGACTGTTTTGTTGACAATAGAATTAAAAAAAAAATCACTTCAACACAAACTCCCAACCCACTCACTGACATGAAAATAGCATGAAACTCTACTACAATGTTCTTAAGTAGTTCTACCTAAAATTCAGGTGCTGCTATATAGTCCCCTTTTTTGTCCCACAAACGACATTTTGAAGCAAGCCACTTACCACTCTTTACAGGCAGAAATACTTGCCTTTTACAGATCTGGTCTTAGCCTTAGCCAAAACTATTCCAATTCAAAAGTGTTCAAAACAAACATACTTTCTAATTCCGTATGTATAAAACTACTGAACTATCGGAGTTAAAAAGTTAAAAAATCTGGCCAACAGAAGAGCAGATTCAAAACCTACGTAGCTTACATCCTGCCTGCACAGCATTCCAGGCTGTGCACAGGCACCATTGCAGCTCTTGGCTTATATGGTCACATAACACATGGCCACAATATGAAACCATGTTTCCACTGGAATAACAAATACAGAGAGTTCTAACCAAAATGTGGTTAGGAGTTTTAGTAAATAAATAGTACAAATGATATATTTAATACATACTAGTTTCAGTAAGAAAACTATCATCTTAAGAACCTGAATCCCCCCAAAAATACTTCCAAGCCTCAAAAGAAAAGCCTTTAATCTCTCAGCATTTCTCAATGGAAGCACTATAGGCATTCTGAATGAAATAATTTCAGATGCATAAAGGTCTTCTCCATGCATTGCAAGCCTCAGAACAAAATTCGAGTAGCAACTATCCAACTCCCCACTTTTGAGAACCAGTTCTTTAATTTCATAGTGAACAATTCAACAAATAGATAACAATTTAACTTACCAGATCTCCACTTTCAGGAACTGCAAAATTGAGAGAAGAAATTCAAATGAGTAAGAAATTAAAGAAAGCTTATAATAAAACAACCATTAATACCCAAACTAAAACACTATTTACCTTCAGGAGGGGCAAAAAAATTAAAGAAAGAGTCATTGGAAACTGTTTTGGTCACAGTACGAACTGTCCCACGTCCCTTGTGTTTCTGTTTCTTCTTAATGGTTTTCAAAGTGACATTCTTTCCTTTTTTCCAATCTATCTGGCACCTTGCAAAACAAAGGGAAGAATCACAATTATCATACTATGCTTAATTGCTGGAAGAGCGAAGATTTACCTAATTAAGTACTGTATTTATTTTTTAAAAAGATTTTATTTTATAGAGAGTGAGCGAGAGAGATAAGAAGAACAAGAGCACATGCGCGTGAGCAGGGGGAGGAGCAGAAGGGGAAAAAATCTCAAGCAGACTCTGGGCTGGGACACGGAGTTCCATCTCACAACCCTGAGTTTATGACCTGAGCCTAAACCAAGAGTCAGAAGCTTAACTGAGCCACCCAAGTGCCCCAAATACTATTTTTAATTACAAATTTTAGAGGGAAAAAATGGCTCACATGCTTTTGATAGCAATATAAAGAGAAAATTTTATTTCTAAACACATTTTTCTGTAAATACATTGACAATTAGCAGAAATTCACAATATAATAAATTGAAGTGTGTTCTCCTTTGAAGAAGTGTAATACTATAAGCCAAAGAGAATTCCAGGAAAATAGGTGTGCTCATCTAAGAAAACACTTAATCTGAAATGTTTAGAGATAAACTATGTATCAAGTACACACTAGGAAATACCAAATATCACAAATCACAAGTAAAACAAAAAAGAATATTCTGTGAAAGTAGTAAAATTAAACTCACCCTGTACAACCCATAATTTCTGGTCCATCGAAAGAAAAGGGATCAGAATCATCTGGTTCTGACCTCATCCTATATGTCTTTGTCAACACTTCATTTGTGAAATATTCATTGGGTTCAAAGTGAAATTCTAAGACAAAACTCTTAAAAAATAAAAATAAAAAAAAGTAAACACTAATGAAATTCCTACATCACATATATTAAAATTCAATCTGTTGATTTTTATAAACACATAAACTTCTAGGTGATAATGCCTTTCCTATTCTGGGAAAGGGTCAGATAAACCCCAAATTATGTTTAAAAAGGCAAAACAAGACACAAAATAAAACTGAGTAAAACTTAGCTCAGCTTACAATTTCTATTTAGTAACATGTTTATAAAATTGGTTAGAACAACTGAATAAACTGACCAAGTACTCTTTCCTCCTTCCATCCTCACAAAGAGGACTTATTTAAATCATCTTCTAACCCGAATTTGACAGAGGAACTTTACTACACACGATAGAAGAATGTATAGTCTATAGTAGCTTTGCCCATACTTCACATAATACTGATGGTTTTTGGGAGAAGCTAGTAGCTCATCTTTCATCATGGGGAAGCGGGGGCCCTCTAACATCTTCTATTTTATGTAATCCCCAGACACATGCCTTTTAAGACAGAGTAAGTATTTAGGGTGCTATTATTTTTTATCTATTTTTATCAAGGACTTACTATATTTCAAAAACAGTTTTATGTTCAGAGGGAGGAAAAGGAATAAATTCTACATCACAATTACCAACATCCAAACATTTATTGCCTACCAACAATTAAAGAGTACCAAGTATGAGTTTTAGCTTCTTTCTCACCCATCTCTAGGCTTAGAATATCACCTCTTTTTAGAAAGTTCCATATATCTATATCTATAAACATCTAATGTTACAAAACTAAAAATATTTCAAAGTTCTTTTACCATGGGCTGGCCAGCATCTGAGAACTTCACTTTAATATCTTTCAAGTGCTTCAAAATAGGTTCATCATGTTCCTGCAAATTAAGAAAATATTAAAATGAGTATCTAACATGGCATTTTCGGATCAGTGTGCTATTACCGGACAATAAACATTTAGCTGAGACATTTATAGTGAGGCTTTATGTAACACTTATGAACCATAAGACCTACTCTCCAGATAATGGCTTATACTAAAGCTAGTTTACTTATAAGCTCTACTTATTTCTACTGGCAATGGTAGAAAAAAAGTGACTTAACAGAGAATTACATCATCATCAGACTGAATGGCTGAAGAATATAAAACCAAGTCTAACTCAGGCATGTTTGCTTTGAAAACATTTCCTTTTCCAGCTGCTGCTTGTTCCTTTCATTATGCTAGGTCCTTTCCTACTTTGCCAAAGTAGAAATGCAATAAGCAGTCATTGTTTTGAGATTTCTTTTTCTTGACGTTAACTTTCAACAATCACACTATAAGGCAACAAGTACTATAATGCACACAGTAGTGGCTCAAGAAATGCTTCTGATTAGGACACAAAAAGTTTCCCAGAAAAAGTGACATCTGTGTTGGATTCCCAGAAAAAGTGACAACTTTAAGAGTTAAAGATCTTTATGTTATTCTTTTAAAATGCAAATGTCCCTTGGAATATTTGTTTCAGACTGAAAAGGTCTTTTTGGGTAAGATAAATGAAATTTTAGGTTTCCTCCCTCCAATCTCTAATACCAAGCACTTAAACACAGAAGACGTAAGACTATGACAAAACATCGCTCAATGTAACTGTCAAAGGGCCACTTCATTATCTAATTTTTGAAAATGATTTAGAAATTTATTACATTCATCAAAGATGCAATTTTCCTTCTACAGGTAACAGGTTTCAAAAGACAGCAATCATTCTATAGAGGTCAATGATGGAGACTAGTCATCCCAGCCATTTAAATTTCAAAGGTTTTTACCCTTTAAAGTAAACTGATGTTTTTATGAGTAAAATTACCTGAACCATATCACTGAGCAAGTCAACGTTCTTAAAAACAGTCAACCAGAATTCAGGAATTCCCTTGGGGTCTTCTTTTTCTTCATCCTTTTTCTCATCTTCAATCTTGGCTTTTTCTTTCAGCTCCTCCTTGATAAATGACAACATTATGTTACTGAATTCCTAAATCAGACTACTTGATAAAATCTTACCCATCCCCTAACTTATACCCAGCAGTGAAGTACAGAAACCAACAAATCCTCAATCACCAATTGCAACTTTCAATCAATGAAGTTCTAGTCCAATTGTGTAAACACTGCTGTTATACTCATACCAAACTGTACTTCTATAAATATTGCTACTACCATACCCCTCCAAAAGAGAACCACTGAGAGAGAACCTATGAACTATAGAGAAAGTTTTATAGGAAAACATTTTAAAGCTTCAGGGAAAAAAAATAAAATAAATATAAACTTTGCCCAATTCCTCACCCCTTGGTGTTCTTGATCAAAACATTATGTTCTCCTTATCAACCAACATTAAAATAGCAATGCTGGGGAAACAGAGTCATGTAATAGAACACTGTATTTGTGTCACAACCCTGCCATTTATTAATTGTAGGCAAGTCATTAGAAGCCTCCATTTCATCATGTGAAAAACAAGAACAATCCTTTGCAGGTCATCATGAAGTTCAAAGGAAAAGTTTATATAATCTATAAAATTTAAATACTAAAAAATGTAAGGGAAAAATGAATTTGGGTACACATGGTACCAGGGCTAACAGTGGCTCATCTGTTCTGATTATTGTTAACTCACCATGAATCTTACAATAAAATATTTCCAAGGTATAAAAACACACTAAATTAAAGTTGGTACCAACCGAAATCTCATCCTCCTCGTCTGGTTTCCATTCACATTCTTCTTCCGTAGGTTCATAAATTGCATTAATGATCTCAAATCGCTAAAATGATTAAAATAAAAAAAGCTTGCATAAAAACACTGACATCCAAGCCAGAAACTAATTGTTTCTCATTAAAGATGTGTATAGATTTAATGAATGCATATCACAACTTGAATTGCTATTGACAGTTTTCCCAATTACCTCTAATAACCATTTTGCTGAGAGGTCTAAAGACTAAACCACCTGCAAGTTTGTTTATATTTCCAGAGCTTTATTATAATCTCAAATTTTAGATAAAGAAAATAAAACAGTAGAAAGCATTACCTTATCAAATAGAGGCTGATAGAGAACAGCATACTTTCTTTCAAGATCATGAACTTCCTCATAGAATTTGGCTTCTATCTGTGCACATTTAACTTGAAGATTTTTGAGAGCATTCACTCGTCTTTTAACTACCCTAGGCAAGCTGAAAGGTTGGAACGCACCAGTTACACAGCATCACAGTAAAACACAAGTCACACTTCTATCATATTGAAAAGTAAAGCATAAAAGTTAGTGAATGATAGGTTTCCTATTTGAAGCAAAAGGTATACTCATTCAAAGTAATTAAAATTCAAGAAACATAAATACATGGACTTCTTGACTATAAAATAGTTCAAAAGTGAACATTTAAACAGATACAGTAAGTTGTGATAAGAAAATGTAAATCATTATCAACCCTAAATCTTTCATTATAATCAAGTTCAGCATTAGACTTGTCAGTGCTGGCATTTAAGCTGTAAAACAGTCTATCTTAGGAAGTTAAAAAGTCATGGACTGACCATCCTAACTGAGAATAAGGACAATAACCTTGATTTAAAAAAAAAAAGTAGGCATTATCTCACCCACACCAGCTATTTTTAGGGAAAAGGATATTATATGAGAAAAAAGCATGGTATCCTACACCATTATTTTCTATTTTAGTCTCTAGAATTTATATTTATATTAAAAAAAGAATGTTGTATTTCATGAAGGGATTTTTAATAACAGCTTTGAGATATAATTCACAAATCATACAATTTACTATAGGGTATAATATAGGCCCCCTGAAGTTATGATTCAACTTATGAATCCCCCTACCACCCAAAAAATGTTCACTCAAAATTTATCTAACTTCAGGGATCTGTACAACAGATACAGAATCCAGGTTAGAATTTCCTGCCATAGGCAGATTGCTGTAAATCAAATAATTTTCTTAGTTAACCACTACTTTATAGTTAAGATAATCAGAAGTAAAAAAATTATCTACAGATAATTTTTTTTTCTTACAATTAAAAGTAAAAAGTTTGTTTTGTCAAGGTAATGAAACAGCATGGGGTGCTGCCCACCCCCACACTGTACCTCAGAAAAATTCAACCCTAGAAACTTCAGAACCAAGAAGAAAACAACTATTTCAGGGACTCACACACACTCACAAGCACACACATACTATGAGCAACTTCTGAGTAAGACTAACAACTGTACAGAGTGAACTGCAACCTGGAAAAGGGAGGGAATGGGCAGAATGGGTAGCAGTGAAGACAGGCTCGAAGAAAGCTTCTGAAATTCTGCACTTGCCCTACAACAGTCAGTGTCTGGCTGAGAGCCTACAAGCACTCATTCCTCCACCCCTCCAATCCAGGTACAGTGGATTACAACCAAAGGAGACCGCCTCCTCCCCAAAAGCAGCAAAAACAATTGCCTGGAATTGACAGCAAACTGAGTCTGAAGTAACTGGAGCTCTCCTTAGGTTCATTCCAATCCCTTTTCTTAAATTCCATTGGGACTGTCACAAACCAGAGCCTGATCTTTATTCTTCCCTCAATAATCATTATTGGGGACTAACTGTTATCAATCAGTGAGCCTGAGCTCTACAGCCAGAGTAACTAAACCCTTACAGAGTATAAATTTTAATGAAAGAATGAAATATTTATCATCGGAAGCCGTATTATTAGACAAAATAATATATTTAAAGAGATGAGAGAAGAAACAAGACCAAGAAACCTAAAACAAAGTAGAAATATTAAATATGAAAAATAAAGTAGCTAAAATAAATAAACCAACAAATAGGATAAACAGGATAGGTTTAACTTAAGGAAGTCCATTAACGTTCAAAAGCTCTCCAGAAAGGCAGCAGGAAAGACAGAAAAATTATGACTTGGACGACGAAAGTAGCAATAGCTGAAAGACAGAAAGGAGGTGGATATCTGAATAAATGAATAATAAATTTCTCAGAGTTAAAGTAATATGGAAATCCTTACTCTAACCCTTAGGTTAATGAGATTCATGAGTATCAAAGACCAAAGAAAATTCTACATGTGTTCAATGAAAAACCTACACAGGAAAAGGAATCTGACATCAGGCTTCAAAAGAAAACACCATATACAAGAAGAAATGAACTTTTATTTAAGAACTCTGCACTTACAATTTTAGAAGCCAAACTATTGTTCAAATATGAAGACAAAATAAAAATTGTGTGAGGCATATCAGGCTTCAGGAAATATGCTAGAGATACTCAATACATTCATTAAAGATCATTTCTGAGAAAGTTAAAAAAATAAGAAATTACTATATAAATATAGGTGGCCAAATATCTTGGTAAATCTTACTGTTGCCTTGATGGAAAAAAAGGCGGACTAGAGAACGTGTATTTATAAATAATACAGACATCACTAAATTTAAGAAATCAATATGGGTAAATAAACTTAGGTATTAGGTTATGAGCCCATTTAACATAATAACAAACAACAGAATGCAGTAACTTTGATACCAGCAGAAGACAACTTGACTTATTTAATGGAAAGCAAAAAAAGAGAAAAGAAACAAAGTACAATGAATTATAAAATAATAGCAATTAAGTCCAAAAACAATACTGCTTTCAAGAAATGCAAAGAGTTTAAAATTACTAATAAAGAAGCAAACTTCCATACTAGAGGTAAGATACAAGAATGGAAAAAGACATGCCAGGTAAATAAAAACCAAAAGAAAGCTACAATAGCTATCTTAATATCAGACAAAACAATTTATAACAACACCACCACCACAAAATACAAAAGAGGACACTTTATACTGGTAAACTGGAGGACACTTTACACTGGTAAACTGGAACAAAAGGACAAGATATATACATCACAAACATATAGCTAATAATACAGCTTCAAAATATATTAATCTATAACCAATAGAATTATAGGGAGAAACAGATTAAGTGGAAATTTCTAACACATTCTTCCCAGAAACTGTTAGATCAAGCAGTCAATCAATAAGCAGAAATAAGAGAACCTGAACAACACAATTAATAAATCTAGGCTACTAATTTCAACATATAGATCTTCACACTTAACTTTCATAGAACATTTAGAAAAACAAATATTAAGACCATAAAAGATAATTTTAAAAAAAATCAAATGAACAAAGCCTCAATTCAAGAAACTGGAGGGGAATGGAGCAAATCCAAATTAAGGGTTCTCAAACTCCAAAGGCCAAAGTCCATTTTTAGAAGAGTTCTACCAACTGTTCAAAGAACAGTTAATTCCTATCTTATACAAATTGCTTTGAAAACACAGGGTGAAAAGTAAAAGCAACCCTGTTTATTCATTAAGCAGCTGAAATCTTGACTCTAAAACCAGGGCATGGAATTACCATCCCATGAAAGTTTCTATATTGTACATACATGCACACATGCATACACACACACACACACACACACACGCATATATAGGTATGTGTGTGTGTATATATATATATATATATATATATATACACACACACACACACACACACACACAGGCACACATATTCAAGTACATTTCACTAACAAATAAGGACCTTGAATAAGATATTAACTACTTGACTCAACAGTGTAATAATATATGATTAAATTTATTCCAGGAATGCAAGGCTAGTTTAGTATCATGTTTCCAAAAATATTTAATATGTACTTAATAGAGTCGAAGAAAAAGTCAAAAGACCATCTGAATACATACAGAAAAAAAGGTCATAATAAATCTAAGTAGACACCAAGTTTAATGGCAAGATTTTATATCCATTCCTGGTTAGGACTAGAAATAAGATAAAGATGCTCATGTTTAATGCTAATTGTTTAACACAGTACTGAAAGTCCTGGCCAATGTTATAATGAAATACAAATAAACTTGGTGTGCTGTAATGTGAAATATTAGAGCTCAAACTGCCATTACTTGCAGACAAGATCTTTTGCCTTTGGGAGAAAAAAAAATTACTATAGTAAGTGTAGCAAGATTTCTGGATATAAGATCAACAGCAAAAGAAATAAAAAATAAAAATAAATCAATAGCACTCTTCTCTACATCAACAACAGCTAACCTGGAAATACAATAAAAAATAAGATACTATCCACAATAGCAACACAACTAAAGTATACAGGAATTAACCAAGAATAGACTATGAGAAAAACTTCGTAATAAAAGAGAGTATGATTTCAATAAATACAAGGATATGGATGAGACAATTTTACATTAAAAGAAAAATCCCCTATCCATGTTAATCAATAGATTCAATGTAACTCCTATCAAAATTTTAGTGCGGGGGAGCTGTTTTGTTTTGTGAAAACCTCTCTAAACTTACTATCAACCATATGTGGGATAAAGGTCTACATATAATTAGGCCAATCTTAAGAGTGTATTCCATAGGGGATGGGGGACGGGTAGAAGAAAGCAAGTTATTACAGGGAGAAACAAATTAATAGAAAGATTAAATTATCACCCTGCTAGATATTAAGACATACTAAAAAGCCATATTAAAAAGAGTGCTGCTCAAAGACAAACAAAGGTGTTTTTAAGAAACTGATATGCAATAAAGGTGGTATCACAAATAGATGAGGAAATAATGAACTGTTTAGTTAAGTGTTATATAAACAAGCTCACTAAAAAAAAAACAACAAAAAACCCTGATGCATAGCTAAATACAAAGGTGGCCTCAAGAGGGTTTATTAAAGACCTAAAGATGAAAGGTAAAACTAGTCAACAGGAAATACAGAAGGAACTAGGAAGGACTTCTTAACTTGAAAGAATAAGCCACAGGTCAAAAAACTTAAAACACAAAAATTAAGGACTTCTGTTTAATGGAGAATGCAATGGATAAAGTTAATAAAAATGACAATAGATTACTTACAAAGTCTAAAACTGATAAGAGATTAACACCTTGAATATACAAAAACTCCTGCAAAACAAGACAGTAAACCCCAATAGGAAAATGGACAATGAGAACAACCTAAAAGGCTCACAATCATGAAGAAAAGCTCAAAACTCATTAGACAACAAAAAGTACAAATAAAACAAAATAAGCCTGCACCTCTTAGATTGGTAAAAACAAAAAACCCATAAAGCTGAATGATGCCAACTGCTAGCAGAGATACAAGGATGAAGGGTGCCTTCATGCACTGGACACAGTCATTCTAGAAAGCAAGCTGAGAAGTACTTAAAGCTTGCATACCCTGTAACTAACAATCCCACTGGTAAGTACATATCCCCCCAAAATTCTTACACAGTTCTTTAAGAGGGCATGCAAAAAGAGGACCATTACAACGGAATTTGTGTTGATGGAGCTTAGAAGCAATCAAGATACCCATCAAAGAAAAAGCATATTAAAAAAAGCACGTAATAAAACATGGTGGACACAAATCACCGTAAGTGACAACAAATATTCAGAAGCTAGAAACTACTGATGAGAGATTACATACAGATAGCAACATGGATGGATCTTAAAAATCGTAACAATTATAAGCAGAATAAGATATATGGGCTATTGCAAATGATTTATAGGACCAGTGAAATAAATAAGAAATCTGTATTTCTTCTAATTCTGTGCATTTCTAGCAAACCTCCAAACAAATCTCAGAAATGGTTAAGATCAGTGTACTTTTCCTGTGGAGAGGAGTCAAACTTTAAAAGACCAACTCTAAATTGGTGGTACTCAGCAAAATTTTTAAACTCCCAAAAATCCTATACTAGATACTAACAGACATTAGCTTTCCACTATTACATATCTAAGTCCTAGATGGTCTTAAAAAGATACACCTGCAATGTTGATTATAGAAGGCTAAATAAGGACTACAGAAAAGAAGAACTTGTACCTTTCAATGTATCCTGTTGGTGTTTCTACCAGACCATCAAGTCTTTCTTGAAGGGCTGCAAGAATCTGAGGATTTTGCATCATCTGAACAGTCAGCTGACGCGCTTAAAAAAAAAAAAAAAAAAAAGGGCATCGAAAGGATTTTATGAAAATATATTATGCTATTTTAATAGGACAATCCAATCATGAAGTTTTCCTGACTAGCCCGTAATTCATTGGTCTGAGTACAGATGGGCAGCAAGCTGAGGAAAATCCACTCTAGGAAAACCTGACGTTCAGGAAAAGTTCAGATTCCTAATGATCTTAACACACGCCATTTCTGAAGACCATTGCCACAACTACTATTAACAATAAATATCCTTTCTCTTCCTACTACCTTGTGTTTCATCCACCTTACATTTTTAAGAAGCTCAAAGCTTCACCCAGATGCCTACCTATGACTCTAACACTTTGAAGGCAGACAACACATTATCGGAAGTACAGTGACAGTTTTGACCCTGGGAGAAAGACTGTGGAGTGAGTAACCTAAATGTTTGTTTGATGTTTATAGTATAGTATGCATCTGTTTATCAGAATAGAGAAAGTTAATAGTTGAGACAATCAAGGTTGTAACTAAAGCCAAACAAAATGTGGTTGTTAATGATGTCTAAAAATTATACTCAATCCAAAAATCAACTAGATTTAGGCAAAACAAATTATTTTGCTATTATCATCTCCTCGTCAACACACATTACACAAAAATGACATGAATTTTCCCAGTTATGTTTTTAAAGGTCAATTCCTAATATTAATTTGATTACTGGATGATGTATAGTTATGATAACCAACATGCCTTTAGAAATGTCAATACTGGCCACTAAGGATACTGACCTATGTATCTTTTAAGACAATGCTGCAAGATGAAAGCTGAAGCTGAAGTTCAGTAGTCTTTTCACAATTAACCTCCATCTGGCTTAACAATGGAAAGCTGAGTCATCTAGTACTTTAATATTCTTAGCCCATACCTATAGGGCATAACCTAAAGCAGTACAAGTCCCCCCCTACCATCGCTACCTCCCCCTTTATAATTATTTGCTAAAGAAAACTATGAGTGATTTTTGTTTACATTTAATAAATGTCTTTTTTGTCATTTGGTTGGGAAGGATTAAAAAAAGGTTGAAATACACAACTAAATGTTTTCTACATATGAAATACTGAATATTTCCAGTAACTCTAAGTTGTTTAGAACTACCACCAAAAACAACTCCCACCAACACCTGTAACATTTCTAAATTCAGACAAAACTCATGGGCAGCTGTTTGACAGTTATGCCATGTCACTCCAGCATTAGAAGGCAGAGTAACTTCTGTTGGGTCACTAACTATATTCATACCTTCCTCCCTTATTACTACTCTATCTCCATCTCCCTCTTCCCCTCCTTTCTTCCCCCCACCCCGAACATACACAAACGGTTACTGAACTAGAGGTATGGGCCGCATGGGTAAAGTGTCTAGACAAGGATCCAAAAGGGAACAGTATTTGTTACTACCCTCTAGAAGACATGTGCCAGCAATCACTGGCTCCTGAAGTAATTTAAAGTAATACCTTTGATTTTTGTTTCTTCACCAGTTTCTTCTTCTTCTACTTCTTCAACATCATCCAAATCTTGATCAAGTTCAGACTGTTCTTTGCTACAATATCATAGTATCACACCAAGGTTCAAATGTACCAATTACCAAAAAATAAATAAAAAATTATAAAAAACTTCAATTCATTTTCTAGGTTAATATGCCTCTTTCAAAAATATGAAATAGGAAATTCCAAAGGTAATTCAGTTTTCTTTCTAACTTCATATATAAACAAGCACAAACTGGAAGTACGTAAAATTTCATTTAAAAGCACATGGTCAAATATAAAATTTATATTTTAAGCTCTTTTTTCCCCCAAGATTTTATTTTTAAGTAATCTCTAAACCCAATGTGGGGCTCAAACTAACAACCCCAAGATCAAGAGTTGCACGCTCCACCGACTGAGCCAGCAGGGGCCCCTCTATTCCAAGCTTTAAAAATGTGGTTTGACAGTGTTGGTTCCAGGAACGTGAGGTCAGGAAGTATGTGCTCTCTACCCAATATCCACTGCTTTCACTCTTCTTAGTAACAGCATCCTGATTTTATATGAGATGGCAATACACCAAGCTTTTAAAAATCTACATTTCCCAGCCTACCTTTTAGCTAGGTGTGGTTATGTAACTCTGGGCGGTGAGTTAAAAAACCAAAATGAATAGAATTTTGAGTAAGCCTCCTTTATAGGACAGTAGACAGCTGGGAGGCCTTTTTGATCTTGCTCCCTTCATAGAATAGGGATGATGACTAGAGTTCCAAAAGCCATGCTGGACCAGGAGGCATCCTAGAGAATGAAAGTCAACAGAATGAAGGAGTTTGGAAGAACAAGGATCCTGGATCCCTGATGGCTATGGGGCAATCACATCAGCCTGTACTCACTATCTTTGGACTTTCCTCCTTTTTCTTTACTTCATAGTGGAGATGGGCAAAAAGTTAAGAAGACCTGAGCCTACTTCATACTTAGAGCAAAGCCAGGAGGATGGCACCATTGAAAGGAAAAAAGTAGTAAGATAACATTCTCCCCATTTCATCTTAAAAATCTAGTTTTTGCACATGAAATTACGAGAATTAAAAAGGGAAATAAGGTTATCTAAGTCAACATATAGGTCTTCATATAATTCCTTGTGTGATTTTACATTTTAGTATTTGGTTTACAGATTTAGTCACATTTATGTTTAGAAACAGCATCTGAAGTATTAACTTTCATACAGAGACAAATACTATCTAATTTTCATATAAGAACAAATACAGAAAAGGTCAACTGTATTCTGCCAGCAAAATTTATGTTCCTGTAAACTAAGGAGAAAAAACTCAGCCTTCCCGTCAGAAACAATAGATTGTTTCTGAAATTATCTTTGATTTCGTATAAACTTAAGCATACTTAGATTTAAGGGCCATTAACTAAAGATCACATAGCACAGCTATTCGTCCAGTGTGATTTTAATCATTTAATGAACATCTACATCTTAAGGCTTTAAAACAGGGGTCCACAGACTATGTCACATGGTCAAATACAGCCCAGTATTTTTGTAAATAAAACTTTATTGGAACACAGCCACGTAAGTTTATGTACTGTCTATGGCTGCTTTCACACTACAACAGCAGAGTTGAGTAACTGCAACAGAGACTATATGGCCCAAAATGCCTAAAATATTTATAATCAGGTCATTTATACAGAAAGTCTGCTGACTCCTGCTTTAAGGAACAAGAATCCTCCGTCCTTCCCACCCTCCTAGGGCTGACAGCCATCTAATTAAATAAGGGGATGGTGGGGAATCAAGCGGTCACAACCAATTTATTCTTTTTTTTTTTTTAAGTTTAAAACAAAATGAAGTTTTGTTATCTGCAAGGTTAAGATGGCAGATTGCACATACTCCTCTGATCTTAATCCTTCCAAAATCTTTACTAAAATTACAATAAAAGGGTTTTTTAAACAGACAAACATTAAAGGACAGGAAGACAAGAGCAGCAACAGCAACGTCACTGAGAACTGAAATCTAACAGTCGGAAAAGCTGAAAACTAGACCAAACACAGAATCAAAAAGGACACTTCTGGAATTAGGGCTGGGGGGATGAAATTGGAGAAAATAGGGAGGACTAAACAAAAACTGATAAAGCAGTTAAATCCCCAGATTCTCTCCCTCAATCCAGCAGCACAGCAGTTTCTTCTTTGGAAAGGGTTAAACTAAGAGCTCAGACTGTAAGACCACAGATACAGCCAAGAGTCTCTCAGATACAGGACTGTATCATGCTAGAATGTTGAATGTAGAGACCCTTCCCTGGTCACCTTTTCCCAATTTGGATTCCACAACACTGAAAGCCAGATCTTCACCCAGATACTCTTCCTTGGGGTATCTGACCAGCCCAGAAGAAAACATCATTCTGACAATGGGGATTCTCACAATAAACAACCACTTTGATGACCTTACATTACAATCTAAATTAAAAGCCTCCCTCCACCCCACAACACTCAAATTTTCTAATCAACTTTTTTCTTAAACATCTCTCAACTGCATGTTCTCCCCCACCCCAATCTTAGTGAGCAGACAACCAAGTATTACCTCCTATTTGAGAAAATGTTTTTACATGGAAATGAAAACAAATAGCGGAAAGAAAAATTTAAGAGCAAACACACAGGGGAAAAAACATCCAGAGAAAAGATATTACAATCCAGAGAAAAGACATTACAATCAATGAAATAGGAAGAAGATGCTATAAAAAACAGGAACAGAGAATAAAGACACTCCTGAAAACTATACAACAGAAATTTAGAAACTCAATACAAGAGCTGAAAGATAAAATTTCTTCAGCTTTGCCCAGAAAGAAGAGCAAAGAGATAAAGATGGAAAATAAGACAAAAGATAATTAGAAGAACAAGTTCAACATATAACATAACAGGAGGTCCAGAAAGAGAAAACAGAAATAAGACACTCAACAAAATAAGTCAAGAATATTCCCCAGAACTGAAAGCCATCGAGTTGCCAGACTGAAAGGGCCCACCACTGAATTCCTAACACAAGAAATTTAAAAAATACATAAAAACAATGTGAAAATTTCAGAACTCTGAAGCCAGAGTGCTTCCAGAAATATTTATGTTTAAAACAAAAGTGTCACATACAATGATCAAGAATTATAATGACTTTGAACTTCAACACAGCAATATTGGAAGCCAGGTGGTAATGGAGCAATGCCTTCAAAATTCTGAAGAAAGAGGATTCCCAAATGAGAATTCTACACTCAAACTATCAAACATAAGGATAGAATTGTCATTTTCAGTCATTTATCTCAAAATAATTTGTTTCCCTTGTACTCTTCCAAGAAAGTATTAAAGAACCAAAAAAGAAAATTACATGGGATACAGGAAATAGCAAACCCAAGAGAAGCAGCAAAAAGGAAACCCCAGGAAGATAATAAAATAGAACCACAATGATAGCTATATAACCAAGGTTAAGCAATCCAGATTGGAGCAGTAATAAAGGAGGCAATCACTTTGAAAGCCATTATCACTAAAATACCTGCTGCCATTCTTTTTAAGCATGGAATAATTAGCCAAATTCTTATATGTACTTGAATGTGATGCCCTTGTGCTAAATTTTCCTGCCTTCCCACCTCCATGCTCTGCTGCCTACAACTTGTGGATGGTCGTATTGTACCCCTAAATCCATGTCCAAGTGTTGTTTTAACCTACCCCTAAGTTGTGTGAAATCATAAGCAACGAACAATGCAGCTCACCCATTCTCCCTTACCTTATTTCTGCAAAACATCCATCCACACTAGAACCCTGCCAGAAGTCAACTTCATTAAACTGATGTTTCTAGAGTGTATGACCTTGCCCAATAAATTCTTCAGGAAAGTTGAAATTAGACTGTGACCCAGATAATCTTTTTGTTTCTTTTTTTCTTCCTACCTTGGAGACTTCAACTGATAGTGGTAATACTGCTTTTCTTTTTAAACACAGCTAAGTTTGTGACTGCTATTCAGATTTTCAAAATTAAACACTGATTAACAACGTGTAGGTGTTAAAACTCTAAAAAAAAAAAAAAAGAAAAAAAAAAAGGAATGCTTTAGACAAATGCCAAGACAGTGCTTACACGTCTGGAGAGGAAAGGTGGAGGATGCAATTGAGAAGAGGGACACTGGGCTTCTAATAGTAATGTTTTACTTTTAAAAACTCAAAAATTATAAGTATCCTATTACTCTTTAAACTCTACATATAAATTTCATATACTTTTTATCTTGTATGTATGATGCTGTAATATGGAAGTAGTAATTACCATACATGTATGGTAAAAATGAATTCTGCAAATATTTCTGATTCATTACTGTGCTCAGCACATTCCTAAGAATAAACACTGGCAAATGGTTTATTGTATTTAAGACAATGATTATATATACTGTATTTTATCTTGGGTACACTTTACCCAACTATTGTAACAGCAGGTACTAAGCATCAGTCTTTACCATACATTTTTATATTATTACTACTATTAATTACATCACAGTACAAAGTGAAGCCAAATCTCTGGGAAAAGAAAAAAACAAACAAAAAAACCAACTATCTAGCACTTACTTGTCAATGTCTGCCATGTTGTAAGAACTCCAAATATCTATGGAGAGAAATGTCAGTGTTAACAAAATATACATATATAATGTATTTAAAACCATTAAAAATATTTGATGCCCAAACCCTTTAAATCAGTACCACATTGAGAATCATCACACGGAGGAATGTATACCCCCATTAAAAACACATCAGTGTTAAGAAGAAAAATCGTGGCACATATATATGGACTTTCATACTAGCCCCCAAAGTAATTTTTCAGAGGATACTGCTAAAAATAAGCAAGTTATTACTAGGCTGTTAGATTCTACCACGTAAGGACATTTTCATAATAGCACTGCTGGTAAAGAATCTGATGTATGCTAGTATCACAGAAAAGGAACAATACAAGAGTTATTCAAACTCCTTTAACAATTACAAATGGTCAATTTTTGCTTAAATTTTTAGACTACTTAGTACCTCACAGAACCCACTTCATTTTTACCAGTATTAATTCTTACCAAATTCATGTTAAAAAGCCAAAATCTGCCACCATTATGCCCCTGGAGATCTTTCTAAGAAGTTTAATAATCCTACCAAATGCCAGTCCTTTAAGCAACGTAGTCACAGTTTTAAAGCTCTGGGTTCCAATCTATATCAAGTAAACCTTCCCCATCTCTTCAAATGTACCTCATGTCTTATCACTGATAAGGACCACACCCCCAGATTACCCTGGATATGCTGTCATATTGTCAACAAACTCTTGGTTACCTGACATCAATACTGTTAGAACTGATCTGGAGAATATCCTAAATTCTTTCCCGCTATAGATTAGTATTGACTTAGAGAATACTGCTTTTAGAAAAAGAAAACTGAAGGTAAAACGTGTTATATTCAGGCAGGAAAATGACTAATGCCGTATGTAATGAATGCATAAACTACCAAAAAAAATAATCTAAATCAAGCTTAGGATCCCACATTAAAATCAAGTTTTTATCTCTTAGTAATTAAAACCACAGACTTTTAATAACACTCAGAATGCTACAAGATGTGATTCCTCATATCAACATGTTTTATATGATTATTACTTAAATAGTTAAGAAGAGTTACTCATTTCAGCAGCCAAGTGCTAATATGTGGAGTATTATTACTGATCTAACATCCATCCTTTCAACAAACTGTGAAGAAAATATTTCTTCCTAATAATGTAGCCTATTCTACTTTAAATATTTTTTTGCTTTAAATAATTTCTAATAGCGCTGATAAATTTCTCTAGTGATGCTGGGTAATTTACAAAATTAACAAAATACTTAAACAATTATGAAGAAATATTAATTCAAAAATAAAAATACTGAATCTTAATCATCAAAGAAATCCAAATAGAATTCTAGTTTGTCTATCAAATCAGTAAGGCTCTTCTTTTAATGCAGGGAAAACGGTGGTGAACATGCATTCTTAAATATGGCTTGTGTTCCTATAAACTATTTTCTCTCTGGAGAGTAATTTGGCCATAGTAATATCAAAAACCTTAAATATGTGTATCTCCAGCTTTAGTTATTCACTTGTGAGACTCTAACATGAAAAAAAATATTATGAATCTAAAGGCTGTGCTCTTCATGTTTGCCTAGAAGGTTCTTCCAAAATTCAGTTAACATAACCTTTGGCTCTTAGCTCAAAGTTTTACTTTTTCAGAGAGGCTTCTCCAACCTGTACATTCTGGCTAAATAAGATTTCTTGGTTATACACACCTATAAAGCCCTATTTCTTTCCATTGTAAGATGTCTCAAGTTTGTAGTTACAAATTAGTGTGATTATTTGACTAAGATCTATCTTTCCCAACTAATCACAGCACAAGATTCATATTACAGAGATTATATATGCTTTTGCCAATTGCTGCATTGCATCCTGCAGGGTAATAATACATAAAGCTTATATAGAGAGCAGCTACAGTTACTTATCTCATCAAAAATAAATTCAGTATTAGCATGGAATGTGCATACAATGAAATGCTTTGCAGTCAAAAATGAAGCAGATATGAAAAAACACAGGGCTTATGGCAAAATCCAATCTGGACAGAATACATATATATTCTGCCACATCTTTGCATCCTTCATATACATATATGAACATGCATGCTCATGCACATACTTTACGAATAAGACATTTCTGTACAGATATACCAGAAACCTAATAGTAGTCACCTCTAAGAAAAGACTGGGAGAAATGAGAACTTACATTTCATTCTGCATTATTTGGCTTTCCCATATACAAGTACATTTTGCTAACGTTTTGGAAGTTGCTCGGTTGAATACACAGTCTAGTAAGTCCAGCAATTATCAAAAATATAAAACAACCCCCCCAAAACTTCTAAAGTCAGATTTTTATAACATTTTAACATGTACTCAGAAGAATGGCTACACTGCTACCTTCCCTGTCCATTTCATGGGGTCACATTTAGAATTCAAACTCTTAAAATAAAATTCTTTGGATTCTTTATTAAAGATGATATGATTCAAGACAGAACAGGATGGCATTTACTTCTTCAGAGATACCTTCTCCAATCTGCCCTGCCCACTCTAGCTAAATTAGATTTCTTGGTTATACACACTTCCGTTTTTTAAAGCAGGCCTAATTTTGTAGTCAGATCATTTGGGTTGACACCAGCTTTGTAAAAATCTGGCTCACACAAACAACTTCTGGTCTTATTCACCATCTACAAAAATACAAAAAAACTGTTTCTTCATTGGATTGCTCTTGTTAAGACGCAAATTCATAAAAAACTTGTGTTTGGTAAGTACTGAACATTCTAATAAACAAGCTTTTTAGTTCTGTCTGTTTTTAATTATCTTAGCACAGGGTCAATATTTCTGCAAAATAATTAGCTGAGATGACTGTTAAAATGTATAGACTAACCAGTAAACGTGCCATGGTAACGTTAAGATGTTAACATTAAGGAAAACTGGGTAAGGGGCACATGGGAACTCTCCAGGAGTATCTCTACAACTTTTCTATAAATCTAAAATTACAAATAAGTTCATTTAAAAGAGAAAGAGATTAATTCCCATGCCCAGATTCTGAAACAAGAGGTCTGAGAGAGTGGACCCAAAAATCTCCATTCTAAACAAGAAACCCAGCCCCTGGGCGCCTGGGTGGCTCAGTTGGTTAAGCAACTGCCTTCGGCTCAGGTCATGATCCTGGAGTCCCTGGATCGAGTCCCACATCGGGCTCCCTGCTCAGCAGGGAGCCTGCTTCTCCCTCTGACCCTCCTCCCTCTCATGCTCTCTGTCTCTCATTCTCTTTCTCGCAAATAAATAAAATCTTAAAAAAAAAAAAAAAAGAAACCCAGCCCCTGAGGCAGGTGGTTCTCAGACAATCAGATCACACTGAGAAAACACAGGTTTCAGTTAATACCTCCATTAGTTTTCTGTTTTTGTTTTTTACTGCACTCAACGTTAAATAAAATCAATGAGAATTTTTATTTATCAGACATGAAATTGCTTTCTAAGAGATATGAAGAATTTCCATTTCTGGTAGTGACAAGCTAAATTATGCAAACCAACTCTGCATAAAATAATTCCAAGTCCAAAATAAATACTTCCTAAAATCTTAAAAGCAAGGTTTTAACTACCGAGGTAAAATCAAAAGCCCCAGACCTATCCAAGATGGGAAATCTTTATAGCAACCCTCCACATTAAGCAGGAACCCCCAAGTGCTATAGTCTCAGGGATGATAAACCAGTTCTCTTGGACAAATAAACTAGAATCACTTATCACTGTCGTCCCAAAACCTCAAGCCATGAGCTTAAAGTGGTCTGCCTGATAGTGTTCCTAAGCACCTACATATCCAAATGTGAAAGGCACCTTCATCCCAGACCTCAAATAATTTATACAAGTAGTTTTCAAGAGCAATAAGGGCAACAGAAAAAATACAACAAAAGGGGCGCCTGGGTGGCTCAGTCGTTAAGCGTCTGCCTTTGGCTCAGGTCATGATCCCAGGGTCCTGGGATGGAGCCCTGCATCGGACTCCCTGCTCCGCAGGAGGCCTGCTTTTCCCTCTCCCATTCCCCCTGCTTGTGTTCCCTCTCTCGCTATCTCTCTGTCAAATAAATAAAATCTTTAAAAAGAAAAAAAAGAATACAACAAAAACCTGTCCCAAAGACTTAAATATTGTCAAAAGGACTGTAAACTTACAAACATTGACAAATGACAACCATGCTTACTGAGTTTGAAAATACAGTGTCTGCAGAAGCATCTGCAAAGAACAGCCATCTATTAAAGGTGATACAGCAAATTTAGCAAAGAATTAAGTAGAACTTCGAGAAATAAAAATAATGTAAATCAAACAAATGGGCAGGTTTATCAGCAGACTAAACACAGCTGGAAAGATAATTAAGCGAGGGATGCAAGCTTAGAAGAAATCTTCCAAAATATGGCAGAGACTAAAGGACAGAAAACACTAGTGTTAAAAGATATTTGAGGATACAATAGTCTAACAAAGATTCAATACAAGTTCTAGGAGTTAGAGGAGAGAATGCATAAAATATTTGAAAAAAAATCAAAAGCTAAGAATTTTCCAGAACTGATGGAAGATATCCCTACAAATCCCACCAGAACTGATGGAGTTAGCCCTACAAATCCCAATCAGAATAAATAAAAAAGAAACCTACACTTAGATGTATCAGTGAAAAGGCAAGACATTAAAGACAAAGAAGTCACCTCAAAATCACAGAGAAAAGACTCAGGTTAAAGCCATAAAAGACACACACAGCTATCTTCTCTTCAATAGACACCAAAAGACAAGAGAGTCTTCAATGTGCTGAAAATAGCCAAGGATCTTAGAAAATTATACCCAATTAAAACATCTTCTAAGAACGAATATGAAACAGGTATTTTCTGGAAAAAACGCCTCCAGCACTCTAATAAATTCTATTAAGTATATTCTTCAGGCAGAAGGCAAGTGATCCCAAATGGAAGAACTAATTTCCAAGAAGAAATGAGGGGCAAAAAGGGTAACTGCATATATCTAAATAAACATTTTTAAGTATCACCACTGTGTAGTGTGTTAAAAAATTAAAACTACCACAACATTAAGTCAACGGTGAAGGTAAATCAACTAAAGGCTCCCACTAAAAAGTGTCAGGCAGGATTTAAGAAAATCCAACTACATCCCATTTATAAGAAACATATCTATAACATAAGGACATATAGTTTCCAAGTAAAAGATAGCCCTAACCAAAAGAAAGCTGGTATCACTGTATTAACATCAAAAAATAAAGTTTAAGGAAAAGCATTACTAGAAATAAAAAGGTCACTCTATAATAAAAGAGTGAATTCATTACCCAGTATATGTAATGTGCAGAAGATCTCAATTCAAAGACATGATTCATAATGTGACTGAAGGCAAATCTTAACCTGAGAACTTGTACACAAAAAGAAATCTTCCACTGAAGAAGTGGAAACAAGTCACTGAATTAAACCACAAACTGATTATATTTTGTGGTCTTGTAGTTAGATGTCCAGACATGTGTTATCAAAAGCTTCCTGCCATTCCAGAAAACCTGACTCTGAATAAATTCCCCTGAGAACTAATGAGAAGAAAGCTAACATTTATGAAGCCTACTCAGTAAGGGACTATTATAGGCTTTCCTCCTATCTACAGATAAGATACTAAGCAACTTGCTCAGCAACACACAAAAGGTTAAGAACCTAGTAATTAAAATCTGACTTCCAAAACCCATGTGGAGTCCACTATCATCCCAAAAACCAAAGTACCTGCTCTATCAGCCTACTGTTACACAGATTATACAATAATACACTTGTTGATATTCCTTTACATAAAATGACTACTTCATGGGGAAACAACCAATCATTAAAAATTACAAATGTTTTAAAGCAAGAGTTCAAGGGAACCAATAATAACAAAGATAAGATTTCCCTTTACCTGAGACCTCAAATCTCCCTCCAAATTAAGCAAATCTATTTTTAAGACACTGCTCTTCTATTAATAATGTTTTCAGTGGTCCAGGGGCTCAATGCTTTATTTGGCTCCAACACAACCTCATAGTTAGAATATCCTATTCTTCAGGCTCACTTTTTCAATTCTGGGGTGTCAATAGCCAACTTGGAACTGACTTCTTAAGAGTCCCAAGCAAAATGGACTCCTATTTAAGAACACTACATACCTTCTAGTCCAAGGGAGCTAATTATCTAGATTATCATCTGATCCAACAGCACATAAACATACCTGGGTTGGAGTGAAAATCCGGTGAAAATTCACCCAGCAGTAACAAACAAAACCAATTTATTCACATGAGGGGGAGGGGAATTACACACACACACACACACCAGACAAAAAGCTTAGGAGCCATCACTCAACTATATGTAAACAAAATCCATGTTGGAAGAAAACTCCCTGACAAAAAGCTTAAGAGCCATCACTCAACTATACGTAAACAAATTCCGTATCGGAAGAAGACTCCCTGACCATAAATACTGTTGCTTTTCCTTGGAGCACAGTGGAACCCAAGCAAGTGTGCTTCTGAATTCCAAGCTGATGTACAGCCTAACAGTTTAAATCAAGGGAACTACCGGTGGGTGGGTGACAGACACTGGGGAGGGTATGTGCTATGGTGAGCGCTGTGAATTTTGTAAAACTGTTGAATCACAGACCTGTACCTCTGAAACAAATAATACATTATATGTTAAAAAAAAAAAAAAAGAAGACAGTAGGAAGGGGAAAATGAAGGGGGGGAAATCGGAGGGGAAGACGAACCATGAGACACTATGGACTCGAGAAACAAACCGAGGGTTCTAAAGGGGAGGAGGGTGGGGGGATGGGTTAGCCTGGTGATGGGTATTAAAGTGGGCACTTACTGAATGGAGCACTGGGTGTTATACTCAAACAATGAATCATGGAATACTACATCAAAAACTAATGATGTAATGTAAGGTGATTAACATAACAACATTAAAAAAAAAAGTTAATGAAAAAGTTTTCCCAGGGCCACAAAATGTGACTTAAGAGCCACATACCTAAACAATGTAAATTCAGATTTCTTTCACCAGAGGTACAGAGACTTTCAAATCTCCAACATTAAAAAAATGTTTTTAGCAAATAGTTAAAAAAAAAAATACAAAAGCCTCATCGTAAGTCATCATTGCTCAGTTACTGGAGAAGTCCTTTAACTGCTCTGTATTTCAGTTTCCACATTAAAATGCTGATACTACCTACTTCTAGGAGCATTAAATTAGTTAATAACAGAGTAATTTGTGCTCTTACATTATTTACCCCTGTTGTGTTCTTCTATACCCTCTTTATCTTAGAAAATAAGTGTAATTAATTAAATGTAATAGGTTAATTAAATGTAATTAATAGGCTCTTCAAAATTACAGCCCCCTTTCCCAATAAAAATTAAAAGGTACAAAATTTCTGAACAAAACTGTATCAAACCATGTAGTGTAAAAGGCAGAGTTGGTAACCGAAAGTACAGAGGCCACTTTGGATGGCAAGTGCAGTAATGTGATCTAGTGGTCTGGTATCAATGTACTAAACAACTTACAAGGATGGGTGAAAGCAACAACGCTCACCTTTCTAAACCCTACTCTGCCCAACAAGGACTTCTTATTCAGATGAAATCAGTATGAAATGGCACTTAAAATCACCATTAAACAGGCCCTTCATGTAAAGAATGTTATAAATACTACTCGGTCCCCCGCTTTTTCTTTATAGCATTCACCACAATTTAACATTTTATATCTAGCTAACCAATATGCTTGTTTTGCTCTTGTTATGTCCAAATAGATGCCAAAATATTTACTCAAAGAATCAAATAAGAACACAAATAATTACAGGTTTGATTAGACTTGAGGATCTGAATGGACTGATCGTCAGTTTTGAAAACTGATCAGGATTCATCCTCTCTAATCTTATTTTCATTAACATTTCACATTTACAACCAATCAAAAAATGAGCGAAGATGTAGTATTTGATTTTTATTTCTTCATCCTTTGAAGTCAAACAGATTTTGCCTCTTTTAGCCCCTTTTCCTACAAAAGGGCTGTTTTCAATATAATTTTGGGGGTTTAGAATCCAGTTAGTAACCTGGAGACAATACGGGCAAGCTGAGTAATAAAATGACCAATAGCATTTTGGATTAAATTAATTCTGGTACAAGTGCTGGGTTTTGGTTGTTTTTTAAATCTCTAGAGGACAAGAACAGTCACATGCCACATTTAGCATTAGCTTCATATTTTTGTCAATAGGCCCAATATCAAAAATAGGTACTTTGCAACAGATAAAATTTACAGATTTTTCAAACTGGTATGAAATTTTTAAAAGTGGTATTTATCAAATTAACGTAACATTGACCTGATATGATAATCTATGAAGTCAAGGTTTCATGACCAATGTTTGATTCTATCTATCCTCCAAAGGACCAGTCTTCTTAGAAGTAAATTGCACATTTTAGATTTGGACCATTAATTTGAACTCTTAATTTTTTTTAATTTTTATTTAATTTGAACAACTTCCAAAAAGCATGAGACTTATACCAGAAGATCACTGTAAACCTTATTTACCTCAACAATTTAAAACAAGTTATCCTATATAGAAGATTTTCCCCTTATCCAAAGGTAATGTGTATTACTTCCTAAGTACAGAAGTGTTAATGTAGGTTGACAAGAAAATAGGGCTTAAATATTAATTTTAAAAGATATTTTGAGGCTACCTATTTCCAAAAACAGCCAATTCCGTTTTACAGCTCTTCTGAAACCAGGCAGTGTTAGGAGATTTTAAAGGGCAGTCCTTACAGAACTAATTACTCATCATTTTTAAGACAGTGATGATTTAAAATAGGGGCTCCTTGAGGACGTTAAGTGCTGGGTTCATTCTTCTGTACTCTGAAAGCCTAGATGTCCCAAATAGGACCGCATTCCCCGGCTCCCTTCTCTGCCTCCTTTTGTGAGTAGTAGGGGCATTGACAAGACAACAGGCTACAAACTTGGCCCATTAAGTGTACATTAATACCTCATTTCCACCCAGACTTCCTCCACCCAGCCCCCATTCATCTTAAAAACAAAACAACTAGTTGAGTAACCTATTCTGGGAACTTCAATAAAGGAACTAATTTTTAAGAATGTGAAAGAAGTCCTAACAGAATTAAAGACATTGCAGGCCAAATCGTTTATTTTCATCTTCGAACCGTTTACAGGATTAGATTAATTAGGATCAATTCTCCCCAAATAATGAAATCCTGGTCAAGACACCCATCTAAATTCTAACTGTACTGGAGGTACACAAAAAAATCATGTGTTAGTAACAGCTAACAAGACCCCTTTACAAGCGTTAATGCTTTAAAATCCTAGCAGTAGAGACCATGCTTCATCACCTATCTCCTAACATTCATACTTTCCTCTGGTACCAATAAAAAGATTTAAGACCAAAGAGAAGCAGGTAGGAGTTTGAAAGCCAAGGCTAGACTTATTTACTCACTATTAATTTCTAAATCCCACCATCCCTACAACTCTCAGTGAAGTGAGGACAACCCAGACCTTGGTCTCGTCAAGCCCAGGCGGCGGCCACGTGTCTAGGGAAGCCGCCGGGGTTTCCCCTCCCAGCCCGTCGCCGCCTCCAGTGGGCGGAGAGCCCAGGAGCCTCGCAGCCTCCCCGCCCCCTCCAGGCCTCGTCCCTACACATCCCCTCCCTCCCATCGGAATTCGCAGCCTCCGCCGTTCTCTCCATCCCCCAGCGGCCTCCCTCCGGGGATTATTTTTGAGGAAGCGGGGGCGAAAAGGCAGCGGTGGGCTGCGCACTCGAACCCGGCCCGCACCCCGGGCGCCCTAAGGAGACAGCCGCTATGGCCCGGGAGGCGAAACCGCGGCCTCGCTCCCGTCCGCGCGGAGAAGCCGGTGGGGCTCAGGGAACCTCGGCGCATACCAGCAGGGCCCCCGGGCCTCGCAGGCCGCACCGACCCCCCGCGTCCCCTCAGCCGTTCCCGAGTAAAGCGCCAGCCAATCCCGGAGGCCCTCTCAGGCTACGGGGACGAAACTCCGCGGACGGCTCAGGCTCCGGCCTCACTGGACGACCCGGGAGGCCCCGGAGGCCAGCGGCCCCCACTCTCATTTCCCCGTCCCTTCCCTCCGCGCAGGCCGCCTGACCGACTCTACGTTCCCCTTTCCCTTTCAGACCCCCATCCGTTACCGGTGGCTAGCACGGGGAGCCAGGCGGTCGGAGCTGCGCAGGCAGTGACTCAGGGCGGCGGCGGGAGGAGCAGGAGGCGGCGCCGCGAGCAGATGGCGCTAAAAAAGACCCGAGAGCCCGCCGCTCGCGCTCATATACAATTAGCGTCAGCACGTAGGGCCCGCTCCGCCGCCCCCCCAGGCCTCGCCGTCTCCTAGCAACGCGAGCGGGAGGCGGGCCCAGGACGAGTTGCCTAGCAACAGAACTGTCCTTCTTCCCCGAAGACCTCCACACCCTCTGCGCAGTGCTTGGGGTCTTAGGGTTCCCGCCTTCGCCCCCTGCTACGCGCCGCGCCATCTCTTTTCTCCCCGCTGCACATGAAAAGAAATCTCTTTTCTCCCCGCTGCACATGAAGGTTCTCGGGAAGCTCCCTGACCCGCTCGCCTCGCCCCTGGCCCACCTCGTCCTCCTCGGCCTGGTGCAGGGAGGCGTGAGGGCGGGGTGGGGCAGCTACCGCTTGTCCCTGTCCCGGCCTAATTCCTTCAACTCCCCGGTCCCCGGTAACCATTTTCCCTACCCCCCCATATTTTCCCCTAAGAACAACAGTTCTTTCCTCCTGACCACCTTGGCGGCGTCTTCTGCAGGTTTTGCGTCTCCTAACTTGGTGGGTCTCAGTGGCTTCCGGGGCTGCCTCCTCATCCCTACTCCTCCATCCTTTTACCTAACGTGCGATCCCTCATTTCTACTTCAGTTCTTTTGATGGATGAAAATGGCAATGTTTGTTTATTCTCTGAATGCTTTATAATGAGGACACTGTTGTTTCATCTTGCTGAAAAAATAAATTTTATGTAAATCCTCAGGCCTGTGAAACATCATGGCTATTTTTCAACTGATGCTGGATCGACTGATGTTAACTCTTAACAGTGGTCCTCAAAGTGTGGTTCCCAGACCCTTTAAAGGGGGAAGTCGAAAGTATTTCCATAATAATACTAAAACGTTATTTGCCTTTTGCATTCTCATTCTCTCACAAGTGTACAGTGGAGTTTTCCGGAGACTACATGACATGTGATACGGAAACATTGAAAAAGGAAGCAGATAATAAAATCCAGTCATCTGCAGTTAAACCAGACATTAAGGAGATTTGCAAAAACGTAAGACAATGCCACTCTACTTAATTTTTTTGTTTTGGAAAGTTACTTTTCATATAAAAGATTCTTTTATGTTAATATTTAATTGATTTATTGTTTTTAGATGAAATAATGAATACTTTTAAAATTTCTTAATTTCTGACATGATAAATATCAGTACCTAGAATGCACAGGATAGTTCTCTGGTGTCCCTAAGTTTTAGAGTGTAAAGGGGTCTTGAGACCAAAAAGTTTGAGAACCTCTTCTCTACATGCTCATTCCTTTAAATTTCAAACTGCCTGGAGTCATCTATTGTAATGCTCACGTTTAACAACTGTATTCCATTTTAAAGGATCTAGATTTTCTTCTTGCATCCCCAACCTCATTAAAATTAGTTGCCTTTCCCATTCTAAGCTACAGATGCCTCAGTGTACCCACTCATTTTGGTTCTTCATATGTGATTCTTTTGTTTGTTTGTTTGTTTTAACCTACTGTCTGTATTCGACAATGATGTGAAGTTAACAAGTAATTATAATAATATCAGTAATGACTCCTCATGAAGAATCCACAAGACATAAAGTAGGTAGACCAGTGCCCAAAATGTACATACACTTGGCACTAATTTCAATGGAAACCTCAAGATTATTTTATTCTAATTAAAGCTATGCACAATGCGAGGTAATTAGCATACTAGAAGTGACCTAAATTACTTTCACCTCCTCTCTTTAAATCTTTGCGGTTGTAGAACTTCTGAGATCAAATTGAGAAGTTAGCCTTCATGATGATTTCTATCCCACTCCAGGAAGCCTCATCAATTTGAGTCACTGGTCTAAGGCTCCTAATTTCTGATGCTTCAACCCTCACCCCCATATTTAAGGGCTTATCATTACCAGTTTATATTCTTTCCCCTTTTCTTCAGCCTCCTCCTCCAGCTCCTTCCTCCAGCTTTCTCCTTCCCTTCTTCCAGTGTATCTTAGCCAATCTAAGGAATGAAACACTAGTAAATTGCTAATAATGCATGTCATTTAATATGGCCTTTTAAACCATCGTTTGTAAATCTAAAACTCTACCATTTAAGTCAAGGGAAGGTCATTTACACATTCATTTGGGATAGTCCCAAATACATGTTGGGAACAACTTAAGACACTGGAAATACAACATTGAATAAGAAAAACAAGTTTCTTGGTATTACTGAACTTATGTTTTAGTGAGGTAAGTCATGTGACAGACAGTAATGAAATAATTTTTTTTTAAGATTTTATTTATTTATTTTAGAGAGAACCGGAGCAAGTGGGGGGGGGGGCGCATAGGGAGAGGAAGAGGATCTCAAGCAGACTCCACACTGAGCCCAGAGCCTCATGTGGGGCTGAGATCATGACCCAAGCCGAAACCAAGAGTCAGACGCTTAACTGACTGAGCCACCCAGGTGCCCCTGAAATAATTTTAGATATAAATAAGTAAAAGAGCTATGAAGAAAATAAAATGAGACAAAGGGGTAGAGGGTGACTGACCTGAAGATACCATTGAGTTTTTCACATTGATTCCTCTTAGACCCTCAAAACGCATAATGCAGTTAATCAGCTAATTTAATTACAATAAATGGTGGTCCTGGTCACTGATCATGAGCCATGCTAAACATTCAGTTAAAGTTCCTTTTTTCTTCATCCCCCCCTTATCTTCATTTGGTTGATTTTTAAGGCATTGTAGCCTAGTGGTTAAGAAGTGCAGCTTTGGAGTCAAACGGCCCAATTTTCATCCCAATTTTGTTGTGAACATTTAAACAACATGTAAGTTGCTTAACATGATACCTGACATAGAATTAACACCCAATTAAAGTTAAACATTATAAACTTCTTACTGAGGGTTTGTTTTGTTTTTGTTTTATTTAAAGGTTGAGGGAATTCCCCTGAAGTCTTCTAATAGTATCTGACACTATTTTTGTGAAATATTTTATCAACAGTTATCTTGTCACAAATTTTAAATCATGTTTTCCTGAGCTGAAATAATCCACACCAATTACCACAGAAGTACATTCCACATTTCTAAATATTGGATACAGACACTATAGAAATCAACCAGACAAATAGATGACAGAGATGATTTCTTAAATGTGTTTATGTCGGGCGCCTGGGTGGCTCAGTTGGTTAAGCGACTGCCTTCGGCTCAGGTCATGATCCTGGAGTCCCTGGATCGAGTCCCGCATCGGGCTCCCTGCTCGGCAGGGAGTCTGCTTCTCCCTCTGACCCTCCCCCTCTCATGTGCTTGCTCTCTCTCATTCTCTCTCTCTCAAATAAATAAATAAAAAATCTTTAAAAAAATAAAATAAAATAAAATAAATAAATAAATAAATGTGTTTATGTCTGTATTTCAACCCCTAAGTAGTGGAAAAGTGCATAGGCTTGAAAGTCAGACAGGCATAGATTCATCCCAACATGCTGTGACCTTGCAAAAGTACTTACACAGTCTGACCCTTAATGCTTCTCCATCTGTAAAATGCATTAATAATTCTAATAAAATCAGCCTTTTCATTAGCATGAAATAGAGAAATATATGTAAGTCCCCAGAGCAATGACTTGTACTTTAAGTACTCAATAAATATTTATTTTCACCCATCTCAATTAATTAGCATGTAAAATGTCTAATGGCACCAATAATAATTATCATGTAAAAACTGCACAAGATACATTTAAGTAATTGTTATCTTAGTTTTGAATCTGGATAGTTTTATTTTTTCCTTTTTCCCCCAAATTATATAAATGAAACATAAAATCAAAATTCCAGTGGGAAATTTTTGACAAGTTGCCTTAAATTTCTCTCTACATCCAAAAACAGATTAATGGATTTTCATCTGAAAATATCTTTATTTTGCTATCATTTTTAATTGAAATTTATGTTAAAATGATCATAGACTCATACAGTTGTACAAAATAACACAGAAAGATCTGTGTAAATTTTACCCCGTTTACCACAATGGTAACAACAATTCACAATCTTAATTCAAATGCCCCCAGTTTCACTTGGACCCACTTGTGTGTGTGTGTTTAGTTCTATACAATGTTAGCATGTGTGTGTGTATCTGTCACCACAGGCAAGATACACAGGCTCCCCTTTTATGTTGTCCTTTGATGATAGTTTTTATTTTCTAATTTGCATGACAAATATGATTCTGCCTTGCCAGATTTTCCTTCTTTTTTCCTGCTTCACAAATAGACAACTTAGGCAGAAAATAGGCCATTCCTTTGTGTGGGTCTTCAATAGCTCTTACCTTAACTATTTGCAATAATAGCTTTGCAATTGGTCTCTCTAATAATGACCTCTTATTCTTCTCTGATCTGTATTGCCAAAGTTATGGTTCTAAATACAAGTCCAGGGATGCCTGGGTGGCTCAGTTGGTTAAGCATCTGCCTTCGTCTCAAGTCATGATCTCAGGGTCCTGGGATCGAGTGCCGCCTTGGGCTCCTTGCTCGGCAAGAAGCCTGCTTCTCCCTCTGCCTGCCACTCCCCCTGCTTGTGCTCTCTCTCTCTGACAAATAAATAAATAAAGTCTTAAATAAATAAATAAATAAATTCCAATCAAATCTACTGTCCTAAAACCTGCAATGGCTCTTTGATGTCACATGACAAAATAACGCCTTACAAAGTCCATCTTAATCTGAATTCATCCTTTTTTCTAGCCATACCTCCCACTATCCACGGTCATGAACCCCATACATTATGACTTTGAACTACTCACCAGGCCCACAACACACCAAGTATTTTTATACCTTCTGCTCCCGCCCTTCAACTTTTCTTTCAAAATCAAGCCCAAGTTTTTATCTTTCCTGGAGAATCTTCCCTAACTCACCAAGGCAGATCTGGTTGCATACTCTTGTCTGCTTTCTGAAACTTTTTATGTATACATGTGTGTTCCCATGTTTCCTTCTCCCCGAACACACACTACACTGGATTATTAGTCACTACAGGCAGTGTCCTTGTTTTTGTATACTCCTGGCTTGGATAATGACTAGCAGGGCAAGGACAGTCAATAAATATTTGTTTGATAGAATGAAGTGAAAGGAAAGAAGCAAAGAAGAAAGCTAGTGAGGGAGGGAGAAAGGAAAGAAAAAAGTCATTGAAAACAAACTGGAAGTCATAACACTTTATTAAGTGATCCTTTTTTGAAGACAATTGCATCAATTCTACATTTGTCTATGTGAGAAAATTTGACAATCTACTCTATGCAAGAAGATTTTTGGATATGGTTTAGATCTTGTTTGGATATTTGTTTAGATATTATTTTTCCTCATCTGTGAAGCAACTTGTTGGTAAAAATAAATATTGAAATCTGAGATCATAAGAAATAAGGAAAATAAATTATATATTATTTGGAGACAATTGCAGTGTCCATTATTGGGAGAATAGTGAAATGTGGTGGATGCATATCAGAATATTATGCAGCAGAATGTCAAATGTAATATGGCAACAGGGATAGATCTGTGAAATGCAGTGCTTGCAAAATAAAACCACAATTAGATATTATTACACACCTATTAGAATTGCTCAAATTAAAACAAAACAAAACACCTGGCTGATGGTACAATATACTAGTAAAGATGTAGAACAGCAAGAATTCTCATTCATTGTTGATCTGAATACAAAATGGTACAGTCATTTTGGAAGATAGTTTGGCAGTTCCTTTTAAAGTTAAATATACACTTACTGTATGACCCAGCAGTGTCGCTCCTGGCTATTTACCCAAGTGAACTGGAAACTTATGTTCACACACACACACACACACACACACAAACACACACACCTGGAGGTGAACATTTATGACAACTTATTCCTAATTGCCAAAAACTGTAAGCAATGAAGATATTGTCCACAGGTGAATAGATAAATAAACAATGTACAATGGAATACTACTCAGAAATAAAAAGGAACAAGCTACTAATATACTCAACAACATGGATGAATCTCAAATACATTTTTGCCAAGTGAAAGAAACCATAATCAAAAGGCTATATATTATATAATTTCATTTCTATGACATATGGGAGAGGCAACATTAAAGGGATAGAAGACACATCAGTGCTTGCCAGGGGTTCAGGAGGGGTGAAGACTTGACTCCAAAGGTGCTACAGAGGAAGAGACTTTTTAGGGTACTAGAACTGTTCTATACTCTATCAGTAGTGAATACTTACAGACTTTATACATTTCTCAAAATCATTTATTGTATTCACATTTTAAAAAGTCAACCAGGGGCGCCTGGGTGGCTCAGTCGTTAAGCGTCTGCCTTCGGCTCGGGTCATGGTCCCAGCGTCCTGGGATTGAGCCCTGCTTCGGGCTCCCTGCTTGGAGGGAAGCCTGCTTCTCCCTCTCCCATTCCCCCTGCTTGTGTTCCCTCTCACACTGTCTCTTTCTCTCTGTCAAATAAATAAATAAAATCTTAAAAAAAAAAAAAAAAAGTCAACCAGGATGTTGAGGGATCCTAGGATGGAATTCAGTCTGATAAATTAATCTAATTGTATTACAAATATATAATATAACCCCATTAGAGGTATAGGTAAAAAAGGAACTTATTTTAGAAAACAGTATTTTGACTAAATACTATAAGGCTAAAGGCAAAAGCAGCTATACATAAACCCTGTATTCTATTTGGTAAATTTGTTTCTCATAGAGGTGAGTATTAGAAGTTCTAAAACTAATCTGTCTGTATACCGGGTATTTGTATTCACTTGCCAGGGCTGCCATAACAAAGTACCAACCTGGGTGGCTTAAGCAACAGAGATTTACTGTCTCACAGTTTGGGAGACTAGAAGTCTGAAATCAAGATTTTGGTAGAGTTGGTCCCTTCTGAGTGCTATGAGGAAAGGATCTGTTCCAGGCCTTTCTCTTTGGCTTGTAGATGGCCTTCTTTGACCAAGATCTTCATATTGTCTTCTCTCTATGCGTGTGTTCGTGTCCAAATTCCCCCTTTTTATAAGGACACCAGTCAAACTGGATGAGGGCTCATTCTAATGACCTCATTTTACCTTGCTTTCCTCTTACCTCTGTAAAGACTATCTCCAAATAAGGTCACATTATGAGGTACTAGGGGTTAGGACTTCAACATATGAACTTTGGGAGGGCACAATTTAACGTGCAGTACCAGGGTCAAACAAATAAGTAAATAATTGTAGATAATGGGAGCAGATCTCTCATTATCAGAGGGAAAAAATCACAAATAAGCAAGGAGAGAAGGCTAAAATGAGCCCTGCAGTACTGGATTGGGGCTAGAAATATCAATATGAATTCATGTTTATAGATAGATAGATGATAGATAGATAGATAGATAGATAGATAGATAGATGTGTGCATACATAGGTTTAGTATATATACATATATTTCCTAGCTCTGTCCATTGAGAGGGCCTAGAAGTAGTGACATTCTAGTAAAATAAGCATGCCCATCACCCAGATTTTGATTTCTAATTACCATTTTTTCCAAGAGAAGGAGATATAGCTGATTCTAGGGCTGGAGGAGGGAAAATACAAGGTAAGTCTAGAACATCTTATATTACTGTAAGTTTGAATAAACATAAAAGTGATGGGGGCATATCACAAGGACACAGAAGTCAATCTGAAAGAGCTCCCAATGGCCCCCAATGGCCAAAGCTGGAATAATTCAGTAGCAAAATAATGATAGGATTGGATTATAACCCAAGGAATAAAATAAATATCCATGAGTCCATATTGATATAAAGATTATTGAGTGTGGAGGCGCCTGGGTGGCTCAGTGGGTTAAGCATCTGAGTTTTGATTTCAGCTCAGGTCATGATCTCAGGGTTGTGAGATCGAGCCCTACATGGGGCTCTGCGCTGGCTGTGGGGCCTGCTTAAGATTCTCTCTCTCCCTCCCCTTCTGCCATACCCTCCCTTCAAAAAAAAATTATTGGATGCAAAATAAATAGTGGAGAAGGGACAAATCCTCCTTATAGAAGAATCCAAAGAATATGTGTAGATATCCCCCACTCCAGGAGGTGAAGGTTACTTCCCTCCCCCTTGGCTGAGGATTGGATTTAATGATTCACTTCCAAAGAAGAGTAAGGAAAGGGAAAAATATTAGCTTTATAGTAGAGAAACCTGACAAATATCACTTTAACTAAAATGATCAAGGTTAACATCATCAGTTATGAGTCATGTTAATATCAAGTACTCCCTGATAGGATGAAGCAGGAATTAATATTAAATAGATATATATTAAACACATTATAATGGGGAGGTAGAAGGGAATAAAATGTAGTATAGAAGTAAAAGGGAATCAATTTATTGACCTAGAAAGGCCTTATCTGGGAGTTAGGAGGAGTTACAAGATAAGTTTTAAAAAGAAAAAAAAGACAAAAAAATAAGACGTGGAATGTGGCTATGCATCTTTTGCCAATACTAGACATTCAATATCTTTCATTTCTCAATATTTTATCTCTGCAGAATCAAACTGTGATTCATATTTTGAAAAGTTAGTTCTTGAAGCTAGAAGAAGCAAAGAGCAGTAAAATTAGATTTTCGTCAGTTGTAGCAGAGTAAATTTGAACAACTGCGGGACACTGGAGATAAAATATGGAAAAAAATTAAGGAAAAATCAAGTCAACAGTAACAATAATAGTAATCGCTAACCTTTACTGAGTGTCTTCTATGTGCCCCATACTGTCCTGTAAAGATTTACAACTCTTAGCTCATTTAATCCTCACAACAACCCTATAAGATACCACTCTATTTATCCCTATGTTCTAGATGAGGAAATTCAGGTCCAGAGACATCCAGGATCTGTCCCAAGGCCACACAGCCCTTAAGTGGCAGGGTCTGGATTTACATCTGCAGAGCCTGGCACCAGAGTCCGAGCCTGTAATTACCTCTTTTCTAGTTAATTGCATAAGATGTCCCAGAATTCAAGGAATTCACTCTGAAAGAAACAGACAAATAACCAAGCAGCTACAATTCAATTGTAAGTGGTAATAATAGAGAAGTAGGTACCAGAAAAGATGTCACAGAAGTGACATCTGAAACCAAATCTTGAAGGGGAGGTAAGAATTTGCTGTGTGATAAGAGCAGGACAGTATTTCTGGCAAGAGAACAACCATGTCGAAGATGTTTTGGTCTAGTTGTTCAAGGTCATTTGAGAAATAGAGTTATGGAATACAAAAGCACTCAAACAATGACTTCCACCTTTGAGTATGGATTTCATATACAGAAAAACTCCAGCCAAGTCATGTAATGTGTTGGTACCAAGTATTTGTCCATTCAATTTGGGCCTATCACTCTCACATACTTCAGGTGTCAAACTGAACCTCTATTTAACTCCAGAAACGAGACTTCTTAGTAATGAAGAAGGTGCATTTACATAGTCTCAAGCATCAAGGTTGTATTCTTTACAGGTCATGAACCAGATTAAATCTATTTTCCAAAATCTTATAAAACAATCTCTTTTAAAAGCAGTTTTGAAAAATAGGTCACAAAAATCCAAGAGAGAGTAACAAACAGTCAGGGCTGAGGCAGCAGACACTATGGCTCCTCCATATGTGTTGGGCATTGTTCTCAGTTGCCTTCATGCTTTAGCTCATTTATCTCTCACAACAGCCCTGTGAGGTAGCTACTTATTAGCACTATTTTATAGATGAGATCACTGAGATACAGAGAGGGTAAGTAACTTCGGCAAAGTTGCAATTAATCTGGTAACTGGTAGAGCCAGGATTCAATAAAATCCGGTAATTCCAGCCTGAATAGAAAAGAGGGATGCTATCTGGTTCTTGAATCCATTTCTTAATACAACAAATGGTCTAGTATGACCAGATCAGTGGTCACCAACTCGAACATCCGCCGTTGCCAGGCCAGGGATGGATCATGTGAAGTCAGCCAGGAGTGGAAGGGACTGTGCGCAACAGGAGCCCAGAGGCAGCTACTCCTCGGCTCCAGCCAGTTGTTGCCCCACGGCTTCGGTATTATCAGATTTTCCAACTGGTCCAGAGAAACCAACTTTCATATGAAATCTGCCAATGTGGGAGCAGGAGTGCACAAACTGAGTTTAGTTCTGCACATTCTGTGTTTGAGATAGCTCTGATGGCTCCGGCAGTTAGGAATTCAAATGGGTAGTTCAGGAGAATCGTGTGGGAGGCAAGTATGGATTTAGAAATCTTCAACACAAGGCACGCAGATGCGGATGCCCGTGGAAAAGGTAGATAAGAGGACCAGGAACTCCAGCATTTAAAAAGTTGGCAGAAGATAAAGGGTCAGCAAGAAAGACCTGTAGTAGGAGGAATGGCAGAGGAGACTAGTATCTGAGATGCCAAAGGAGGAAGGGCAATCAGGCAATATCTCTCAATCTAATCTTGTCAAGAGTCAGTGTACTGATTTCCTTCAGTAGAAGGTATCTCAGACATCAGTAAGAAGAGATACTATTACTAAGTTCAAAGAATAATTTTTTAAGGCCCAAGTGGGCTATGACTTTCTTGTATCAAAAATTAGCGCTAGAGGGGCACCTGGGTGGCTCAGTCGTTAAGCGTCTGTCTTCGGCTCAGGTCATGATCCCAGGGTCCTGGGATCGAGTCCCACATCGGGCTCCCTCCTCGAGGGGAAGCCTGCTTCTCCCTCTCCCACTCCCGCTGCTGATGTTCCTGCTCTCGCTATCTCTGTCTCTGTCAAATAAATAAATAAAATCTTTAAAAAAAAAAAAAAATTAGCGCTAGAGGAGCATCCCAGCACTTTCCTACTGCGAACCACTTCGATGGCTCTAATTTAAAAGGCAGAGTATTTTACTTCCATTTTTTCCCCCAATTTCTGTGATATTTTGTTAGCATACTAATTATAGTTCTGTTTCTTTGGGTATTCTTTCTCTGTATCCGGTATGCTCTTAAGACATTTTGAAACTTCTGAAATTCCAGATTTCAGCAGAACCACCAATAACAAAAACTGTGATTTTGTGGGAAAGCAATACCCATTTAGATTTAACAATTACATAAAAGCATTTTTCACACTTACAAGTTAAAACTTGGTTCACACATCACAAATTATTTATAACTTTGCTCAGACATAATTTTACAGTGAATTTAGGACCCCTTTGTCTATGAACAAAGAAAGTAAAGGAACCTGTCTACTTGGGTTTCCAGGGAGCCAGTAAATAAAACCCATTTTCCCTGCCTGAGTTAGAACCAATTGAAAGAGAGATGGAAGAGGCAAGCAAGTGGACATCAAAATAGTTCCCTTCTTACAGAGAAGGTAGGCTGGAGAACATAGTTTTATATCTGCAGCAGATGGCTGGCTCTGCTCACACTTCACCTCTGACTAACACAGGCCTCCCTGGCAGTCACAGGCCCTTCCATACCTTTAGCAAGGCAGAATGCAGACCTGGCATGACAAGTTCTGAAGAAAATGGAGCCCAAGAGGGGACTGGGCTTGGCTTGCCCAGTACTTCCTCCCAGACTCCCCAGTCAGATAGATCACTCCTTCTGCCCTGGGGATAAACAATCCAGAGGAAAGAGCAAACCAAGTTTTTCTGGTGGAGGTTCTTCCACACTGAAGCCTGAGGCCAGAGAAATGGAAGCCACTCGTAATACTCCCTACTGCCTTACCTCCTTTCAAGTTCATCCTACAAAGCATCTCCTGTTATCCTCACACAGCTAGCAAATGACTAAACCAGGACCCAGAGCATATGATTTCAGAACAGCGACCTTCATATACCCTGGGAGGCTATGCCTCAGAGGTCTGTGGTTAAAAGGAACAATCCTGTTTAAATTCATTGGGTGGGCAGTTAGGGAAGAGACAATAATGAAATAGCCCAAAAAGGCACTGTGCGGGGATTCAGAAGACCTCAAATATGGTTGCAACAATGTTAGCAACTAGTTGCTTGGCCATGGTCAAGTCACTACATTCTTTATAAGCTTAGATTCTTCATCTGTAAAACCAGTTCAGCAAGTCCTGCCTTTCTACCAACCTGGAGGATCAAATAAGGTATCTCATAAAAATATTTTAAACAAGCATCATGCTATGTTAAAAGATATAGTAGTTACTTGGGATAAAGTTATTATTTCAACAATATTACATAGAATAGGAAAACCAGACTGGTTTTCTGAATGTTTGCATTTGAAAAGCAGATGCTGTAGAGGCAGGCAGAGGTAGATTTAAATCCCAGAGTCCTCTATACACTAACTGAGTAAACCTGGACAAGTAATTTAATCTTTCTGAATCTTGAAGGGGATCAGAATATGCTACCCCCAAATACTCCACTTTGACATAGGGATTATTTTGAGTAAAAGGCAATTGAAAGCAAAGCCAACAGACGCAGGAAGAGTCCCCTGCCCTTCCCTGATTGCCTACAATCCAGGATATAAACTTCCCTTTGAGGAAGGTGCCCCCCCTGCATCAGTGAGAGGAGAATGGCTCCTATCATCAGAGATGGGGAGCTCATACCAAGATGAGTTTGCATAAACAGACCTTACTAAAATAGCCCTTATCTTCCATTATTTTCCCTACATATTTCCCCACAATTTATCATCCCTTGAAGCCAAAATTCTCTTCCCTTAGTTAAGAAGGGTATAAAAGTTCCCAAGTATAACTGCTTCTTTGAGAGTTTTGCTGTAAACTCCTGTGCATGTAAATATTAATAAAAATTGTCTGCATTTTCACCTGTTAATCTGTCTTTTTTTAGTTTAATTCACAGGCCACCATGTACTGAACCTAAGAGAGTAAAGTTTTTCCTCCCCGACAAAAGTTTTGCCTCTTTGTCTGCATATATGAATGCTTATATCCTTTTTACCTAATAGGGTTTTGTGAGGGCTATATAAAGGGCCTATCAATTTACTTGATAAGTGTTAGTTTTCTTCCTTTTTTCTTGTTCTAATCTAAAGATGGACCTTACCTACAACAGGCTTTATCTTTTAATCAAGTGAATTTTATGTGTATAAATCATTTGACTGAACTGTTAAAAAATTCACTTTTTGAGTAGTTTTTTTTTTAAATGTCGGATTGGTGCGCTAATTAAATAAACACAATTCCATGATTCAGCATTGTAGAAGAAATTAGCAGCCATCCTTGATACTCCTAAGTAGTTTTCTTGAGTATCTGAATTTTAAAATATTAGTTCTTATCAAAATAATTTACCTGTGTAGCAAGAAGTCTGCTTCTATTAGTTTCTAGCATCAGCACATAAATATACATTCATCATTAATTTACTCAATTAGCAAAGCTTTATTAAGCAATTGCTATGTCTAGATGTTGGATTTTGTAATGTTGAGAACATGATGTTATGATCTAGTTGGGGATATAGCCCAAATAAATATAATAAAAGGAAGACTATACTATAACAAGGAACAATAATCTGTGAAAGTTGCATAACCTAATGCCTTAATTCTCTCATCTGTAAAATGGAAATAAAAACTTTTGATCCCACAGGACTGTTAAAATCATTATATAAGATAATGAAGCTAAAATTAGAAGAATGATCCCCACACTCACAGCCCAGTCAGCCTGGGAAGGAAAATATCCCTTGGTGGAGACTATTATTTACCCACTAAAATTCATTCTCCTTTCCTTTCTAGGTACATGGCTGCCCTCCTAGACTAAATTCCTTAGCCTTCTGCACAAGATGAGACATAGTAAGAGACACAGGAAGACCAAGACAGAGAGAGAGAGAGAGAAAGAGAAAGAGAGGAGAAACAGAGAGACTCCAGATCCAATAGTTACTTTCTGGATAATTGGACAAAAATGTAAAGAGGAGGATCTAGAATTCATTCTGATGGGAAACCTCACAAGGTAACAGATGTGGAGTGTGCACACATATTCTGGCTGTCCTTTAGAACTTGGGTTGCTGGGTGATTCTCTGGGGACACCACTATAGGCTGAATGTTTGTGTCCCTTTGAAATTTATATGTTGAAACCTAACCCCTCATGTGATGGTATTTGGAGGTGGGGCTTTTGGGAGGTGATTAGGTCATGAGGATGGAGCTCTCATGAATGAGATTAATGCCCTTATAAAAATGACTCCAGAGAGATGCCTCACCCCCTCTGTCATGTGAGGACACAGAAATAAAATGGCAGCCTATGAAGCAGGAAGCTAGTTCTCATCAGACACTGAATCTGGTGGCACCCTCTCTTGGACTTCTCAGTCTCCAGAACTGTGAGAAATGAATGTTTGTTGTTGAAGCCACATGGCATATGGCATTTTTGTTATAGTAGCCTAAACAGACTAAGACAGCCACCAACCCAACCCGCAGACATACACACAGTTCTGTAGGACTTGGAGTGACAAAGGTTACCATGGGCAGCCCTGAAGCAATGCCTGAATGCTACTCTATAGTAAATAAGTCAAACTCAGGGGAAGGATTAAGGATGCTGGGGCAGGTTGTGTGGATAAAGAAAGAGTATGCAGATAGATAAACCTAAGAAAAGGGAAACCAGGTGAGTAACCAGAGATACCTATAGAGTCTAGAGCTGCCTCATCCAATGCAGCAGCTACTACTTCAGGTAGCTATTGAGCACCAAAATGTGGCTAGGCTGAATTAAGATGTGCTTTAAATGTGAAAATACACATCAGATTCCAAAGACAACACAAAGAAAGAATTGAAGATGCTTCATTAATATTTTTGAATGCTAATTACATGTTGAAATGATAATATTTTGGCTATATTGGGTTGAATAAATGTATTATTCTGTATTACCTGTTTCTTTTTACTTTTTAAAATGTGACTACTAAAAACTTTAAAATCACGTTTGTGGCTTGCATTGTGTTTCTCTTGGGCAGTACTGCACTAGACCGTGGGTCGGTAAATTTTAGTTCACAGGCCAAACCTAGCCCAAACCCTATTTTTGTAAATAAAGTTTTATAGGAACACAGCCAAGTCTATTTGTTTGCATAACATTTATGGCTGTTTTCCCCGCAATAGCAGGGTTGAGTTGTTGCAAAAGAGGCAAACTCTTCAAAGCCTAAACTATTTACTCTATGGCCATTTACAGAAAAAGTTCTCCAACCTCTGGTCTAGACTATGGGAAAAGTTTTATTTAGCATACAGTTTAAAATTATTTCCTCTTGACTCCTATAATTTCTTTTAGTAACACCAACTTTAACTAAAACCTGAAACAACTATATAGGCTGTGATGGAATGTAGGGAAAAAATAAAGTCAAGACCATAGAAAACGTGATTCCCATCCCCTATTCATCTTTCTGCAGACATTTGTGCAGAGGCAGCTGTACCCTATCAAGGAATTTTAGGTGGAGACCAAGATCAAAGTGTGTGTGTGTGTGTGTGTGCGCGTCCCCAGATGGTGTGAGTCCTGTTTGAACTGAAAATGATAGGGAGTGACCCCATGCTGACAGAGTTCAAAAGAAAAACCTCAAACGCAAACTTTTCTATTCTTTATAGTAGGGGCCTCAGCGTGGCTAGTAATCGGGGGGGGGGGGGGGGGCAGATGTGCTCTTTGCTAGCATTACCCACCATACACAGTGCACAATAGTACACCAATGCAACACCTGGTTAAAGGGCGGAGCAATGTGCGTCGGTAACGCTGGTTCCGCCACTAACTAGCAATCCTGCTCAAGGTCCGTGAAGATGAAATGAAATCATGCTTGAGTGCTGTGCACGGTGCCTGGCACATATCAAACATTTAGAAGCTTATCACTGTTTTATAAACAAAATACAGGTCAATTTAGAGAGACAGTAGAAATAATCTTAATTTTAAAAAGTGGTAAGAGTTTTAGAGAAACCTGGAAAGGCAATAAGGAGAAAATACAATTTGGTTTTTGTTCCTAAATTCTATCTGACTTAAATTAAATGAGGCTGTTTAATAAGAAATGGTTTCTTTGCTAATGGCCTGTGCTTTTGATCCTATCTTCCCGTCCTCTTGCCTGCAACACCTAGGTCTGCAGAAGGGATGGGATGATGAGGACTAGCCCTACATGAAATTGAAATGCTGCTTTAGATTTGCCAAATGATTTCCACTTGTGAAATTCTCCCTCTCCTCCACCAGTCTACTGCAAGAGGCTATTCCATTTCTGCTGAGCCCAAAATCTATCACCATCCCCCATCCCTAGAATTACTCTTAAGAGTTGAACCAAATAATTGACTCCAGGAGGCCACAGCTACAGTACTTCTAAGGAGAAGAAAAGGAGGAGGCCGGATATTTATTTTGGTGGGTATGTTTTGGATTTGGGGGGAGGTTGTTTCCCTGCTATTGGAACTTGATTTGTTCCCTCTTCCCTGAGGCTTGGGCTATTGCTATTGCCTGTGTGTGTGTATGTGTGTGCATGTGTCCACCACCATTAGAACCGTGCAGGCATAGTTTGTTTCAATCTTCTAGGCAGGTATAAAATGCAGTCTTCTGTCCTGAGTGGTGAAGGGGTGCTCAGCTCTGACATTCTGCTTTTCTGACCCAGTTCATGAAAAATATTGCCCCCATAACCCATCAGGTTCCCTATGTTTATGAATTCTGAATCCTACCTCTCAGGAGCCAATGAGAAAAGCTCTCCTAGAATCTTCCGAGATTCAGAACTGTAAAATTAATACCCTAAGTAAGCTTTGCATTTGACCGCAGTACTCACATGGTCCCTTATCTGACAATATTCTTTCTTTCTTTTTTTTTTTTAAGATTTTATTTATTACTTTGAGAGAGGGAGAGAGAGAACACAAGCAGGGGGAGAGGCAGAGAGAGAGAGAGAGAAAGAGAGAAAAAGAGAAGCAGACTCCCCACTAAGCAGGAAGCCTGACGTGGGGCTCCATCCCAGGACCCTGGGATCATGACCTGAGCCGAAGGCAGACGCTTAACCGACTGAGCCACCCAGGCGCCCTTGACAATATTCTTTCTACCCAAAGTTCCCAATCCTGTGTCCCTTTCTTGCATTCTCCAAAAGAAGGTTAAATGAAAATAGACTCTGTCTAGGTTTTGGGTAAACTCCCGAGCTCTGAGGATTTTCTGCTATTACGTTCAGGCTTTTCGGAGAAGAGTTTTTATCCCTTTTTTGTGATACCTCGGTATATTGGCTGATGCCAGCCCACCTTTCCAGGGTAGACATGAAGGAAATCCTGGCCATCCAATCTCTATGTTGGAGAGCTTGAAAAACAGATATCATTAAAAAGAGTTTTTCAACCTGGTTATAAATAATTAGCAGTTGAAACTATTAAAACCTTTTTCTCGATCTCTTTTTTAAAAACACTGCATTAGATAATAATGGCAAACATTTATTGAGCTTACCATGTGCCAGGCACTGTTACAAATACTTCATATATGTCTACCTGATTTCCACAGCCCTTTGAGCTGACTACCATTATTATCACTCTCCCTTTACAGATGAAGAAACTGAGGCATAAAGAGGTTAAGTTGTTTGCTCAAGGTCACACAGCTACTAAGTGTGAGAATCTGGCTCAAGAATCTAAAGTGGCTAAGCTTGAATTCTTATTTTCCCCTTACCAGCCAAATCATTTGGGAAAAGTCAATGAATCACTCTTAGCTTCACACCTGCATTTTGAAAACAATACCTATCTCATAGAAGTGTTATGTAGATTAAAAAAATATATAAAACCTAGAATAGGTTTTCATAGAGACCCTGGAAACATAGCATTATTTTTGGAATGAGAAACTATTCTCAGCTGTCCAGACAAAATCATTTGTGGCATGACATCTGCAAGAGGAATTACAAAAGTATACATTTCCATTGATAGCTGGACAACTCTACCACCATAGAATGATGTTGGTATTTTGTAAAGTTCTAGGCACCATCCCAAATTTACAGCCAGTAATTTTAATCATTCTAGAGTAGTACAGTCCAATAAAACTTCCTGCAATGGGAATGTTCCATATCTGTACTGTTCAATATGGCAGCCATTAGCCACAGAGTAGCTCTTGAACACTTGAAATATGGCTAGTGTGATAGAGGAACTGACATTGTAATTTTATTTAATTTTAACTCATTTTAATTACTTTTAATGTAGATAGCCACCTGTGGCTGGTGGTTATTAAATTAGACACCAGAGCTCTAGATGATCTAATCAACTACTTTCATCTGAAGAAAAACGCCAGCAAAGTCTCTAGGTATTAGAATTTTTTTAAAAGATTTTATTTATTTATTTGAGGGAGAGAGAGAAAGAGAGAGGGAGCATGAGCAGGAGGTGGGGCAGAGGGAGAGGAAGAAGCAGACTCCTCGCTGAGCAGGGAGCCTGACATGGGGCTCAATCCCAGGACCCTGAGATCATGACCTGAGGCGAAGGCAGACACTTAACCGACTGAGCCACCCAGGTGCCCTATAGAATTTTTCATTTTCTGTCCTAAATGCAGGATAGGAAATAAAATTATGTAACTGTTTATTCTAATGAACTATACAGGTATGGAATCAAGGTGTGATCTGTTCTCACTCCTCAACTGTAGATCGATCAGTGCTTTGAACTATCTCAGCTTTCCTCCATAATCTGTTTGCAAATCTAAGAAACATGTATTCCTTTATCATCACTATAATGCTTTATTCCATCATACTGAGAATATAGGTAGGAATAAAAACTGTATCCTAGACCCATTTCATTGTAATGATTTATAGGTGATTTGAATAAATACTTTCCTACTATAGAAAACAGAAAGATGAGCATTCCTCTACACCATTGATATTATTCTGTTTCTTGTAGCAAAAGCCATCCTAAGAAATGATCACACACCTAGTGGGTAGTTGATGTCAAAGGTCTTTGGTGGCCTTAACCCTGGAAGTCAAAGAGCTGTAGCTGTAGGCAGTTGCAACACTTTAGCAGAACCCTTGGGCAGACTCAAAAATATCTAAACTCATTCAGTGGTTTGGGAGTTGCAGCTTTTGCCTGACTGATTTGGCAGTCCAGGATGCCATGTGTTCTGCTGCTCTCTTTTTATGTGGCATAAGACGTAGGACTCTCAGTCAAGTACTTACTGACATTTTTGATAAGAGTTTGGTAATATCCACAAGCACACCTGCTATCTGCACTTCTAATCAGCTGAGTGAAAATTCTGTCTGGGTAAGAATATGAGTTGGGATCTTTTTCATGGCAGAACAAATTTGCTCCCTACAAGCTGGTATCTAAAATATGACTCTCCCTGTAACCATCAACATAAAATTTCTTCATTTCCCACATTTACTAGAAAAATTCAGTCAAGGATTAATTGAGATTTGTCACTTCATAATGCTTACTTAAGCTTCTGAGACTGGGAGAAACTGTTTTATCATTATGGTCACTATTGATTCTTTTAGATTCCCCTAGTTTTGCTTTAATACTGTTAGCTAATAATACTTGCTGTCATTTATTGAGCATTTACTCTTTGTCAGAATTGCATAAATTATCTTATTTAATTCACAAACAAATTTATGAATAGGGAATAGTGTCACATCTCACAGATACAGAAACCACGGCTCAGAGGAAGTGAGTAAATTGCCCAGATCACACAGCTCATGTATAGGATACAGCCAGCATGCAAAACCAGATCTTTCTTCTTGTTTTCTTTCTTTCTTTTCTTTCTTTCTTTCAGAGAGAGAGCGCATGCACAAGGGGTGGGGAGAGGCAGAGGGATAGAGAGAATCTTAAGCAGGCTGCAAGCCTTAAGTAGAGCCCACCACGTGGCTCAATCTCATGACCCTGAGATCATGACCTGAGTTGAAATCTAAAGTTGGATACTTAACTCATTGAGCCACCTAAGTGCCCCTAAACCCAGATCTTTCTGACTCCAGTGTTTGAACAATTAAATACCAAACTGTATTTTGTCTTGATTAACTGATATCAATGTCCCTGGGCCATGTAATCTGTTATCTACAAAAACATTCTCATTAGTTAAATGTAATGTAAACTTTCAGGAAGTGTCCATGAAATAATTCATTCCAAAGCATTTGCTTGTTCTGCAAAACCAGAGATGTGGTCATTTCTGTTACTTGGTGTCTTTGAGTTCAATTCAAGGAAAATGGTTTTGTCATGTACATGCTATTTTTAGTTAGAACAAAAGCCCAATATATGTCATTTGGGCCTTAACTGCCAAGAAACTTTGCCAAATTCATTGCTTAGCTATCTCAGTGAACTTATCTCAGGTGCCTAACAATATCATTTGTTTACTCAATATATAATTATTGTATTTATGACACCTATTGTGTGTCAGGGGCTATAACCACATTGGGGATGCAAAATATGGTGGTAAAGTTGACCGTAAGTTCCTCAGGTAGCCCACAGTTGAATAGGGAAGAAAGAGCTTACATAAACAACAACACAAATAAATAATTATAGTTGTGACAAGAGCCACAAAAGGTAAATGAATGATGCCAGTCAATAGACCTAGCTTAATGGGCTAGTTAATAAGAGGAACCTCTAAAAGTAAATTTTGTGGTCATTGGTCAGCAATTCCATTATGCATTATTTCATTGTATATAATTTAATAATAAATACATTAGAAAAATCACAAGAATAAATAAGAGGCATAAACATTCTTCTTACTTATCTAACAATTATTCTTGCATTTATTTTTCTTTCAGTAAAACTCCAATTTTAAAAATTCTTCTGGAATGTATACAAAGCAGTTTGCAATAATAAAAATGGAAACTGAGTTGCAATGATGTCATTGCTTTTGGTACCTGCATTAATAATTTGGAGAAGACAAAGATTAATAGGGTCTTAGCCTTCTGTTCAGAAGTTAAGAATGACAAACAAAGATCATGCCTTTGTGAAATAATTAATTCTTACTTCAGATACTTATATCCAAAAGATGACTAAGAAAAACCAGCATTTTCTTCCTTTGAAGGCTTTAGTCCACTATCATAATTAAGAACTGAGATAAAAAATATCCTGGGTTAAGAGTCCCAGAAATCAATTTAGGACATTCCTTTCTACTTAGAGCTTGCCTGAAAAAGGGTAATGTAAATTAATCTTTGCATGGGTCAGCCAACGATCAGCAGATGTGGTTGTTAGCACATAACCAGAGTAACAAGACATTTGGACCCAAAGAAGACTCCCATGCTTTTAACAACATTGCTTTCACTGCTCATGCCTTGGTATGTTCTGCAGAATTTAAAGAAGCTGAGTTTGCTAATTTATCTTTCCTGGTATTTTCCGCCTGTGTTTTTCTTATGTTCAGAAGTGGAGAAAGGAAGATGCTGTAAAACAGAATAGCTCTGAGTTACAGCCTCCATGGACTTTCTCTTCAGAAGAGCCAACCCTTCCACTCAGTAACCCAGAATCATCTCATGCCTGCCCCTCACTGCCAGACCCACCTGCCTGAAATACCACCAGAAATGCATTTGCTTTATGAGGTTTCCTTTTTGAAAATAAAAGCATCTCTGGAAAGTTTCTTCCTAGCATGTAAGATCAGATACACTAACATAATGGTTAAGTGTTTATTTTAATTCCAGTATAGTTAACCTACAGTGTTATATTCGTTTCAGTAAGATATAGTGAGTCAACAACCCTATGCATATACAACCTCAGTGTTCATCACAAGTGTCATATTGGGAATTTTGATGACTAGGGATTGGAAAATAGGGGATTTTGGAGCATGGAGCACCTTGGACTGTAGATTGGCCAGGGCAAAGAATGCAGGACAACACGTGTATCCTGGTGATTTTGAGAGAGGTGCTCAGAGAGTTGAGAAGGGATACAGAAGGAAGGTGGAAGGTGGGTGACAACACAAAGCAAAAGATATTTGTTTAAATGAGTTACTTTATGTACAGCATTTAGAATAGTGGCTAGGCAAATAATATGAAAATAGTAAGTACTTACTAATCATTGGTCCTAGGGCTTGTCAGTTCCCACAACAGGGAGAGATAGTTCCATTCTTTCTCCTTCTACCCCCTCATCCCTTAATATTACATGCCTGTTTTTCTAGAGCTCAGAGATATGACTTATACAATTCCTAATACAGTTTAGTTCCATGTTAGAGAGCTGGCCCTGAAACCCAAACAGTATTCATTCTATTGTGTTAATGGAAGAAATGTTTAGAGCACAGTAGGTTCCCAACCAATGTTTGTTTATGCAAAAACATGTTTAGTGTTGATGGGGTTCAAAACATGCTCTCCCAAAATATGGTGCCTTGACATATTGAATATTTTAAGTTGAAGGAATTCAAGAAACAGCAGGTACAAGAAGGACTCTCTGACCTTCCCCTAAAGAAGGTCATAAGACCCTCCTGTGAGAGGTGCCCTTCCTGTACCCAAAGGAAATGAGCATTCATTTCTCTAAGACCTAAGACAGACAGACAGACCCAGAGAGGTATCTGAATGAACAGGCCTTGCTAAGTTTCCCCAGTTTATTGGCTTATACCTTTAGCTCAGGCCCTGTGCTATCACATTTTCCCATGAATTTCCACCCTTCATCAAACCTAGTATAAAAACACTCAGATTTAATGTTTCATTATGAAGGCTTCCATGTCACATGAAAATTATATTAAATAAACTTGTATGCTTTTCTCTGGTTAATCTATCTTCTTTCAGTCTAATTTACAAGGCCCCAGCCAGAGAGCCTAGGAAGGTAGAGGGAAATTTTTTCCTCCCCAGTAATTTTCCAAACAACCAACATATATATTTTGGGAATAGTCGAAGGCTCCCTATGTGTTAGAGGCATTTTTATTTACCTCTTCAGGATTGAAAAAGAAGGGTCTGTGAGCACTTGCAACTGGTAACTGTGTTGAAATTTGTGGTTTTATTTGAATTAACAATATTTTCTATTGAAAGTGAAGAATTAAACATCCTCATCTTGGACAAGTTGGAGAAGGATACCTCTTGTCTAAAAATTGAATTAGAAAGGCTATTACAGGCAGTGTTGGGGTCCTGGGACAGAATCTGGAAAAAGAGACATGAATGAGTTAAATTACTCAGTGGAGGAAAATGAAAAGTGCCCACAGGTTTTGTTGCTGTTCCTGAGAGGGAGGGAGCAGAAAAGAGAAGGGTGCAAAGAGGAGAGAGGGGGTGCTGAGTAGTAAGGCTGGACCCCAAACTGTAAATAGACCTAACACCATTTCATGACCCTCCTGCCTGCCTGGGGGTAGACAAGAGTCAATGTTATTACAACCTATGGTGATTAATGGGTTGGGAGCGGTGCTTGGGGTAGGAATGGCCACCAACACCCAGAAGCCAAGGGATGACTAGGGATCTCATAGGTGGAACACACTCTTGGGTTTGTAATCAGTCACTGAGTCAAGTTTATAGACATGTGGCAAAGGTTGAGCATCAGAACAAGAGGTATAGTTAGTTTCATCTAAGAAGAGTGTCAGGACTTAGGAAACATTCAGGAAGTTCAGTAAATAATCATTGATTGATTAAGCTGGAAGAGAGCTCTATGCTGGGAATGTTAACCAGTGAGTGCTTTTATAATCCAAATTTAAGTGAGGTAAATGTGTTTACAAGGACAGTAGAAACAAAAGTATGGAACCAACTTAAAAACAAAAGATCTATCCTTTTCAATTTTCAAGATAGCTAAAAGTTCTCCTGTTAATAGGATTCTGAGTTCTCAAAATAAAAAAACACTTTAACAATATTTTCCGGCTGTTATTTCCAAATGAATAGGTTGCTGCTTTTCTCATAAAGTCAATAAATAGCTCTTTATATCATACCTATGGTGCTTCCACAATAAAGTTCCTTTTGCCATTTGGGCACTGTCTACCAAATCGACTTCTCAACAGTTTCTCTTCTGCCTTCTCCAGAGGTGAGTCTATCCAACCATTCTCTTTGCACTTGTCCTACACTTGTTCATAGTTCAATTTTGGTTCATGTCATGAATCATAAAAATGTCCTTGTTTTTCTCATTAGCAACCTCCCCTCTCCACCACATCTCAATCTGGTTTAAAAAAAAAAAAGCTCTCAAAAATTTGAAATTCTGCAGAGAGCAACCAAATAGGGCAGAAATCATCCAGGGAGACTTAGTTGTGGGAAGTAGACCATTTTGTTTTGTTTACATGATTTATATGTTGACATCACCTTAAGCAATAACAATTGTAAAATGTACTGCTTATAAATGGTGTTTAATGTTCCCGTGTCTTCCAGTCTCCTGAAGAATTCCTTCCTTATCCCTAGCCCAACACTTTAAGCCCTATTCCTCCCAGAATTAGGTCTTATTCTCTTTGCTTCCTGGTTCTCTTTTCACTTGCAAAGTATCTTTTTATTTAACCCTAACAAAATTCCAGGTAAGAAAGGAAAGGATGGAAAGGAAGGAAAGGAAAGAAAGAAGAAAGAAAGAAGAAAAAAAGGAAGAAAGAAAGAAGAAAAAAAGAAAGAAAGAAAGAAAGAAAGAAGAAAGAAAGAAAGAAGAAAGAGAAAGAAAGAAAGAAAGAAAGAAAGAAAGAAAGAAAGAAAGAAAGAAAGAAAGAAAGAAAGAAAGAAAGAAAGAAAGAAAGAAGGAAAGAAGAAACTTTGGAAATTTGGCTATCCTGAAAGGTAGATTCCATGGGGATACAACTAACAACTCTTTAATAAGGGCACATGTACATAGAACAGGAATTAGAAACCTGCAAATCTGAACAGAACAGGCTCTATCCAGCAACCAAAATGTCTTCAGCCAAATAAGTTTTCAGTCAGAGAGAATCAACGTTTAACAATTTATGTTCCAAAGAAAATGCATTGCAGCAACAAAGAATTTTTCCTCTCAGATTCTGAATGGAACCATAGAGAGATGATGACTGCCTATAAAATAAAAGCCCAAGGCACCACTAACCCATTTGTGTTGGTGGCCATAACTACTAGTTTGGTTCATGACACAATTGATTCAACTGTAGCAATTGCCTTCAACACTAAAGAGAACATAAATGAATAGATCAATCATGCCCCAGTCCAGTTTGCTCGCCACAGGACTCTAAAAATAAATAAATGTCACCGTAGAGAGCTTTAGAAGAAAAATGTTATCTACTAAAAAGGATACATTAGCCCTTTGTGTTTTTCCAAAGTCATTACTGAATGACTAGGGCAATTCATATGCCTCAGAACAGCACTGTTTACTTGTATTTTGATCCCTCAGCAGCATTTGGGTTTTAGTAGTTTTTTCTTAGAAGGGAGGGATAGCAAACAGCCTGTTTCAGAGTTTCCCAAAGTGTCCATTCTTATCTACTGTACACAAGAGGATGAGTATTGTATTTCTGGAGGTGGGGCAAGGAGGGCCTCTTAGGCCAATCTTGGAGACATAGGACCTCCAAATTATTTGATAAATAACCTTCAGTTCTGAGAGAGAAGGATTGGGGCAGGGTGGGAAATGAACTTTGACCAAGACCTATTGTGGATACCAGAGATAGAAAGAAAAGCCTTTTTAAAAATCACAATGAAGTGGAAACAGTCTTAGGATGAGCTGAAGGACAAGTATTTTGCCCATGAAGATCTTTATGGTTACCTTCTGTTCATAATCATTGATATCAGATTCCCATTTATGGTAGTAGTATACTTTCCTTTTTAAGTAAATATTTTAAACTTAAAAAGTGAATTGATTCAAGGTAAAATGCTTATTAGTATGATATTCAGATGTAACAAAGTTTCTAAAGCTGATGTGTGAATGGTTGATGTTTAGGAGCTGTTAGCTTAGAGAAGAGCCACTCCAGGACTGCCCTGGGAATCTTGAGCAATTTACTTACCTTCCCTGAACCTCATGATCCTCAACAATAAAATACTTGGATGAGAAACACAAATGTCTCAGGGCAACTGTGAAGAATAAATAATAGGTGCTCACTTAATAGTTAACCCCTTTCCTTCCCTTAGTAATATGTGGAAAAGCAGCAAACTCTCCTTACAGAATTCCCCTGCCTAGCTACTAGATGATAACGTGTCATCAGAGATTGTTCAGATTACTAGATAATTCTGTTTGCAAACCAACAGAGCCTATATTTGTAGTCCAACACATTACGTTTGCAGAGAAGGCAGAAAAATTAAGTATAACATAGCACTGTCTTGTCACTAAGCAGCGTATTCTAGGGCACTACGCTACAGTGTGACTGGTATGCAGGCCAGTTCTGGGCATTCCTGACCAAAACCCAGGACAACAGGATACACACACACACACACACACACACACACTCACACACCCCAGGGCAACAGGATATACGTGTGTTTGTGTGTGTATTTTGGGAGGAAGCAGAAATCTCTTTTAAAAATATAATTTTTGAGATGGAAGGAGAATTCTTGTGTCCTCAATTTTTCTCCCTCCCTCCCTTCCTTTTTTCTACATATAAAAGCACACCAAAATTTATGTTGAATATTATCTTCTATGTCGTTCATAAAACCAGACCTCACTAGCCTGACTACAAAACTCGATCACACTTGCTTTTACTGCTCATACAGCAGCCTGACTCTTTCTCCAACCACCTGCCCTCCCTTCCCCGACCCTTGCCCACCAGACCCAGAAGGAGACCAGCCCTTCCCAAAGTATCCCACAGATATTTCTGGGAATCTCCTAGGGCCCTACCAGTTGTGGTCACAGTGCAGTCACCTGCCCTTTCTGCCCCATCCTCCTCCACCTCCCATCTGATGCCACTCACAAAAGCCTCACCATGGGCCCTCTTGATGGTGTCAGTAGTAAGAACACCAAGATCAGTGTCTGGTATAGTCTTCACCGACTGTCTGGACACCCAAGGAGGGATAAAGCTAAGAGCTGGGCTCCATGTGGTGTCCACCAGTCATCCAGGCACCTGAGGAGTGCCAGTTTCCATTCAGGAAAACAACTTGAGAGCTCAGCCTCTTTTCTAACTCCGTGCTACACTTGACCACCAGGAACCAAAGCGGTTCTGTTTAGGCCAGAGTTTCAAAGTCTCAAAAAGGATTAGTTCCATCAGTTCTAGACCCTCAGATCTTGCTCAGCATTTCATCAGGTGTCATGGAAGCACTGCCATCAATGTTTGGTTTTCTCTTCTTTTATCCCAAGACCATTAATACAGACAAATGTTATGACATCTCTTTTCATTGTCTCCCGGGCCCTCACCTAAAAATGAAGACAAATAAATGCCCCTTTCCCTCCAAAAGAAACCTAACCGATCCAGATCCAACTCTCCTCCCATAGATAGCCTTTTTGCCTTTTCATCTGCAAATCTGTTTTTTTTTTTTAAGTTCCTGGAAGTCCTGTCCCCTGAAACATCTCCTGCAGAGGCTGCAAAGTCTATGCACCTCGGAATAATTTACTTTCATGGATTGCAAAATACAAAATCGCTTGAATCTGTGAAATTATATTTCTGCCCTGTGCTCCCCTCCCTGATCATAATTCTAAAGTAAAAATTTTGGCAGAGTTCATCCTTATAGTAGCCATATCCCTCAGCAATTTATTTATAATGATCAGTTTTGAATACCTGGTCCACTCATTTGTCATTCAGATTGTACCACAGATACTGTAAACCATCCTTTTACCTGCCCTTCTGGTCTCCCCCTGGGTCTAAGAGCTTTTCTTGGGTCTAGACTGTGCCCGCCATTTTTTGCATTCTCCATGATGAGAATGGTGCAGCAGACATTCAAAACTTGCTTGAAGATATAATAAAGTGATCTCAATTCTATTAATATCTGTTTATTAATACCGCATACAGCATGTATGAATATGCATCTTAGAGTAGATACTGATTATAAAAATATTTCCTGTATTGTGGACTTAAGATGACCACATGGAGTGAAGGAACAATGCCTGGCCAGTAGCCACCTTTTCCTCCTGGCATGGTGGACTTTAGCAACTTAAAATTCTATTACTAAGCAATTTCCTTCTTAACATTCCTTTAGAGAGATTCATTTCCCTGAACAATTAGTCATCTTTTAGGATAATTACCTTTTCCTCTCCTTAACAAAACTGCAATGACTGAAAGGCTGATGTTGAAAAGTGGAGATAAATTCCTTTACAAAATATTTGGATCTAGAGTGTATAGTAACTACTATTTGTAATTTGTGAATTTGTGTGTGTTTATTCATTAATGTGCCATCTGCGACTGTTTCCTTATAAGTGGTAAAAATTTTGAAAGACTTTTACAAATGTAAATTATTTTAAATCATATAGTAATTATTATTATAAACAGACTACTCAAATACCTCTTCACTTGATGATATTATTAAATTGTATCTAATTGCCCTTTTCTTTGTAAAACTTCTTCTCTATCAATTTTGTTAAACTTTTTTAGGTCTTCTGTAATTTTTTTCCAAAAGTAAGAAAATTTTTTACACCAATTATTTTTTCCCAATAGCCTGGTGATGGCCAATTTGGAATCTCATCTATTTTTTATTTTTACTTATTTTTAATTACTTATTTATTTAAGTAATCTTTACACCCAACATGGGGCTAGAATTCACAACCCCAAGATCAAGCGTCACATGTTCTTCCAGTGGAGCAGCCAGATGCCCCTGGATCTTCATCTATTTTTATATAGTCATCTTTTCAATTAAAAAATCTTTATCTTTTAAACACTTCTTGGACTTAGAAAAATTAGATGATACATGCACATTTCAAAAATTCAGAAAATACAGGGACACTTGGGTGGCTCAGTCATTAAGCATCTGCCTTCAGCTCAGGTCATGATCCCAGAGTCCTGGGATCGAGTCCGACATCGGACTCCCCGCTCAGCGGGAGGCCTGCTTCTCCCTCTCCCGCTCCCCCTGCTTGTGTTCCCTCTCTCACTGTCTCTCTCTCTGTCGAATAAAAAAAAAAAAATCTTAAAAAGTTTTTCAGAAAATACAGATAAATTAAAAATTGACCAGCACTGGAAGGATATAGCTAGATTAGGGGAAACATTCTAGAGACAAGAATGAATTATTCTTGTACAGAAAGTGAAATAAAAAAACTATTGTCAGATGAAGAGGTAGTCAATGGGAAGACAGCCAAAAATGTAGGGAAAAAATAATAGAGGCGATTAATTAATAAAAACAATATTATGTTATTTTTCTGGGTTTTGTGATCTTTCCAGTCTTTGTCACCTTTTAAAAATTGCAATTTGTTATGATTTCTTATATTGTTCTAAATAAATATTTGCTTTCACATCTGTGCTTTTGTATTCTTTTTCTTAAAGAGGGTTCCTCTACTAAATTGTGCAAGCTTCAGGCTCCACAAAATCTGAATCAACCCCTATTGGAATGAGTATTGTTGTTTTTAACAAAGTATTGTGATTAGATATTGCAAAAAATTGGGCTAAAGAAACAACCCAAACACATAGGAAAACCACTGATGAAACAAAGCCATAATGGATGTCAAAATGAGCCATTTTGGTCATAATAATTCACTCTATTCACAGACTCAGCAATTATGGAACAAGATTTGGATGCTCCCTCCACCTTTAAGCACTGTCTCCTATGCAAATTCTAAATGACTTGTACTTAATTTCTGTACTTGTCATGGATACTTAGCTTTCCAGTTTTATTCTTTGAACACAATTTTAGTTTAAATTGTAGAAATTGTGTAGTCTTTTATTTAAATTATAAAGATGGTTTGTTTCTTGCCTAACCACACAAATGGCATCTCCTTTAGACGGCACTTTGGAGCAACCAGGGGTCATATTGATCTAGCATTCACTCAACCATTAAAAATGTATTATGCCAGACATTGTAGGCAGTAGTAAGAGGGAACAGTGAGAGGGATGGGAATATAAAGATGAATAAGACATTTCCATTGCTTTCAAGAAGCTCACAGTTTACTGAAGAAGACTCATGGTCTAGGATGAGAGACATACTTAAATGTTGTGCTATGGAGAGAAAATGTAGTTGATTAGGTTGGGGGGTGTTGTCCTAAAAGACTTCTTTTTTTTCCTCCCTCAAAGAGTTATTACAGGCATTAAAATTTGAGCTAGGTCTTGAAAGATAAAAATAGCTAATCATGTTGAGATAGGGAAGAGTATTCAGGGCAAAAAGAACAGTAGAGTTATGGCAAAGAGGAATGAGTAAACATGGTAAGTTGGAATAAAAGGAAAAGCTGAACGAGGTGCACATAGGGGAATATCAAGAGTGAGAATACAGTGTGGACTGGGGCCAGACCATGGACTTTCTTGAAAGACTTTTAAGCAGTGTGTCACAATTATGTCTGTGTCTGAGAAAGTCCACTCTAACTTTATTTAAATCCATGAAAATAGGAATACTTAATATACAAATATACTGGGTGCCTGGGTGGCTCAGTCGGTTAAGTGTCTGCCTTCGGCTCAGGTCATGATCCCAGGGTCCTGAGATCAAGTCCCAACTTGGGCTCTCTGCTCAGCGGGGAGTCTGCTTCTCCCTCTGCCCCTCCACCCCACTCGTGTGCATGCAAAAATAAATTTAAAAAAGCTTTTTAAAAATATGCAAATACACTTTTTGTTTAGCGGATCTATGATAAAACTTGGCATTTTTGGACTCAATGTCTTGGTCTAAGGTTTGCTGAGACATGATATCCCTTTAATAGGGTTCAAAGTTGTATCAGGAGGGATCTGAAGTATAAATGTATAATTCTTATAAGCAGTGATCTCAGTGCCAAAATTTCAGATTTTCTGAACAGAGCAAATAACATATGATCTGCTACTGGTACCCTTTGACTTGTGGCCCATCCACTTAATTCCCCCCACCTCTAATAGACTTGTCTGGTTTCTTATATTACATATTTAAAATCAGTATCATACAGCTGTTATGCTACTACTACATATACAAAATTTCCTTAGGTTTCTACATTGACAACATTAACTTGAAATTTAAGATGAAATAATACATTACATCTCATAAATTCTACCCAATGGATTCTAAAACAATATTTTGTGCCAAATGAATACTGACAAAGTAACTTTGCCAAAAATCATACCTGTGTAGGTTTTTAGCTTTTTGAAAATAAATTATTATAAGATTATGGTTTTAATTTTGAGCTAGTTTTCCTTTAGTAAAGAATTAATCATTTAAATATTTTCAAATGTGTTTCTATTATTATGATCTATCACCTAAGCTAAGAATGAAATGGAGAGATTAAATAAAATCTATATAAAAGGTAATACTAAGTCAATTTACCGGGTTTTGCATGCATTTCTTACCTCATCTAAAACAAATGCCTTTCTTAACTTTTTAATCTGTAAAGCAAACATACTTTCAATAATGGTTCAAAAAAGCAATGTCTTATTTATGAATTAATATGCATCATCAAACGATAATGATTAAGGATATACCATATTTATGCAGCAGCAACAGACTGAAAATAAAAATAATTCAACAACCAATACTTTTCTTCTTTACTTAAATTCTTGCCCACATCAAGTCTAACCTGATTACTCCTTTGCCTTGTCTAAGATTCATGTTAATAACAAAACGGAGACAGAAACATAATCATTAACTACCCTTCATGAACTCCCTAAAGTAATTTTTGCTTGGTCAATTTTTAAATCAAATTTACCCTCTAACTCAAATTGCAAATTAAAAAGTGTCTTTACTTCTTCTGCTGGCAGACTTTTTCTAGTGTGGCACATTGTATGCTGAATATTATCTATAAATCAAAGTTTAAAGAGAAAAAAGTGATCTTTTATTTTATTTATTTTTTTGGATACCTCTCTTGAGAGGTGAGGAAATACATGCCACTGATTTTTTTTTTAATTTTTTTTTTAAATTTTTTTTTAATCAGAGAGAGAGAGAGTGAGCACAAGCAGAGGGAGTGGCAGGCAGAGGGAGAAGCAGGCTCCACGCTGAGCAAGGAGCCCAATGTGGGACTTGATCCCAGGACCTGGGGATCATGACCTGAGCCAAAGACAGCCACTCAACCGGCTGAGCCACCCAGGCGTCCCCACTGATTTTTTTTTTTTTTTTTAAATAAAGAAGGAAACAAGCTAGATGCATGACAGCCATGGAATTTGTAGACACACCTCCCCCACCCCTGTTTGTCACCCAGAAGCTCTTGCCTGTGTTCACAGGAGACATGTGCAATTATGTTCATGGAAGCACTGTGTGCAAGAGGAAAATGGGGAGACAAGTGCCCATTAGAATGGGAAATGGGTTTAATCACATGGATTATTTTTTAGTAGTTACTCAGAATCACAGCTAACAATTAAAGAGTGCTTGCATGGGTCCCATCTTGTACATTTTGTATATTCACTCATTTCACAGTGTGAGAGTTAAATGAGCTTGTATGTGTCAATTCCTTAAAACTGTGTTTACTCCATAGCAAGCACTCAGAAAATTTCAGCTAGCAATTTTTACCTTGTTTTTATTGCACTAGTTTTTCTACAACATCAACATCATCATCATCATCATAACACTGCCTATATTATTATTTCCATTTACAGAGAAGGAAACTAGGACACAATGAGGTTAAGCTACTTGCCCAAAGGGTTTGACTTCCTTGGGATTCAACAGCCAAGAGTAACAAAAAGCCATGATGGAAATGCTTGGCACTGGGATTGCCATCTTCCTCCCTATGAAATACTCCTTCCTCAAACTCTTCTCCTTTCCTATGACCATTGATGAAGCAGAGATTTTTGTTACTAATCAAATAACCTGGACAGAAAGCTAATACAGTTCTTTCTGGGGGTCTCCCAGAAGAGCAGAGGAGAAGTGGGGAAAGCAAGAGAAGCCCTGTTATACATTATACTCCTACAGATTCAGATACACTGTGAGACCAATCCAGCCCACATGCACGGCCCTTCCCATTATAATATGGAGCAGAGAGTGGGCCCAGCATTCTGTCAAGGTTCAGCTGGCCTTATTTTTCTGAAGGACATTCAGGGAGGGTGATTTAGCATTCTGCCTAAAGAGTGATAATGATTTCCATTATTGAACTACCTTGCACGAAACACGTGTTCAATGTTGAGCTTAGAGTCTCTCATTCCACCCTCACAACACATATTCCACATTCTATGGATGAGGAAACTGAGGCCCAGAGCCAGAATTTGAAAGTCTGTTTCAATTCAAAATCCATGTCCTCAATTACCTCTCCTCTTGGATATTTTCATATTAGAAACATGCAGAGTTTTAATGGTAACCTATTAAACCTGTGTGTGTGTGTGTGTGTGTGTTCACATATTTGAAAAGGTTCCCCCAGAGGATTATGACCTCCCAAAATACACTATCAGATCAAGAAACCATAGCTTTCAGAAATTGTAAAATCACATTTACACAAGCATCATACTCTAGGAAAGGCATGTCATTTCTGATTTGTAAAGCTTACAGGGAGGGAGAAGATCCTTTCATTTGTCATTCCTTCAGGTTCTGAGGCAGGGGACCTAGCCATCAAGAGCAGAGAAAAATGACCTTGTTCTTCCTGAATTTCCATCACCATCATGGAGAAGCTATAGGCTAAAATTGTTCTTTCTTTCTCTTATCCTCAGATAAAATAATCTAAATTACAGGTAAAAAGATGTGAAATGTAAGCGTACACATCCCTAAGTCAATAATTAATATGACTTGTTAAAAGTGTTATTCCATACTGATCATAAGCTTTCAAATGAGGTCTGCTGAGGAATGCAGTGACTTGGGGCTGGGGTACAGCCATCAATCTTCATATCACGGGACAGTGAGATGCCATTAATCGTTTGAAAAAATCATTCAAAATGATTCACGGGAGGCATGCATTTTAAAGGCACTGACAAAATTTAAAGATAAGTTACAAACAGAAATATTGAATTCCTTTGACCTGGTAAAGTTCTTTCATTTATGAATTATTAATGATGATATCTAAAAATGTTTTTCCTCTCAAGAGCCCAAAGCACTAAGTAGTCAAATTCTGGTTCCTCCTTAGAATGCCTGACTCAATAGATAGAAAGAAGATACTAAAGTGTGTCCATTTCCTACATAGAGAAATCAAGGTATTTTACGTCTTGCTTTAAGCCCCTCCGAATGCTTAAAATGTTATATGAAAATTTAGGGATGATCAGAATCTTTTCAAAAGAAACTTTACAAAATAGGGACTCCCAGGCATGACCCATCATCCAACCATGTATTCTGACATGGTGGAGATGAAAATGCATGGTCTGCACTTGTTTATAAAGATAGGATTGAGATTATTCTTTGGTCTTTGTAGATTTATCACGTTTGGATTGGCTCAAGTTCTCAGAATTCTTTGGAACACTAAGTTTAAATCTCTTGGAACTTCAGATATGTTTTAATGCTGAATTCAGTATAGCTATTCTCCAGGATCAATACCTCAAAGATCTATTTTCTTTTTTAAAAAAACATCTTTTTTTTAAGATTTTATTTATTTATTTGAGAGAGAGGGAGGACTAGCAGGGGAATAGGCAGAGGCAGAGGGAGAAGCAGACTCCCTGATGAGTAGGGAGTCCCACATGGGGCTCCATCCCAGGACCCTGAGATCATGATCTGAGCGGAAGGCAGATGCTTAACTGACTGAGCCACCCAAACCCCTCAAAGAGCAATTCTTAAAGATGTTAAGTCTATATAATGGCATCAGAGAAAAAAGAAAGTTGGTTATTCAGTGGATACTCCATTAACAACCAGCTATTAACTTCCTACTGTATGTTCTAGATTGCAACTGGTACTATGAAAAATGAAGGGAAACTCAGATGATTACCTACTTTAAACAACTGCAATTATAAAATCAGATAGGGTAAAAAAATAATTTCAAGCTTCTCCTTGATCTCTGTATTACTAAGGGCAGAAACCTACTAGAGGGGTTATTTTGTTTAAGAAAACATCATGGATTTTTTGGAAGAGCCCTGAATTAATCTGAATGAGAAATATTAACACAAGAGGTCTAAGCTGTACTGCATATTTAAATATTGGGATGTTTGTTTTCTTGGAACAGCCTAAGGGATGGGAGGCTTGCAAGTCTTGGGATTTGAAGAAAAGAGGGGAGCAGGGTTCCAGAGTACTGGTATGTACTCACATAAGGCAAGATGATCAGTGAGAACTTTCTAGGGGTAGGGATAGCTGAAGAAATTAAAGAATTGTGATAGCTAAAATTCATGTGCTGTAATATCCTGCTCTACAGCAGGCCTGGGTGAGTGGTTCTTAGCAGCTGATGGAGGGAGGGAGGTGTGTCCCCAAGCAAGATATTGAGAAGACAATAGCCACAGATGGGAGCACTGGAGGGAGGGCTGAGGATCGAGCTTATTTGACAACATTAATATTAATATTTACAAGGAACAGGAACCCTTTTAAATATTTCAGCTTATGTGTTAGAATAAATGATTAAATTTTTAATAGGTTACCATTAAACTGTATCTAAACTCTGCATGTTTCTAATATGAAAATATCCAAGAGGAGAGGTAATTAAGGACATGGACTTTGAATTGAAACAGACTTTCAAATTCTGGCTCTTGGCCTCAGTTTCCTCATCCATAAAATGTGGAATATGTGTTGTGAGGGTGGAATGAGAGACTCTAAGCTCAGCACTGAGCACATGTTTGGTGCAAAGTAGTTCAATAAAGGAAATCATTATTATCACCTTAAATGAGTTCATGAGAAATACTCTCTTGATCCAATTCTGAGACATTGGAAGAATTCTTTTGTTTAGATATTGATACTATCAAAAAAAAAGAATTACTTTTTTTTATTAAAAATATTGTTTTATATTATAGACAAATAACTATTATCAAACACTTTCTTAGGACTCTTTGGGTTGCAAGTGACAGAAAGCCCAACTTAAATGGGCTTAAGTAGAAAAGGAAATTTATTGGTCCTAATAAGTGAAAAGACCAGGGACCTTCAATCTGATTGGATCCATGAACTAAAAAAACGTCAATAATCTCTCTTTCATCATCTCTCAGCTCTGCTATCCTCTGTTGGATTTGGCATCAGGCTGACCCTCTTCATGTGATGATCACTGCAACTGTCAGGCTTAGCTTGTCCAAAATTGCTGTGGAGGAGACAGAGACCTTCTCCTAATGGTTCTCACAAAAGTACCGGATTTGAGCTTCATTGGCTCTGAATGGGTCATGTATAGATCACTAAACCAACCCATGGGCTAGAATAGTGGGATACTCTAACCAGCTAAGCCTGGGACATAAGCCTACCCCTGGAACTACGGTGAGGTGACTCATCCATAAGACATGACTGTGAAAGGGGGCAACCCCATAAAAAAATTAGAATGCTGTTGGGGCACCTGGATGGCTCAATCAGTTAAGCCTCTGCCTTTGGCTCAGGTCATGATCTCAGGGTCCTGGGATTGAGACCTGTATTGGGCTCCCTGCTCAGCGGGGAGTCTGCTTCTCCCTCTCCTTCTCCCTCTGTCCCTCCCCCGACTCGTGCTCTCTCTCAAATAAACAGAATCTAAAAAAAAAAAAAAAAAAAAAGAATAGAATGCTGCAGCAAGAAAAATGGGAAATGGATGCTATATAGGCAAAACACAGACATCCACAAAATCCCTGAATTACATTGGTGTTAGAGGATAAGGACAACAAGGATGCAAAAGGCTTTATGTACCATAAGTACATAAAGAATAGGATTTGATCCATAATGTTGTGAAAAGCACTTCGTAATGGCATTACTTACCCATCTATTTCATGATACTCTTAAGAAGAAGATGCATCAATATACCATCAACACCTAGCCAATTCTATCCAACCTTATAATGAATATTTTTCTAGGTTTCTTAGCATTTCCTGTTTTGTGGTTTACCTTTGTATTTATTTTTACTTATGCTATTCTAATAAAAAGATTTTTTAAATGTGTCTCCAAATGAAGCATAAATATTTTTGGAGGCAGCTGAAAGAATTTTCTCCCCTTGAAGTATAGATTTCTTTTTTTTTTTTTAACCTCTTCTTGCCTTTGCTCCTCATATCTCCATCTATTTTCCCAAGACTCTGATATATTCAATGTGTGGTAAGAAAGCTATCATGGAGAAAAGATAGCCAGTCACCATGGCAGAAGTTTTGATGAAATGATAGATTCTTAAGCATGTTAGAGCCAGGAGAAGCCATGGGATGTGGGTAGAATTCAAGGCAGGGGAATATTGGTACATTTTGAATGTCTATTATTTTATTCTGTGACCGCATTAGCTCTCTATACATTTGCTAGGACCATGCATATTATGCATATTATGACCTTGAATGGTCATAATATTGAAAATAGTATATGCTGCAAGAATGTGATTCCAGTACTGTGGAAAGAATTCCTCTCTCTCTGGAATTGTTCAGGAATCAGAGTTCAAAGAGAACAGAGAGAAGTGAATGAGGAAGTAACCTGAGCTGATAGGATCTTTCCTTGAGCTCTGGTCAGCATCCCTGGTTTATAAAGGGAATGGTGCCAGATGAGGACCCCACAGAGGAACTTGGGAGAAAAGTAAGGGGAGAGTGAGTTTTGAAATCCAGTCAGAGAGCTTACATTTGATAGTCCAGGAAGAAGGGTGAAGTTCTGCACCTGCAGGTGAGTTTAGGCTTCACTCATGGGTCCCACACCGTCAGAATCACCTGGGGAGCATTTAAAAAACAGACTCTTGGCAAAGACTTGATATCAAACACATCACAGCTGATACAAAATTGTTAGAGCTTTTTCCAAATTTGATAGCAATTCTAAAATATTTTCAGTACAAAATATTTTCAGTATAAATTGGTATGATGAAATATATTTTCCTAAATTAATAGTAATAAAGTCAAACCTTAACAGTGTTGCTAAGGGAAAATTGGAAATAAACTTTCTCTTCTTTCTATAGAAAATGGTATTACAGAGTAACTGTCATGTAAGAGGCAAAAAATACCTAGTCACTTTGTAGAAGAAAACCATTATGGAGGTGAGTCAGATGTTAACTAATAAAAATATAATTTTTCTTAAAAAAAAGCAGACTCTTGGCTCTACTCCAGGTGCCCTGAATCAGAATGGGGGTCAGGTAGATATAGGATGGGGTGCTTACTCTGTACCAAGCACTGTTCTAGGCACTTTTATTATTTTGGGCACTATTGTAATTGCCATCATAACATTATTTAATTCATTCAGGCATCTCATTAGTCAGGTATTGGTCCCTTTTTAACAGGTAAGGAAGCTGAAGTTCAGAGACATTCAGTAACTGGCAGCAAGTCAGAAAGTTGTGATTCAAAACAAGGTCTGCTTCTAGAACCTTCTTAACTCCTGTACTCTGCCAGATCCAGAAGTGAGGCAATGCAGATATCCTCAAACTAGAAGTTGTATTATTTTTATTAAGCACCCAGAAAAAAATCAGAAACAGTATCCTTTCTTATGTTGCCATTCATTTCATACATGATCTTTTTAAAAATAAACTTTCATTTTTAGAACAGTTTTTAGATTTTCAGAAAAACTGTGAACACAGCACAGAGAGCTCTCATATACCCAATACCCAGTTTCTTCTATTATTAACATCTAACATTAGTATGATATATTTATTACAATTAATGAACCAATATTGGTACATTACTAACTAAAGTCCACATGTAACCATTTTTTTTTTCAAGTATATTATTTAGAGTCAGCACAACTGTGTGCAAGACTCAGGGCTAGGTCTTATGGCTCAAGTGGTCTATTGAATCTTAATTTACTCATCTCTAAATGGGAAATAGTAAAAATAATGATTTCACAGGGACATGTTGGTCGTATTTGAAGAGGGTCCCATACCTCATACTCTTTCCCTTGCCTGGATCTAGTAGAGGCCAAAATATTCCCTAAATTAGGACTGCTAAAAACTATAAAGACCCATATGACTTTTATCTTCAGTCAAGTGGTTTATAATACTGAATTCCAGAATAAAGTAGATTTACACCACAGGACACACTAGCCAGGTAAGGCCTGGGAGCACAGAGGAATAATGAGTGAATCAGCCAGGAAACTTTCTTTCAAGGGGAAGATGCAAGGAAGGTGTGGGGCTCAGCATCCCCAGTTTCCCCATCAAAAATCTCAATCAGTTGAAGTCATTCCCCCTTCCCTGGGGAAAAGAGCCAGGTGGGGAAAGGCCAGGAGTATATTAATGTTGATGAGCAGCATTAGTAGTCAGATTTGCAGTTAAGAATTGATCTGAAAAAAAGAAAAAAAAGAAAAAAAAAAAAAAAGAATTGATCTGAGTGTGAGCTCAAATGATTGTGTCTGATACAGGGTACAAGTAAACACAAAACACATTTGCTCCAGGTCCAGGTCGAAAATGGCGGCGGCGGCGGCATCTGTGTCCCGGCTGTCTGGGCTGCTAGGTCGTTTCGGGGCACAGCTGGGGCGTTCCATGTCGAGCGGCGCCCACGGCGAGGAGGGCTCAGCTCGCATGTGGAAGGCTCTCACCTACTTCGTAGCGCTCCCTGGCGTGGGTGTGAGCATGCTGAATGTCTTCCTGAAGTCGCGTCATGGAGAGCACGAGAGACCCGAGTTCGTCGCCTACCCCCATCTCCGCATCAGGTCCAAGCCCTTTCCCTGGGGAGATGGTAATCATACTGTATTCCATAACTCTCACGTGAATCCACTTCCAACCGGCTATGAAGATGAATAAAGAGAACCTGGACCACCACCCAGTGGGGACCACAGCACTGGTTTGGACCATGACTGCACACGGACCAGAAAAATCTATGGGACCTTAAGCTCACCTTCTTTACTTGTATCAAATGATGACCAGTATACTGATCTCCCAACCCTTTGCTTACGGCAGGAGATGGCTTAAATAAATAACTTAGATTGGTCCATGAAAAAAAAAAAAAAAAAAACACATTTGCTCCAAATAACTCCTTCTGCAACAGATAGTGATTCTTCTTTTTCAGCAAAGACAGTGGTATTTTTGCTTCAGAAACAGTCCAGTTGCTAACAGTGACTAGACCCTCATGTAAGATTGCAAAAAAAAAAAAAAGTTATTTTGAGATGCATCTCTTTATGATGACTAAAGGGAAGTCAAATGATTACATCCATTAATTGCATTTTCTCATAGTGATTTCTGGTTTATCTACAGAGTCACCCTTTTCAAAATATAGAATCCTAGGTTCCATTGGTTCAGAACATCTGTGAGTGAGGCCAAGGTTTTTATATGTTGGAGAGGACTTTAGGAATTCTGATGATCAAAGAGTTTTGGTCCTACTGGTACACACTAAAGGGACATTTAACAATGAAATCTGATTTGGGGAGAAAAACATAACTATTTTGTTCTAAAAAAAACAGTTTTGAGTTATGAAGATGTATAAAAATATCAAGTTATTTTCTAAGCTTTTCTTACTTGGGAAATCTTTTCAAATAAGTAAAATATTTTGGTCTCAGAAAAACTATTATATCACATAGTTTGCCTGGCTATACACTATAAAGTATTAGCAGACAGGCTGCTGGAAAAGTTAAATCTTTGGGAAGTTTGCAATTTGAGATGCAAATGCTATACCTATGTTTATATCCTCACCATTTCCTGAGAAGGTGTACTCTTTGAACAGACTAAAATATAGATACTGCCTAGCCAACATTAAAAATAGGAACATGTTTGGGGCACCTGGGTGGCTCAGTCGTTAAGCGTCTGCCTTCAGCTCGGGTCATGATCCCAGGGTCCTGGGATCGAGCCCCACATCGGGCTCCTTGCTCAGCGGGAGGCCTGCTTCTCCCTCTCCCACTCCCCCTGCTTGTGTTCCCTCTCTCGCTGTGTCTCTCTCTGTCAAATAAATAAAATCTTTAAAAAAAAAAAAAAAAAAGGAACATGTTTGAAATTCACACACCCATACCACTCCCCACACTTCCTAAACCCACCCACAGCTTTCTCACGTTTCTGTCCCTGGCTGCAGAACCAACACATCCCCTTTCCTAAACATGTTTCCCTCCTGCTACATATTAATGCAGAGACCATTGATGCTGTTTCTAACTGTATCAGCAATAATGCTTCATCCTTCCCATGTCACTCAAGGAGCCCTGGATTCTTTCTGAACAAGTTTGTTAGTTCTGTCCACACTTTCATGGGGCACCGGGGCAGGGAGGCGGTCAGTTGCACTTATTTAGCTCATAATCCTGTGGACTGTGGTTCTCTCGGTTGGTTTTGCTGTCCTTTGCTGGGCTTACTTATATTGTCTGTGGTCAGTTAGCAGTTTAACTGCAGGCTGGCTGGTCTCAGATGGCCTCACTCGTATCTCCGGCTATTGGCAGGTTGTTGACTGGGGCCTGGTTGGCTAGGATACCTCACATTTCCATGTGCCCTTCATCCTTCAGCAGGCCAGCTTAGATTGCTCTGCATAGTGATCTCAGAGTTCTAACCACAGGAAAAGACAACCAGGCCTAAGGTGCAAGTCTCTGCTTGCTTCAGATTTGCTAATCTCTCAAGTCACATGGCCAAGCCCAGATTCAAGGTTTTGGGAAATGGAACCAACCTCTTGATGGAAGAAACTTCGAATTCACATTGTAAAGGGGAGTGGCTACAGAGATGGGAACATTGTGGCCCTCTTTGCAATCCAGTGCAAGTGCCTAGTCTGTAAAAAGCTTAACATTTAAAAGATACAGATAAGGCATCTGCCACAGTTAAATGGCTGTAGTTGATATTTTATTTTAGCCTTTTCTGCTGATGGAGTTGTGAGTCGGGCAAGTCCGGAAAAAAAAAAATCCCATTCAGCACACAAATCTCTACTTTTCTCTCACCACTTTAGCTTTCAAATTACCGGTGGAGCTAGTTTGCCACACAGAGCAGCTGCGGCTGGACAGAAGTGTGGTGAGACGGCCGGCGCGCGCGGCGAGACAGATGGCGCACGTGGTGAGACAGATGGCGCGTGGTGAGACAGCTGGCGTGCGGTGAGATGGCCGGCGCACGTGGTGAGACAGATGGCACGTGGTGAGATGGCCGGCGCACGTGGTGAGACAGATGGCGCGCGGTGAGACAGCCGGCGCACGTGGTGAGACAGATGGCGCGTGGTGAGACGGCCAGCGCACGTGGTGAGACAGATGGCACGTGGTGAGACAGATGGCGCATGGTGAGACAGATGGCGCATGGTGAGACAGATGGCGTGCGGTGAGACAGATGGCGCATGGTGAGACGGCCAGCGTGCGTGGTGAGACGGATGGCGCACGTGGTGAGACGGATGGCGCACGTGGTGAGACGGATGGCGCACGTGGTGAGACAGATGGCGTGCGGTGAGACGGCCGGTGCACGTGGTGAGACAGATGGCGCGCGGTGAGGCGCCGGCACGCGGGGTGAGACAGATGGTGCGCCGTGAGACAGCCGGCGCACGTGGTGAGACAGATGGCACGCGGTGAGACAGATGGCGCGCGGTGAGACAGATGGCGCGTGGTGAGACAGCCGGCGCACGTGGTGAGACAGATGGCGCGTGGTGAGACGGCCGGCGCGCGTGGTGAGGAAAGCCCGCCGTGCTCTGTCAGAATCGGCTTTTCAAAGTATCAGGTGAACTTTTCACCTTCCACGAGGCCTCCATGGACTAACAGGTGACAGAAACAGAAGGAAAACAGTAATATCATCTGATGAGAGCCAAAAAATGTGGCCTCACTGGGCAAAAAAAAAAAAAAAAGTGTGTACGTGATTTAGTGTGGGGGCATACTTGGTGACGGAAAGAAAGGGCATTTAGTCATGAGTCGGTCCCTGGATGAGAGACAGTGAGACAAAACTCCGGGAACTGTTGCAAAGTGGGCTCACGCTCCGTTTGATGACATCTGAGAACCTTCCGTCTGAGGAAGATGGTAATTCTCTTAGCCTGGACAGCACTGCAACTTGCCCCACTTTTTTAGGTTCCTTGTTGATAATGAGGGAGAATCAGGTTGTACTAAGGATCTTCTCTCCCTCCCCATCCCCATCTCAACCACAAACCCGTTCTGCAGATCGTGGCTCTTGGGTAATACACCCTCTTCCCCAAATGGCCTGCTCACAAAGTTCTCTCTCGCCAGAAGCCACAGAAGTGAAAACAGACATTAGCTGCCAGCTGTCAACACTCTTGGTAAAGGCCCCCAGATCCGCACTGAAGAAATATTTCCCTTCTGAAATGCAACGGGATTTGGCTTTGCTTGGTGTCTTTTGAAACAAAGCAAGGTTTAAGTGATAGGCAAATAACAGCGCTGCCTGAATTTTCCATATTACCTCTGTTTTCCTCTAGTTTCAGAAAAGCCTAGTAGAGAGGAAATAAACATTAAAATATAGTATTGGAACCTCTGAAACTAACAATACACTATATGTTAATTAATTGAATTTAAATAAAATTAAATTTAAAATATATATATATAGTATTGGAAGGGAATTTACAGTTACATAGATCAATTTCCTAGGCTTAGAAAGGGGCCCTCGTGAGCTATTGATCCGTGAGGGAGGAGCAGGACCAAGAGCGTTAAGCACCTGGCCTCTTGGCCCCTCCTCCACCAGAGCACTCTGCTCTTACCTGCTTTGTACATTGGGATTTGCAAAATATTTCTTTTGTTAAAAGGTTGTTGATGCTGAGACTTTATTTTGTGGGTGAGGGACTGGAAGCCCAGGGTCCCGGGGTGACTTGCTCAAGGTCACAGCAGTTGTCAGGTGCAGAGCTCAGGACTGAAAGCAAGTCCCAATTTCGGGTCCAGAGTTCTTTGTTCTATCACATGGCCATCTTCCACTTCTCCTTATCTAAGCAGCAAAACTTCCTTTCGATAGATGCTCACTCACGAGCTTCTATAAATATTGCCAAAATGTTTGACATCGATCAGGAGATGAAAATTGTGATTTCTCATTTGAACAACTGCTACAATATGATCTGGGTTCTGGCTTTGAGTTCTTACCCAACCTTTCACGAGATGGCTGACTTAATTTTTCTCTCCTGTGGCTTCCTTGCTGTGAAATAGAGACAATGATGCTCAACCACTGAGCTACTTGTTCAGCTTTTTGTAAGCAAGCAGTTAATTAATATAGGATGTTGTTGATTTTTGGTTTATTGCTTTGATTGAACAAAAACCATTTAAAATTCATGAATTGTGTATGGTGTAAGAGAATGGTCAAGTTTCATTCTTCTGTATATAGCTGTCCAATTTTCCCAGCACCATTTATTGAAGAGACTGTCTTTTTTCCATTGGATATTTTTTCCTGCTTTGTTGAAGATTAGTTGACCATAGAGTTGAGGGTTCATATCTGGGCTCTCTATTCTGTTCCATTGATCTATGTGTCTGTTTTTGTGCCAGTACCATGCAGTCTTGGTGATCACAGGTTTGTAATAGAGCTTGAAATCAGGCAATGTGATGCCCCCAGCTTTGTTTTCCTTTTTCAACAATTCCTTGGTGATTCGGGGTCTTTTCTGGTTCCACACAAATTTTAGGATTGTTTGTTCCAGCACTTTGGAAAAATGCCATTGGTATTTTGATCGGGATGGCATTGAAAGTACAGATTGCTCTGGGCAGCATAGACATTTTAACAATGTTTATTCTTCTGATCCATGAGCGTGGAATGTTTTTCCACCTTTTTGTGTCTTCTTCATTTTCCTTCATAAGTGTTCTGTAGTTTCTAGAGTATAAATCCTTTACCTCTTTGGTTAGGTTTATTCCAAGGTATCTTAAGGTTTTTGGTGCTATTGTAAATGGAATAGATTCCCTAATTTCTCTTCCTGCAGTTACATTGTTAGTGTATAGGAAAGCAACAGATTTCTGTGCATTGATTTTGTATTCTGCCCTACCACATTACTGAATTGCTGTATGAGTTCTAGTAATTTGGGGGTGGAGTCTTTTGGGTTTTCCACATAAAGTATCATGTCATTTGCAAAGAGAGTGAGTTTGACTTCTTCCTTGCCAATTTGAATACCTTTTATTTCTTTTTGTTGTCTGATTGCTGTTGCTAGGACTTCCAGTACTATGTTGAACAATAGTGGCGGGAGTAGGCATCCTTGTCGGGTTCCTGATCTTAAGGAAAAGGCTCTCAGCTTTTCCCCATTGAGAATGATATTCACTGTGGGCTTTTCATACACAAAGATAAAGTCTAAATGGATGAAAGACCTCAATGTGAGACAGGAATCCATCAAAATCCTAGAGGAGAACATAGGCAGTAACCTTTTCGACATCGGCCACAGCAACTTCTTTCAAAACACATCTCCAAAGGCAAGGGAAACAAAAGCAAAAATGAACTTCTGGGACTTCATCAAGATAAAAAGCTTCTGCGCAGCAAAGGCAACAGTCAACAAAACAAAGAGACAACCCACGGAATGGGAGAAGATATTTGCAAATGACACTACAGATAAAGGGCTGGTATCCAAGATCTATAGATCTATCCCAGATCTATAAAAACTTCTCAAACTCAGGGCACCTGGGTGGCTCAGTCCTTAAGCGTCTGCCTTTGGCTCAGGTCATGATCCCAGGGTCCCGGGATCGAGTCCCTCATTGGGCTCCCTGCTCAGCGGGGAGCTTGCTTCTCCCTCTCCCACTCCCCCTGCTTGTAGTCCCTCTCTCGCTGTGTCTCCATATATATATAAAATAATATAAAATAAAATAAAATTATATAAAAAATATATAAAAATCTTTAAAAAAAAACTTCTCAAACTCAACACCTAAAACACAAATAATCAAGTCAAAAAATGGGCAGAAGACATGAACAGACAGTTCTCCAAAGAAGACATACAAATGGCTAACAGACACATGAAAAAATGTTCAACATCATTAGCCATCAGGGAAATTCAAATCAAAACCATATTGAGCTACCACCTTATACCAGTTAGAATGGCAAAAATTGAGAAGACAAGAAACAACAAATGTTGGAGAGGTTGTGGAGAAAGGGGAACCCTCTTACACTGTTGGTGGGAATGCAAGTTGGTACAGCCACTTTGGAAAACAGTGTGGAGGTTCCTCAAAAAGTTAAAAATAGAGCTACCCTATGACCCAGCAATTGCACTACTGGGTATTTACCCCAAAGACACAGATGTAGTGAAAAGAAGGGCCATATGCACCCCAATGTTCATAGCAGCAATGTCCACAATAGCCAAATTGTGGAAGGAGCTGAGATGCCCTTCAAAAGACGAATGGATAAAGAAGATGTGGTCTATATATAAAATGGAATATTACTCGGCCATCAGAAAGGATGAATACCCAACATTTGCATCAACATGGATAGCACTGGAGGAGATTATGCTAAGTGAAATAAGTCAAGCAGAGAAAGTCAATTATCATATGGTTTCACTTATTTGTGGAACATAACGAATAGCATGGAGGACATTAGGAGAAGGAAGGGAAAAATGAAGGGGGTGAAATCGGAGCGGGAAATGAACCATGAGAGACTATGGACTCCAAGAAACAAACTGAGGGTTTTAGAGGTGAGGGGGGTGGGGGGATGGGTTAGCCCAGTGATGGGTATTAAGGAGGGCACGTACTGCATGGAGCACTGGGTATTATACAAAAACAATGAATCATGGAACACTACATCAAAAACTAATGATGTACTGTATGGTGACTAACATAACATAATAAAAAGAAATTATAAAATAAAATAAAATTCATGAATTGTAAAGACCTCCATTAAAATGTGTTAAAATGTGTTGTCTCTTAGCACTTGTGGAAAAACTGAAGAAAATAATCAAAACAATCACCATTTATATGGTACATAGCTTGAGTTCATTAAAGCATGATCAAAGGACCCGTGTTCTGTCTGAAAACCATGCAGTCAGAAGTACAACGAGAACTGCTAAGGAATGAGCCTCAAGAAATCACTGAACCGTTCCGAATCTGTTACAAAGCCTGGAGTACGAAAGGAGGGCTGGAGAAGAATCACCGGGGCTGTCTTTTAAATGGTAAACAACACAAGCACCAAGAATTTCAGTTGGTCTTAAAAGTCTCTGCTTCCCATTTAGGAGCTGCTTCTAAATGTGGCAGCTCTCCCACTGCCTCATTAAAATGCCTTCGCGGAATGGCTTCCAATCTGACAAGGATGAACAGTTGCCAAATGGGCCCCTTTCTTTGCTGGGCCTGTAGATAATTTGTCTCCAGCTAACAAGAATTGGCACTAAAAGCCAAAAGTGGGGCATCAAAAGGCTTTAGACACTGGGTGAGGACTGTTCTGTGTTACTCAAATGTGGAATGATCACTGTGGTGTGAGATCAGATTATTCTATCCGTAAATTGGGCAAAGCTACATTACAAAGTAGACAAAATGGTATCCAGATGAACACTACTCTAGTGTGTGCAATGGTTTCTAGTTTCTTTCACTATTATGTAAAATATCCAGATTATGTCAGTTTATGCCTCTGTTGGTAGATCAAGAGTGGAAAATAACCATGGGGTAATGGACTGGTATTGGGAGATTTGTGTTCAGGTTCTGGCCCGTTATTGAGAATCTTTGCTGGATTAAACTTTGGGCCTCTGTTTCCTCATTTGTGAAACGAATGGTGGGGTAGAAATTGAGACTGGGATTTCTAAAGGACTTTTCCAGGTCTAATAGATTCTTTATGTTATGGTTATAGGTAATAAGGACCAACAACTTTCTTTCCTTCTTTGGGCTATTTAAATTGTCCTATATATCAAATCCTAATGGATTTAAAAATTGTATGGATTCTGGGGCGCCTGGCTGCCTCAGTCAGTAGAGTATGTGACTCTTGATCTCAGGGTTGTAAATTTAAGCCCCATGTTGGGTATAGAGATTACTTAAAAATAAAATCTTTAAAAAAAAATTATATTGATTCTGTGGTCTCTTACCCTTCAGTGAAGCATATAAAAGAAGCTTAGTGTTTGATCACTTCCTGGGCTAGTGATTTAGTACGGACAAAACTGTGTTGCAAGAAGAAAGAGATCTGACTACTGTGGTTTAAAAACACAAAGGTTTATTCTCTGCCAAAAGAGTTTGGGAGGTAGGGAATCTACAGCAGGTACTGTGACTTTATGGAGAAACTTTATGAAGAAGTTCTGTTGTGTGTGATTGCTAACCTCAAGGTTACCTCCTAATTCATTATGACCACTAGGATGCCAACCATTACATCTGTGTTCCAGGAGCAAGGGGAAATAGACAAAGCAGGGCTCATCTTTTGACTAGCAAGTGTTGTCCTTTGGCTGGGCACTTTGCCACCCCAAATAAAATTGGGGTCCTGTTACTAGGACGAAAGGAGACCGACCAGCAGGCTCTGTCATAGGCAGTTCTCTCAGCTGGATTCCTTGGCTAAAGATCACTTTCTCGGTCCAGCACAGCTTTCTCCCAAATACCAGGCCTGCTGGGTGAGGGCCGGTGGAGAAACAAACCTCTCTGTTTTCCAACACCTTAAAATTAGGAGAGGAGCCTGGGCAGGGAGGCATGATTCTGATTGAGGATCTGGGGGACCATTTTCACGGGTGAAAGACAGCAAGTTTATTCTATTGCAGATGCCACCTGGGGAAGTGGTTATTTTTGAATGATTATAATAAAAGTGTTTTCCAATTTTGTCTAGAAAATAAACTAATTTCCACCTTCCAAAAAATATCCCAACAACTGTTTTAAATAACTCTGTTCTTGCTATGAGTAAGTTCCACAGTGACAGGGACTAGAAGGGAAACATACAAAGCTTTTTCTTTATTTTTAAAATAATGGCTCATCCTCGAGCTGGGATTAGGTAAAATAGTCACTCAGGCAAAAGGACCTCACTTCCTGAAGTTGTTTTTATCTTTGCTGCTAAGAACCCACAGCCTACATTTTTTCACTATGGTTTTATTTTGTTTTAATAATCTTAGTTCATCTGACTAGTCAAACTGCCTAAAAGGTATGTGGGTTTTAAAAAATTATGAACAAAACCCAGTCAAAACCTAAGCAGTGTGATAGCTGAAGTCAGTTAAGGAGAGTACTTCAGCTCAAACATTTTGGCTCCAGGGTTCATATTTGTCACAGATCACTGCTCCCCACCTGTGATGGTTCATTTTATGTGCCAACATGGCTAGGCCATGGTACTCAAATACTTGGTTAAATATCAGTCTAGATGTCAACATGCAGGTATTTTGGCGGGTGAGATTAATATTAAAACCAGTAAACTTCCAGTAAAGCAGATAACCCTCCATAATGTGCGTGGGCCTCATCCAATCAGTTGAAGGCCTTGAGAGAAAAAGATCAAGGTGGCCCAAGAAAGAAGGAATTTTGCCTCCAGACTGCCTTCAGAGTCATAGCCGCAACATCAACTCTGCCCCAGTCTCCCTCCTGCCAGCCTACCAGCCTTTCTTGCAGATTTCAGACTTGTCAACCAGCCAATTTCTTAAAATCTCTCTCTCTCTTGCTCTCTCTCTCTCTCTCGATATAGATATATAAATCTCTCTCTCTGTATATATACTGGTTCCTTTTCTCTGGAGAACCCTAATACACCATACCATCTTTTGGCTCATGGATATTTGCAAACAAGCCCATTTTTGCTGCTTCTCATTTCTGTAATGCATTTATTCAAAGCTGACTGATAAAGGCAGTGTGATCTAGAGGGGTAAGGAATATGAATACTGATATGAGTTGAGCTGGAATCATAGTAGCAAGGTCATATTCCCCAGGTAAACCTTTTACCTCTCTGAGCCTTAGTGTTCATATCTGTAAAGTGGGTCATGATGCTGGTTTGAGGATTAAATGATAATAGTAAAAACAACAACTAAAAATACCTACTTTGTCAGAGCATGTACTGTGTGCCATATGAACATGGATTCTCTTTTCCTTCCCACACAGCCTTAGGAGGTGGACATGAGGAAACCAAGGTCCACGGAGGTTAAGGAGCCCATCCAAGTTCACACAACCAGCAAGTGGTAATCACAAAATCATAACCAGCCCCACGCTGCCTCCATAACACGTGCGAAGACTCCTAGTCTATGCCCGGCACAGGGCAGCTGAGCAAGAATAATTTCCTTCCATTTTCTTTTTCCAAAGCCTCTTGTCTGATTACTCAGCCATTTCTGCTAGTGTCAGAACCAGTGAAAGCAACAAAGTGTTGTGCCGTTCATTATGGCCCTTGTGCAGTCAGGAATGTGCCCCGAGGTGTTTCATTCTGTGACTTCCTTGCCAGGAATGAAATCTGAACGTAGAGACTGCCTGTTGCCCCACAGCATCGTGAGGCCGCCTTCGTATTCACAGCTGCCAGTGGGCAGTTAGGGGAATGTGGTCACCAGCTGGACACAGCCACTGCCTCTACTGCTGAATTCATCCCCGAGCCAGTCACAAGCTGGTGCATTTGAATGCACGCCTCCTTGCCTCTGCTTTTCTGGTGTAATTTAAAAGTGAGAAGAAAGAGTGGATGTGGTCTGAATCTTCCCTCCAGGCTTAGTGTTGCCCAGAGAGCAAACTGCCTTTACTTATTTGGTTATGTTGCTGTGGAACCATGGGAAGTGGCAGAAGAACCACGCTCTCTGTCCCTTCTCTCTTCTCTTTGGAAATTGCTAAAGAGGTCTGTTCCATTAGCATGAAGAGCATTTATGCATTTTTAAGTGGTTCTTTGGCAAACTGGGGAGCTGTTCTATGACAGGCCACAGACATTGTGTCTGCAGCTATTCATAATAATAATAGGTATCCCTATAATATCGATATACCCGAATGTAACATCATCTTGAAAATTCATTTCATGCGAGGTTGCTGATGTTCATACCAAGTTATTCTATAATTCTAGGGAAAGAGCTTTTGAGAATCCTCTGTACTTGGCATAACACCTGTTATATCCATGCTCAGATTTTCATCAACTTAAATAATTTAACGTTCAAGAATATTCTATAAAGACTGGTTTCATTCCAGCTGATTACTTCAGGGCTTCCAGTATAAAGGCTAATGCAGGAACACTTATTTTTGTTATTACACTATAAATATGTTATAAAACATGTTTTTAGAAAACAATTTAAAAATTTAGGACTTGTATTATACATTTCCATAGTCTGATGCAATGAACCATGCTTGGCATCTCTTACAACTGTATCTACAAACACAATATATGGCATGGGTACAAAGTCACAAGTGTTGGGGGGCTTCCTTTCCCGTTTCCTGTCCCTTCATTCTTCCCCAATGATGCCAAACTCATTTCTGGTCCATAAGCATGTCATTGTTTTCCATGCCTTACCTATGCTAGCTCCTTGGTCTACAATAACCCTCCTGTCCTTTATCCTCCTTCTCCCACTATGCTTCACAAATTCCTTCTTCCTGACCCCCAGATCAAATGTCATCAGGAAGCCTTTCCTGATTTTCCCACACTCCTTCCTCGAAGGTTCATATCTATTTATTTCTTATAACTCTCCAATTTCCAAATATAGCTATATTTATAGTTATATCTATATTTCCAAATATAGTTAACTCTAAACTATCTTACCCAACAGTCCTGGAAAGCACACAGAGGTCTTGAATGAAACCCACACTTCTTGCAACAAGGAAGGAAGAGATGACTAATTTCTTGCAACAAGGAAGGGCTCACTATCAGCAGTTTGATCCAATGATTTAAGGGTCTTCCAGGATTCTGCTTCTCCCTCAGTGGCAAAACGAATACAGACTCCTTAAAGAGGATTTGGAAAGGGCTGGAAAACAGGGGGAAACAAAGGTACCCTTGATCCAATTATCCAGTGATAACCTTTATTGATGTTTAGTACATATTTTGCGTTTTGTTTTAAATGTGTATGTCTGTATACATTTTGTTTCTCCCCATTCCTGAGCTCATAGGACAACCACTCACCCCAACCAAACTCATTGGCCCTTGCCTTTTCTTAGTAAAGTTTTATTGCAATATAGCATATATACAGGAAAGTTCTCACATGAATCAAGTGTACAGCTTGATGAGTTGGAGGTTTGGAGGGGGGTTGTTTGTTTTGTTTTTGTTTTTTTGTTTTGCCCACAACATGGGGCTCAAACTCACAACCTAAGATCAAGAGTTGCTTCCTCTTCCGACTGAGCCAGCCAGGTGCCCAAGCTTGATGAGTTTTTACAAAATAAACACACCCATGCAACCAGCACCTGATGCAAAAAACAGTACTTTACCAACAGTACTTTAGCCCCTTCTAGTTATTACTCTTCCCCCAAAGGCAACCATTATGCATATTTCTCACACTAGATTATGTTTTGCCTGTTTTGGAAATTTATGTAAATGTAATCATCCAGTATGTGCTTTTTTCTGTGCTGGACTTCTTTCACTCAATAGTAAACTTACGAGATTCACCCACGTTGCTCCAGGTAGTTGTAAAGAGTTCATTCTCAGGTAGCATTAAATTTTGTCAATATGCCATACTTTGTTAATCCATTGTACTATTGATAGGCAGTTGGGTTGTTTCCAACTTTTGGCTATTATAGATAGTATTGTTGTGAATATTATTGAGCATGTTTTTGGTGCATTTTGTATGCATTTTTGTTGGGTTTTTACTTACAAGCAGAATTGCTAAGTAATAGAGTATGTGTATGTTCAACTTTTGGTAGATTCTGCCAAATTACTCCCATGGGTTTAATCGCGGGTGCCAGTTTACTGATGATCACCACACTTGGAATTTGTATGTTGAATAGACTCCATCAGTAAGAGTCATGTCCCAGCTTAGACTCATGAAGAATTGAAAAACTTCCATTATTTTTACTGTATTAAGAGAAACAAGTGTAGCATTTTCACATATTCTGACATTTTACTTAAAACAAAACAAAACAAAATGACATTGAACTTTCCAGGAGAAGAAATCAGTCATTATCATTTCAACCTTAAAAAGATGGGTGGTATATAACCCAAGAGCTTTTTATTATACTCTCATACCATTTGATTCTTGTATGTTGATGTTATCTCTTCTTTCTGTATCTATAGGTAAAGTCTAAAGGGGTAAAATGTTAGGTATCAACATTGGGGGCCCTGAAACCCCATGCCTTACTCAGAAGAGTGTGAAAAACATCTTTTATGAACTTTAGGATCTCTGTTCTTTGGCTCATCTTAGAGCACTGACCTATTTTGAAATTATGTCAAATGAAATATCAATGAAAATAAAATTTACTATAAATAATAAAAACTAATAATAACCATAATTCTAAAGCCATCTCAGTCTTCTAGAAATGAACTTTTGTCCCAGGCCTACTCTGCTCGAATTGACCTAGACTGGTTTTAGACTTACAGCAAGGTTAAGTGGTTATAGGCTTCCCTATGATTTGTTCTCTAAAAGGATGAATCTAATCCATACCCTAAAACACTAAATGTCTACTTCCCTGTTAAAATAAAATTCTGTCAAATTAAAATTGTAGATTTTTGTAATGATCAATCCGATTTCAGGTTGAGGAAGAAACTGAGGGTATCTAATGGAGTAAATCATGTTGGTGGGTTAATTTTGCATATATAAATGTACCCAGGATACAAGGATTAACTTACTTCTCTCATAGAAAGTGCTCTAGGGCCTTTGTGTTCATAACCCAAGTCCTACCATAACATTTGGACTGTCTCAGCCAATGGATACACTATACCAGCATAGACTCAAACAGAGAGAAGTAAAGGTAATTCCTATTTGCTTAAACTGGGATTAAAACTCAATTCTTTAAAAAATAAAATGCAGGACTAACCCAACAAATTATTTTCAGTATGAGACAGGGCTTGGCCTCCTGGAAAGATTTCTAGATTGTGTTGAATATATTTTTCTGTGCCAGAAACTACAGATCTATGCATTTGATGAATCAGATCTATTTCTAAAAGGAAAGAGGATAAATCCAATAATAAAAATAGCTAACTTTTATTAACCACCTCTCATATATGCCAGACACTGGTATATATACACATCAGCTGCTTTGTATAAATATATTATACAGTCCTTAGAAGAACCCTTAAGAGGTAGATCTTATTATCCCCATTTTAAAGTTGAGGAAATTCAATTGATTCTGCAGTTCCAGATCACTGGTGTTGGAATGGGGCTAGCTGATGAGCTGGTCAAAGAAGATTTTCAAAGGAAGGTTCTTAAAAATCACCAGACAGTGAGAACCTGAGGGTCTACACCATAAGAGTGCTTCTCTTCTTGAACCTGGGTGGGAAGGGAGTTAGACTATCCAATGAGTGTGGAGTGGAGCAGATCTCACTGAGAAAAAGAGAATAGAAGCCTACAAAGGAACCCAATGTTAGATTTGAGGAGAGAGGATGGGGTGTGATTGTATGGTCAGGATGTCCTTCAGGGATCCTGATCTCCCAGAGTGCCAGCTAACTCTCCTCTGGAGTGATGGACAAAAGATCCTACTAACTCAGCCTAAATCCCTGGTGCAAGGACTTTTCTTCGAATGCTGGAGAGACCCATGTCCTAGGAGCAGATGGTGAAGGGGTTTTCTATTACCTCCTAGAAATCCATTCCTCTAAGCAGGACTCAATTATCAGGTACAGGATTTAAAATTTAAACTAACTCTGAAGCAAAGGAATGAGTCTTCCTCTTTTAGTTAAAACTCTGTTTGTGAGAATGCCCTCAGCCCATACTCTCTAGCTTCTATTAGCCCTCAGGACAAGGAAGAAAGTTGAGACTAGTCAGAACACAGGAAGATCCTCCTCTCAACCTGGCAAGAAGGGAAGGGAAAGGAAACATCCTTGGTAGAATGATGAATGCAAGCTGGTTTAAAGTGATACCAAAACACTGGCTGTGGATTCCCTACTTTGGAACATCCTGCTAGTATTTATTGTCAGCACCTCACCAGGATCAGGCCTGGAGAGCATCTACCTAGAGAATTCCCTCCAGGGTTGAACTTCTCCTGGGCATGGAGCTGGTATAGTTCCCCCTAAATTCCTCATCTAAGGACTAGATGGTGAGGGATTAATAAGCAATATTGTTCCAATAAATCAAATATTCCAACTACAAAAATGAGGTTTGTTCCCCTAATAGAATTAACTGAATTCACCAAATCTTCTGTAAGGGGGTTCTGGGGAGAACCATCCCTAACAAGTCTGAGGCTGATGCAGGGACAACTGGTAGGGAAGAGACAGCTATCCTTCCATGTTCATAAAGCAAACTCTCTCCACTGTTTATATTCCTCTGACTTTCAACTTTCTGATCCCTACAAATACAAGTGGGGAAGTGGAAGAGGGATAAAGGGCATTGAGGGAAGCAGTGGGTTGAAGGAGAGGAAGAAAAGGAAAGAGGGAAATGAGAACAAATGGAGTAAAGCTCCAAAAAAGATAGGTTAGATGGGTTAAATAATGCTTTAATCTATCAAGTAATTTAAAAATAAGCAAATTAACAAATTAAAAATAGATTATGAGAGAAATGATACCTATTTTAAAATTAGATTTGAAATGGGATATAGAAAAACCTGAAAGCAGTGAGACAAAAAGGAATTAAGACTAGAGCCAAATATTCCAAATTAAGATTAGTTGATAAAAATACAATAAAATAAATATTTATAATTTTCAAAAAGACTAAGGGCAAGTGAAATAGAGATGATAGCTTTGGAATGGAAGCTATAAAATTAAGATGGGGCTAAAGTCCAAATGACAAAAAGAAAAAAAGTAAGGTAAATGTAATTTAAGAAGTAGAAGAAAGTAAAAAAAAAGGGGGGGTTACTCATAAAAACAAAAACTAAAAACAACAACAATAACCTGACCAGCCAGGCCAGTCAAAGGAGAGTAGAAATGAGGAAGTTCTTTGGACAGCCAGGCTTTCCTCATAGAAGAATTCTCTGAAGGCCCCTCCCCGGTGGCAGGTTTTTTAGTTTGGTCATATATTCACCTACCTCCATTCATTCATTCCACAAGTATTTTTTTGTGCCACGACCTGAGAATTCAATGGTGCAAGTCAAACAGAGAAGAACTTTGCCCCCGATGAAGCTTACAGTCTAGTGGCTGTAGATTGTGGCGGGAGAGAACATAGATGTGATTACACGGACAATTCAATGATTACAGAGTTATGAAGAAAAAACCCAGGGTACTATGGGGAATATATGAACTGGTGATTGTTTATATATTGGGGTTGGGGGATGTGGAGTGGATATGTAGGTAGGTGGACATCAGGGAAGTTTTTCTGCCAACATATTTGTTCTGAGATCCAAGGTTGTATTAGGAATTAACTGAGGCAAAGTAGGGGTGTAGGTGGACAATATAGGTCAAGGCCCTGAAACAGGAAGGCTTTGGTGCATTTGAGGAACTAAAAGGAGGCTGTGGCTGGAGGAGACATACCCAGCAAGGGAGAAGTGCTAAATGCACTTGGAGAAGATGGTGGGGACCATATTAAGAATTTCTGTCTTTATCCTAGGAGCAATGGGAAGCCATTTGTTTGTTTCTTTCATGGCACTTAAAAGAACAAATAAGTGTTTCATCCATTTGTGTGTTTACTTTTTTTTTTTTTTTTTTTTTTGCAGGTGGAGAGTACCCTTCCTTTGGGACAAGACTATATCTGTCTTGTATACTGTTGTATTCCCAGCACTTCCACAGTGGAGAATCAATAAATATTTTGAATGAATTAATAGCAAATTATTTTTGTAGGGCCACAACCAAAGTCTAGGTCTTCTCTAAAATTTGTGCTTCTTCTAGGATGTCAGGTTACTACCTTAATAAGTTGCTTCGAGTTCTATCTGCTCATGAATATGGTAGATGTTAGATGTCTCCCTCAGTACTTTTGCTATCTTTAAATAACTCAGCTTCTGAAGCATTGCTTACTTCTGAAAGTTTGGAGAATTGCTCACGGGTACTGCTATCTTCCTTGATGGTAGATGGATGTCATTGTGAGCCATGGGGGACAAATTGTGCAAAAGGAAAGAATTTATGATTACATATCCATGTGCCCTGGACTTTTCTGGAAAAACTAACACACACAGTGCCAAATTGCTTTCCCACCAACAATTTTCACAAATCTCAGAGAAATCTTAGTAACACTTGGTTTCTTAGTATGTTTTCCCCCCAAGCAATGGCACACCTAGGGTATTTGACACTTGAAGCAAATGAATTTTTAACATCCTCCTGTTGTATAAGACAGTTATTTTTAGTAATAGTCATGTAATAATCAGGAATGTTACTTCTTTTCTTGACTTTTAGGTTTAAAACAATAATTTAAAAAGAAGAATAAGTTACAGGTTTTTTTAAAAAAAAAACCACTTTAAATTCAGTAAAGTATTTCATGCATGAAGTAAAATTTGCACTTACTAATTAGACAAGAATATCACACTTTGCATTTTACCCTCATTATCACTTTTTAAAATTTAGATACAAATAACAAACTCAGAGCAGTCACAGAGAATGTCAGAATTAAAGTGAGACAACTTCAGTTTGTTTGTTTTTGAAGTCACTATGCTATGATTGTTTCTTTCGAGTCTACTTGTTTAAATGAGGGAATATGTAGTACCAAAGGGGGTGGAGACAGAAAAACGCACCTGAAGTGAGTTCAGATGATTCTGAACACTTCGGAATGTATTCTCACAAGACTCTTTGTGGCTGAATCTGCATGGGGATGGAGGGCACAGGAGCATGGGGATGGAGGGCACAGGAGGGGTAGGGGTAGGACAGAGAAAGGCAGCCACTGAATAATTGTTAGTTCTCCAAATTAACCCCCATTTAATAAACAAGGCTTATTAATGGGTAAGAGCAAGATATGCCACTTTGAAGCTTACATATACTTACTTAAATCCCACAGTAACCACGGCAATTGTTTAAAACTTAAACCAACAAAATGTTTTTGTGGGGAAGAACATTTTATCGCTGACATTGCTTAGAATAGCCAGCACACGATAACAAAAAACAGACCAATCTTTTGCATTGATTATTAAAGTTATGATTTTTCTAAGTCCTTTACAGAAAACGTACTCCCTCGCTGGCAGCACCTCAGGGGGCTCCCCCGCACCTGCCCTTGGTAAGCGCCACTGCAACTGTAAGACAATTAAAGAAACAACAGACCCCATCAAAAATGTTACATGTTATTTAAGAAATGGGGATCCCCCACCTCCCCCCTAGGCTTTAAGGGTAATTTCTAGAAATTAATTTTCTAAATAACACTTTGGGGAAATAATGAAAAATCTCTTTGGAAAATTAGGTTGTTGCCTATTTTCCATATTTTAAAAAGCACTTTGGCAAACGTTTTAGTGTGTTTCTTCACTAATTGCTGAAAAAAAACACTCTTCAATGTGGAATTGCTGGGTTGATCAATGTTTAAAGCTTTTCATGCTTTTACTACACGTCAGAGAAACCAGCTTGTACATGTGAAGAGCAACCACCACGATTTCCTACCTCCAAAGTTTCCACTGAGGCTACTGTAGAAACTGCGTCTGAAAGATTTAGAGGATCCTCGGACTCAGAAGTGGACAAGGAAGCCCTGTAGTCAGCAGGGAGGATGTGGGAGAGGCAGAAGCCTGGCTCCTGAGGTGACCCCCTCTCCCCATTGTGCGCATGCCCATCTCAGGATAATGTGCCCCCTCGCTCCCAACAGTATGGGCTGTCTTTCCTGCTTCTCTCCACAAGTTCCTAATTAGAGATTATATTCCTCCAAAAAGCGATCTGAAATTTCTACAGTGAGAAAAGCAAATTTTGATTGAAGTCGGGTTTGAATCATAAGGCACGTGGGAGGAGTTTGATAAATGTTGTGTGTATCATACTTCAGGACCTGCTCCACATGAAGACAATGGGTGTGGGGGCAGGGGCGGTGGGGGGGGATCAGAGAACACAGACACAGAGAGGGATAAGAGACCACCAAGACCCCTAATAGACTTATTTCAAAACTGTCCAGAGTTTGGGTGCCTGGGTGACTCAGTCGTTAAGTGTCCGCCTTCGACTCAGGTCATGGTCCCAGGGTCCTGGGATTGAGCCCCGCATCGGGCTCCCTGCTCCACCAGGAGCCTGCTTCTCCCTCTCCCACTCCCCCTGCTTGTGTTCCCTCTCTCGCTGTGTCTCTCTCTGTCGAATAAAGAAACAAAAATCTTTAAAAAAAAAAAACAAAAAACTGTCCAGAGTAGAAGTATTCTCTATCCTCTTATTCTTGCTTTATCAAATGACTGTCGACTCACAGGATCTCAGACTCAAACTAGCATATTGGTTTCACAGTATTAGGGATTAAACCCTGCTTTAATGGATAAGCTGGGTACTTCAGCATTTTATATATATTTATATATAATATGTGTATTTTATATATGTGTGCCTATATTTAAAATATGGTTTACGTGGAAAAAATATTAATTCTATATAACCAATTTATTAATAAACAGATAAATGGATAACCAACTAAATGTCAGAATCCATGTAGAGGGCTTGGAATAGTACCTAACACAGTAAGCACTGACTAAATGTTAGTTATTATTATGCTTGGCTGTCCTCATGATTATTATTTTTTTTTTTTAAAGATTTTATTTATTTATTTGACAGAGAGAGACACAGCGAAAGAGGGAACACAAGCAGAGGGAGTGGGAGAGGGAGAAGCAGGCTTCCTGCAGAGCAGGAAGCCCGATGCGGGGCTCGATCCCAGGACCCTGGGATCATGACCAGAACTGAAGGCAGACACCCAACCATCTGAGCCACCCAGGCGCCCCTGTCCTCATGATTATTATTACAAGTCTCCTTGCAAAGGGCACGGGCCCAGGGAAGTCATTCCTTGGGGCCAGCAAGACAATGTATCAACTACACTGGTAGACTAAAGTTCTTTACTATTGCCACCTCGAATAAATGTGAGATTCTTGTGAGGGTGGATGCTGGGGTCAAGTAGCAACTAGGCCACATCAGGGCTTGTACCACTGGGGAGAACTTATACACTTTGCCTCTGGGGACAGGCCAAGCTGCTTTGAATCAGGCTCTACTTCTCACCTGTGCTGTGTATGTGGGTAACTCACTTCACTTTTCTAAGCTTCTGGTTTCCTCACATGCAAACAGAGACAAGAATAGTGCTTACCTCCTGGGGTTGTTGTGATAAGTAAGTGACACATAAAGCAGCTAGTGTGACAACTGGTCAGTAGCAGGGACCCCGAAAATATAGGTAATTATTATGCGTTCAGCCTGGATGACCTTTTAAGGGTTTTGTTTTGTTTTCTGCCCAGATTAAAGAACTTATCCTTTCCACAATTTAACAAAAAGGAACACTCCCTAGAAACTAAGGTTTCTAAGTAGTTTCTAAGGAAACTAAAGTCAGTTCATAGTGAGGCACGATTATCCAAGAAGGTCACCTTCAAAGGTATATCAGTAAAACTTTGTAGGTGCAGAGACAAGTCTTTCACCGGCTGTCTCCATGGCTGTCACTTATTTTTCCCCCTTTTTGTACAACTGGGCTCTTTTATCAACCTTAGTGCCCACTAAAAGTAACAGCTACCAAGAGCCATTGTTGTTTCACATGGTACTTAACAGCATTGTGGGCTCGTTTTTCCACCTGCTGCCAAGCTGAAGAATTTTCAGAATTCTCCCTTTGTCTTGTTCCAACTTTGGTATTAGAAATATGAGACGAGACATAGTGAAGATTCAGGACAAAGTCAGTTTTTTACTCCTGTGAAGGTTGAGTTTGCAGGTGAATGAGAAATCATGGGTGAGATGTCTAGCAAAGAGGCTGGCAGGAAATGTTCACTGGCTTGGTTACCCGACCCTGAAACACTCCTGCCTCCACTCTAAGCTCTCGCTGACCCCTCCGGCCCCCACCCCAAGCTCTAGACCTCAGCAAGGAAGAACTTGCAGAGTTCAGGTGACTGCCAAAGGTCAGCCACTTCCAAGGTTTGCCCTGACTTTAGGTCCCAGTTCTAGCAAAGTCCTGGTATTATTATTCTGACCTTAGATCTTTCCTGATCTTACAGCTCTTCTTCCAGGATTGAATTCTGCCTTTTTCTGACCAGTGCTCCATTCCTCCAAGCTGGGATTGGGATCCTACTCCTCACTGCGAGCCCCAGAGCCCTGCTAATTCATGCCCAAATTTTCTAATCGCAACCAGTGGCTTGCCACAAGACTCTGAACTGGTCTTGCAGACCAGTTTGGATTACTATCCATCACCTGTCTCTTCATTACATTCACCAGAACTATGTTTGGCCAGCCTGGCTGAAGACTTATGACAATTTGGTTCAACATCAAACACCACTTCTGGACCAGGCAGGGAGTACTTGTAGGTCCTGGCCCCTCTATAATTTTCCTGTCCGTGCCTACTGAGCTTCAATTTTGGAATGGGCCCCTACCCAAATCTGCCACTTGCTATATGACTCTGGATAAATATCATAACTGAGAGGCCACAAACCCAGTTACCTACAGGGACCAACCAGGTGGGTAAGATAGATCTAAGTGGCTACTATGAGACTCAGCAAACTAGATTGTCATCATCACTCAGGCCTGGGTGGTTATCACCATGCCAGACCATGGGACTCTTCTGTTATGTAACAGGGGAGAAAAAGGAAGAAATGAGCATGGGAAACCAGCTGATTCTGTCAGCTCCCTGTGTTACTCCTCACCTCTGATTAACTCCAGGCATTTTTATGGCTTCTCTGGAAGAAGCCATATGGGTGATATGGGTGATATATGGCCACGCCAGATCACGGTTTCTCCTCTCCATTACTTTCCCTACAGCTCCTGAATGCCTCAGTAAGATTTCCAAAAAACTGTTCTAGCCCCAGCTTAGTCATGGATGTTCTCTGTGGCTTGTTAGTCCAGTTTACTTAACGTGCTTGCTTTTTTGGTGAGAAAGTCATGGGTTTGTTCTAGGTGACTGTATTTGATTTCAAGGACAGAGAAGGCTCCCTTTTCTCACCAGCCATATCTCAAGTGGGGTCCATGGAGAGAAAGAATATGTGGAGCACAAATCCATCATAGCTACCAGGGAAGCCGCTAAACATGGTTTTGAATTCACTCACCATTCTGGGCTCTGTCCTGTAGAATGAAGGTGTTGAGCTCTGTGGTCACTGGTATAATACAGCTGAACACTCCTCAGAGCAAGGGAATGTTAGAACGGAACTCTTCCTGCCCCTCTTTCAACTGAAAGGAAGATGACAGACTCAGATATCAAAGTGAATGAGACAGACACTCCCTTTCCTGATTAGTACATTTAAAAGGAAATGTCTCCAAGAATCTGTTCCATAATCCTTGAACTACTCCAGGAGATCAAGATAAGATTAAGGAGGAACATATCTTTAGACAGAGGGAATAGGATGAGTGTAGTGGACATTGTTAATGCCCTTCCAAATCCCTTTGACCAACTGGCCCCCCTCCCCCCACCCCATAGCTGCCTCCTTCTCTGGAGAATTGCCCTCAGCCAGACAGTACCTGCCATCTGCACACTCCCACCCTGAGCACCTCAGCAAACCTTGGCCCAACTATCAGGAGGATATAAACTGAACTCCTTGCCTCAAGGTGGGACTATCTTTGTGATGTACTTTGAGCTGTAGGGTTTTACCTCTGGGATCAGATCGAAACTAGTCTCCAGCTAGGGTTACATTCCTGCTTACCTTCCCCCTTCCCCAAGCTTTATCCTGTTTTTGCCATACCTCTTCTAATGAGAACATTTTTTCAATAAATCACTTGAACAATAATCCTCATTTCAGGCTCTGCTTCTAGAAAGATTGACCTAAGATAGTGAAGTGTACCTCCTAGACATTGGGGGTGGGTCTTGAAGATGGAGGCTCCAAGGCAACTACTTGGACAGCTTTGAAGTACTCCCTGTGATCGAGAGACAAAGAGAACTGGTCCCTCACTCAGGCCTGAGGAAGGCCACGTGGCCCGTGAATGGCATCTGACTCTCACCAAGGAACTCTAAAGGCAGCTGCCTCAATGATGGAGTTGGGAGGGTGCTGCTGCATAGAGATGGCCTGACCCCAGATTGTGGGCAGGTAAGGAATACATGAGGGCAGAATGGACCACTGTGGGTCAGGAGGAAGAACAATGTGGAAGTCTTCTTGGTCCAATAGGGCTGTCTGGAGGGGCACAGAGACCTCAACTAAAAAAGCCTCCTCTTTTCAGGTGTTCCTCAGAGTGAAGAAAGTGCCAGAGGTGGCCACCAAGAATGGAGATCAATCATCCCAGGTCATGGGAGCTGCAAGAGCAACGAGAAACCTCTGAAGGACCCACAAAATTCCCACAGGTGAAAAGAATCAACTGTGACCACCTGCTAACCCCATCCAGGGGTTCCATCTTTAATCATTGCCAGGTTCATCCAAGTGAAGGCCCTACTTTGACCCAGCTGGACAGAAATCACAGGTAGCACAGGTGAACTGGGAGAAAGGTGAAAACAGAAGGACCACAAACTATGCCCCACCGCAATCTTGTGAAGCAGACCAGGGCTGGAGAAGGGGTGATGGTTTAACCCTGACTTCAAGTTTGGATTTTTGATTAGTATGTGCAACTGAATGTATTAAAGTTCTAAAATGAGACTGGTTTACAACTAAAAGTGACTAATACCAAGAGTGATGCAAGAAAGACTTTATTCATGGACAAAAGAAATTGATCTCCACTGAATTTAGTTTAAAGTGATGGAGGGAGACAAAAATAATGTTTGGATCACATTCCATGGGTCAGCCTTGTGCGACATATGGTTACATAAGTGGGGAGCAGCAGTGGCTTCCCACTGCTTCCCGAAGAGAAGCCCTGGGCTGATTCAGTCAGCTGCATCCTCAGTCGGGCTCCCAGGATAAAAATATCTATTGGATAAGAATCTGAAACATCAGGTTCTGAAACTTTTGACTGGCCAAGTGCCAGGTGACTCAGAGCTGTGCAGTGTAACTAAATGAGTCACATCATCCCTCTCTATGCTCTGGAAGAATCTGCTATCTTTAAAATGGTGGCAGCCTCATTCCATGGCGCTGGTTGGGAATTTGTGTGTTCTTCCTTGCTTTGTTGAGCACGTGTCAGGTACTGAAGATTAAAGAACAGAGAAATAAGGACCTCACTGGCAATGATACAATTTGCTATGTGCTCTCATTTTAGTGCTGAGGAGGGAATGATTTTAACAGGGGTGATGATGAAAATGAGGTTGATCAGGGACTACTTAAGTGAGTGGATCACAAATTTGCTGGAACATTGGGATCACCAGGGATACTTTAAAAACCACCATGCTCCATCCTTGGGAGATTTTGATTTATGGGTCTGGGCTGCTGCCTGGGCATCAGGATTTAAAAAGCAAGCAAACAAACAAACAAATAAAAACTCCCCATATAATTCTAATATGCAGTCAGGATTGTGATCTACTTTAGATAAACATAACAAAACTAAGTACAGATCTTCCTCTGTGTCCCAATAAACCCATCATAAGTTGAAAATATTGTAAGTCAAAAATGCATTTAATACACTTACCCTATTGAACATCATAGGTTAGCCTAGCCTACCTTAAATGTGCTCAGAACACTTACATTAGCCTGCAGTTGGGCAAAATCATCTGGGTGGCTCAGTTGCTTAAGCGTCTTCCTTTGGCTCAGGTCATGATCCCAGGGTCCTGGGATCAAGTCCCGCATCGGGCTCCCTGCTCAGTGGCGAGCCTGCTTCTCCCTCTGCCTGCTTCTCCCCCTGCTTGTGCTCTCTCTCTCTCTCTGGCCAATAAATAAATAAAATCTTAAAAAAATCATCTCACACAAAGCCATTTTAATAATAAAGTGTGGAGTATCTCATGCAATTTATTGAATACTGTACTGAAAGTGAAAAATATAGAATGGTTGTATACGGACAGAATGGTTGTGAGTTGTTGACCCTGGTGACCACATGCTGATTGGGGGCTCTGGTTCGCTGCCTCTGCCCAGCGGCATGAGATAGAATCAAGAATATTGCTAGCTTGGGCAAAGATCAAAATTCAAAGTATGGTTTCTACTGAATGCATATTGCTTTTGCACCACCGTAAAGTTGAAAAATCACTAAGTTGAACCATCATAAGTAGGGAACCATCTATATAAGGGTACCAAGATGATAAGTGTATTAAAATTTTATTTTTCACAGTTTATTAGAAATTTTCATTTTATGAAATGAAAGCCAATGACAAACATTTCAATGTATGCATGAACTTTTTGCAATCTTTTGTATTTCTCTTAAGATATCCAACTGATTAATTAAAAAAACACTAGCATAGGGGAGCCTGGGTGGCTCAGTCAGTTAGACATCTGCCTTCAGCTCAGGTTGTGATCTCAGGGTCCTGGGATGGAGCCACATGTCGGGCTCCCTGCTCAGCGGGAAGCCTGCTTCTCCTGCTCCTCCTGCTTGTACTCTCTCTGTCAAATAATTAAATAAAATCTTTAAAAAATAAATAATTAATTAATTAAAAAACACTAGCATATGTTATATCCACCCAAGAACAAATTTTTTTTCAATTATCAATAGAGTAGATTACCACTTCCACTTTTTTGTAAAATCGATTCTTGCCAAGTAATCCTGGTTTCAAACTATTCTATAAAAACAAATTTCTTATATTAAAGTGTTGAGTATAATAATAATAGGACACATCTATTAATAAATAATAAGTAATCTCTTGATTTTTATCAGGGACTTCAATATCTCTGATTCAATAGCAAAGACTATCTCTAAAAAAAAGTCAATGTACAAGATGCCAAAACATTCAGATTAATTCCTTAGGCAGCTTATTTCTGGGTGTTAGTATTGGAAAGCAAAGATGAAAAAAATACTCCAACAAGATTTTATACAGGTGCACAATATGTTTTTGTTTTCAAAACTTGTATTAGAGCTACAGGTAAAAGTTATTCGGTAGAAACATCTGGGTCCATCATTAGTCACCTAACTTATTTTACATTCTGGAGGCAAAGGTACACCATGGAACAGCACTAGGTATTTGACTCAGTAACTTAAATCGTTTATACACACATCCACACACACACACACACACACACACACACACACTGCAGCCACATGTAGGCAGGATTTTTGTCTATTCCATCAGTGTAATTTATTTTATTTTTTTAAAGATTTTTTTTTTTTTTTTGAGAGAGAGAGAGTGAGAGGGAGGGAAGGAGGGAGGGATGAGGCAGAGGGAGAGTGAGGGAGAAAAAGCTCAAGCAGACGGCCCCCGATCTTGGAGCCCAATTCAGGGTTCAATTGTACAACTCTGAGATCACAACCTAAGTCAAAACCAAGAGCTGAAACGGACTGTGCCACCCAGTTGCCCCTCCATCAGTGAAATTTAGAAGTGGGGGTGAGAAAAAAAAGCATGGTTTTTCCCCCCTTTTTATATCATTATGCACATTGTTTACAACCTATATTTTTAAGTTCTTAACATCAATTTTTCTCCCTATTTTTTTAAGTACTCTCTTCCTTTTTTTTTTTTTTTTTTTTTTGGTTCTTCAGCCTTTCCTTCTATTAACCAAACTGTATTCTCGGTTATAATAGGCCTGTCCACCCACTTGGTTCACTCATTCATTCCTTAACCCACCATTTGTGATATGACAATTAATTCTATTGTAGTCAACTGTCACACCATAGATAATGGCTTCAGAACTTTTAAAAGAAAGGACACGTTGATTTCTCTATTGATAGAGTGAGTAGCTTGCTTCACAGCCCCACTTTCTGAGAGCAAAGTTTAATCATCAACAGAGCAACTTCTTAGTGGGTTCTGGGCAGTCCCTCTTCACACCCTCCCACCTCCTCCTCCCGCCCACCCCCAGCCCCTTTCAGCAAGTGGCTGGGAACCTACTGTAAACCAAAGTAACAGACTTAACTGCATTCAGAGGTTGGAGAATCTGAGTCATAAACTGTTCCTCTGCTTTCAAGAAGGGTTTACTTTTTTTATTCCTTCCTCTCTTCTATTTTGTCTTCACCTTCTGACCCCCATTGTTTTGCTCTTCTCTCTATATTTTTTCTTTTCTTCCTTCCTCCTTTACCCTTCTCCTGTACCAACTTATGTCTACAGCCAGGGTCCCTTGGGCATGGTTGATTGTCACCAGTAGGCCTACAGACTGGCCCTGAGCCACTCAGTTCTCTCCCAGTTCAGAGCAATGGAGGCCTGTGACAATTAAAGAGGTAAATCCTGACCTCCATGGGGGTGCCAGGAGGGAGCTGTATTCTGGGCAATGTGACCACAACAGGATGCAGTAGATTTCCATTTCAGTGGTTTGTAAGCCAGTTCCAAAGGTGAATATCCCAAAGCGTTTGGGGCATTGGTAATAAAGGAGAGAGACTCTCAAGTCGACTACTTTGAAATGGACAACACAAATTCAGATGTGTGTCAGAACAAAATAATGTTTGGAGGATCCCTGTCATTTCCTTTTCCTGCATGTGCCACAGAGAATTCTGACTTGATTGGTTTGGCTTCCTGACCCTCCCCTGAGGTGGGTCCTGGACCTTGCTGATAAAGAACAGAAAGAGAAGGGGAGAGCAGAGAAGAGAGGAGTTTTATAAAATGAAGTCCTAACCCCTGAAGGTCATAGTATTAGCAGGTGGGGCCTTTGAGAGGTGCTTAAGTCATGAAGGAACTTTCAGGAATGAGATTAGGGCCTTATAAAAGAGCTTATGGATATTTTGAGGTAGGTATGGAATTTTCCCTTTTTCGGTAACTGTGCCTGGTTGTAAGTAGCCCATTGGTTAGTTAGGGCCTATGGATAGTGCCTTATAAAAGAGACCCGAAGAGATCCCTAACCCATTCCCCCATGTGAGCACACAGAGAGAAGGCACCAGCTATGAACCCAGAAGAGCACCTCTACCTGAGCAAAACTGATCTTGGATATCCAAGCCTCCTGCACTGTGTGAAATAAATTCCTGTTGTTTATAAGCCACGCACTCTGTGGTATTTTCTTATAGCAGCCTGAACAAAGACAGAAGTCTTCAAATCCACATCCCCGGCCCCCAACACACACCATGTTTCAGTGACTAGGAGGAAAATAGGACTCAGCATACAATCTTACTCAAGGCTTAGATTTATTACAGTAAAAGGATACAAAGCAAAATCAGTAAAGAGAAAAGACACATGGGGTAAATGTGGAGAAAACCAGGTGCAAGCTTCCAAAAGTCCTAAGTCACACAGGATGTGCTTAATCCCCCCAGCACTGAATTGTGAGGACGCATGTGAAGTGTGAGGGAAGCTCATTAGAGATTGGGTCTCAGGGTCTTTATCTGGGGCTGGTCATGTAGGCACTCTCTGCCTGGCATGTACCGGAATTTCAGACTCCCAAAAGAAAAGCAGAGGTTCAGCATAAACCGCATTATTTTCTGAACAGTTTAGGCTCAATGAACTATGCTTCTCATTTAGGGAACAGTGGGAACCCTCCCAAATACCAGACAAGTTCCCAGACACCAGGCAAGAGCCAACATTGCAGTCAGGCCTTTCTGATGACGGCAGTCTCAGGCTTCCTAGAACTCCTCTATGCAGTAGGTATGTTTTTATGCCCTCCCCCTGTATCAGTGAAGAAAAGGAAGCTTAGAAAAACATAACAATAAAAAAATAAAATAAATGAATGAATTAATTAATTTTTTAAAAAAAGAAAAGCCAACTACTTAACTTGTAAGTGTTGGAATTGAAATACAAACTCAGATCTCTGACTCCCAAGCCTGTGTATTACTCTGGAATCACAGTATGCTGGAATTGTATGAAAGAAATTTGAAAGGGACCACAGTTCCAGCAGAACAGGGGGTACTGAAAAAGTTCAGGACATGCCACCCCAAAATATGCTGCTTTGGCATATCAATTATTTTGAATTAAAGGCACTTGAAAATAGCAGGTACAAGAAGGGCACTCTGACCTTTTTTTTTTTTCCCTTGAAAGCTTGAGATTTAATTCCCACAAGAAAGGTGCCCTCTTTGTGCCAGGAGGAAGAAACATTCTTAATCACCAGAGAAGGGTGTCTAGGCTGTTAAAATAACTTAGCTTCCTTTAGTCTCCATATATTTTAGTTACTTTTCCACATTTGCTACTCTTTGTTCAATCTAGTATGTAAGCACTTAGGCCTCCTCACTTCTTTGGGTATACATTTTTTCCATGAGGACTTTCATGTACATGTAAATAAAATTTGTATGCTTTTCTCCTGTTAAATCTCTCTCTCTCTCTCTTTTTAAAGATTTTATTTATTTGAGAGAGAGAGAGAGTGCAAGCATGGGTGTGGGGAGGGGCAGAGGGAGAGGGAGAAGCAGGCTCCCCACTGAGCAGGGCTGGATCCCAGGACCCTGAGATCATGAACTGAGCATAAGGCAGACGCTTAACCAATTGAGCCACCCAGGTGCCCCTCTTGTTAAATCTATGTTATGTCAGTCCCCGCCAGAAACCTTAAAAGGTAGAGGAAAGAGCCCAGATGTCCATTGACAGATGAATGGAAAAGGAGATGTGAGATAGATAGATATATATAGATATATATATATACATACATACACACACACACACACACACACACACACACACACAATGGAATACTACTCAACCATCAAAAAAAATGAATTCTTGTCATTTGCAATGACATGGATGGAACTAGAGGGTATTATGCTAAGTGTAATAAGTCAATCAGAGAAAGGCAATTATGTGATCTCACTCATATTTGGAACATAAGAAACAAAACATAGGATCATAGAGGAAGAGAGGAAAAAATAAAATAAGATGAAATCAGAGAGGAAGACAAACCATAAGAGACTCCTAATCATAGGAAACAAACTGAGGGTTGCTGAAGGGGAGAGGGTGGGGGATGGGGTAACTGGAAGGCACATGATATAATGAGCACTGGGTATTATATAAGACAGATGGGTATTATATAAGCAGTGGGTATTATGTAAGACTGATGAATCAATGACTTCTACCTCTGAAACCAATATTATGTTAATTGAATTTAAATTTTAAAAAAAGTTTCCCTCTGACCTAGTAACTCCACTTCTAGAGATGTATCCTAAGGAAATAAATTGATTTTTATGTAAAGAAAAAAAAAAAGAAAAAGGAAGTTAAACAGGGGTGCCTGGGTGATGTAGTTGGTTAGGCATCCAACTGTTGGTTTTGGCTAGGGTTGTGATCTTGGGGTCATGAGATTGAGCTCCACGTCAAGCCCAGCATTGGGCTCTGGCTTAGTGTGGAGTCTGCTTGATTCTCCCTCTCCCTCTCCCTCTTCCTCTGCCCCCCCTCCCAGCTTGCTCCTGCTATCTCTCTCTCTCTCTCAAATAAATAAATAGATCTTAAAAAAAAAAAAAGGTAGAGGAAAAATTTTACCTCCCCTAAGGTACATTCAAGAAAGAAGTGTTTTTTTCTTTTCAAAAAAATTGCTTTTATGGACCCTTTTAAAAAATTGAGTGTAGTTGACAGAATGTTACATTAGCATAAGGTGTACAACTTAGTGATTTGACAAGTTTATATGTTATGCTATGTCCATCACAAGTGTAGGTACCATCTGTCCCATTACATCCCTATTATAATATCATTGACTGTATTCTTCATGCTGTGCCTTTTATTCCCATGACTTACTCTTTTATGGACCTCCTTTTTGTGGGGGAGGGGGAGGAGCAGAGGGAAATGGAGAGAGAGAACCTTAAGCAGGCTCCACACCCAGTGAGGAGCCCCACCAGGGCTTGGTCTCACAACCCTGAGATCATGACCTAAGCCAAAATCAGGAGTCAGATGCTTAACCGACTGAGCCACCCAGGTGCCCCTATGGGCCTCTTTTTTTTTTTTTTTTTTTTTTAAGATTTTATTTATTTATTTGACAGAGAGAGTGGGAGAGCACAAGCAGGGGAAACAGTAGAGGGAGAGGGAGAGGCAGGCTCCCCGCCAAGCAGGGTGCCCAATGCAGGGCTCAATCCCAGGACCCTGGGATCATGACCTGAGCTGAAGGCAGAGGCTTAACCATCTGAGCCACCCAGGTGCCCCTATGGGTCTCTTTTTAACTAGGCTTAGGCACTGGGGAAATGCAAGTTATATTTAATGAATGCAGGAAACCTTGTCATGAATGAGGAATGAATAAAGAAACCAGTGTGACATGGGTGTGAATCCTTAGAAAATATCTTAAAATTACAAAGAGGTCATGGAGCTTTGATTTGTCCCAGCTCCTAGAGGCAATAGTGAGGTTCACACAGGAAAACCAAACCTATTCTAGGTATACCAAGCAGAAAGACATCAACACAGGGAATTCGTAGTTTGACACCGATTGTGACCTCTCATCTCTCATGCCCTGGGGCTCCATTGACATACCCTCAAGGTAACCTCACTGCCCATTCTTGGGAGACGAGTCTCCTCATTTCCTAACTCACTCTCTCTAGCTTGGTTTTAGTGTCAATCAGGGACACTTCCTCTAAGAAAATTGTCACTTCTACTCGACTCTTCTCCCAAAGTGTGCTAACTTGACTGTGGCTCACCCCTCCCCCCACCCCGACTTATAAATTCCAGTCAGAATGGTACATATTGAGAGAAAAAGGGAAAGAATTCTAGCAGAAATATGAGCTGCACCCCCCTCTCCCCAGTTCTGTCTAAATGTTAACCTGGAATCTGGTGGAGAGAATGAAACAAAGGACAAGATGAGACGCACCAGAGTGCAGCAACACCTCCTTGTTCTCAAGTCATGATGAAAAAATAAAGCTGTCTGACAAAAGAGACTTTTGCAGACTTGAAAGGACCTCATTGAATTCACTCCACGTTGCTATCTAACAGCTTCACAAGATGCTGCTTTTCTTGTCAGAGTCAACCACGGAGGTTGCAGGAACCCATTTTCGTGGTCCTGAGCTTCCCCTCCTACGACTCCTCCTTGTCACCTTTTGTTCACTTTGCAGCTTTTAGGCCATAGTAGCTTGAATCCCCCCATATTTTCTACATGTAGATTATCGGATGGAGTCAGAGTTGTCTGTGGAATTAATATATATCATAAAATGTAAAAAGCTATGTCAAAATTAAATATGTAGGTAATCGCTGTCTCCCGAGGCCACATTCAAGAGTGGGTGGGTGACACCTCCAAGCCGCTTCCTTTTTCCCCAAGGTGGCTAATGTTTTTTTATGGGTGGGTGGTGCAGTAAGTTGAATTGTGTCCCCCCAAAAGTTATGTCCAAACCTAACCCCCAGTACCTGTGAATGTGTCTTTATCTGGAAAAAGGGTCTCTGCAGATGTAATTAATGAAGTTATAAACCTCAAGATTGGATCATTGTGGATTTAGAATGGGCCCCAAATTCAATGGTGTGTCCCTAATAAGAGAAATGCAGAAGATGGAAGACAATGTGAAGACAGAGGCAGAAATTGAAACTATGAGTCTACAAGCAAAGGAATGGCAAGGACGCTGTCCACCACCATGGAAATCAATTCTCCTTCAGAACTTCCAGAGCAATCAGTCTTCCAGACACCTTGGCTTTGGATGTGTGGCCTCCTGAACTCTGAGAGAATAAAGTTCTGTTGTTGAAGCCACCCAGATTATAATAACTTGTTATGGCAGCCCTAAGAAACTAATACACTTTGGTATTTCTCATTGCTAGAGTTTACTTTCTATACCCAGTCCTACTGCTACAGTTTCATCATAACAGGGGTTAGCATTTTTTTTTAACATAAAGGGCAAAATACTAAATATTTTAGGCTTACGTGTCACATAGTCTCTGTCAAAACTACTCCACTCTGCTCTCACTGTGCAAAAGTAGCCACAGACAATATATAAATAAATGGACATGACGGTGTTCCAATAAAACTTTATTCACAAGAGCAGGTGGTGGGCCAGGTTTGGCCTATGGGTCATAGTTTGCTGAGCCCGTCGTTAGGATGTTCACCTGTGATGCTGGTGCCCCATTTCTTGGCATCTTCCTAGAGTCTTCTTTATACCATTTCTCACTGAAGCACTAGGAGGTCTTCATGCAAGAAGGCTTGACGTGGCTTGTTTGGGTTTTTCAAATTCTCTGATAGGGATTTGCCTTTAGTTCTCACTCTCAACCGCTGGTTCTTTTAAAATAATCACCTGGCCCAATTTATCTCCTGTTCCTCAGATTTAAAATATTTCCATCATGAAATACATTTTCCTTTTCTCCTTACATCCTACAGCCCCATTTCCATTGTGCGTTTGACATACTAATGATGAAGGCGTTGTGGCTGTCATTTGACAGTGTTGAGTCGTCAGCGGCTGGAGACTGTGCTTCAAAGTGTGTGGGTGGCTTCAAACACTTGGGGGCAAGCAGCTCGACAGCTCTGCACTGCTGAGTGGAGGAAATAACAAGAAAAGAACAAGAGGCTGTTTATTGTAAGTAACTTTTATTTTAAGATCAAGCCCAATACGAGGGGAGTTGGGAGGGGAGGAGAAGGAGACAGAGAGACTTCCAAAACAATAAATGATTATTTGGAGGCAGGGAATATAAGCTGAGGGGAAAGGAGGCAAAACAAACATAATGGGATTTTATACCAGAAAATCAAAATCAGTCTGTATAGAACAGTGGAGCTTTAAAGAACAAGTGTCCAGGTGAGAGAGGAAGGTTTACTTGGATTCAGAAAGAAATATTTGGGGTTGAAAAGGAAAAGGAAGTCAGAAACCTTCCTCAAAAATCTGAGACAAATAGTCAGGCTCTGATCCAGACAGTTCGTCCTCTCTTCTTTTGTCCAGATTAGCCCTTAGTTAGTTTTCTACGGTTGCTGTAATGAATTACCACAAACTTGCTTATTTAAAACAACAGAAATTTATGCTCTCCCAGTTCTGGGGGCAGAATTCTGAAACAAATATCACAGGCATCACCAGGGCTGTGCTCCCTCTGCAGGCTCTAGGGGAGAAGATGTTCCTTGCCTCTGTGAGCTCTGGTCACTGGGGTCTTCCTTGACTTGTGGTCCCATCACTGCAGCCTCGGCCTCCGTGGTCACATGGCCTCCCCCTTTTCTCTCTGTCAAATCTCCCTCTGCCTCCCCCCATAAGGGGAGAGGTGATGGCCTTTATGGCCCACCCAGATAACCCAGGATAACTCCCCATCTCAAAACCTTTCATTCAATCACATTTGCAAAGATCCTTTTTTTGGCCATAGAAGGTAACGTTCATAGGTTCCAGGGACTAGGATGTGGATATCTTTTCGGGCGGCATTTTCAGCCAGCTACAACCCCCAACCTTTATACCCACAACAGTGAAAAGCAGTGTAGCTCACAGGTTCCATTTCCTCCAAGAGCAGTTTAGCAAGAATTTTGAACAGGATAAGGGAATGGGAGCAGAAGGTTGGCTCAGTTTGTCAAATATTTCTTTCAACCACGATACATTTCAGCCCCTCTTCATTGACTGACTCCCCACATATCCACATGGCTGCCTTCTCTTTAATTAGGCTCTGCAGTAGGGAGTGATTATGGAAAGGACTTAAAAAATATAAAGGGTGGGTGACAATTTAAATAAGCAGAAACCCAGGAAAATTTTCTACAATGAACATTTTTCTAAGAAAAAAAAAATATTTCTAAATATGGACACAGGAGAACATGGACTCTAGGGATGGGGCCCATTGTACTGATACATACCCACCCACTTCCTCTTAATTTCAACATGCCTATAAAATCATACAAAACCAGGAAGCATTTTAAACTGCTTTCCACCTGAATATCCTGCCACATGCATCTCAAACTTATTACGTGTAAAACAGGACACAATACCTCCCACCACCAGCATGTTCTTCCTTATTCATTGTTACAGCCTGAAAGCAGCTGTGTTAATTTGAGATCCATGAGCTTCAGAATTGGAAACCCCATGAACTGTATGCAGACATTTTTGTATATGTGCATTGGTGCCTTTTCCAGGGGAGAAATCAATAGCCTTCATCAGATTCTCCACAGAATCTTTGACTTCAAAAGGGAAAGAAAAGTCAGTCCTGGCAGGGCACTCAGTCAGATCTACAGAAACATTGCTGCATAACCTCATGAATTTGCAATAGAGAATGCCCACTGCTTTGTTTTTGCATGCATTTGCCAAATTTGCATGCATTGTCATCATAAATTTGCATGATAGCTGGCTGGGAGTCACAGTAAAACAAATTTTGCACCATTCCCTTCCCCCTAGGTAGGGCTACAAGTCCAAGATCAAGATCTTCTCTCTGAAGAAATGGATTTTGCTCTTAAGAACAAGGAAGCAAGGGACTATGATGAATACTTTTTCTGTGTCTAAGAATTATTTTGACATGCCAACACATACCAAATAGACTTTCACATTCTTGGAATGCTTGCCTCCACTTCCTCCAACTTCACCTAATTCATCCTCAGGTCTCAGCTTAAATATTTCTTTCCCCAGTCAACACCCCTGGGAAAAGATCAAAGACTCAAGTTTTGAAATACGGGTCTTGTTGCTTACTGAATATCTATATGAAGGGAAGGAAATTGACCACGAGCTAGAAACTGGAGACTGTCCCTCTGGTCTTAACTCTTGAAGCAACCCAAGATTTCCCTCCAACCCCATCCTTTTCTGGAATCACTTTGGTATCCACAGGAAAGGTAGGGCTGGTGCTCAGCAGCAAACAGACTTCAATAGGCCATTGTATCAGAAAAGAGAGTCATATGGACATTTTGAAAACAAGAAGAGTCACAATACTCCTTTAGAAAACTAATAAGACCAAAAAGACTATGTCATTGAAAATAGTCATGATGAAGTTTCAAGGGAATAAAACATTAAGAATTATTTTCACTAAATTTTTAATATTTAGAAAATTTTAAGGTCTATTGATTCTAGAGGGACCAGTTTCCCCTTCATAATCTGTTCTTATATCAGCCCATATATTTTGTTTGTGGCATTAGCACGATTCCATCCGTATAATTTTATGTTTAATGACTTTCTTTTGCACTTGTCCATAGCTCTGCAAGAGCAGAAGCTGTCCATCTTGTTAGTGCTTAACAGTGCCGATTTCGGTCGATACCAAAAAATATTTGATACACAAATAGATGGATTAATGAATTAATATAGTATTGTGATTGTTTCTCTTCCCCAGAGAGAACTGTCCTTTGACCAGAGCAGTTACTTGTCCGTTGGATAGGATTCTCGAAGTGGGGTGGTTCTGCATGCCTCTCCTTAGAGCGGGGTTTCTCACCCTCAGCACCGTTGCCGCTCTCGGCAGGATGGTTCTTTGTTGGGGGGGGGGGGGCTCTCCTGTGCTGTATGCTGTTTAACAGCAACCCTGGCCTCTACCTGCTAGATGCCACAAGCACCACCTTCCTTAAGTTGTGACAACCAAAAGTATCTCCAGACTTTGCCAAATTGAAAAACAATGCTCCAAGAAAGAAGAGAATCACAGGAGGTGTTTCTGAATCTGGGACAAGAGTCGGGGGGTAGGATGAAGAAGAGGAAAACGAAGCTGTGGTTGAAGGCCGGAAAAGCTATGCATCTGAGGCTCTCCCTGCAGAGGCATTTTTTTTTTTTTTCATTTACTATAATAAATCTGTATGCCAAAAAATCCTTGGTTTTTATACTTTGATGTTATTATTTCTTAATTGCTTGCTGAAAACATCTCTTGAACAATTCCAACTTTATTTCTGTTGAACTAAGAAGAGGAACTTAATTTTGTGTGTGTGATTCAGCAGGACAGTTCCCTGAGGCTGAGACAGATGGGAACTGAGAAAAGATTACAGAATTGGGGCAGCTGGGATGCAGCTCCCGACACACCTGGGCGTGCTCGGTGATGGCTTCAGACAGCGTCCTTCAGACAAGCAGCAAACCACACGGAAAGGTGCCTGGAACGACCAGGAGTCAAGTTCTTTAGAGGGTCGGTGCTAGAAATTTGCTTAGTCATCTGAGTGTCCTGTTTTCTCAGTTCTGGATCTTTCTAAATAAAGCATGAGAGAAAGGGGGAGTTTAGAAGGGATAATGGTTTCTGATGAAATGGGAAGAAATACTTTTGCTTTAAAAATTAATGCAGCTATTCCTGTATCCTGGGGCACTGCAGAATTCATTGCTCATTGTTAAGGAATGTACAAAGAATGAAGTTGCAAAGGGACACAAACTAAAACTGAAATGTACAAAGACCGCATACTTTGTATTTTCTGTAATAGACCTAATCCTCGTGAGTCCCATCCCACTGGGTAGCAGCCAGTCTGGGGGCGGGGTGGGGAGAACACGTGAACTTCTCTAATGAATGGTGCACTTGCTTTAAAATATTGTGTTGACAAAACATTCTATTGATTGAAAGTTAAACTTCCTGTGGGAGCTGGATTTCTCCTTTCCCTTCCCTTCCTCAAGGAGGCATCCGGGTGAAGAGGAAGATTGCATCTCGCTGGCACTAGGGAGATGGGGCCAAGGCTGACCTGGTGCCTGTCCTTCTGCTGTCTCTACAGCAGTCCACCTGGTCCTGTCCTCAGGTAGGTGCCAGCTGGTGCCCACTAAGGCGGGCTGGGTCTGCTCTCCTTCAGAGTATCCTGCAAGTGGTAGCTGCTAAAGTCCATGACTGAGGAACTCATCTCGGTCTGTTCTGAGTTTGGTTAGGGTCACCCTGGGGACTCGGCCCTAGCTCCCCCCGACTTGCTGGTTGCTGTGCATCCACTGGAAGTCCAGCTACTAATCCCAGATGTTCCCCATCCCACCTTGAGTTTCCAGCAACAGAGCTTCTTGGCCTTATCCTACATGGTGATAACTTGTGGCCAGTTTCTCAGCCTGAATCTCGTCTATTTTCAGCAGCCCCCAAGGGTATTTGAGAACTTCTAGATTCCTCACATGCCATTCAGACCCTAAGGAGTCAGGAGCTCTACCTCAGATGTCTCTTTGCACATCTCCCTCTCTTTTTTGATATCAACCTGTGCATGGCACTGCTAAGCAATAACAAGCAGCTTGTGCAGAGCTTACAGACAAGTGCAAAAGAAAGTCACGAAACATAAAACTTAATTGTAATTGTGATAATGCCATAAACAAGGAAAAAACAAAAGCCCCTATGCTGTCTGCCCTCCTCTTACTGATTTGATTACCTCCCTCCTTCCGGACATCAACCTTGGAGAAGATAGGAATGACACAAGGCTCTCCCAGCCTTACTACCTGTTCTACCTCCTGTGTCTCCCTTCTTCTTCCCATAATCCCTCAGGGCAAGTAGTGGGCTGTCCACACCTTCACTTCCCAATCCCCCTATACCTTTGTAGCAGGGACTAGTCTTACTCTGAGTTCTCTTTCTCTCTGGAATAATGCTTCCATTTTAGCCCAGCAGACTCTGTTCTTGATATGTTAATGATGGCTCAAGAAATTTAGAAAATCATCTCATCTCTTGAAAAACAGTCTTTTAAGACAATTATTTAGTCTCCCAACTGCTCTGGAAGTCCAAAGCTGGGTACCGATTTCCCCTCCTGTTTGCATTCCTACTGCTACAGCCCTAATCCTCCCCAAAGCCAGCAGTCAGCTCTGGCAGAACAGAGAACTGGCCACGCATAAAAATTATAAAAGATAAAAGTGTAAGTCATTAATAAGAAAAAGCACAAGATAAATCCTTGTTATTTCCATTTCACACATTGATGGGGTGTTTTAGGTGTGGGAGACAAGGCCCAGGGCCAGTCCTATGGAGTGGAGAGGCTGAGATAAGGCTCAGCATGATAAAGTCAAAGTGCTTCTCATGGGGCTACAGAGGTTTTTCTAATGCAAAATGACGTCTAGGCTTATCTGGATAGATATAAAAAGTAGAACTTGTGTAAGAGAGGAAATGGGAAAAGGAAACCTAGAGAGTTAGGGCAATCCTCAAAAACTTGGCAGGAAAGCAGGCCTGAGGGAGAAGGATGGCTACCAGTAGGACACTCCCTGTGGGGCTGCAGACAGTAGAAATAGGGGTGTCTGAGGTCTGATTTCCTCTCCATCTGCTCCCATTGTCGCGCTTGTCATAGCACTCCCTTGGAGAATGTAAGTGCAGCTATGGTCCTATTGAGGGAAGAAATAACCAGAAAGAAATGGAGATTTGGTAATAAAATGACCAGAAGTAACTGAGAAGAATCTGGGAGCAGGAATTTGGGGTGAGAGCTGACAGGCTACAACTAGGACAGGTATCTTCCCTAGCTCCTTCCCAAATCTGAGCACTTCCAGCTCTATGTGTTTTCTTTTTTCTTTTCTTTTCTTTCTTTTTTTTTAAAGATTTTATTTATTTGAGAGAGGGAGAGAGAGCACGAGCAGGGGGAGAGGGAGAACCAGGCTTTCACCAAGCCAGGAGCCCACCTCAGGACTTGATCCCAGGACCCTGGGATGATGATCTGACTGAAGGCAGATGCTTAACCAACTGAGCCACCCAGGTGCCCCAGGGATCAAGTTTACTAATGGTAAATGCTAATGTGGTAGATTAAAAATGGCCACCAATTCTTGGTTACTTCCCACATAGAGAAGTGGTATTTATTTCCCACCATCTTGCATTTGGTTTGGCCTTGTCATTGCTTGAACCAAGAGAATGTGGTGATAGCTATGCTGTGCTGATCCTGAACCTAAGTCATTAAAAACCTGGCAGTTTATGATTTTCAAAACTCTGTGCCACTACATAGCTATTGTAGAGAAGGAAAATCCTCCTAGGAACCTTACCCCAGTTGGAAGCACCTTGTCTGACAAAAGTTAGATTAACACAAGAAAAGCAAACAGAATGTAACACACACACACACACACACACACACACAATCATTCAACAATGAGTCACTCAAAGAGGTGATTAGAACTTTGGCTTATATAGTATCTTAGCAGAGGAACAATAAAATTTTAGAGAAATGACGAGACAAAGGAAAGAGACTTTGTTTGTAGGGCAGCAGACTGGGGAAGGTAAATTATATGGGAAAAATGATAGCTCTATCTAGCTCTAGCAAGATTTGCTATATAGATTCCTCTGGTGTAGTCTATGGACTGATAAGGGTCTAGACTTGTCTCTGGTGATTAACTTCTGTCCTTCCTGGTAGAGAGGGGAGGGGGGATACCTTTAGAAATTTATGTCCTGTTTTTAGACAAATGGGAAAAAAGAGAGTTTTTCTTGTATCTACTCTTCTCAATTGCCTTTAGCTCAAAATAATCCTTATGCTGAAGTGGCATATTTTGGGGTGGCATATTCACCTACTCTTCACTAGGTCTAGAAAGATCTCATAGAGAAACCACATGAAAAGATCAGATGGAGACTGACAAGCTCTGGGATGACCTGGAAAAGGAGAGAGACCCAGCCAAGTTCATCCTTCCAGCCATCCTTTCCAAGATGCCAGACATGTGAGTGAGCCATTGGATACTGCAGCCCTGGCCATGACCTGATTGTACCGACATGAGAAACCTCCAGAAAAGACCAACAGAAGAACATCTTAGCTGATCCCAGTCAATTCACAGAAGCATGAGATAGTGGTTGCTTTAAGTCATTAAGTTTTGGGGTGATTTGTTATGCAGCAATTGATAAGTGGAACAGTGGGGTAGGGCCAAGGTGGCAGCAGTGAGAGAGACTGTGGTGTATTGTGCATCGGCTCTTACATGCCTCCATCCAGAAGTGACAGGTGAAATTTCCATTCCTATTTTATTAGCTAAAGCAAGTCATACAACCATGCTTAACTTCAGGGAAGTTATGTCCAGGAAAGAAAGTTCATGAGTGATATCTACCACCCCACCTCTAGCAGCAAGGGAGGCTGGGGAAGCTGAGCAGGTTTGTAATGATTTGTTTTACCTGATCATGATTCATTACCTAGGTCTGGGCACACTGCAGCCCTGAACACAATCAGGATACTGTTGTCCGGGGTGAAGGCAGGAATACATACAGCATTTGTTCCAAGAGGGGAGTAGGTAAGTAACAGAGAGATTGCAAAGGCTGCCACCGGCTCTTGCACCCTGCCCTGACCCTGGCCCCACTTACTATGCTTGAGCTCTCACCATCCTCACACTTTCAATCCATATATTTGGAATTTGAGTTTGGAACAAGCCTGGATGGGGAAGAGAAAGGGAGAGAGAGAAGGGAAAAGGGAAGAAAAGGAGGGATGGAGAAAAAAGGCAGCAGTTATGTACGTGGGTGTGAAATGAAAGACAGGCCTTGAGTGCTCCTGACTCTGACTTCAGAACTTTTTCCACCATTTAGGGGGAGAAAATAATTAATGTTTACACAAAAATGTTAAACAGAAAGACAAAGGGAAAGGGAACATTTCAAAGAAGTGTGAAATGTGTAGCAGTCTGGGTAGTCTGGTTGAAAAAGGAAAAACAAAATTCTTCTCAGGTTGTGCTTTGGAAAAGTCTTAGAGGAATGGAATGGAACATTCTGATCTAAGGCTTATGCCTTGAGTGTTGTTCTCTCTATCCACGCTCTAAAGTAGATAATCTTTGTTTCTTTCTCCCCTTTCTTTTAAGTTCCCAATTCAGCTCACAGGTTCTTCCTTGTTGGTCAAAATTAAATCCAAAATAGCAACTCTTTTTTTATTTCCATATTAAGTGAAAGATAAAATCCTAGGAAAATGTTTAACCATCTTCAAAAGACTTTTCATATATTGTCCTCAAGTGAACTTTATTTCATCCTTATTTTACTTATTAGAGAATCGGGGCTAAGAGAGGTTAATTTATCCAAATTCACCTAACACATATGAAACTAGATCTAGTCACCTTCATAATCCCTTAAGTTAACCACCAAAATACTCAGACTTTCAAAAAGTTATTTGGTGCATTGTTCTTAATTGAACCTGGGATCTAGAAATTGTCTAGATAGCTTGGCCAGCATTTGTTGTCTCATTCAGGACTACTACTTCTAGTTCCTCCTTCTGATGGAACTGACTTTACTATCTTTCCACATCTATATCATTTTTGCTTTCTCTCTACTTTTATTCTCATCCAAATGTTCCCCCACTGTATTCCCAACTAGCAGTTATGGGTTTCCACATGTGTGGATATCTCAAGTCATGCCCATTCGTGGCCAAGTCTGTTTATGCTGATTCTACTCACTCAGTTTTATGATGCCTATTAGGTATATTTCCTGCCTTATATTGAACCCTCAAGTTCACCTAGTTTTTGCCCCTGCTTTGCTGTCTCTCCCACTCCAGCCCCTTCAAATAAATCACACTACCCACAAAGCCTGCCCTGGGCTTCAGTAAAACTTTGATGGAATTCATCATCACTTTGCCCTGATTTTCAGATCCATGGCTCTTACATTTCCTGGTTCTCTTGGGCCCTGAACCTAGCTCCTGTTTTCTGCCTAGTCCTGTTGGTTAGTGGCATGAAGTTGCTCCTCCAATTTTGTCTATGTCCATACTAATGAATGCCTTATTGAAGCATCTGAAAATAATGAGAACTGCCATTAGTTATGGGTCTACCATGTGTCTACCTCTGAGCTAAACATTTTATGTATTATTGCATTTACTCCTGTAGGGGAGGAAAAATAATTTTCCCTCTACTCTTCTAAGTTCTCTGCTGGGAACTCTGTAACAAATAACAGATTAACAAAAGAGATACAAACAGAAATTTATTAACATGTATACCTCATATATGAATGGGAGACACTCAGTAACGCTCAGAGGTAGTTTAGAGTTCGGGCTTAAATATTATTTTCAGCTAAAGACAAAAGAGAGAAGGGTATGGGGTAAATCAGTTATGGGGAGATGAGCAGGAAAGGTAAACAAGAATAAGTTTTGCTATGCATTCTTAAGTGCCTTCTCCATTGATGGATTGAGTTCCTTGTGATTTAGTCATTCTTCTCCCCCTGGGGCAGAGAGGCAGCCGCCCTTACAAATGGAGATTTCCTTATAAATGTAAAGTTCCCTTACAAATGGGTAACTTCTAATCTGTTTTCAGAGCTTCGCCTTTGTCTGCTGTTTCTCAAAATAATTCTTATGCCAAAGAAGTATATTTTGGGGTAGCACATCTTACTACCCTTCACTCCACATGACAAACCAGCCAGGTACTTTTATTCCCTTCATTTTCCAGGAAGAAGAAACAGAAGCTGCATGAGTACTGGGAAACATCCTTCATATTTTTAATTAAAGCTCTTATCTGGACACCTGGCACTGTGCGGGGTTCTCTACATTTACTACCTCGTCTGATCTTCCCAACAGACCTGCAAGCTGTCCAGGCATTCTCAGCTCTACTTTTTTTTGGTGGTGGTGGGGGGTGAACACTGAGGCTCAAGGAGGGTGACTTCTGAAGCAGGCCAATGTTTAAACTCCAATCTCCTCTCTAGCCACACTGGCCTGCTTGCCAGACCCACTTCAGGAACTCTGTCCTAATTGTTACTTTGCTTCAGTGCTCTTCCCCCATATCCACACTCCTCCCTTCCTCACCTCCTCCACATATTTGTTCAAATGTCACCTCTCAGTGAGGATTTCCCTCCCCCTCGTATTAGAGCCCCACCCTCACTCATGGCTGTCCCTCACCTCTTCTCCACTTTATTTTTCTCCATAGCACTTACCACTCTCTGACACCACACATTTTAGTTACTAGAATGCAAGTTCCAAGACAGAATTTTTGTCAATTTTGGTCACTAGTATGTGTACATTTTTTGAGAAATATTTGTTGAAAGAATGGACGAATAAATATCTAATTACAAAGCCTATACCCTTTTCACCACGATATTCTCAGATCCTTTGTGTCAATCGTATCTTCTTTTTGCCTCTAGGCTACTTAATAATGCTAAGGAATTTTTTTTAAATAAATGCCTACATTCAGTATTGTCAAGGAAAAGAAGAAACAAGTCCAACCTATCCTGGGTCTGGAAACTGGGCTAGCAGCAGTTTTTGGCTTTATCAAAGAACATTTATTATGTGCCTTCTTGTCTATGATGCTCTGCTAGGTACTATGCAGAAAATATTAAACCAGAATGCTTATCTCTGGCTCCATCTCCCCTTCCAGTTGGCTGGTTACTGGGAGAGCCAGCACGGGTGCCGATAAACAAATGGAGTACCCATAGCACGTACAACCCAGACCAGAATGACAGGTGTTGGGAGCCAATGTTTACAGGTCAGTCAATCAGAGAGCAAATCCATGGGAGTTTTATTATTAGACAGGATGGGGTTTCCAGAAATCATCCAAAGAGAGCTTTTCCATCCAAAATCTGTTTGGATTTGGGGGGCTATTGCTGAGAAGCAGATTATCTGCTACACAGTGAGCTTCCTTTACAAGTTCATGGTTTGGTTCCTGGCTGCAAACATTTGACTGAGGAAGCCACAATAACTGTAATGCTGGAAGAACAACTTGCGGCATCCCCTGCTCTTGGGAAGAACCCATTTTTCATGGTGCCATGCAGATCTTGGGCCCAATGCCAACTCTTTTTTAAAACTAATTTACTAATGATGCGTGATGATGCTATAAGCTGCTGGTGATGGGGACGACTGTCATCATTTAGCATTCTTTAAGCATCCTACGGTGAATTGGGGATTTTTAACTGCATCCACTCTGTTTATTACTCTTCTGTTTTATGCATATACTCCAAGTGTGTATAAACAAGACAATATTATAAAAGTATTAAAAATATAAGCACATTAAAGTAACATGAAGCCAGCTTGATTGCCAGCAACAAATCCAGCCGCCACCAACATAGTTCTAGAGCCTTTTGGCCGCACACCAGTGCTATGGGGCCAGTTGTATGAAAAGTAAATTATGCCAATTAGCACTTTACATGCATAATTCCAAAATTAGTTGTACTAGATTTTAAGCTCCTTTAGAGCAACAATAATATTTTCCTCATTTCTCACACAGCCCCTGTTTCAATGCTCCATAAATATATCCTCTCCCTCCAATAGACTAGCATGCATTAGGGCTGAATGTTATGTCAAAAAGCATATCCAGTATCTACTATGCATTGGGCACAAAATAACATCAATAAATATTTTTTTTTAGAAGTTAAAAAAAAAAAAGAAAAAGGGAGTGCCTGGCTGGCTCAGTTGGTGCAGTGTGAGACTCCTGGTTTCAGGGTTGTGTGTTTGAGTCCCACGTTGGGTATAGAGATTACTTAAAAATAAAATATTTTAAAAACCCTCTTACCTAGGCTTGCAAAATGTAAGTCAAAGGTTCCACCCCATTAAAAAAGAGAGAGAGAGAAAAAATAAAAGAAATTGTTAAAAATGAACATTGACTTGGGGTGCCTGGGTAGCTCAGTCGTTAAGCGTCTGCCTTCGGCTCAGGTCATGATCTCAGGGTCCTGGGATCGAGCCCCGCATCAGGCTCTCTGCTCCACGGGAAGCCTGCTTCTCCCTCTCCCACTCCCCCTCCTTGTGTTCCCTCTCTCGCTGTGTCTCTGTCAAATAAATAAATAAAATCTTTAAAAAAAAAAATGAACATTGACTTGAATGAATACTGACCTCTGAAAATTAAATTTGATTCAACATTTGGGTAATAGTGATTTGTCAGTAAAATAAGCCATAAACAAAAGATCCTGGATTCAATGGGCGCCTGGGTGGCTCAGTTGGTTAAGCGACTGCCTTCGGCTCAGGTCATGATCCTGGAGTCCCTGGATCGAGTCCCGCATCGGGCTCCCTGCTCGGCAGGGAGTCTGCTTCTCCCTCTGACCCTCCCCCCTCTCATGTACTCGCTCTCTCTCAAATAAATAAATAAAATCTTAAAAAAAAAAAAAAAAAAGATCCTGGATTCAAATATTTTGTAAAAAGATATTAGGATGGGGAAGTGGTAAGGGGAGGAATGTGGTTAAAAGATACTAACCTCTAGTTATAGGATAAATACTAGGGATGTAATGTACAACATGATGCCCTAGCTAACACTGATGTCTGATATATAGGAAAGTTGTTAAGGTAGTAAATCCTAAAAGTTCCCATCACTAGAAGAAACTTTTTTTTCTTTTTATGCCTTAAACTTATATAGTGATGTATATCAATTATTTCTCAATAAAACTGGGGATAAGAGGTATTGACAGGTCTAAAGATAAAATTTTGAGTCAGCTTTTGGGGAGAGGGTGGTTTGGAGCATCACTGATACATCCTGGGCTTTATTTCCCTATTCTATCCTGATGAATCTTAGAAAAGAATGAGGTTTTGGTTAGAGGGTTATCTCTATGGTCCCTTTCAGGTCCAAGTTCTGGGACTATGACTTGTATAATCCAAAAGGATATAGGTAGGGGCACCTGGGTGGCTCTGACAGTTAAGCATCTGCCTTTGGCTCAGGTCATGATCTCAGGGTCCTGGGATGGAGCCCCATGTCAGGCTCTCTGCTCACCGGGGAAGTCTGCTTCTCCCTCTGCCTCTGCCCCTCCCCCCTGCTCATGCTCTGTGTCTGTCTCTATCTCTCAAATAAATAAATAAAAATCTTAAAAAAAAAAAAAGGCTATAGATTATTTGCAGATGCTGGCCCATTAACTGGAAGGGCCAAATAACTTTTTATAAGTGAATAAATCATAAACAAAGCCAGCTCCAAGACAGCCTCCAACAATCCCCCCTCCTGAGATCTCCACCCTTGTGTAGTTCCCTCCCACATCATGCTAGCATTGGTCTGTTTGACCATCAGCATACAGCAGAACTAGTGGTATGTCACTTCCTAGATTAGGTTATAAAAATAAAAGGTGAGGAATTGAAACCTCCTGCCAATAGCCATGTGAACACATCTGCAAGTGGATTCTCCTCAAAGCTTCATTCAAGCTTTCAGAAGACAGCCGTCTCTGCTGACAGATTGACTGCAACCTCATGAACCAGATCCCCTTGGCTGAGCTGCTCCTGGATTCGTGATCCTCAGAAACTAGGTGAGGTCATGCACTGTTGTTGTTTTAAGTTGCTAAATTTTGGGGTAATTTATTATGCAACAATAAGTCACTAGGACATTTTTTCATCCCAAAGTCTTCCCCTCTCCTGGGGCGTATGAGCAATATCTATTTCACCATTCCTGGAAAAAACGCACTTTGTTTGGCAACATATATTTCATAAGAAAAGACACAAGTTAGTACGAGCATTTTCTTAGCTACCTGGTTTTAAAATCAGTTTCACTCAAGCCAGAACTTTAAAAAGGAAGAAAAACGACCTTATCGCATGTAGTAGGGGTCTCCCTGGGATTTCCATCTCTAATATTTCAAGATTACATGTTACCTTTGCCAAACTTTCCTTCTTTCGTGGCTGTCCAATAGGCACATTACTCTCCGCCATACTTTCTTACTTGGTCTTCCTATGAATCCACTGATTACTTTGAAAGAAACACAGTCATAGGGCTTGGTTCTCTTTCAATACTTCTTTAATTCATACATTTGCTCTTCAGTTCATGACAAAATGACCTTTGAAGATCTTTGAAGACTGTTTTTAGGTCTAAGAATTTTAAAAAGTTAAGTGGGGTGCCTGAGAGTGGCTCAGTCAGTTAAGCATCAGAATCTTGATTTTAGCTCAGGTCATGAGCTCAGGATCGTGAGATGGAGCTCCACATCAGGCTCTGTGCTGGGTGTGGAACCCACTTAAGATTCTCTCTCCCCCCTCCCTTGCCCCTCCCTGCCCCCTGCTCTCTCTCTCTCTCAATAATTAAGTAAGTAAGTTAAAACGTGGAATTCAACTGCTTTGGCCATTCAGTGTTTCACCTTGGAGGTAATGTATATGAAGGTCTCCGAAAGTTCCTAGCATATATGTACAATAAAATTATTATTTATATAGAAGTACAGATTGACTCCCTATTATATAGATAAGGAAATGCTTAATGTGCTTAATACCTAGAGACCAAAGTGGGGAAGAGCTATCCGCTAACACAGCCTGGACTCTACAGTGGATGTCAAGTTCAAAATAGCTCTCATAATTGTAATCAAGAACACCCCCATAGCATGGTTTCTATGATTTCTCTATCATCTGTCATATAGAGCTGTTAACAAAGCTGGTCTCTCAAATGCTTCCTGATAGGTCATCATATAATGATCTAGCACACAAAATGACTCAAAAACTTCTGTGGACAGGAATGATTATTAACACATCACTGTGCCTTTGGACAAACACACTTCTTAGATTTAAGCTAGTAAATTACTGCCTCACACCTCTAGGAAACCATGTGTACGTTTTACCTGATCTGCAAAGGTATAGGCTGTTATAATACCCTCAAAGTGAATTTGTACAATTATTTGTGGGTCAGAACTAAGGGCAATTAAAGCTTTGGGAAAATAATGCTTCCTTCCTTCCTTCCTTTGATGAATTTACTTTGAAGAACCAAAATTTATTTTCTTTTTCCCCCATCTTTATTGTGGTATAAGGACAAATAAAACTACATATTTAAGGTACATAATTTGATGTTTTGACATAATATACATTGTGAAATAATTGTCACAATCAAGCTAATTAACATGAAAAAATGATGTTTCCAAATTAAAAAAATTTGAGTTGCAAATGATTCCCTCATGATTTTACAAAGGAAATGAAGACAAACTGTAAAAAAATTAAATGACAGAATCTTAGAGCAAGAGAAAACAGTTCCTGGGTGTTGTCTAGACAGGCATTCAGAGAGCAGTGATAGTGTTACTTATTTTTATTTTTTTGCCACCTATTGAGAGAAAGAATATCAACTTTCATGTCATAAATAAATCCCTGAAGGTGATTACATTCCCCCTCCTTTCTCCAGAGAAAAAGGAAATTGAAAATTCTGCATAAAATATACATTATTATACTTGGGCAGGCCTCTAAGAGCAAAAGTTTTCTTATAACCTCATTACAATGAAACGATTAACACCTCTTGCATATTAATCAGTTATGATCTTGAAGTTATATGGTCACTTATACCCCAAACACATGTAACTAATTTGACCCAATACCAGTTACCTTTTTCTACATAGCAACCACCCATAAACTTATCAGCCTAACGCAGCGACCACTTATTAAGCTCACAATTCTCTGGGTTAGCAATTAGACTTGGGCTCAGCTGAGCCATTCTTCTGGTCTTGGCTGGGCTAACCCATGAGTGAATGGTTAGCTGCTGGTTGGCTAAGGGGCTCTGGTTCTGAGGGAGGGCTTGTCGAGGATGCCCTCAGCTGGGACAGGTCATCTCTGTTCCACACAGGCCTGTGAAATTGAGGCAATTTCCTGGCCTCTCCCGTCCTCTCTGCTGGCTCACTCTCATCAACATACAAATATGCTGTTATTTCTCTAACTCACACCCAGAAATCCACTTTCGTCTCCAGCTAACACCCTATCTCTCTGCTCATTCTTATAGCAAAACTCTTGAAAAGGTGTCCATACTCACTGTCTCCAATTCTGTTCTTCCCATTTTTGCTTAAAACCTACTCCAAAAGGTTTCAGCCCACACCTTTCTGCCCAAAAAGCTCTTGTCAAAGTCACCAATAACCTTTACATTGCTCAATCCAACGATCCATTCCCACTCCTCACTGTACGTGACCTGTCAGCATTTGACACATGTCATCACCCATCTCCTCAAAACACTTCCTTCCCTTGGCTTCTAGGCAGCACACCCACCTGGCTGTCCTCCTCCCTCACTAACTTCTCCTTCCAGGTCTCCTTGGCTGGCTCCTTCTCATCTTCCTGATCTCTCAATGTCAGAGTTCCTCCAGGCTCAGTCCTTGGACTTTTCTCTTCTCTTCCCTGATTTTATTCACTTCCTGGTGATCTCATCCAGTCTCCCAGTTTTAAGTATCATCAGTATGTTGATAACTCCAAATTTATATCCCCATCCTCTATCCCAAGTCCAGACATAAATATCCAGCTGCTTACAAGGTATCTCCACTTGGATGTTAGATTTTCCTATTTCTGCTGCAACAAACTGAGTGTTAAAACAACATGAATTTAATGGGGCACCTGGGTGGCTCAATCAGTTGGGTGTCTGCCTTTGGCTCAGGTCATGATCTCGGAGTCCTGGGATCGAGGCCCACATCAGGCTCCCTGCTCAGCAGGGACTCTGCTTCTTCCTCTCCCTCTGCCCCTCCCCCCAGTCATGCACTCTGTCTCTCTCTCTCAAATAAATAAATAAAATCTAAAAAAAAAAAAACAACTATGACTTTATTATCTTACTGTTGTGGAGGTCAGAAGTCCAAAATGGGTCTCACTGGGTAAAGTCAAAGTGTCAGCAGGGCTGCATTCCTTCTAAAGGCTCTAGGGAAGAATCCATTTTCTTAGACTTTCCAGCTTTTAGAGACTGCTGGCCTTTCTTTGCTTGTGGCCCCCTTCCATGTTCAAAGCCAGCAATGGCCAGTCAAGTCTTTCTCACATTGCATCACTCTGACACTGACTTCTTAGTCTCCCTCTCCCACATTTAAAGACTTATGATTATATTACATCCACCTGGATAGTGCAGGATACCCTCCCTATAGTAAGGTCAGCTAATTAGCAAATTTAATTCTATCCACTACTTTAATTCCCCTTTGCCATGTAACCAAACTTATTCACAGGTTCCAGGGATTAGGAACTGGATGGCCCCTCTTGGGGGTCATTACCCTGCCTTCCACAGATGTCTTATAGTCATGTCAAACTTAGCATATCCAGGCTGACCTCCTGATCTTACCAAGCCTGCTCCTCTCTAGGTCTTCCTCAACTTCAGTCCATGCCAACCTCATCTTTCCAGTTGATTAGAGCAGAAAATTTAGAGTCCACTTTTTCCTCTTTTCTCTTTCTAACTCATATCCAATCTGTGAGCAAATCCTGTGGACTCCACCTTCAGAATATACTTGGCGTCTGATGATTCTCACCACCTCCTGTGCAACTACGTGGGTTCATTCCCCTCCATTACTCTCCTGGGTTGTTGTTAATGGTCTCTAGATCTCCCAGAGTATCCTAATAGCCTCCCAACCCATCTCTGTGGGTTTCTACCCTAGCTTACCGGCACCTGTCTCCTGCCTGCCCCCACATTGTCTATTCTCAATATAACATCCAGATGGTATTATTTTAAAGATTTTTATTTATTTGACAGAGAGAGAGAGCACAAGAGAGGGAGCACAAGCAGGGGGAGCAGCAGGCAGAGGGAGAACTGGCTCCCCGCTGAGCAAGGAGCCCGATGTGGGACTCGATCCCAGGACTCTGGGATCATGACCTGAGCCGAAGGCAGACACTTAACCAACGGAGCCACCCACCTGCCCCATCCAGATGATATGTTTACAACAGAAGTCAGAAGACAGTCAACCCTTCTCAGCTCCGTAAAAACTAATGTGTGCAAGGCCCACAGGATCTGGCCATTCCTCCTACTTCTCCAACTTCTGTTCCTCCCTGACATACTTTCTTCATTCCACCCACCGGGGCCTCCCTGCTTTGTCTCTAACAGTCCAGGCACCTCCTCAGGGCTTTTGTACTTGGCACTTCACTATTTGTGACACACTCTTCTCCCAGAGGTTTACTATATGGGTCTCTCTTCATCTCCCTCAATCTTTGCTCGAAGTCACATTCTCAGTGAGGCTTTCCTTATTCATCATCCTTTATTTTTAATTTTTCCCCTTTTTCTTTTATTGAAGTTTAGTTGACACACAATGTTACATTAGTTTCAGGAGTACAAGGCAGTGATGTGACAAATGTACTTGTTATGCTCTGCTCACTACAGGTGTGGCTACTGTTTGTCACCATGCTACACTATCATAATACCATTGCCATATTCCCTCTGCATACCTTTTATCACCATGACTTATTCATTCCAGAACTGGAAGCCTATACTTACCACTCCCCTTCACCCACTTTGTTTATTCCCCCCAGCCCCTTCCCCTTTGGCAACCATCAGTTTGTCCTCTGTATTTATGAGTCTGTTTCTGCTTTTTGTTTATTCGTTTTTGCAGATTCCACATATAAGGGAAATCCCTATGATTTTCGTTTTCCTCTGTCTGACTTATTTTACTTAGCAAAATACCCTGTAGGCCTCTCCACATTGTTGCAAGTGGCAAGAGCTCATCCTTTTTTATGGCCAAATAATACTCCTTTGTATATACATACCACATCTTCTTTACCCATTCATCTATGTTTTTTTTGCAGTAGAGATTCATTTTATTATGTTAGTCACCATACATTACATCATTAGTTTTTGATGTAGTGCTCCATGATTCATTGTTTGTATATAACACCCAGTGCTCCATGCAGTACATACCCTCCTTAATACCCATCACCAGGCTAACCCATCCCCCCACCCCCTCCCCTACCCATTCATCTATTAATGGACACTTGGGCGGCTTCCATATCTGGGCTATTGTAAATAATGCTGCTATAAACATACGAGTACATATATCTTCTCAAATTAGTGTTTTTGTTTTCTTGGGGTAAATACTCAGTAGTGGAATTACTGGATCATATGTTATATCTATTTCTATTTGAAGAACCTCCATACTGTTTTCCACAGTGGCTGCACCAATATACATCTCAACAACAGTGCAGTGCACAAGGATTCCTTTTTCTCCACATCCTTGCCAACACTTGTTATCTCATGTTGTTTGGAGTCTAGCCATTCTGACAGGTGTAAGGTGATAGATCATTGTAATTTCAATTTGCATTTCCCTAACGATGAGTGATGTTGAACTTCTCCCATCAGCCTTTAATTGCATGCACATGCACAGAAACACACACATAGAAACCTTTCCTTCCTCAATGCTTTACTTTTTCCAGTAACATTTATCACATTCCAACTTACCATATAATTTACATTTTTAGTTTTTTTTTGTCTCTTACCACTAGTAAATTCCATGAAGGCAGGGATGCCTTGAGGTATTCCTAATTCTTAGGCTAGTATCAGGTACATAGTAGACAATTGGTTAATATTAGACAAGTAATGATTCTATATCAGTTTTTTCTTTTTTTTTAAGATTTTATTTATTTATTTGACAGAGAGAGACACAGCGAGAGAGGGAACACAAGCAGGGGGAGTGGGAGAGGGAGAAAAAGGCTTCCCGCTGAGCAGGGAGCCCGATGTGGGGCTCGATCCCAGGACCCTGGGATCATGACCTGAGCCGAAGGCAGACGCTAACGACTGAGCCACCCAGGCGCCCCAATTCTATATCAGTTTTTTCATCAGTAAAATGGGAATAATAAGAATAGTATAGAATAATAACAATAGAATAAGAATACACTATAAAGTTGTTGGGAGAATTTAATAAGTTAATATATGTAAAGTGTTATCACAGAGCCTGGCACAGAGAAAGCATTAAAAAGGTATTTGCGCTTATAATCGCTCTACCATTTATATTGATTCTTCTCTTGTTACTCAATGAGCACCAAGCAACACCTCTCAAGAGGAACGATAGTAATATGCTGAGAATACACTGTGTCCTAGCAATGAAGATATATGTAAATACTTGCTATTTTATATAATTTAACAAGTCCTCAGCAAGTAAGGATCTTGCACTAATTGCTATTGGACTCTCTAGGCGTGTATGTTGAGGACAGAATGTTCATTGTTCTTATTTTTCTTTTGGATGCACACATGTCAACACGGACAAAGGAACCTGAACTTTATAAAGTCTCTCACCTGTTCAGAACTAACCACAAAGGGCAGATAGATGAGCTAAATCCTCACGACTGCTGTACTTCCACATTCCTTTGTCATTTTTTGGATTTAGGTGATGACCTTCACATCCAGAATCGGCACTAGTCTTTCCCAGTTTGAATATTGGCACAAACCACAGACCATATTAATCTTATTTCAAAATGTCAAAATTCCAATATTCAGAGCATTTGAAGCTGCGCAAATATCCTTCTAGAATACATTAAAAAATCAAAGTATTATCATTGATTTTATTCCTTGCAGCATATACCAAACCAAATCCCAGAGATTCCAGCAAACTTATTTCCATTTACATACCAGTGACGCCAAAGGGTTATTATCTGGAAACAGAAACTCAGTGGAGAGCCAAACCTCAAACTTACACATCTATGAAAATTAAAGTCTGTCCTGACAAAGTAGGTCAAATATCACTGATGTGTGGCTATTGGATGGTGAGTCTTACTCACTCCCTAGTAAATATGAAGCACCAAAAAAATCAATTTTATAATAAATAGGATAATAGCTGGCTGCTTGTCTCTGATTAAATATCACCTCTGCTATTTAATTCAATTACTTCAGACAGAATTCTATGACATTTGATTCTGAATAAAACACTTTAACACCAAGTTTGAAAACAGCAGTGTGTGGTTGTACCTATCATTCATTGTACTGGGATATCTAGCTAAGGGGGCAAGGGAGGCTGAAAGATTTTTTGTTTTTTTATTTTTAATTCCAAAGCTTGATTGTGAATATTAGGGATAAAACCTGGAAGACTCAGAGCATAGAGTACATGTCATAAACCACAGAGCTGGAAAGAATAGGTGATAATATTATAGAGGAGGACAGAGGATGGTAGTGAGTTATATACTACCAATGCCTAGATAATTCATAAGACCCTTCCAGAAATTTAGATCAGGCCTGGAGAGAAGGGGAGAAAGGGAAAAGAAGGTGGAAGAGAAAACCCTTGAATGTGGCAATTTAATCGAAAGAAAATGAATTTTTAAAAAATGACATTTATAATGATTTGGCAAAATTACATTTTCTGCAATCTACTCAACAGAAATTGGGGACTTGAGATCCAAACTCCTTTTTAAAGCAGTTTTTTAAAAAATATTTTATTTATTTATTTGAGAGAGAGAGAGAGAGCACCACCGCTGAGGGAGAGGAAGAAGCAGATTCCCCGCTGAGTAGGGAGCCCTATACGCAGGGCTCAGTCCCAGGACCCTGGGATCAAGACCTGAGCCGAAGGCAGATGCTTAACTGACTGAGCCACCCAGGCAACCCTTAAGCAGTGTTTTAAAAATTGAATATGTGTACACGTGAGTAACAAGGGCTGGGACTATAAAATTCATACCCAGCATACTAGCATTTATTGAGCTTCCAAAGTACTAGAGGCACTAGGCTAAGAGCCTTATACACATTATCACATTTAGTCAATCCAGGGGAAAAAGTGGTCTGAGAGGCTGGCTAGGTATTTTCTATTTGCTGCTCCAGAGCCTTATCTACTTTGTGCCAAAAGAGGCTCACTGATATGAACCACAACCACCAGCCACCTTATCCTTCTGCTTCTTCTGGGGATCGGCTAATGGTAGGACTGGTGGGGAGGGAGATTTGGGTACTTACTCGCCTGGCTCTCTTTATGTCATATTGCCTTGGCTTGTCTTCATCCCTCCATTGAAGGTGATGGCTCCTATCAGGTAGCCCTCTCCATTACTACTGTTATGGACTGAATGTTTGTGTCCCCCTTCCCCAAATTCCTATGTTAAAGCCCTAACCCCCAAAGTGATGATATTTGGAAGCAGGGCCTTTGGGAGGTGATTAGGTTTAGAGGAGATCGTGAAGGCAACCCCCCAAGACGAGATTAGCTTTCTTCTAGGAAGAGGAAGAGAGACCAGAGCTTGCTCTTTCTCTGCCATGTGAGGACACGTGGGAAGGCTGCGGTCTGCAAGCCAGGGAACCAACTCTCACCAGGAACCGAGTCTGCCAGCATCTCGAGCTGGGGCTTCCCAGCCTCCAGAACTGCCAGAAACAAGTGTCAGCTGTTCAAGCTGCCCAGGCTATTGTATTTTGTTAGAGCAGCCCTGCACCCTAAGACAGCTACCCTCTCAGAGTTCCAGGACGGCTGCCCTCCACTGCCCCTTCAGCCACAGGGGTGGGGCTCCCTGACACCACCCGTCTCAAAGCCCTGCACTATTCCTTTCTGATTTCCCGAAAGCCGGCCCACGAGTTAGTCAATAGGCACCTTCTGCTGAGGCGGTCAGAGTGCCCTCTCTTTCCTGCCAGGACACTCACTAATATACATGTAGCTCCTAAGCGGAGACGAGCTGACCATTTCTCAACAGGAATTTCCCCATCTGTGGGGCTACGTGGCTCTTCATGCCTCTTCCAACTCTGAGAGTCTCTCTGCTTACAGTTAAACTAATGAGGACATTTGCTGTGTTTTTATCCAATTATACATGACACAGCAACATTTTCCTGGAAAAAGTTTACGTTCTGTTCAGCAAGCTTATTTTGTCTATCCTCCCAGAAGCTGTTGTGTTGTGACCCCCCACTGCACTCGATTTAAAAGAAAAAGGAATGGAGAAAAAGCCACTGAAGGTCCAGTGTCAGTGCCGGAGGGCCCTCCGTCGACTGGGCGTCCCTGGAGAGTCTGCGGCTCCTGTGCCGGGGACGACGGGTTCTCTAGAGATGGATGCAGAACCCGAGAACGCGGCTCACCGCATGAAGAGGGCCTCCTGTCCACCAGCTCAGCCACTCGCAGGGCTCAAAGCTTTGCTTGGGAGGTACATCGTGATGCTTCGGAAAGCAGCAACATTTATTTGTCAGTGCTTCCAGGGTGTTCCGCTCCCCTGGAGAGCCCGAATCTGCGAATGCTATGGTAAAACGGAGTGAGAAAAAATAATGAAGGAAACGGTCCAGGGCATCTCAAACCATCTCACCTCTCCATCCCATCTCCTTTTGTCTTATAACAAGGAATAATCGCCAAATTGTTGTTCACGTTGCTGTAATTACTGCTAACAATCCCTCACACTTGTCTAAGGCTTTATAATTCATGGAGCCTCTCGTTTTATTCTCACAAGGATCTCATGTGCCCGCGCTCACACACACACGCGCACGCGCCTGTGAAAATTAATAGGGCAGGTATTCTCTTTTATTTTTATTGTTGGTGTTTTGTTTTTTTTTTAAGTTCTCACAATATCTTATCTCTTCCCGTTCCAACCGTTCCGTGCTTTTTATGATATATTATAAATATGCCTTTTCTTGGTCTTCATAATAGTAATCTTACTAGTAATACTATGTGTTCTGTATTATTTGTTAGATATTCATTTGTTGACTATCTTCTGTAAACAGTGAGGTGTTATGGGGAATACGAGACCATTTCTGTCCAGTAGAACTTTCTGCAATGATGAAAATATTCTAAACGTGTTGTTGAAAACTGACCTCTGTGCTATGGAGCCAAAATATAATGTGAGGACAGAATGTGGGATAAAGAACAATAGCTTGATTGTGTTGCCGGCCACGGAGGCTGCAGCGTGCTAAGGCCTTCAAAAACTGCAAGCCCGCCTGAAGGAAGGGGCTGGAAGGTTTTATACGGAAATACAGGATCTAGCCAGTTTTGACAGGAATTGTGGACATGCTTCCAGCTTTGTTCATCATGTCTTCAGGGTGGTACTGGGTTCCTGAAACAAAAGGCTAAGAAGGGAGGAGGGGAGGCTTGCAGAAGAAAGGAAAAAGGTTACTTTAAAATCGAGCTTGGCTGAAGCATTAGTGCATCCATTTTGATTTTTGTTCAACTTTATGCTTTGAAGCATTTTCAAAGGTACTGTGTCCATTATGTTAGCAACTAACTGCATGTGGCCATTGAGCATTTGAAATCTGGCTAATACAACTGAGGAGTTGAACGTTTAGTTTTTGTTTTTGTTTTTGTTTTTGAGAGATTGTGCAAACCTATTGTATTTACAAAAATGGCACAAAAGTGAATTCAACAGTTGATGCTCATGCACACTTCATTCACATCTTCAACAAAAGATATTCTAACACTATAGAACTGAATAAGAGTACTAGAACTGAATAAGAATACTAGCTTCAATGGCAGCTGTTAAGCATTAGAGTCACATAAGTTACACCAGAATGGGCAAATATTGCCCAAGTAAAATTCTATTGTTAAAGCTGAAACAGGTCTAAGGCCATTCAAGTTCAAGCACAGAGATACAAATCTTTCAGAGCCCCATCTAGTTTTCTTGGAAGAATGTGACCTTCCTTCCAACTTGTGGTCTTAAACTTCTGTTTTACAAAATCCAAAAGGAAAATACAAAAGAGATCAATACAATAGAGGTTATATTACATAAGAGTACCATACATAGCTATACTTAAGATGAATTAAAGAAAGCCAAAATATTATAATTGTAAAACTTGCTTGATACTTGTTGAATCAGTCCTGTACTAGGAGTTAGGTAATATATACAATTATTTTCAAGTAGATTATGTTAACTTATTTTAACGTAATGTTAATTTTTAAAAAAGATTATTTATTTATTTATTTGAGAGAGAGAGAAAGAGAGAGTATGAGCAGGGAGGACAGGCAGAGGGAGAAGCAGACTCCCTGCTGAGCAGGGATCCTGATGCGGGGCTCTATCCCAGGACCCCAGGATCATGACATGAGCCTAAGGCAGATGTTTAACTGACTGAGCCACCCAGGCATCCCAATGTTAACCTTTAAAAATCAAAATGTTTGACTTTAATAGCTGTTATCTTTGGCAGTGCAGCTCTAGAACCAGAGCAGCTACTCCTATTTTGCAGGAATTTAGAATCCAGAGGGATGTTGTTGTAGAAGTGGGTGACCGGCAGGAGGCATGGCTTGAGAACAATTACAAACTATTGTATAAAATTCAAAATTATACCAAATACATCTAAACACTGAGATCATCTTATGAAGCTATCAGTGTGGGATGAGGTTAGTTGAAGGAAAGCATTCAGGGAAAATGGGATTTCAGGAACTACTATGATGGAGGAAGGAAGAGCAGAGGCAAGTAAAAGAAAAAGGACCATTTGGAGGAGTGAAAGGAATGGACCCCTGAAGAACAGGAAATGGGAGAGAGGTAAGTGATTCACACCCAGCTGCTGAGAGACTTTGAGGCAAATCTGAAGTGAATGTGGATATTGACCCTGACTAGTGAAGGGTGGCACAATATGCCAGCCCAAGGATACCTTTTTGGCATAAGGAGTATTTCAAGAAACAGCAAACACAGGAGAAGCTCTGAAAACAGAACAGAAGTTACCCTTTTGTAAGAGAAATTTATATTATTAGGAAATTTCCATTTATAAGGGTGTCTCCCTCTCTGTACCAGGAAGAGAAGGATGACTAAGTCATAAGAAACTCAACAATGCAGAAGTCACCAACTTAAATCTTCACGGCAAATCTTACTCTTGTTTACTATACTTGTCCTGCTCCTCTCCCCATAACTGACTTCCCCCACACCCTTCTTTCATCCTTAGCTAAAGATGGTTTTTAAGCCTGAATTCTAAACCACCTCTGAGAGTTACTCAGTTTTCTGAGTGCATCCCATGTATACATCAGATATACGTTATAAACTTCTGCTGGTATTTCTCTTATTAATATGTCTTTTTTATTTTTTTAAAGATTTTATTTATTTATCTGAGAGAGAGTAAGCAAGAGAGAGAGGGCACGAGTGGGGGGAGGGGCAGAGGAAGAGGGAGAGAGAGAATTTCAAGCAGACTCCCTGCTGAACAGGGAGCCTGATGCGGGGCTCAAACCCAGGACCCTGGGATCATGACCTGAGCCGAAGGCAGATACTTAACAGACTGAGCCACGCAGGCGCCCCTAATCTGTCTTTTTTAAAGGGCTCCGGCTGAGAACTTAGAAGGGTAGAGGGACCTACATTAGCAACATGGGAAGACATTATGGGATAGTGTGGACACTGCAAGAGAAAAACAAGTGGAGAGGAAGAAAGAAAACCACTGAGAAAAGCAAGACAAAACAAAACCCTAAAAATGTTGGAGTGCTGTGACCTGGCACATCTTTTGTTGTTTCATTTATTTCCTAAAAATGGTTTCAAATATTAACAGAAGATTAGCTAACTCATTTGCTGGTTTCTGAATTTGTGTAGGAGAGGAAATTTTTATTCTACCCTTCTAAATTCTGTGGCTGGTCTAATAATTAAAATGACATAGGATAGATTAACAGAAGAAAAACAAATTTAATTATGTACATGTACAGGAGACCCAAAAGGCAGCCAGGCAATTGAGGTTTATATAACATCCCGAGCTAAGGAAAGGAAAGGGGCCTGGGACTTCAAAGTGGGGAAGGCAATTTATAAGAAGGGGAGAGGAGGCAATGTTTGACAAACACAGGTTATGCAGATCAGTTTCTTAAGTAAAAATGGTTTATCTCTCTTCCTGATATAGGCCCCCTTTCCAATGTAAATTTCCTTTATAATTGCAGATTTCCCCCACAAATGGAGAAATTTATATTTCTTTTAGGCAGTTAAGGGGGAGGTTAAGAACTTTTCCTGAGCCTTCTGGGTCTTGATTGCCTTCAGCTCAAAGTAATCCTCATGCAGGAGTGGCATGTTTTTTTGTTTTTTGGTTTTTTTTTGAAGGGGAGGGTGAGGGTGGTCTTGTTCTGAACCCCTTTGTTTGCATCATATTGGGAAATATATATGGTCTTTTATTATTAAACATAAACCCCAGCTCTTTTGCAAATGATATTATATTTAATCTAATGACTTTCCACTAATTCTCTTTTCCTTCAACCCTATAAACATGCACACACACCTCACACTCCTGCCCAACACCATGTTCAGAACAGTGCTTCTCAAACTATCTGAGGTGAAGAACCAGTTTTTCTTTTCCCAATCCATCATGAACTCAAACTTTTATAAAATACAACAAAAAAAGAACAAAACTAGAAAAATGGAATAAAAAGACATACAAAATACAAGCCAAGTTTTCTGCTCTTAAATTCAACATATATAAAGTATTCTGACATATTGCTTTAAAAGTTTCTAAATGCTTACCCTCAATTTATTACTTATTTCCTTATGGACTGTGTTAAAAATGATTAAAGAAGACCAATTAGGTGATAAACCTCACGAAGCGGACAGCCTCCATTCTGAGAACCGTAAAGTGGGGAGGAAGCCTGAAAGCTTTTACAAGACAAAGAATAAGAACAAGGAAGAAAGAAATAGAAAATATCAGATTGGCTGGGGCAACATAGTCAAACTTGCTTGGGGTGAGAAGGAAGAAGGAAATAAACATAGAGTCCAGAGTTGGTGTGGCAACTGGGGACTGGCTGACTGGATAGTCTGTTTCTGGTGAAGCTGAGCATTTACAGGGACATGAAAGTTATCTGAGTTTCAGTTTGCTGATGTGGCACCCAAGGAAGGAGCAGTTCCATCTTCTAACTAGAGATTTATTTCAAAAACTGGTAACAAATAATTTGCTATTTGGCACCTGCCCATGCATCATACTTTCAATAGCATTGACTTAGATGTATGATGATTTGTCTATGTAGAATGTTGTATAATAAACAGAAATTTATTATTTCTATATATACATAACAGACTGCATAAACAATATTATCTTTCTGATGTTCAACTATTTATGCTTTTTTAAAAAAAGGTTTTACTTATTTATTTGAGACAGAGTGAGAGAGAGAGAGCACAAGCCAGGAGAGGGACAGAGGAAGAAGCAGATTCCCCACTGGGCAGGGAGCCCAATGTGAGGCTCCATCCCAGGACCCTGAGATCATGACTTGAGCCAAAGGCAGATGCTTAACTGACTGAGCCACCTGGGTGCCCCTATTTATGACTTTAAAATAAAGCAAATCATTTGAAGTTCATAATCTTTAAGGAATCAAGTTTTTTCTGAGAAGTCCTCTTTAGTTCTTGGCTTATTTTCTTGCACTTGTAAATATTTAAAAAAATATATCAGTTTTCCAATGGACTCTTGTGTTCAAATAAAAATATGTTGGACACCCCAAATGAATATCTACAGGTATTTATTTCTAATACTCTATGTTTGTCTGTTTAATGTGTTTCTTGTTAAGAACATTTTTATTTGTGAATGAAATCTTATAAGACAGATGCTCATAACATTACAGTTTATTGCCACAAAAAAAGAGTGATCTATCAGAAAATGACTGAGTTTTCACAAACATCAATGTCATACTGCTGTGTGAGGAAATGGAAAAAGTCTGGCCAAGAGAGAGGCGAGGAAATAGTGTTTAGCACTGCAAGGATTTGCAAATGTGCAAAGTACAAATTTGTTTATTAAAAACAACTGGCTTAAAGTTTTAAATACTTCAAAAATTCCTTCATCTAACACTGCCTTTATTCATCCTAAATTTTAGGACAAACATAAAATCATAACAGAAGCCTACAGGAAAAAAAGCAAGTGCATATCACTTAGGAATAACAGCCTCAGAAAAAACTGAAATAAAAGCTCAAAGGCTGTTGGCATTTATTTTCCCTTCACTCCCTTAAAATTTTGGAGACTTTGCATTCTATTTCCGAAAAATGTGGTTAGTATTTTAACATTTCTACCAATTATGCTGAGCAATCTAATTTAACCTCCATTTAAGAGAAAGGTTTCTTGGTCTTTTTGCAAGTTTATTACTATACAACATGAAAAACAAATGTTATGGGTGATCCTTGATTGGATCCTAGATTGGAAAAAACCCAAAAAACAAAAAACCTTTGACAGGCATTATTAAGACAATGGAGAAAGTTTGAATATAGGTAATACATTAGATAATTTTATTATATCAACATTAAATTTCTTTGGTGTGATATGGTATTATGGTTATATAGGAGAATGTCCTTGTTCTTAGAAAACACATGGTAAACTATTTAGAGGGAAAGTGTCATGATGTCTACAATATATTTTCAAATGGTTTGGCATTAAAAAAAGGCACATGGAGATAGGTAGGTAGATAGATAGATAGATAGATAGATAGATAGATAGATAGATAGATAATAGACAGAGCAAGCCAATGTGGCAAAGTGTTGATAATTGGTATATTTAAGCAAGGCTGTTCCTAACCCTGGGTCAAAAGTACAAATGGAGACTCATATACTATGCCTAAATACTTAAAGTTATAAAGCAAATTCATAAAATAATACCTTCTATCCTTTATTTTGACGAATACATCTTCATAATGATCTGGAAACCAAGTTTAAATTTAGAATTCACAAACTCCTGCAAGTTTTATGTTAGAACATAGTAATTCAAGGAAAGCCAGCCCTGGTCTCCTGGCCTGCAGCCAGTTCCATTTCTCTCCCCATCCCTAAGTCCATCCGTATCATAAGGGGCTCTATGCACATTTGTGTGGACCTCAGTTCATGCATTCAAGTGCCATCTGTGGGGTAGCAGAATATGAAACCCCAAAACATGCCCCTTCGGCATAAGGATTATTTTGAGCTGAAGGCAGCTGAGAAGAAGCAGGTATAAAAAAGTTCCGTGCCCTCCCTCTATTTGCCAATCACCAGAGATAACTTTAGATCCTATTAGCCTGGATATGGCACTGGAAGAATCTATATAACATACTTTACTATCCAGCTTTTGTCTACCATTAGTTTCCTATATATCTGCCTCCCTATTATTTGCTGCCCCAGAGACTCAAAGTCTTTTCCCTTTGTCTTGTCACTTCTATAAAAATGTATTGTTCCTTTGCTAAGATACTATGTAAACTCAGGGTCTAAATAAACCTTTGAGTTACTCATTTTTCCCTGGGTATATGAGGTGTACATGTTAATAAACTTCTATTTGTTTTTCTCTTATTAATCTGTCTTTGGTTATAGAGAATCCAGCCAAGAACTTAAAAGGGTAGAGGGAAATTACTTTTCCTCCCCTACACATCCAGATCAGCTCATCCATATCATCCATAACCACTCCCACAAATGGCTGTTTCTTGGCCACCTTTGGGCCAAAGGATAATGGATGTGGTCTAACCTTAGGAAAACAGACCCCAAAAAGATTAAAGTAGCAGGGATTCCAGGGTCTAGGATACCTGCAGCATGGACTAAAAGTGAGGGGTTGTGGTGGGAGCTGAGCTCCAGATGGGCATGCCTCTTGGCTCAGAATACTTCTCATCCCCTGGGGAGGACCAAGGCTGGAGGAGAAAAGGGCCCTCCAAAGGATGGGTAGCACTGGATCTAGGTGAAGGGATATGGATTTCCAATGAAATTATTTTTTCAATTTTTAACTTGAACATATTGGCGTATTTTTTCCCACTTTCCAAAAATGCATTGGAGATGATTTGGAAAAAAATGTTTTATATCCCGTTCTTTTCACATATCATTCTAACAACTACAGAGGGAGAAAAATTAATCTTCCCTCTACCCCAGGAGTTCTTAGCAAAGACCTCTGTAGTAAAAGAAGTTTATTAACATGTATACTTCATGTATATTTGGGAGATGCCCAGGGAAAAATGAGTAACTCAGAGGTGGCTTAGAGGTCAGGCTTAAATACCATCTTAATTGGGAAGGGAAGGGGGGTATAGGCCTCTTAGAGGGGAGAAAGTGATTTTTAGGGAAGATGAATGGATTCTTGGAAAAAATAGATGGGAGACATGATAGTTTGTGATGAAGTTTGGGTGTGGTCAGTGATTCCTGGTTGGTAAAGCTCCCAGGGAGGGGATAACTGAGTTCCTTTTGTTGTTCTGTCTTGGGGCAGATATGAGGAGTTCAGAGAAAGCCCCTCCTTGCATTTAATATTTTTCAAATGCCTGCAACTCAAAATAATTAATATGCGAAAGCAGCATATTTTGAGGTGGCATGTCCTGAACTCCTACACTCATATTTTGAGATGGCACATTCTGCTATTACATGATTAAAACCTCTTTGCAAATGTTATTTTTAATATTCATTATACGCAATCTGTAATATTGTGATTTATAATAAAAGAAATACATATTTGGTCTTCATCCCTGTTCCTGGCACAGAGCTAAAACCTCTGGAATTGCCTAGGTGTTGACAGTGGGACAAGGTGTCTTTTGTCATGTTAATGAGGTGACTCGTGGATCGCTGGGAGGGATGGGAGCTCCTTGTTGCCAGGGGAAACAACCAGGTGTTTAGAGGGCTGGAATTTTCAATCCCACCCCCTGATTTTTGAGGGGGAGAGGGGCTGGAGATTGAGTTTAATCACCAATGGCCATTGATTTAATCAACCATGCTTCCGTAATGAAGCTTCCATAAAAAACCAAAAGGACTAGATTCAGAGAGCTTTCTGGGTGGGTGAATGCAAGGAAATTTGAGGATAGTGGTATGCTCAGAGAGCGTGGAAGCTCTGAGCCCCTTCCCACATGTACTGTTTTATAACATATCCTTTTATAATAAACTGGTGAATGTTTCTCTGAGTTCTGTGAGATGTTCTAGCAAATTAATTGAATCTAAGGAGGGGTTTGTAGGAACCTCCCATCTATAGCCACCTGGTCAGAAGTACACGTAACAGACCAGCACTGACATTGACTTCTCAAGGAGGTGGAGGCGCACTGTTATACAACTCAGTCCTTAATCTGTGGGATCTGAGGCTATTTTCTAGACAAGTAGTGTCAGAATTGAGTTGAATTGTAGGCCACCTGGTCAGTGTCTAGTGGGAATTTCCCATTTACAGAACTCAGGCATGTGGCCATGTCAGACTTGTAGGAGAGCTGGAAAAGGCAGTCTGAAAGCCCAGAAGGAGAGGGAAATAATGTGACTCACCCCATCCAAACTCTTCTGTCTACTAAGAGAGTATACATCTGCAGGTTGTGCAGGGCATTTACAGTTTCAGCCTGTCAGTGGACGTAAGCAAGAGGCCTCTAGGGTTTTGTTTTATTTTGTTTTGTTTTTTTCATTTCCTGGAGGAGTCCATGAACCTCTACTCTGCCAAATGTGGCCATGGATCTCGTAGGATCCCCCTTCGGTCTCCAGCCTCCATAAATATTTGAGATTGGAAACCCTCGGGAGGAATTTGTCTTGCCAACAATCCCTTTCAAATGGACTCCATGACAACAGTTCTGTTAGCCCTTGTGTTTGAGCCAGTTTGGTGGTGATATTCACTGTATTCACTCTAGTGTGTAGACTGTATTCACTCTAAATGAGGAGTCCTTGCATTTGTGGAAATTGCTTCCCAATGGTCTCTCTGCAATTTTTAAAATGATGCATTTCTTATAAAGGAGGCCCAAGTTACTTATTTTAGTTTAAACTCATAGTGTTATTTTTATAACTGGAGCAGAGAGTGACTGCGTGCTATTCACTAAAATTTCGAGAAAGTGTCAGGCCTTAATGGATTTATATTTCAAACCTTCTGACTTTACTTTCTTTACATTGATTTTGGGTACTGACTGAACTTATAATCAAGTTGAATGTCTGGCAGAGTTGGGGAATTCAGTTGCTGTCATGCTAAATAAAGGCTTTAATCTGGGGAAAAGGAGATTAAAAAGATCATTTTAAGTTAAAGGATGGGGGTTCATTTGAGCATCTCCAAAAGAAAGCTCCAAACTACCCAAAACTGGATGAGTCCTAAGGAAGTCTTTTTGGAAATGATTTTAGCTAGTAGGCCTACCAGTCAGGCTAGTTGGCAATGTTTGCCCATGAGCAAGAAGGTTGAAAATTGACTTCACATGGTTAGTCATCAATACACACACACAGGAATCTGCCAAAGAATCTTTGAGGAGCAGAGAGACACATGGGTGCGGATGGCCTCAACCCAAATTCTCAAAATATTAGGGGAGCACAATAGGACTAGTGAGGATACTATTTGTGTTCCTTGGAGGCAACATTAACTCTGAAAAAAATTTTTTTCCTGTCGCTTTAGGAAAAAGGCAAAAATAAAAGAGATGCCAGAATTATGTTGCTGTAAATAAACCACTACTATTGGCAAAACAATTAATCATTTACTCAACAAGCGTTTATTAAGCACTGGCACTAAGTACTGGAGATAGGAAGATGAATGAAAGTTTCTGCCCTCAAACAGCACATAGCCTAGGGCAGAAGAAAATAATTGCAAAACAGTGTCATAAGGGCTGTAAGGAAGGCATGCATAAGTCGTGGGGGGGGGCACAGAGAAGGAAGCAAGTTTGGAGAGGATGGTTAGGGAAAGACTTACTGAAAACACCCTTGGGATGCAGCTCAAAGGATGAACAGGAGTTTGCCAGTATAAGCAGCACTTTCCTAGGAGAGGAAAAGCATAGCAAAGCTTGTCAGAGCAGAAAAGCACGCTCCAACTTTCACATCAATTTGGTTACTAAAGCTGTTTTCATGGTAGAACTATTTTTATTTCAAGGTTTTCTCTTTTGATTTGCTTTTCTTTACATTTTAGAGAAAGTGTATCTGTGGAAATACATAATGGAGCACCCAAGCAATCTCACCATTGTGGAGTCGAATGCACCCAGGATGACATCTGAATCTCTGCTGCTGACCTTGTTTCCCTAAGGTTCCCTGGCAAAACCATGTGGATGAGAGCATGACCATTAGAAAAAGGGCATTTTAAACCTCTGGTTTTTTTTCAAGTTAAAAACATACAAACCACTTTTCTATAGTCATATAGTTAACTTTTGATTATTCAGGGACACGGGGATAAAAGTTAGGATGACCAAACCAGGAAAAACAGGGGAAAGAAAAAAGGAAACAACTGTAAAGTTCATTTTTAAAAATCAGAGTCAAATGAAAGAATTAAAATCAAGTATATCTGTTCTTACACTAATTATGAATGGACTGAACTTGCCCATTAAAGTCAGAAACTGAGTGAGGTTAAAAAGAATAAACCGCCCTAAATGCTGTTTCCAACAAACACCTGACACACAATGACAAAAAGGAAATGGGATAGTAAGTTACCTCAAAATCCACACTTGTTCATGATTTTAACTGCCTTCCTCCATCCGACTTCTTGCCTCAAGCAAGGTTTTTAGAAAAGTCAAATTGGCAATCTTAAGGACCCCTAATATTTACCAACAACATAATTCTCCAATGGAAATATAAGTAAAGCAAAAGGGTTGTTGGGGCTGTCAGAATCTAGAAGTCAAACCCAACTTGTAACACCTGAAACCTAGAGCCCGTTGGAGGATTTTCTCCCAACACTGCTCGTGTCATGTTATGTTAGGAAAGAGATAGATAGTAGGCATGACCCAGGAAAATTCTCTCTGTTCTGATGTAGGAAAGACGTTATTAGGGGTCGAAGCCAACCGCCAAGAAAGGATTCTTGAGAAGTCTTTGGTGCAAAAAGGTGATTTTATTAAAGCACGGGGACAGGACCCATGGGCAGAAAGAGCTGCAATGGGGTCATGAGGAGTGGCCCATTATAGACTTTCAAGTTGGGAGGGGGTTAGGGATAGCGTAAGTCTCTAAGGAATTTTGGAAGCAAGGTTTCCAGGACCTTGAGGGGGCTAGTTATTGTTGGGAAAAGGTCATTTATTACCATCTAATAAAACCTTAGTCATGAGACCCTTCAGATGTATATAGGTGGGCCATATGCTTGGGGGATGATTACCAACATGTATCTTGGAGGGGGGAGCATTTAGAGATAAAGGAAGTTTCCAAAAGAATATGTTAAAGTAGACTTACAGGATCCTGGGGGTGGGGGTGGGGGGGCAGTCAGGCTAGGATTCCCTTCTGCCCTTAGCAAAGTATTAACATTGAGGCAGCTGAGTCCCTAGAGGAATGTCACTCTGCCTGTCTCAAGGACTTGTCAGTGGGTGTAGGTAGTAAGGGAATTCAATAATTTTTCTTCTGCCTTTGTTTCCCACATCATGTTCCTTACCGCAGGCTTATCCTTAATCCTGTTTCCTGGTGAAGAGGATACACCACGTGGGACTCCAGGGTCTCCTTTTTCTAAAGAAGGTAACTCTAAGTCTTGCAACCCTACAAGTTGGCCAAATAGCCTCCTAGGCACCATTACTTTAGGACCACACCAAAATTGTAGGGGTGGCAAGTAGGATCGTTCCAGTGGCAAAACAAATAAACAAGCAAAAAGGCTAACTCAAGAAAGAAAAGAAAGGAAAGGGCTGCACTTGGGCTTCTTCTATAGCCTAGAGCAGAGTTGATCCTGATCATTCTAGAAATCAACAATTACAACCTTCTAGGACATTATATATCCTCTCTCAAGAAGACAGGAGTGGTTCCTGCACCATTTTTCCTGAATTCCAGATAATAGGAAACAGCTTCTATCGACCCAAATTAAGAAGGGAAGATGTCACTTTTATAGAAGGATAAAGATACAGAAGGATAAAAGTTTCTATTCGAAGTCCTTTTTGACCTTCTGGTCAAAAGAGCTTCACTAGAAATGGGGTTTTTCTAATTGCTAAGAGAACACTGGAAAGATCACTCAAAACTGGAACCGTCAAAATATGACTACTGATGTGTGCATCATCTTGGATAAGGTTTTAATTCATCGTAGTCAGTCCTTGCCCCCTGAGAGCTGAGCCCTGTGCTAGGAAGTCATAATAAGATTACCTGGCTTTCTCTGTCCCTGTGCTATCAATCAACATTGTGGTTGATGAAGTTACATAAAATAATCAGATAAGCCTCTGATGCAATGATGATAATGACAAAAAAAGCAGTGAAATAAAATAGAGCCAACACAAATCAATCCCCTTGCATAAAAGTTAAAGTTAGAAAGTTTGCAAACCTAGGACATTGTCAGTCAATGTCAGGATTTGTCATTTATAACCCACCACTGGATTAAACCATTCTATAAAGCAAATATTCCAAGAATCTCAGGTTTAAAGTTACCTTAAACATTATTAGTTGCAGAGATAACAAACTGACCATGGGCCAAATGTACATATGTGTTATGTGGCCCATAGTGGAGTTTTCTCCCCAGTGGAATTTGATAGCATATTTAAGAATTAGAAGCTTTTGTATAAAAAGTAGAATTCCTGGCTTCTCTTTAAAAATAGAAAGATTTCTTAAAACAGGACCCATGTTCCTGCATGAAAACTATCAGTACTGAATAATAATTGTGTTCTTTATAAAGAATATACCCAGACCCCATTACTCCCTATTATATCTCCAATTTAGAGGCTGAGAGTCAGCCACTGTTTATCATGTTGCTGCAACTGTTTTACATGGAGTTAAGGGAGAAGTGAAGTACTTCTTACACTTGTCTGCTTCTCTCATTTATGCTCCTTGCCTGGCCTCTGTGGGCATCTGAGTGAGGGGCCCTGGTCTGGTTGACAGCCCCCACCCCACTTGATGCTCGAGTCCCTACGTACCATCTTCAGTCTATGCGGAGTCACAGGGAAGTCACCCTCCCCGAGACAGCCAGCTCCAAAGTTAGTCATCTCTGAACATTACAAGCTTCTTAATAATGAACAGAAATGTATCTTCCTATTATCTCCACTAGTCCTAGTGCGATTCCTGGAGCTATCCAGCATACAGAACACTAACAAAAACCAAATAATGCAATAAATTTGGAAAGCATTTAGTCCGGAGCCTGGTATGTGGCAGGAGCTCAGTATATGTTGGTTTCTTTCCTTGCTCCATTTCTTTCATTTAACAAGTATTTGACAAACATTTGTTGAGTGTCTAGTATGTGCAAGGCACTGTACTGGGAGCTAAAAATAAAAAGATGAATCTAAATAAAAATAAGTCTCTGAATTCTAGAAGGTAATAATCTAGTAGCTGAGGCTGATCTGTGTGTGTTCTGTCACAATGCTGGGTTAAGAATACGTACAGGACTCCCAAACTAGACCGAGACACTCTACTGACTTTTGTGGGCAAGTAGGGTCATCCAGGTGTGTCATTTGACCATTATTTGTCTTGTACCTAAAGGCTGGCATGTACTTTGGGAGCAGAAATTCCATATTGCTCATATCTCGAATAAATAATAAATTTGGCTTTGTATTAGGGAATTAAAGACCTAAAGAGACTTAGTATCAGTTGGAACATGCCTTTACGAATACTTTCATTTTACAATCTTAGAATTGTTACAAATTCAGAGATAGTAGTAAGTATAGTGAGCTATAGGAACAAAGAGAAAGATCACCTGACACATTTTGGTTATTTACAAATAATATGAAAGACAGTTTCAAGGGTGGACAGGCAATAGGTCAGGGAGACATAAAGATTCCCTCTCCAGAACTTGGGGTATATAATGAATACTCGGCTTAGTGGTTTCCTCCTTGTTCCCTTGGGTACCGGACCCTGTTTCCTCTCAGCAAGAGACTTCAGTTTGTGACATTTGCAACTAGGTAGTGTTTAAGGTAAGATAACTTACCTTAAGGATGGAACTCTGACAAGTGGATGAGATGAGAGGTTTTAAAAATATATATTTAGGAACCTCTCTGACACTAAATGCACAGGCAATAAAAGTAAAAATCAGCAGGTGCAACTACATTAAACTAAAAAACCCTGCACAGCAAAAGAAAAAGCTACACAATGAAAAGGCAACCTAAGTAATAAGGGAAAATATTTGCAAACCATTTTTCTGACAAGAGGTTAATTTCCAAAATACATAATGAAGAACTCATACAACTCAATAACAAACAATCCAGTTTAAAAATGAGTGGAGGGACTGAATGGGCATTTTTTCCAAAGAAGATATCCCATTGGCCAACAGGTAATGAAAATGTGCTCAGCATCACTATTCATCAAGGAAATGCAAATCAAAACCACAATGAAATCTCACCTCACATCTGTTACAATGTTATTATCAAGATGACAAGAAGTAGGGACGCCTGGGTGGCTCAGTTGGTTAAGTGTCTGCCTTCGGCTCAGGTCATGATCCCAGGGTCCTGGGATCGAGGCTTGCATTGGTCTCCTTGCTTAGTGGGGAGCCTGCTTCTCCCTCTGCCTGCCGTTCCCCCTACTTGTGCTCTTTCTCTCTCTTTCTCTGACAAATAAACAAATAAACTCTTAAAAAGAGTTTCTCTCTCTTTCTCTCTCTTTCTCTGACAAATAAACAAATAAAATCTTAAAAAGAAAGAAGACAAGAAATAACAAAGATACGAAGAAAAGGGAACTCTTAAGCACTGTTGGTGTGCGTATAAATTCGTTCAGCCACTATGGAAAACAATATGGAGGTCCCTCAAAAAATTAAAGATAGAACTACCATATGATCCAGCAATTCCATTTCTAAGTATATATCCAAAGGAAATGAAAAGAGGGTATCGCACTCCCATGTTTATTGCAGCATTATTCACAATAGCCAAGATATGGAAACAACCTAAGAGTCTGTGAATGTATGAATGGATAAAGAAGATGTGGTATATATACATACAATGAAATATTATTGGACTATGAGAAAGAAGGAAATCCTGCCATTTTCAACAACATGGATGAAACTTGAGGGCATTATGCTAAGTGAGATAAGTCAGAGAAAGAAAGACAAATACTGTATGATACCACTTATATGTGGAACCTAAAAAAAGCAAGACTCATAGAAACAGAGTAGAATGGTGGCTATCAGAAGCTGGAGTAAATGGGGAGATGTTGTTTAAGGGTATACAAACTGGCACCTAGAAGATTAATAAATTCTGGAGATCTAATGCACAGCATTGAGATTATTGTCAACAATACTATATTATGTACTTCAAAGTTGCTAAGAAACTAGATCTTAAATATCTTGATCATAACACACTATGTTAATTATGTGACCATGGAGGTGTTAGCTAAGCTACAGTGGTAATCATATTACAATATATAAATATAGCAAATCAATGGGTTGTACACCTTAAACTTATGCAACATTATATGTCAACTCTATCTCAGTAGGAAGAAGAAAGGAAAGGAAAGGAAAGGTAAGGAGAGAAAGAAAGAGAGAGAGAAGGAGAGAAAGAAGAAAGAAAGAAAGAAAGAAAGAAAGAAAGAAAGAAAGAAAGAAAGAAAGAAAGAAAGAAAGAAAGAAAGAAAGAAAGAAAGAAAGAAAGAAAGAAAGAAAGAAAGAAAGAAAGAAAGAGAGAAGGAGAAAAAGAGAGAAAGCAAGTAAGCTCCTCTGCTCTACTTTGATGAAGGACAGGAGGGCGCCTGTTTTACTTTCCCTTGGTTGCCCTTGCCAAATTGCCTGGCAAAGGATGCAGGAGAGCAGAAGAGCACCGCCACCCAAGAGCACCAGGAGACAGGCTTCCTGCAGTTGCAGGTGGATGGAGAGCCTAAATCAGGGCAGGTGCCAGAGCTGCAAACTGCACCCGAGGCTCTTTCCCAGAGTGACCACATGCCAGGCTACCAGCCCTGGACCTGCTGGGCTGCTGAAGCACATCGACGCACAGAGAGAATGACACCTCCAAAGGAACAGTGTTGGACATGGAGGCAGGGCTGGATCATGTGTCTGCATACTCACTCACTGTCTCCTGCATCCCACATTTCATCCTTGATATCTATACCGTATAAAAATTGAATAAGCCCTTGAACCTAAAATTCAAGGGTACAGACTTGCTTAGTCCTCATTGTTTTATTCTGTATCTCTTTGGGGTAGACAAACTGTTCAAGCTTTGTATTTGAACCATTAAGAAAATATTTTCTCAGATCCCTTTTAGAATATTTATTATTTCAAGAGTCAGGATCAAACTATTAAGATGGATGCCCTCAAGAGTGAACACAATTCTTTGCTATCCCTGGATATAGGCTTGAGAACAAAGAGAATGAATTGTCAGCTTAAATATGTCCTATGTAAACTCCCCTAGGAATTTTGTGTTTAGTTCGAGTGAAACACTTGGAGAAGAATTTTAAATTATTATTATTTTTCTTATGTCTCTACTTCTCCAAATAGGATTTACATAATTGGACAAGCTGAAACATATTTAAAACTGGTAAACAGAATAGTGAATTCACCCTAAACCATGTCATATGAAAAAGGAACAGAAATTCACTGTCTTTATCCTGGGTGGCATACCCTAAATATTTGTCTTACAGAAGTAAAAGCAACAACACATGCAGATACATCTACTGGATGTTTTTTGAAGTACTTTTCTTCTGTAAAAAGTTTTATTACATCTATACATTTCCATAATCAATACATGGTTTTATTTTATATGATTAACATTTTACATAATAGGTAATTTTATTCCGCATTTTTTTCACTCAAGATTTTTTTTTTTTTAACAGAACCATCCAGTTATAGTTTCAGACAGAGCTGAATTTAAGGACTCAAACAGTTTCTTTCCACATTTCAGCTCTGCCTCTTTCTTTTTTTTTTTTATATTGGGAAATTTATTTATTTATTTTTATTATGTTATGTTAATCACCATACATTACATCATTAGTTTTTGATGTAGTGTTCCATGATTCATTGTTTGCATATAACCCCCAGTGCTCCATTCAATACGTGCCCTCTTTAATACCCATCACCAGGCTAACCCATCCCCCCCAGCCCCCTCTCCTCTAGAACCCTCAGTTTGTTTCTCAGAGTCCATAGTCTCTCATGGTTCGTCTCCCCCTCCGATTTCCCCCCCTTCATTTTTCCCTTCCTACTATCTTCTTCTTTTTTTTAAACATATAATGTATTATTTGTTTCAGAGATACAGATATGTGATTCAACAGTCTTACACAATTCACAGCGCTCACCATAGCACATACCCTCCCCAATGTCTATCACCCAGCCACCCCATCCCTCCCACCTCCCACCACTCCAGCAATCCTGTTTGTTTCCTGAGATTAAGAATTCCTCAAATCAGTGAGATCATATGATACATGTCTTTCTCTGATAGACTTACTTTGCTCAGTATAATACCCTCCAGTTCCATCCACATCATTGCAAATGGCAAGATTTCATTTCTTTTGATGGCTGTATAATATTCCATTGTATATATATACCACATCTTCTTTATCCATTCATCTGTTGATGGACGTCTTGGCTCTTTCCATAGTTTGGCTATTGTGGACATTGCTGCTATAAACATCGGGGTGCACGTACCCCTTCGGATCACATTTGTATCTTTGGGGTAAATACCCAGTAGTGCAATTGCTGGTTTGTATGGTAGCTCTATTTTCAACTTTTTGAGGAACCTCCATACTGTTTTCCAGAGTGGCTGCACCAGCTTGCATTCCCACCAAGATTTAAACATCGTATTACATCTGGTCCATTCCTTTTGACCATGATATTCCATTATACGACTACATCACAATTTATTGATTGATTGCCACATTATGAAGGATTGCCTTTAACAGGAAATAACTGGAAATAAAAGGCAAAGCTGCAAATGGAAAAATTGTTGAAAAAATAATGGAATATCTATATCATAGAATATATGCAACTCTTATAAAGAATGAGAGAAAGGCATTAACTTTGAAAGATGTCCACAATAAATTATGAGGCATATAGAATAATCTCATTTTTGTAAAAAATAAAAAGACAAAAGACAAAAAATTTTTAAAACTCTATATACTACACATGCATATGTGAGTTTGTATAAACATGGAAAAACATACCCAATAAATCCAATGAATAGATACCTAATAAACAAAATGTTAATACTGATTTACATGTTAGTGGAACTGGATGGGGGAGGAGGAAACTACATTTTTATTTTATATGCTTCCGTATTGTTTGATTTTGTGTGTTATTTGATAGTTTGAAACAGCAATGGTAATAAAGCATTAAATAAAAAGAGGAAATTGTTAGCACTTAATTTTTGCTTCAGACTCTTCATTCTAGATGATCAATGTTAAAATACCATGTCCCAAACAATCCCTCCCTTCCCACCTCCTTCAAAAATGTCCCTCAAATTCTCAATGTCTATACAAATTCCTCATTTTTGTGCCAGATAGTAAACTAATTCACACTGAAGTGTGAATGATTGATGTCAACTTAACTGTTACTCTGTCCAGGGATATTTGAATTTCTTAAAGGGCTGTAACTTCATTCACCTGAATGCTTTCCTAGTTTCAGACAAGAGTGGGATGACTGGGGGATAGCCCTCACTCTTGGACCCATCACAGACCAGTTAGTCCAACTACACGTGCCCAGGCCCAGTCATGAGAGAGGCCCCTTACGAGGACAATTTCAGAAAGCTCCTTTTCATTTCATATTAAAAACCTAAAAATGGTTTCCACAGTTGAATCATCCTGTCAAAATTGAATCATCCTGTGGAAACTGAATCATCCAAACAGACTCTAAGAGGACATACTTCATTTTCTGGATAGCAAAGATAAGGAGAAGATTTTATCTCTGTTTTCTTCTTCCTTGCTACACATAAAGTTCCTAAATCTATGGGGAGATCAGTGACCACTTGATGTCTCTCCACGAGGCCTGGCCACCTGGATGTATCCTGCAAGGATGGAATTGCCTGGACCAGTCTCAACAACCTGAAGCAAACTATTAGTAATGTGGGCAACATTTCCTGCACTGCCATTTCTCGAATCTTGGATCCCCTGAGGCCCCAGAAATCCCAGGTCCTGCTTCTGATGGTAATAGTGACAGACAGGCCTACGTAGAAGCACACACTCAACACCTAAGAACTGCTCCTGGAAATGTTCCTGTAGACAAGGTAATGCTTTTAATGGTCTAATTTGGGAACTTTTAGTTGTGACAAAAATGGGCGAGAATGATTCAGTCTACATTTCAGGATCACATTAAATGCTGGGAGGAAAGTTCAGGCACAAAGTTCTCTGACGCCATCCCATCCCACTAGGTACTCTTACTTGAGTTCCAGAAGGCACCTGGTGGGCCAGAGGAAAATCCAGTGGTTTGTTCTTATTGACCTTGAGCTCACTGTTGCCTTTAACTAGCTCTCTTATTTGCATAGTTCCCCCCCAACATAAAACATTTTAACCAAAGGGGAGAAGCATGATGAGGGGAGGTAATCACAGGAGGCTTTACTGATTTCCTTTAAAGCAGTAGTTCTCAACTGGAGTAGATTCTGCTTCCCAGAGAACATGGAACAATGTCTGGAGATATTACAGATTGTCACAACGGGAGGCAGGAAAGGGGTGCACGCTCCTGGCATCTCGTGAATAGAGGCCAAAGATGCTGCTAAACATTCTACGATGCACAGGAGAGCTCCCCAGAAAGAATTCTCTGGTCCCAATGTCAGTAGTGATGAGATTGAGAGGCTCTGCTTTTAAATTTTAGATTTATTGCTAAGGTGTAACTCTTGACGAAGTCTATGGGGGCACTAGAGATTTTCAAGTACTTCTTTGCTTTCTCTTTCAGAAACCAAATTGGCCTGAGTGTCTCTTGAGTTCTATGACATGAAATTAGCTTTAGAATAAAATCTTTGAAAACATTAGATATATCAGCTTTAGAGAATATGAATTAGGGCACCTGGGTGGCTCAGTCCGTCAAGCATCTGCCCTCAGCTCAGGTCATGATCCCAGGATCCTGGGATCGAGCCCTCCATCGGGCTCTCTGCTTGGCAGGAAGCCTGCTTCTCCCTCTCCCTCCGCTGCTCCCCCTGCTTGTGCTCTCTCTCTCTCTCTCTCTCTCACGCTCACTCACTCTCTTTCCAATAAATAAATAAAATCTTAAAAAAATTTTTTAAAGAATATGAATTAGATTTCTGAATCTGAATAAAAAATGTTTTTATCTTATCTAAAAATGTTTCTATCCCATTTGATCTTATTGCAGTGTTGGGCTAAACAAAGTACAACAGTGTCAAAACTGCTTTAAGAGCATATTTTGTCTCTGGCGCTTGGGTGGCTCAGTCGCTTAAGCGTTTGCCTTCAGCTCAGGTCATGATCACCCTGGGATCAACTCCCGCATCGGGCTCCCTGCTCAGCAAAGAGCCTGCTTCTCCCTCTCCCTCTGCCTGCCGCTCTGCCTATTTGTGCTCTCTATCTCTCTGTCAAATAAATAAATTAAAAAAAAATCTTTAATGAAAAAACAAAGAGTGTATTTTGTCTCTCCAAGGAGTAATCTGTGGACCACCTGACTTAGAATCACCTAGAGTATTTATTAAAAATGCTGATTCTTACGCCTCCCTTCTCCTGTCTAGCTACTATAAGAGAATCTCTGAGGATTACACATTCTCTCCACCTTCACCTTGTCAGCCCCTACCACACAGCAATGAGCAAATACTTGCATACACCCAGAACACTGTGTGACATCCTCAAATGTCAATGATTGATACTAGTTATCATGATCATTTTGGGGACCTAATAAAAAAAAAAAATACGTGATCTTTGTCCCTGGTTCCTGGCACAGAGCTCTAAAATTATTATTATTATTTATTTATTTTTTTTTTTGAAAGAAAGAGAGAGCATCAGTCGGGGGGGGGGAGGGCAGAGGGAGAGGAAGAGAGAGAATCTCAAGGGCCTCATGCTCAGCACAGAGCCTGACACAAAGCTCGATCTCACGACTCTGAAATAATGACCTGAGCCAAAATCAAGAGTCAGACACTCAACTGACTGAGACACCCAGCTGCCCCCAGAGCTTCTAAAATTCTTAAAATTTACTCTCTTTTTTTATGCTAATAAGGTGACTCATGGAGGGGCCCTAGATCTAGACTGCTTCAGCATGGAGGCTGGTTGCCAGGAAAACCAGCTGTGGAATTAAAAGGTTAGAACTTTTAGCCCCACCTCCACCTCTACCTCCAGGGAGGGGAAAGGGGCTAGAGACTGAAATCAATCACCAATGGCTATTGATTTAATCAATCACGCCTACATAATGAAACCTCCAAAAAAACCCCCAAAATGATGGGGTTCAGAGAGTTTCCTGGTTGGTGACCACATCCAGGTGATGGGAGGGCAGAATGCCAGGAGAGTGTACCACCCCCCTCCCCATACTTGCCCTGTGTATCTCTTCCATTTAGCTGTTCCTGAGTTATGTCCTTTATAATAAACAACAGTAAATAAATCACTTCCCTGAGCTCTGTAGACATTCTTGTGAATTCTTGAATCTGAAAGGGGATTGTGGGAACCCTTGAATTAGCAGTCAGCCAGGTAGAAGTGTGAGTAGGCTGGGGACCCTATTTGCAGCTGAGTCTGAAGTGGGGGCAGCCTTGTGGGACTGAGCACTTAACCTCTGGGGTCTATGCTAACTCTGGGTACTTAGTGTCAGAATTTAATTGGATTGGTGTACACCCACTTGGTGTCAGAGAATTAGAAATTTGCTTGGTGTTGGAATGATGTATTTGGTGTTAGGAAAAAACTACACAATGATCTTACCTTAAAGTAACAAAGAAACCATGGAAAGAGAGAGTAAATCAGATACCAAGATAGTAAGATCATCTTAAAATCTTAATACCTTAACTTTCAATGATACCTTCAATAAGTTAAAATATTCTAGAAATTTTCTAATTTCTGATTCCATATTTATATGGTTCTTAGAAAAATCAATTGTAAAGTACAGATATTTCTGTAGTACCATATTCAAAGCAAGATATTTAAAAAATTTCCACCTCCCCTAAAATGTTCCAAGACATTATGTGTAAGGCAGTTAGTAATAATACTCAGAACATTGCACCTGCAGAAATAAATGAGTGACACATTTGTAGATGTTGCTATCCATACATTATCTGTGAGAGGACACGGGGAGTTTCTGTAGTTTCCGCTTCACACATCATTCCACTTCTTCTTTTTCTTTTTCTTTTTTTTTTTTTTTAGAGAGAGAGAGCACAAGTGGGTGTGGTGGGGAGGGGCAGAGGGAAAGAGAGAGAGAATCTCAAGCAGACTGTGTGCTGAGTGCAGAGCCCACCCGGGGCTTGATCCCACACCCCTGAGATCATGACCTGAACCGAAACTAAGAGTCTGACTGAGCCACCCAGGTGCCCCTACCATTCTACTTTGTAATGGCAAAATGACAATTTTGTGAACAGCAAGAGAGAAAACTGAAGACTCTTTGATTCAAGAAAGGTAACGTTGGTGTTGCCATTTTGCCTCCAGGGACAAGTCCCAGTGGAGAGCAGCCTGTTCAACATCCATTGGAAGACTGCTGCACTCAGCTATTTACTCCCTGTCCCCTGTGGACGGGGGCTTCTAAAATTTCCTTCTTACTGCCTTGACTTTCTCTGGATCCCACGGTCTCGGACTGAGATTACTGGTTCCTATGAATGTGGACCACTCAGTATAAACAAATGCTTACTCTCTGTTTTTGTTTTTGTTTTTTGTCTTTATCTGTTTTTTTTCTGAGGGGCCAGCTTCCCCGCACCCTATCCTAGTCGTGCTGAAGGCCGCTCAACTTCCCAACCCAGAGCCTCCCACTCTCCTGGAAGACAGAGGCAGGAGAGAGATTAGAGGTTGGACTACAATATCAGGATTAAACACTGGGTTGTTTTCTTCCCTTTCACATGTCAAATGGGAAGTACCGTTTGGCCAACTCACTTCACAGCATATGACAAGGAGACTGCCAGCAGAGACCATCTCCTTTTCTCTGATTCCCTTCTTAATCCTCCAAACATTTGAGGTCTTTGTCATTAGTAAATGAAGAGGCCATTTAAGCTGCTTCCTGAGAGGCCTTGAGGCTGAGGGGAAAGCATGGAGGGTGTTAGTAACCCCTCATATTTAAGTGTTCTTTAAATGTACACATATGTCTCATTTTAAAAACTAACTAGAACTCTCTAAGGCAGTCTGTCAAATAAAAGCATAGGAGTACAAGCCACATATATAATTTTAAAGTTTCTTGTTACCCCATTAAGTAAAAAGAAACCAGCGAAGTTAATTCCAATATGCATTGCCTTACTACAGCCCCTTCTATTTAATCCAGCTGAAAATCTCACATAATATTCACGAATGGGTATGAAGGACGTAACAGCAAACCCTAGGATAGGTAGTAAGTGACGTTGGGATAGATAACTGATGCTGTGCTACAGGAAGTAACCGAGCTTTGAAGTCATGGCAGGGATCCTTCCAGGCAGTTCTCAACAAGCTCTGTGGCTGTTCTCCTGACCCCTAAATCAGAGACTTCTGGAACACGGAGCAGATGTGTGTGGTCTGTATTTTTACAGAGCTGACATTGCATAGATCAATCCTATAATAAATAAGAAGAGAAATATCCAGAGTTCTAGGAAAATAGTGGTGAAACTTCTGTGTGACCCCTAATAAAAATCTGCCATCTAGATATTTTCAAGAGTGAAATTAAACCCAAATTGCAAACTAACAAAAATGCACACAGCAGATGTGATAGTGATGGGTAGGCGCTCTGAGACACAAGTAACGGTCAGAACTGGTTTTGACCCCCAAATGAGCTTTGTCCCTGCACTTACAAAAAGCCTTCTGTTTCTCAGAGCTTTGGGGATTTTTACATTTGCAGAGAAAGGATTGTGGACCTGTGTCTGCCTCCTCCTGAAATGTCACACATTTTGAAACGTACTTGTCCTTATTTGACTAAGCAATAAGACATAGTGTTCTCTGGAAAGAGAACTCTCCCTGCCACCCCTTTTATTACACATGGGACATTAATAAGGCAATGGTGAGCTCATCCTCCTAGCTTGGCTTCCTTCGCTGAGCTTCCAGATCAGTGGCAGTCAGAGCCTCCAGATCCATCAAGCAGACTGACCGATCCACTGGTCTTGGCTCTCACAGCTCTTTGCTGGCCTAGCATTTTAAGTCCTGAACAAGTTGGCATCCAAAAGGAATCCCTTTTTCTGCTAATACCAAATACTATAAAAGCTTCCCTCACTCTCTGAGGACCTCTATTCCCCAGATGCTCTGCTTGCCAGTGAAAATGCTTTCTTGGCCCACCAAATTTATACCACCTGTTAGAAATATAGGGCAATGGAGGGATTGATGCCAAGGAACCCTGTGCACCTGAATTCTGTTCTAGAGTGAAATACATAGACAGAAAATGACACTGGCAATGAAGCATGTTATATTTAGCTGGGCCCTGGCCCAAGCCCAAGCACATACTCTTGAGACCTAGAGTAGACCACATGCAATTTGGTGAATGTATTTTACCCAGACTAGCCTGAGCTCTTAGCCCTTTTGTTTTAGGTTTGGGCCCTATCAAGGAAAAGGCATTCAGAGCCTACAGTACGGCCACACTCTTCCCTGCGGGGAGTGAAATGAGGGTGTATGGGGGGAGTGGGAGTTGCTGTGTACCTCCTAGGCGAGAGCATCCCTGATTTTTATTCTTTGACCCGTTGTTCTGTAGACTTAACTTCTAGGCTCATCTTAACTGGCCCTTTGGGATGAAAAGTACCCACACAGTCAGTGTCAGCAGAATGCTTTCCCCAAAACAGATTAATTTAAACACTTCCAATAACATTGTACTCACCAGAAACCTGTCACAGGGACTCTTCCTGCCCTTGAACATGTTGTTGAGGAAAGAGCAAAGAAACCAGGGAGGGTGGAACTCTGAGATTCTCATGGCCAACACGGTGGATGTTTAACAAAGGATGGTGGAATAAACAAAAATGGAGCAAGACTTCTTATACTGGCAACCATCCCTTACCTCAGAATGTAGCATAGAGGGTGCTGCTCAAATCATGTGCTTACTTACCCCCTGGAGAAAAAAATAATCTCTTCAGTCTTGGGCTAATGGCAAACTAAGGCAGTTTAGAGACATAAATGCAGAATATGCTCCATTTGGAAACAAGGAATCCAAGTAAACCCCAATTTTCTCTTCACTTGTATTTCTTTCTCCACTTTGGGAAGTAAATCAAAGCCATTGAAGATGTTGGCCCTGCCAAATGTATATCAACCTCAACACAGACTCTGTATAGAGGTCACCCTTTCATAAGAAAGAGCAACCCTGCAAAATATGTATTCTCATTCTACCCTCTGAATTAAAATCTTGGCCTAATGTACTTGTCTGCTTGTGTTGTTTTCAGAAGAGTCTAGACTTGAAATCTAATTATACTGCATAATTAGAACACTAATACTGATGTGATTCCATCAAGGCCTGTCTTCCTTTATAGGCCATATCCTGGCCTAGATTTGTCTTCATTCATAGTACTTGAGCCATCCTGACAAAATGCTCTGAATTAGTCCGGAAGAAATTCATTCTGATATGTGGTCTGATATGTGGTCTGTGTTCAGATCCAGACCTATCTTTAAGTCTCACTGGAAACTCACTGGTGACATGAGGGTCCTTTGTTGATTGAAATCCTATCACTGATTAGCCATTGTAATTAGTTATTAGTACTCTTATTGATCAATACCATCACTGATTAGTGAAATACTATCACTGATACTCTTTTGTCAATTGTGTCATGACAGAAGTCTGAAATACCACCATCTATATAATTAATGAAAAATCTGGGGTGCCTGGGTAGTTCAGTCAGTTAAATGTCAGACTCTTGGTTTCAGCTCAGGTCATGATCTCAGGGTTGTGAGACTGAGCCCCACATCAGGCTCGGCGCTCAGTGGGGAGTCTTCTTGGGATTCTCTCATTCCCTCTCCCTCTGCCCCTCCCTCCTCTCACTCTGTTTCTCTCAAATAAATAAATAAATAAATAAATGTTTAAAAAAAATCCAATTTGGGTCTTTATACAAGTGAAATCTTACTACCTTCCATGAATCACAACTCCAAAAGAGAAATGTTTTAATTTTAGCATTTTGCCTGGAGGCCAAAAAAAAAAAAAAGATCCAGAATTTGCTCAGGCCTAATTTGATATTATTAATACTCTTTTACAGATGAGGAAACTGTACAGATAAGGTACAAAGTGTACCCATCGTACACATGAGGCACAAAGAGGTACCATAATGCTCAAGGTCACATAAATAAGAAAAGTAGCCTTGGAACTTGAAGAATTTGCCAACAGAAACTATATTCTTAATCATTATGTAAAACCACCTCTCACTAATACCCTCCCTTACCAAGGTCCTAAAGCCTTCTATGATCTGACCCCACATACTTCTCTGGTCTCATTTATTGCCATGCTCATTCTATTCCAGGCACACTGGCCTCCTTGCTATTCCTTGGATATTTCTAATACACTCCCACCTCAGTCCCCAAAACTACTGTTCTCTTTACTTGCCAACCTCTACGCCCAAGTATCCTCATGACTCTCCTCCTTACTTCTTTTGGTGTCTATTCAAATGTCACTTCAACAAAGCAGCCTTCCTGACCTCTCTATCCATAAATGAATTCCTTTGCCCCTGCCTCTTCACTCTCTATTATTTTAACATGCATTATTTCCCTTCATAGCACTTATTAATATTACACAGTTACCAATTTATTTATTTATTATCTATCTTCTCCAACCAGAAGGTAAGCTCCACAGGGCCAAGAATTTGACTCTTGTATTACTGGCTCCTAGAACAGGTCTTGCACATACTAAGCCCTCAATAAATATTGGTTGTGTGCAAGAAGGAAGGAAGAACTGGTAGAATGGAGTGAGCAAGATTAAGTAATTCTTTGAAATTATGATACTGGTTGTACAGTCAGTAAGGATTTCTAACCCCAATCACACCAACACATGACGTCCATAATTTTCTCATGTGTAACTCGAAAGGTTTCCTTATGTCATTTCCTGAAGTGGATAAGGAATGTAGCTCTAACTTTCAAAGTGCCTAAGGATGGGGATAATACAAATTAGTTCTTTAATTACTATTGTATTCACAAACCCTAATTTATGAGGCTCTTTATAGGGTCCAAGCACTGAGTTAAGCACTCTACATGGTTTATCACATTTTATGGCCAGAACATGGCTTTTGATTTTTCAATAGGGACTGTTTACATATATGAGCCCTGGGGTCAGCCTGCCCAGATTAAAAACCCGAATCCACCAACTGACTCGCCATGTGGCTTTGTTTATTATCTGCAAAGAGGACATGATATGATATTAACTGTACATAACTAACAGAGTTGCTTTGAGGCTTACATGAGATCATGCATGTGAAACACTTTACACAGAGTCAAACATTGGCACATAGCAAACATTCCAAATCTTAGCTATTATTACCCCCATCTTCCAGATCAGAAAACCAAGGCTGAAAGCAATTAAATAACTTGCCCAAGGTCACAAACAACTAAAAAGTAGCATTGGGATTTAAACCTGGCACTGTTGAACACCAAAGATTTTTTTGGCTGAACATCTTTTCTGCCTTTCCTAGTCTAGCTTTGTGTTCAAAGAGTTTCCAGAGAAGTAAATATAGTGTAGGAAACTGTACCAACTTGGCTAGCATTCTCTTTTAAGATAGTAAAGGTAAATGTTTGAGAACTTACACAAGGCATTATTACATATTTGTAAATAGAACTAGGCTGAACAGTGGTGGACTTGAAAGCCATGGATATTTACATGTCTGTCTAGAAAAAGTTGATCACATTTGATTGTTACCTAAATGTGAATAAATAATGCTTCTAGAAGACTACCTTTATAATTTGGGCTAGGCAATGATTTATCTTTTTTTTCTTTCTTTAAATTTGATTATTATTTTTTAAAGATTTAACCATTTATTTGAGAGAGAGAGAGAGAGATCGATTACACAAGAGCAGAGGGAGGGGCAAAGGGAGAGAATCCCAAGCAGACTCCCTGCCCAGCGGGCCCGATCCCACGAATGTTCAACTGACTCGGATGTTCAACTGACTGAGCCACTCAGGCACCCCATCTTTTCTCTTTTTAAAGATTTATTTATTTATTTTAGAGAGAGAGCATGTGTGCATGCACAAGTGGTGGGAGTGACAGAGGGAGAGAATCTCAAGCAGACTCCCCACTGAGCACGGAACCTGATGTGGGGCTCGATCTCACAACCCTGAGACCACGACCTGAGGCAAAACCAGGAATCAGACCCTTAACCAACTGAGCCACCCAGGCACCCCAGGCAATGATTTCTTAAGACATAAAGAACACTAGCTATAAATAAATTGGACTATGTAAAATTAAGAATGTCTTTTCACCGAAAGACACCATTAAGAGAATGAAAAGTAAAGCCACAGAGTAGAAGAAGGTATTTGAAATACTTATAACCACACAGAATTCTTATCTGGAATATATAAAGAATCCTATAAACCAATAAGAAAAAGCCAAGTGACCTAAGAGAAGAGTAGGCAAAAGACATAGACAGGTACTTCACAAAAGAGATCATCAAAATGGCCAATAAGCATATGTCTCTTTGTTTTGAAATCTACCAAGCCTGTGGCCTTCTAAATTAACGTCCAAGGATCAGAAAATCCAGAAAAGTCAAATGCTGTGCTGATGCTCTTAGAGGATCAAGCATTCCTAAGACAGAATCCTTGCTTGCGAGGATCATCTCATTAAAATACACAGCACAATAAAGCACAAGGTACACTGTGTAAAGATAAGGTTTAAAGCTCATGGTGGTAACAGCTTAATCCTGAGTAAAAGGAACAAGCAGGTTTCAGAGGAGGTGAGACTGAGCTGTGTCCTGATGGATGGTGAAATGCATGAGTAGATAATGAGCACCTCCCCACTTGAAGGGGCCTTGCAGGGGGTAGTGGGAAGGAAGGAAGGATAATAGGAACAAGTCTGCACCATTCTCCAGTAGTGGAACCTTTTCAAGGACCCATAAGACATGGGACTCAACACACCAGGGGTCACTGTGCAAGGACTGGAAAAGAGAAGTGATCCAAAGGCAGTTCCTCTTGTGTGAACTCACTCCATCTACCAGTGGACTAGACCTGGCTTCTGTTCTTCGTTACTCTCTGCATCCTTCCTTTCAATTTTTAAACAGGCATCTGCTTGTAGGCCACTGAAATAGATTCTTCTTGGTTGTCCCATGTTTTTTTCAGAGCCCAGTTTTGATCTGACATCATTACAACCAGTTTGGGTTTTGACTCTGTGTCTTGAGTGAAGTCACCTTTTTTTTTTTTTTTTTTTAAGATTTTATTTATTTATTTGAGAGAGAGAGTGAGAGAGAGAGAGAGCACAAGAGGGGGGAGCGGGAGAGGGAGAAGCAGACTCCCTGCTGAGCAGGTAGCCCGATGCGGGACTCGATCCCAGGACTCCAGGATCATGACCTGAGCTGAAGGCAGTCGCTCAACCAACTGAGCCACCCAGGCGCCCCGAAGTCACTTTTATATAGGTTGTCAGCCAGTAGTCTCTGGAAGCTTTGGGACAGGGAGAATATGCCCTGTTAGCTAACTTGCCCTGGGTGTAAGACAAAAAGTGCTGCTCCTCTAAAAGGTTTCCAGTGTTCAGCTTCACAGAAATGAAAATACTGTCAGCTGGTCGGCAAGAATCTCAAAACAGCCCCTTTGTCTCTGGGTCAGGGCAGTCAGGTCGGCCTCCTTTGCTGTTCGTCTTTCCAGTTTTAGGCACAATAGTCTTACTGTTCTCCAGAAAACAGGGAAATGCTCTTCGAGCCATTTGGTAAAGGGATTTAAAAAAAAAAAAGAAGAAGAAGAAGAAATTATGTGACTTTCCAGCAAAAATAAATCATTTCTAAGTGAGTCTTCAATGGGATCGCAAGGACAGCCTCCTGAACGAAGAACGAGCACAGGTGCATGATGCTCGCTGGCATGTTTTGCTCCAGTCCATCTGGGTTGTAAGGATTTGGGTCCACTATTTTCTTTTGGTGTTTCCTTCCCTTTTTTGGAGTCATAATAAATTATCTGTAAATAGCAACTCCCTTCCCTAATCTTCCTTATGGTCTTGTTTAGGAAGGGTTACAAGCAGGGGAGAACAATGAGACTTTAGTAAAGATCTTAATTGGATTCCTGAGGAAAAAGGGAAACTGAAAAAGATTTTAAAAGTGGCTTAAGTTCTTCAACAAACTTTCAAAGCAGATTAGAAATCACCATGGGGGAAATATTAATGGATAGCTCCAGGGAGACAGAGGTGACTCAGGGATAGGGATACTGAACTTGGGCTGTCGGCTAGATTCTGAGCCCTCATGTCCCATGTCATCCACCACATCTGAGCTTGTGTCTGTTTTACACATTGATATTCCATGGAAGATTTGTTTGAAAAAATATTTTTTTAGTTTGGCAATCATTATTATTGTCCTTTCCCTTCTCATCTTCTAAGAATCTCTCAAAGGAACCCCAGCTCTTTAATCTGGTGCCCCTTAAAACTGCAAGCACCACCCTTAGACATGGGCAAGCAGACCACCTGTCTAAGGCTCTGTGACAAAGGGGGCTGTATGTGTTAGAGTGCCTTCCTCCAAGCTTTCTGAGTCTCTGCCAGTGCCTGGGACTGGTGCCGCAAGCCCACATGGTTCCCAGCCCCTGTGTCTCCTCTTCAGAGAGCTCTCTGAAACTCTACTGGTGTGTGGGGTTGGCCAATTGTCTCAAAGAACTTTGGAGCTGGCCACTGTGGGACTGTTCTGGGGTTGCATGGCGGGATCCCAGGTCCAGGAGTGTAGCCTAACAGAGCACTCTTACTGGCCAGTGCAGCGCAGTATTTCTTTCACATGATCCTTCAGGACTGTGTTGCCCGCAGAGTGCAGACGCTCTGATTTGGGGTTAGTGACACTCGCAGCAGACATAAGAATTCAGGGCTTTCGGCTACTGACAGTCCACTGCCTTCCTTGGACTTGAGCTGCCTGTGTGAGCTTGTGCTTTGGCTCTCAAATGTCTATGCTCCGACCGCAGTCCCGCCCTGGCCCCAGCACCCCAGGTTATTGGCAGGAGTAGCAGGAATCCGTTACCTCCAACCTCTTGCTTCTGGCACCCACGGCAGCCACCCCGTTTCTTTTTTAGGCTATGCACCACATGTCAGGGAGTCTCCTAGGAGTGACCAGGCCTGTCTCCTCTGAGGGCTTTTGAAATTATTGCTGCGCAATAGCAACGGGCCCTCAGATCAATGTCCTTCTCTCCTTGTGATTGATATGGTGGCATTGTGCTCTCCCAGGTTGTTCTTTTTTTTTATTATTTGAGAGGAGAGAGAGAGAGCACAAGCAGGAGGAAAGGCAGAGGGAGAGGGAGAAGCAGACTCCCCGCTGAGCTGGGAGCCAGACATGGGACTCGATCCCAGGACCTGAGATCATGACCTGAACTGAAGGCAGCCGCTTAACCGATTGAGCCGCCCAGGCACCCCTCCCAGGTGGTTCTAAAGGCCTGCCCGACAGAGGATGGACATTGCTTGACTAGTGGGACCCTGCTCTTCCCAGCAGTCCCACAGGCTCCTTTCCTATCCTCTTTGCAGGTGGTGGTGTGGAAGGCACCAGTGGGATCAACACCAAAAGAGACGACATTCTAGAAATGCAGGGATTACAGCCTAAAGAGTTCAAGAGAAAGCATGGCTGGAATATGTGCTATTTTACATTTAAGATATAAAATTCTGATCAATAAATGTCACACGAGCAGAAAACGAATTATGGCTCACATTTTCCTGCATACTCTGGGCAAGACTTGCATTTGTGGTCATTGTCAATGACACACCATAACAACCCCTGAGAGAAGCATTGGAAGAGGTATTCAGAGGCAGCACAATAGATGATGCCACATCGTGAGTGATGATGTAACCAGCATGAAATAACGGATGTTAGCAAGTTACAGGAGCAAAAAGATCTGTATTACTTCTATACCAATAACTCACAAAGAGCCATAGCATTGTGAGTAATAACTGCTTTGTTACCTTTTTCTTGAAGTGGAGGACATAAATTAGCCAGGAACCACGTATCCAACATGAAAGAGCATGAAGAGATAGTTCCTGGACCTGAACAGGAACAGACAGGGCCCTGGATCCTACAATCTTTTCATGCACTCATTGGATAGAAAACAATTATGAGAATCTCTATTCCACCCATTTCTTAAACCATCAGTTAATCATTTTTTATGGGCTCAAAAACTTGGTAATACACTTTCAATCATTTTTATATAGACAGGGTTCCCCCAAAACTTTGCCCAGGGACTCACACATTCTAGAGATAGACCTGCTGAGCCCCTTACCATGTCTTGTCTGATAGTTTGTAATAACCTCCCAATTGGTATCTCTGTTTTTTAAATCTCCACAGTTTCTACTGCATATTCCAAATTGCCAAAGAGTGCTCTTTCTAAAATTCAAATCCAGTCAAGTGTTTCTTGCTTGCAATCCTTCCCGTCAGCTGGCCTCTCCTTGTCTCTTTTAGCCTCATCTTTTACAATACCCCATTACCTACTCTATGTTCTAACCACATGATTGGTAATGTTCAAAGCCCTCAGTGCTCTTAAATGTTCTACCCAGTCTTGGGATTCTCTTACCATTACTTGTCTACCTAAAGGATTCCTACATGTCTGGAAAGACTCACTCAGGCTCCCACCACCACCTCTTGGAATTCTTCCTTCCACCCCACCTTTCTCAGGCTGAAGAGGGCCAGAGTAGCTAGAGAGAAGTGGGGGAAGGAGGGAGGATGGAGTGGAGATTGGAGGGTATGGGAGATAGTACACAGAAGTTCTCAGGATTTTATTCTGAGAGAAAAGTGGGGACATCCAATATACCCTATGAATTGCACCTCCTAATATTCACATCCTTGTGTAGTCCCTTCCACTCTAAATCTAGGTTGGTTGTAGGATGCGGTTTGACCAAAGCAGAAAAGATACTGTGCCAGTTCTGGGCCTAAGTCATCAGAAATCAAGGCAGCTGCTGAATTGTGCTTTGGAAATATCTCGGCACCATGTAAGAAGTTCAGCCACCCTGCTGCTGGAGAGACCATGTGAGGAGACACAGGGCAAGGGAGAGACTGACACTACATGGTGAGAGCAGGAGACCCAGCCATAGCAGCCCAGCTCATGGGCTCCAGCTTCCAGTTATCCTTGTCAAAGGAATATGAATGAAGCCTCTTGGATATTGCAGCCCCATCCACAGCTTTGTGAGTGTCCTGTGAGCCATCTACCTGTATCCCAGTCAACCTATGGAATTATGAAAAACAATAAAAAGGTCATACCAAACCACTATGTTAGCTGATACTTGAACCAGGACTCAACAGGTGAGCATAGATGCTGGGTGAGGGATGGGTAGCAAGTACCATTAGCAAACCCCTCAGCTGGCATCCTGAAGCAGGGCTCAAAGACTGGATGGGCAGGCAGGGTACAACACTAGATATCCAGCAAGACTGTATGTACCCACACTTGTTGTCAACCTAGCATACTCCTCCACTCTCCATCATGCTCACCTCATCAATCTCACACTTGATCAAGAGAGACGAGGCATCAAACAAGTGCGACATTGGGACATCTATCCATACCTGGGCCAGGCAGTAAGGCAAAGCGACCATCCAGCTGGCAAGGTGTTGAGGACAGGAAGCCAATACCTGATCAGATGTTGTAACAGAAATGGCTGAAGGTGATTACCAGTTAGTCTTGTTTTTCTGGACGAGGGCACAGATTTCATCCCAGTTAATTTGGCTTCATTCCATGACCACAGACTAAACCTTTAACCACAGCCAGCTGTCCAAATTGGATTCCCTCTATTTGTCTTGGAAAAGATAAAACAAGATACAATGTCCAACCCACAGCTTTTCTCAGGGAAATGCTGTGTTGTGAGTGAGACCATCTATAACAGTGGCAGCATCAGAAAAATAACTGGGTTCTAAAATTCATCTGTTCATCTCCTTCCTCTCCACATTCCAGCCTAAATTTGTTCTTCTAGTTGAACTCCCTATTTCTTAATGGGATCACCAGTCTCCACCCAGTCCCAGCTTAACTTTAACATCATTTTGAAGTCCCACTTCTCTCCACCCCCTACACCCAGTCTATACCTTGATATCACTTCTACAGTGTCTCTTAGCTCACTTTTTATTCCCAGAGTTCCAGTTTAGGTACGTATAACTCTTACATGGAAGGTTCCAGAGACTTCTTTAACTAGTCTGGAAGCTTCTACTCTTTTTTCCACATTCAATCCATCCTTCACATCTCTGCAAGAATAATCTTCCTAAAGCATGTTTTGAGCATGTCATTTTCCAGCTCACAATCCATCAACGGTTCGATAATTCCTGCAACATGGCTGCAAACTCAAATACCTTCAGGTGATTTAAGTGTAAGATGTGACTGAATGTTTAGGACAACAGGGAGCAATACAGGCCTGCTGACAAGTGGGGAGAATGAATCTTGCTCAAGGCATTTATATTCCCTATTTTTAGAACTACTGTTCTGACCAAATGAACCACTAAATTTCACAAAATAAAGGCCAGAATCTTTGGTCTAATATTCAAAGCTCCCCATGACTTGATTCCAACCTACTTTTCTAGACCCAAAGCTTTCAATGTCAGTGTGTGGTTCAGAAATTGTGGTACGTATATGGCACCTGGCCATTGCTCTTCCACCCCTGGTCCATGGTAGGTAATGCCACTGTTCATAGCTCTCTTTCCTGTTGGGCTCGATACAGCCTCAGCATCCTCCTCACAACACAATACTCCAGAGAGCATTTATGAGCTGGGTAGGCTTAGAGTACCAGTTAAAACCTATTTGCCATTGTGTGCAACTCATGTCTGATCAATTCCAGCCCAGGCCAAATCCCCTAGGTTTACTGTCCTGTGCTTATCAGACAGACCAGAGAATTTCAGCATTCTGAAATAAACAGGCTGGTGTAGCTGTTTTTCTCTCCCCGACACTCTGTGTTACCTCCTAGGCTGCTATGCTCTAGGCTCAATCCCATTTTAGGTGATTTGCCCCACCAGTCACTACAGGTCATGGCAGAGGAGGACCCCTCTCAGTAAAAGCAGATTTCTTGGAAAGTCTTCCATCCCAGTGCTCCACCAACAGCCTTGCAATGGCAAATAATCTCAGACCTTACCCCTATGATATTGTTGTTTTAGAGGAACTTACTCACAACACAGCTAGTCCACAGTATTCCGTCTGTTTGTAGGTCATTTGTTAATGTTGTGTACATAGATTCAAGCTCCCTAGAAGTATCATAATCTTAGTTGAATTTGGCTCAGTGGTGTGTGTGTGGCTTGTGGGAGATTTTTATGCTATGATGCCCACACCAAACAGAGTCTAAGATTTCTCCTGTTGAAGAGTTTATTCCATTCTATAACTATTTTTTTACTTATTTATTTGACACAGAGAGAGAGTACAAGCAGGGGGAGCGGCAGGCAGAGGGAGAGGGAGAAGCAGTCTCTCCGCTGAGCAGAGAGCCAGATAGGACACAGGGCTCGATCCCAGGACCCTGAGATCATGGCCCAAGCTGAAGGCAAATACTTAACTGACTGAGCCACCCAGGTGCCCCCATCCTATAACTATTGTTTCTATGACTTGGGGTCAGCTTCACTTTTTCCCATTTAACTGGGTACTGCACATTCAAAAATAAAAAAAAAACAGTTTTCTTCTTTGTTTTGCAAGATGTTTATATGTTCTTCTAAAGCAACTGACTTTATTCTTTGTCCTAAAGGAGAAAGTAAGACAGATGCTAAAAATATCACACAGACTAATTCAAAAGCCCAAGGAAGTAGGAAAAGAACCACTTATTTAAAAAAAAAAAAAAAAAAGCTTAATAGAGCCAGTTTGTCTTCATTTATGATCCTCCTGAGAGGTTTTTAACCTGAGACCTGCTGTGTGGACATCATACCTGTTCTGTGTGGATATGCCCTAACAACAGGTGTGGATATAACAAAATTTCACATGAAAAAGGAGTCCTGCTTCACCTGTCACCCAAAATGCTGCTCTAACTTCCTGTATGGTTTAACATGTCTCCCACAAAACCTTCAAATGATTGGGTCTCTGGGGCAACCACAGACAGTGATGCAGCAGGTCTGAAAGTGAACAGGGCAGATAGTCAAATGCACATCACAGCTGGGAGCAAGGACCTCATGGACCTCCATGCCCCATGGCCTTAGCCCACTGAGAGTCTTTTATCTGTTCAGAATTCTGGGTTTGTTTTGTTTTGTTTTGTCTTGTGTTGATTTTTCCTAACTCAGGAATAAACACTGCTATGGACTGAATGCTTGTGTCCCCCCAAATTCATATGTTGAAGCCCTAACTCTCAGGGAGACAGCATTGAAGGTAGGACCTTTGGGAGGTAATGAGGTCATAAGGGTGGAGCCCTCATGAATGGGATTCATGCTCCTATAAGTAGAGACATGAGAGAGATCACCTTTCTCTCTGCCATGTGAGGACACAGCAAGAAGACAACCATCTGCAAGCTAGGAAGAGGGCCCTCACCAGACACGGAATCTGCCCGCACCTTTATCTTGGACCTCTCAGCCTCCCGAACTGTGAGAAATAAATATTTGCTGTTTTTAAGCCACTCAGTCTATGGTAATTTGTTAATAGCAGCCTGAGCCGACTAAGAAAAAACCCCACAAGAATTAGTTAGAGACAAAATCCATGCTAAGGGCCACTTGCCAAAGTGTCTCCCAAGGAGAGTAATTAATTCCATCTATCCTATCTGTACAAAAGGTGAAAGAAGGCATTATATGGGGAGAATCACCCCAGCAGGATAGGAATATGTTAAAGTTGGGTTTTTCTCTTTAGTAAAGACAAAGACACCAGTGAGACTGTGTTTGTAGCTGAGGTGGCTTCATGGAGAAGGCAGGTTTGATGGCCCCTGGGGAAATGAACCCTCAAGAACCACCTATTTTCACCAAAAGCTTGTTCATCATTGGGATTCACCTCAACTGAGATGGTAGGGTCAGCTCAGGCTGGGTGGCTAGGCCTCCTCTCTGATCCCTGGCCCGCCTCGGGGAACACACACCATTCCCGGGGCCTGAAGTCCAGGTAGGACATGCTTTAGCCTTGAGGTCCCTGGTGCACATGGAGTTGCATTTTATGAAAACTCATGAAGGATTTTTTTTTTTTTTTAAGATTTTATTTATTTATTTGACAGAGAGAGAGAGTGAGAGAGAGCACAAGCAGGGGGAGTGGCAGGCAGAGGGAGAAGCAGGCTCCCCGCTGAGCAAGGAGCCCGATGCGGGACTCGATCCCTGGACCTTGGAATCATGACCTGAGCCAAAGGCAGATGCTTAACCGACTGAGCCACCCAGGCGCCCCATCATGAAGGATTTTAAAATATTTATTTTGGGATGCTTCTCCCTCTACCTGCCACTCCCCCTGCTTGTGCTCTCTCTCTCTCGCTCTCTGACAAATAAATAATAAAATCTTAATATAAAATAAAAAATTTATTTTTTCTTAACTACTTTTCCCAAGTTAATCGATATGATCACTTTTCCTGTGGAGAAGAAAATATAGTGTTAAAAAAGAAAGATACTATGTCATCCTTACTCTCACCTACCCACCCCCAACTATGTGATTGCTGAGAGGGTGACTCCAGGTCCTGGCATTGCATCACCCAGTATGGAGTCATGCCTGAAAAGGCCTCCCAGCTAAGGCTACGTGGGAGAAGAGTGATGACAAAGGCTAGAAAGGGGATCTGTGCTATTTAACAAGACGTTTGCAAAACAACGGACTAGTAAGTATGTTGGAAAACTGACAAAAGTATATCCCTCTCATGATTGTGAGGATTTTAGGTGGTTTTTCATAGTTAACATTTTATGAGGAAATAGGAATATTCAGAAAGACTGAACAAAATCTCAAAGTAGCATGAAGAATTAATTACAAAAAAGCATAGAAAGAAGGCCATAACAAATAACAGCATATACAATTTTCTCTCATGGCCTCAAAAGTCAATCTCTTGATACTTCTTCAACTTTTATTTTCATCACCGTTCAATTTATTTCTCAGCAAATATTTAGGTTTCTTATTCATTGCCCTTATATAAAGTTAACAGTACATCTCTTGTGTTCTGCTTGTCTATTCCCCCACCCCCCCAAATGCTTCTTTAAATGGCAGGCCAGGGTGTAGGATGTTTGATGTTTTCTGAGTTACCATGAGTGCTGGGCTGTAAATAAATCATGAATGTACCACATCATTCATGAATTATTAATTTTTTTTTCTTGTGCTTTCTATAGAAGACTATGCATCAAAATCGAATTCAAACTACTGAAATCTTAGGTGGTTTCAGATCATTAAAAGAGCTGGTTATTCAGCCTTGCAGAAAAAAAAAATTTTTTTATCTATGTTTATGTAAAAATTCTTACTGGCTGGAAGATGTCTAGCCTTCCCTACACTTACCAACACTACAGAGGTGATGCATTAGATCACAGAGAGCACAAGGGGCTTAAAGGTATAGAGGCCTCAGGTGCTGGGGTATATAGTTCAATTCTTTAATTGAAAATTGTCTTTTCCCATAACAGGGATCCTTTCAGTCTTTGGGCTTATAGCCCAATTCCACGCTTGTCTAATAGAATAATTTCTCCTCTTTTACAAACGGAGCACAGGCTGTCCCCAACTTACTAAGTACCCAACTTACTAAATTCCAGATCTTCAATCAGGAGTTGTTTGGTTGGAACAGATTACACGTTTCCCCAAAGAAACAAGATGAGCTGTCCCCAGGCGAGCTCACAGCCTGTTCACCCACAAGGTACCAGAAATATGAACCTAATGATAATTTAGAATGTCATCAACGGGTAGAAGCATCCTTCTATGGAAAACTGTGTTCAGTATTTCAACCTGGAATAGGAAGAACAGACCTCAGTGTTTATGTCACATAGGCTTGAGGCTGTTCTGGGCTGGGAAGAATGGGGAACCACAAGGAGAGTTATGTATATACATGGGTGTGTATATGGGTGCACCCATGTGAATGGTTGATTCTTAATTCCAGGGGTCTTTGAATTCAAAATTATGTTTCACGTGTATTTCATGCATATGTGTGCACACAAACATGTATTTTCTAGAAATAGAGTCTATTCCTTTCATTAGATTCTTGAAAGGATCTCAGATCTTCACACTCAAAAAAATTAAGAACCGTCCCTCTAGCAGATATGAACAGGGAATGAGATGGGACTTCTTGCCAGGATCATTTTTCCATCCTATCAATCTCCTGAGACATTTAGAATAAATGCAAAGGTTCTCCTGCTCTCTGGGCTCCACTAATACCTGATTTTTAAATCAACATTCCTCTCCCTTCTGATGCACTAGGAAACAGGACCTCCTGTTCTGGAAGCAGTTTTTAATAGTTCCTGCTGCCTGTAAAAATATGAAGGTGTACGCAGAATTAATGTCTCCTTTCTTTCCACCTTTCCTGTTTTTCTTTCTCTCTGTCTCCCTCCTCTGTCTGTTTGTCTGTCTGCCTCTCAGTCTCGTTCTCTCTTACTTGGTCAAAAGGAACTGGTCAAAGGGAGGCTTGAAACACAGAGTACTCAAGTTAGAACCATTTACATTTCAGAGGAACGTGTTCTCAAGTCTTCCGTGACGCATGTGTCTTGCTGGTTTTGCTTTGGAGCATGTCCATCTGTTCTGTCAATGAGAGTCAGTGTGGTCTCTGGAGGTCTGGAGGGCGAGGAAAAGGTGGAAGTGAGAGAGGAGTTACTCCAGGTAGCCTGAATCAGTTACAGAAGCAGAGACTTCAAACTCTTCATCCATGTGTTTGCTCTGTTTAGTTAGTGAGCACCTACTCTATGCAGAGAATTATGCTAGGCTCTGAGGGATACAAGGATGGAAAGATCTGGTATTCTCCTTTGAGCAACAATGTCATAGGAAGATGGACATATAAACACACAAATACAAATCAATTCAATTGCTAGAAAGTAGGTATATATATTCAAGCAGCAGAAGCAAGGAAATAAAAATAATTCTGTTCAGTTGGGGTAAAAGTAGTGGTGGGAGATTCTATTTTGTGAGAAGGCAATTCATAGCCAGGAACACACCAGGGTTCTAGCTCCAGAGCAAGATGCTTGGCTCTTCAGCTCTCTGGTCTTGAGTTTCTGCATCTGAACATGATGGGATTGACCATCTCTAGGGGGGTGGTCAGAGAAAAGGGGATTCAGACAAACTGACTAAACTGACCTGGGGCCTACATCCAAGCCCTGCCTCTTCCTGTGCCTCAGTTTGCCCATCTTCTCAGGCCTTCCATTCTCTGTTAAATGGGAAGAGTAATGACTACTTTTCAGGATTGATGCAGGGTAAATAAGAATTAAATGTTAGTCCGTTTTCCTCCTTCTTCTTTTCACTCCTTCCTAGGATTCTGGTTATCATGAAGTTCTTGGGCCAGGTGATAATGAATCACCCCAACCTCTCCCACCATTTATTTGAAAATGTTTTTTTTTCTGATGTATTTGAGGTTATGAATTCTGTTTAAGAGAATAAATGAAGTTTTTCTGACTTTTTGCTTTGGCCTTTTATGGGAATTATGTTTGCTAAAATGTAAGGGCGCCTGGGTGGCTCAGTGGGTTTAAGTGTTTGCCTGTGGCTCAGGTCATGATTCCAGGGTCCTGGGATCAAGTCCCACATCAGGCTCCCTGCTCAGTGGGCAGTCTGCTTCTCCCTCTCCCTCTGCCCCTCCCCCCTGCTCATGATTTCTCGCTCCCTCTCTCTCTCTCAAATAAATAAATAAAATCTTAAAAAAAAAAAAAGAACATAAAATCAGGGAATATTTTTTTAAGCTTACAATTATTGAGCAACTACTATGTGTAATAAGTACCATACATGGACTTTAATTTCACAACAGCCTGACAAAGCAATTATTATTATCCTCTGCACTAGTCAGCGTTCTCCAGAAGAACAGAACCAGTAGGATGTATGTGTATATATATTTATCATAAGGAATTGGTTTGCATGGTTATGGAGGCTGACAAGTCCACAATCTGCAACGTGAATCAGCAAGCCGGAGACCCAGAGGAGCCAAAGGTTTAGTTACAATCCAAAGGCTAGCAGGGTTGAGATCCAGGAAGAGCTAATGTTTCAGTTCTACTCTGAAGTGAAGAAAAAGCCAATATCTCAGTTCAAAGGCCATCAGGCAGGAAGAATTCTCTCTTACCAAAGGGTAGGGTAAACCCTTCTGTTCTATGAAAGTCTTCAAGTGATGCAGCCCATTCACATTAGAGAAGGCAAGCTGCTTTACTCCGATTGGTCTCAGGAATTGTCTGCCAGCCTTACCTCCCCAAGGTCCAGTTACTGAAGAGTTAATGCCTGGCATAGTGGGGGACCTCAGGAGCCAATGTCTGATTGGCTGGTGCCTTGGCCACACTTGTGATTAAATATTCTAATTTCAACCCTGGCTCTCCCACTCGCCTACTACCTTGGTTTGAAGATAAATTGCTTAACTTACTGGCCTCAGTTTCCTTCTCAGTGGAATGAGGGGTAAAAATACCACCTGGCTTGCTGACACGACGTGAGGATTAAATGAAAGTGTAAATTGAGTGTCTGGCATAGAGAAGGTTCTCAAGAATCAATAGCAATTACCATTATTAAATGAGATACCCCTTGCAAGGCACTTAGCAGTGTGCATAGAGTTAATGCTCCATAAATATGAGCTACCATCACCTCATTACTATTTAGAAAATAGAAATTATTTCAAAAATAATAGAAAATGAAATTATCTAGAAAAAATTCTTCACTGATTGAGAGGTGAAAACAAATGACTTCTATCTACTAACTCAAAAATTCTGTAACTCTATGGCAATCTATGGCAGACATGTTTCTATGCCTCTGATATCAGAAACTGTTGTGCTATCCAAGATTCCCTCCAGGAGAAAATACTCTCTGAGGATTGTAACATAGGCTTTTCCACTGCTAATGGGATCATTTCACATGCATTTGCACACTTAAGCAGGGTTGGCCATTAGAAAACTTATTGAAAATTGTCTGCTCTCCAAGAGGGCATGTTCAGGGATATCCTGATTGTGTCCAGATGGTTTTGGCTATCTGTATGGAATTATCTAGCTGATGAACTATGTCCTCAGCCTTGAATCCGGAAATGTTCAGCCAGCAAAAAGAGAATTCAAATCCTTCTTTGCATAGCCTTATAATGTGCACACTCCAATTTGGATCCTTCTACAGAAAAGTGGAATGATCTTCCTTGGCCTCCAACTCACTCCATGTGATTGTTAACATCCCAACAGCCATGACTCCCATGGACTGCTGCCAGCAGTGTTCTTATGTTGGCATCCACATCTCCCAGTGGAACAACGGTCTCTTATTTAGAGGCCGTTTTTTATATAATTGTCCAAAAATAAATAAATGACATATAATCCCGTATCAAATTCTAATTACTATAAACTTTCACCTTGTTTTTCATAGCCCAAGCAAAAAGCCTAGGCAATTTCCCTCCTCCCTTGTGACAGTGTTCAGGATACATTCCCCAGACTATGGCACCTTGATGTACTGAATATTTTAAGTTGAAGGAATTTAAGATATGGCCTGAGCAGAAGAGATTTTCTGACCTTCCCCTGAGCAGGACACAAAACCCTCATAGCAAGAAGTGCCCTTCTTATAGCCAGAGGAAAGGAACATCCTTATCTCTGAGACACCAAGAGGAATCTGAACCAACAGGCCTTGCTGGATCCCCATGTTTACCACACTCAGCTCACACCCTTTCTCATTCTGTCATAGTTTCCCCCGACTTTCCACTCTTCATCAAACCTAGTGTAAAAACACACTCAGGTTTGACTGCTTCTTCAGGTCTTCATTTCTTTATGAAGTTTCCCATGTCATGTAAAACTTACACTAAATCAATGTATATGACTTTCTCTTGTTAACCTGTCTTTTGTTACAGGGGCCCCAACCAAAAACTTAGAAGGACAGGGGAAAAAGATATTTTTCCTCCCCTACACTTGCTTTCCTCACATCCCCAAGATATCCTACTACTTTATCTTCAGCCAATCATTGTCTCCCACACTGAACACACTTCCTCCCCTAAAACTTTTGAGATCCAGTACGTTTCATACTTCAGAATTGTCTGGACTTTAGAAAGGTAACAAGGTACATACACTATATTTTAAATAACACATCCAACTGGGCCTGGGGAAGCATCCCATAATCAAACACATTTATATTTTAGTATCAAAACATATGAATATTCAACCAAATGGCATAAAGACCATAGGTAACCTCATAGGTCTGATTTTGTCACCACATGAGTTTTCCACAAACTGGCAAGAAAACGTTTTGTTTCAGAGCTTTTTTGACTTTGAAATCACAGATATGGGGTCATAAAATAACTCTGCAGGGGAAACAAATCTTGCATTTTATATTTCCTTTCAAATGAATGGTGTCCTGTTAGTTACACTCTTGGCCTCTCTCCCTATGGCCCTGTACTCAGCCATGGATATGGGGATTGGGGGGTGCTGGGCAGTAATTAATCTGATTGGTACACTTGGCAAAAATAAACTGGGCATTGTCCACCCAGCTCCACACATTCTGCTCTTGGGAAGCAGCTGGTGCTCTGCCTTCTTAGGCCTTGGACCTTTGCCTAATTTAGTCATGATCCTTATTTCAACCTTAGAATTTATTATTACTGTTGTTATTATTATTATTATTATTAACAATATTTTGGCCTCAATCTGCCACCCTTTGTTTTGTTTCTCAATTTGTTAGGAACTAGACGAGAAGAGGCCTGACCTCTCAGAGACTCCAGTGTTTGGTCCTTGGCTGGGAATGTTGAGAAATTTAAACAGTGGGATTTTGGTTGAGAACAATATACCTGCATGGACCATTTTGGCAATGCCATGACCTGTGACTTTGTGGCCTGGATTTGGATGTGTAGGCAGGGCCTTTGACTCTGAACGTTTCTAAAGGTTTGTATTAGGCCAGGCAAGTTTTCACAGTTGTGCTTTAAACCAAGTTGTAGAACTTGAGAGGTATATCTCAAGTTTGGGGCAAAAAGTATTCTGGAATTTTATAGAGAAAACATCCCAGTCATGGAGCACCTCTTAGAACAATCTTGGTCAGGGGCACCTGGGTGGCTCAGTCATTTAAGAGTCTGCCTTCAGCTCAGGTCATGATCCCAGGGTCCTGGGATTGAGCCCCATGGCAGGCTCCCTGCTCAGTGGGGGAGTCTGCTTCTCCCTTTCTCTCTGCCCCTCACCCTGCTTGTGCTCTCTCCCTCTCAAATAAATACATAAAATCTTAAAAAAAAAAAAAAAAAAAATCTTGGCCAGAGTGCAACTGATTCAGAGAGAGACATAAGAAACAAACTGTAAAATTTCCCTAAAAATGGAAATTTAAGGACTCTGGTTGACTCAACAAAACTATGATCTCAATGAGTTGGAAGTGGGAAGAGCAGAAGACAGAAAATGGAGAAAAAAGAGACAAAGAATCACGGATTAGTAGGGGACCATACATGACACTATTTCAGGAGAGCAGGACACCAAAAAGAACCAGAAGTTGAAACCGGTGGCTTCGGTGGTTATATTACAGCCCTGGACCTGAGACCTCTCCAGAGGGCCTGTGCCCACAAGAAGAGCGAAGCTTACAGGGATTCTCAAGCTTGAGAGGTTGGTGCTTGTTGAAAATGTAAATTCCAGGATCCCAACACCATGGTCCTGATTGGTAGTCTTACTTGGGGCCCAGGCATCTACATTTAAACATGCTCTCTAGTTGATTCTGATAAAGATGGTCCCTGGGCCATATTCTGGGAAACACAAATAAAGGTAGGATTAATGATTTTTAATGATTAAAAGAAAAACATGTTACAAATGCAAACACAAGCACTTCCTCCAGATCACAAGGTTAAATTCCAGGCCCCTGCAGAGCCTGCCTTTGGGTTCTGTCCCCAGCTGTCCGCCAGTGCCTACAATCTGAGTTTCTGACCCCATCCTTTTATGGGCTCTTCAATTCCACAAGCTGCTTGGATGGTAAGGAAGTTTCTGCCTGAATCTAAAAGCTATTTTCTCTCATGCAAACAGTTCTTCTAGAACACTGTGTAACTGGTTTTTTCCATGGTATGATAAGAAATAGGTGAAGGTGTTAGTCCTTTTCTGGGTTCAGGAAAGAATCGGCACTTGAGAAGAAGAAGGTTAATTTTTGCAAATGCCCCTCAAATTTTACAAGTAAATGTTTGACAGATATTTAAAAAAATACTTCCCCTAAGCAGCTGAAATGTAATTACTTATACCAACATTTGCCATATAATAAATTAAAATGATCAAGGAAAGATCTACCACAGGTGATAAAGAAAGGCTATTTGACAGGCCTCTTTCCAGCACTTAGGGGGTGGGAGACAGGCAGCCTACCTAATCCAGATGGTGCTCAGAATATGTTCATAAGGATGAAGTTCTTTATTTTTGGTCATAAGTTGTTTTACTTACTATATCATGTTCATGTACCCAAAGAAACGAATGGGTTTGCAAGTTATTTAATTCAACAGGTATTTCTGTTGTTTCAGAATTTCAGCTGAAATCCAAAGCTGAGAAAAATAGCTAAGAAGTACTACAAGTTCTAAAAAGAGAGATGTTGGGCACATCTACTCAGGACTTGTTAAGAGTGGCCAAATGGGATCATATGGCCCTTCTCCTGTCACCACCTCCAGCTTGTCTAAGAGAAGGGTAGGGATTTAGTGGTGGAAAGAGGCTCTCTTTAAAGAGAGTTGTCGGTTAGGAGAGCAGACACTGGAATGTACCTCTATCCTAAGCCAAATAAAGGAAACAGCAAGAGAACCTTTCAGATCCGCCAGGGGAAAGAGACCACTCACCTAGTCGTCACTGAGGTATGCCGGTCCTCCCACCAGGGTGGGGAATCTACATGGACCCAGGGAGCTGTGAGGCATGTACCTGATGAAGACAGAGGCTGCCCCACATGGCCCCTGGTGGCAGGGCAAGGCGAGTGGCCTGATCTTGCCAGGTTTCAGTGGGGGCAGGGGACAAGGGAGGCAAGCCTGCACAAAGTGTTCTAGGGGGCCAAGTGGATACCAGGAAGAGAAGCTGGGCACAAGGGAAAGAGCTGTGTGGGAATTACCCAAAGTGTGTATTATGTACAGTGGAGAATACAGCAGAGTGGAAGTCTGGACATGGGCGTGGAGAGTGTCCTCCAAAGAGCCCACAAACGTTCTTTGCAAGAAAAACAAGCCAGTACTCAGGCTTTTTCCACAAGAGAGAAGGCATTCAACATCCAAGAGAGCTGTTCAAACAGCACTAGCTAAATAATCACATTTTGCCTGGCTTCCTACCATCCTTTCTCCTCTCTGCTCCTTGCTCTGAATGTGGAGGTGTCAGTAGCATCCAGGGTACAGGAGAGGTTGCAGAATCACAATGGACCACAGGACCCCTCCTGAATCCGGGGTTCTGAGTGCAGGTTAGGTGTGAGCAGTAGAAAAGGAAGGTGCTGTGAATCACATGAGAGAGCAAAAGTCTACCATTAGATTGGTCCAGATTTCCTAACTGCTGAAAACAAAAGTGTTTTAATACTTGGAAGTGAGAGATGAGAAAGCCAAGAGATCTGCCTGAGATATTGTCCAAGAGCAGAGAAAGGAGAACCAACAGGATGTGTGATGGTAGAAGAAAAACAAAACGAAACAAAAACTGGACATTTCCTGAGTGAATCCTCCTGAGTCCTGTCTATTTTCTAAGCCAGATATTTTTGCAATGTGCCCAGGCTGCAAAGGATAGAAACATGAGTAAGGCTATTGCTGTTGTTGGGTAATTTAGACAAGTGTGGCAGGATTCTGGATTGAAGTAAGAACTCGTGTTTTTGTTCTCTGTGATTTTTCAGCTTCCCCCAGGCTAAAAAGATCACTGAGCTCACTAGCTCCTTTGCCTCAGGGAGGTTTGTGTTTCAGGGCAGAAAACAGAAACACGGGAAGACAATCTTTCCTTCAATTTGTTGTGAAAGACTTTATGATTTTTGTGAAAATATTAGGTATCCAGTAAGGAGAGGCAGAGAAAAAGGATTATCTGTGAAGGCCAAGAGAGGGGAGGAATTTCTCCCAAACAGAAAGGGAATAGAATTCAGCTGGATCCATGGGTGGCAGGAGCCTGTCCCTCCTTCCACCAGTACCATAAACAGGAGGACAGAGTTTAGCGGGGGAAGAGTGGGTGGTGGAAAGAGGGCATGTCCCAGCTAATTGGCTTCTTTCAAGAAACTGTGAAGGTTCAGATGATGGGACAAAATGATGGGCTAGAAACTAAAGGCTTATAATTTCACCACCTGGGCTCTGTGGATACCATGGCTTCTTAGATTCTCATTTGTTCCTGGGGAAGATTGATTTTTCCACTTGTCTAGGGGCACTGGGACTCGGAGTCAGATATAATATGGTTTTGAACTGACATTTATTGACTTTCTGAATTTTAATTGTACATTTATACCCACTACATAAGAAAAGAAAGAACCAAACTACAACCGTCTTGATAAATGCCAAAGAGAAGCATATGTTAAGAGGCTAAAAACAAGAGAACCTTTTAACTGGGGGTCACCAGAAAATTACTTTATGGAGGATCCAAGGTTGATACATAGGATTCCAAATGACAGCAGGGGTGCAGGGATGAGGGTAAGGCATCCCAGTGTCAGCAAATGCACAGAGATGGAAAAGCCAGAGGGAAACAGTGTATGGAAGACTTTTGCTATAGTCATCCATAGAGGATGCTACATAGGAAGATCAGGGATGAGAAATGAAATGAGTCTGAGCATTGGTATTTATTTTGGCAGCAACAGGAAAATATCATTGGCTTTATAGGAATAACAGGACATGACCTGAACAGAGCTTTAGAAAAATTAATCTGTCAGAGATATATGGGATGGATGGAAAGAGAAAGTGAGATGGGATGGGAAACAGGAGGTTATTGCTGTAATCCAGAAAAGAGGTCATGGAGGCCATGACAGAGCAGTGGTAGTGACCTTGGATTGTGGAGAAGGCTGTGGAAGACATCAGGGAGGTAGATCTTAGACCTGCATGGGAGCAAGACAAGAGGGACTTAGAAGTGTTGAGCCCAGCTGATGAAAAAAATCATAATGCCATCATAGAAATGGGAAATAGTGGAAAAGGAGCTAATTTACAATGAACATATTCTAAATTTGAAGTTCAACATATCTGAATTTACAACTGGGTAGCGATTTCAGGGAAGAAGAGGAGCCTAAGGATGGAGTTAGCAGTGCTTTCATAGTAAAGTTGCCTATTTCCATAGCTGTCCCTTTGTGGATGGATGTCTCAGAATGATTTAGGGAGAAGGAGGGAAGGGTTGGGCTATGGCAGTAGAAACTTAGAGAACTGAAGTACAGAGCTGGGCAAAGGATGAGGCTCAGTCCAGATAATGATCCTGAAAAGAACTGGCTTTAAAGAATTTTCTAGTTTACTTGGGATTTTCTCTCATTTTGCCCAGTGCTCTCATGAGCCCTGGGCCCCTATCTTTCCCAGCACCTTTCAAGCTTCCTGTATCATAGACTTTTCTCAAAAATGGGATGAATAGACACTTAAGAGCCCGAGACTTCCTGAGTTTGGAAAGGCTCTGCCACTTTTGACTTGGTGGACCCAGGGAGCATTTCTTAACCCCACTTGGTGTCAGTTTGATTACCTAAAAAAAATTTTTTTATTACAACAAAATGAAATCACTAGGTTTTTATGGAGAAGAAATGAAATAATGCATAACAAAACAGCCAATAGAGTGACTAGTAAATATTAAACTCTCAACAAATGGTAGTTCCTTCTCTTCTGTCCCGCCATGTGAGTAGTAATTCCTGGTACTGATGAGGACCCTTCAATGGAGGAGCACTGAATTCCATGCAACAGGATGCATGAAAACCTTCATCTTAGCACCAGGGGAGCTATTTAGTAGGTTGTGCCCCTGGCCTAGCTTCTCAACTAGGGCCCTCATTAACATGGGAGTTGGCCGAGATCAATGTTTGCTAATTTCTACCACCAAGGAATGTTTTGTCCTCTTTTCATGCCCTCCATTTTTTGAAATATTTTTCTACCCATTTGCAGTTTGTTAAATCATTGATTCATTTCTTATGTGAGCACCAGAGTTACTAAACTGGATTGATAGAGCTATTGCCCAAAGCAGTCTGGAGAGACTTGACATAAGACATTGTACAATAGTTCTTATAGTCTTAAACAAGAAAAATGGCAATATGGACACTGATGACAATGTCTTGGAATGTTAGATTCTAGGTGGACACCACTAGGCAAGGTGATCTCAAAGTTTCCCTCTAACACTCACTGAACCCATAAAGTAGTTTAGGGTTCCAACTAAGTGTCTTTTGGAGGACTTAATCATTTGTTTTGCCCTTAAGGGCAGTAATTCAATGTAGTAAGGAAGCTAAAACTAAGAGACGTTTTAAGCACTAGTCCAAGCATCCAAACCTTCAGTATGATGGGCAATCAGAACAGATATTAACGTGGGCTAGAGTAGTCACATACAATAGATGTTTACAGGAGGTAGAGTTTTCTCTGGTTCTTTAATGATGGTTGGATTTTAAGTAGCCTGAAAAGGAAAGGGGAGCATTCAAAGATTGGAGAAGAGAAGAATATCATTATAGGATGCACAGAAAAGAGAGGCCAATGGGAGAGAAGTGTTGTTCTCATTCTCCCGAGAAAAAAAGCACCTACCTCTCTACCCTTAGTTCTGGATTCAGAGGAAAAAGTCCAAAATGTTTTGTGATTAAAGTCATTCTTTTCTCTCCAGCTTCATTTCTAGCCCCTTTCTTCCCAAACTCCACACTCTAGCCATGTCAGAAGATAATACCCCATCCACCAAATATCTCCAGCCAAAACCCCTAAGGATCATCTTGATTCCTCCCTTGCCCTCTCCTCTCCTCCCCAGTCAATCTTCCAGAGAGACCTATAGATTCCATTTCTAGAATTTCCACCTCATCTTTATAAAATGCAAACCTGGTTAAGTCATTTCCCTGCTTAAAATATTTAGTGGCTCTCCATCAGCTACAGAATAAGTCAAATCCTCTTATCCCGGCATACAGACTGTTCATAATCTAGCCCCTGATTACCTTTCTAACATTATCTCCATTGATTTCTTTGCTCCATGAAAAAGTCTATGGGATAGGAAGCTTGGAAGATGCTGGGAAAGGCATAAGGGCTGAGGGCTAAACCTCTGCAAGTAGCACACTTTCTAGCTATTAGAAGAGATGATGAGAGCTTAAAGTAATGCAATAGTAACAGGGACAGTGATGAAAATATGGATTTGAAAAATATTTAGAATGCAGGGTAGAACAGAGACGATTTAATAACTAGTTAGATTCAAGGATAAAAAGAAAAAGGTAAAGCTAGGATGATGATGATGATGATGACAATGACAAGGACAACCAGAAATGTTGGCAACAATAACCAACATTTTCTGTGTACTTACTATATACGAAGTATTGTTCTGAAGGTGATATGTGTTAACGCATTAAATCTTCAAATCAATCCTATGAGATAGAAGCTATTTTATCCACATTTTATATGTAGGAAAACAGAGGCACAGAGAAGTCAAATAATTTTTCTAAAATCACACAGGGAGTAAGGGCTGTAGAGCCAAATTTGCACCCCCATAGTTTGGCTTTGCAGCCTACACAATTAAGCACAGTGCAAAACTGCCTCTTTTGTCATATCCGACCAATTGCCATCTTTGAAACATGCCATACTCCTTTGAGCCTTCAAGTCTCCCCCATTCTTTCTGTATGAAATGCCCTTAACTTTTCCTTGGAGTGAAAACTTTAGGACACAGATCGAATATTACCTCCTCTGGGATGTCTTCTCTGTGTTCTTCCCCAAGCACAGCTCTTCACTCCTTATTCTGTTTTACCATCATACAGTGTGTGTAATTCCACCAGTGAGCACATTACACTACGTGGCAATTACTTGTTAATGTTTCTATCTCCCCTAACTAGACTGTGAGCTCCTTAACAACAGAATCTGTGTCACATTCATCTCTCAATCCCCGGGCTCTAGCATCCTCCTATGGCACCTAGTTTTTGATCCGTAGTAGGCATTCAATAAATGTTTCTTAAATGAATGGATGAGTGAGTGAATAAGTGAATAAGAAATACGGAGGTGAGAATTCTCCACGCTGCCATGTTACTGACGGGTGCTGGTATGAGCTCTTAATGCAGAACTGGGCCAGAAATGAATAGCAGTGGGGTGATGAGACAGAGTGGAGAGGTCAGAGATGAACTTAAAACTGGGTATGTTTGAAGAGATTAGCAACATGACTTCCAGAATAGCCAAGTGGGGGATGCCAAAATCTGAGGAGGCAATTTAGGGAAGTAGATGTAATGAGAGCTTCTAAAGATCAAATCTGAAAGGAGGAACAAACAGATATTACTCTGGTTTCTGGGCATAGGTTTCACCAATTCCCCTGCCATTTATTACCTGGAATATGACTGTTGTTCACCTATTTCCCTTTTTCCAGGGCTTCTGAAAATATGTGAACTGTGGAATAGACACCATTACCAAAGTTATCTGAAGAAGAAATCAATCAACCTTTGGAAGTAGCATGTAACAACCATCAAGTCAACGTTTCCAGATGGAAGCCAAAATTGCTTGAATTCTAAAATGTAATATTCACCTGAATTCCAAAATGTGATCATTCATTTCACTCACATGGCTGAATGGGCAGGATGTTCCCTTAGGCGGTCTTTATCTTCCATATCTCTCCACCCACTATTGTGGACACCATCTTATAGGCCCTTCTTAAACGACCATCATTTGTGGGAGAACCTTCCCTTTGTGCTTGGCTACTGGAGTCATTTTGTAATCTGCTTCTCAGACTTTTCAGACTTCTAAATAAGGGCAAGAAGTAGGTTAGCTCCCTTTCTCTGTGTGTGTTAACATCATCCTCTTTTCTCTCTATAGTTGTAGAGAGCAGAATGGAGTCTCTCATGTCAAGCAGGAGCCCGTATCAAGCAATGACGCAAGCAGTTCAGGGAGTGCAGCTAGGTGATGTCACCAGGACCAACGTCGGCTGACACCCCAGAACTGGTAACGAGCAGAACAGGACGAGGTCTACAGACACCCAAAACCGATTCAATCCCTTTAATAAGGGAAGGATTTTGGCAGCAAATGGTCAGACTCTTCAGACCTGACCCCTCCATATCTGACCACTTTTTTTTTTTTTAAAGATTTTATTTATTTATTTGAGAGAGAGAGAATGAGAGAGAGCACATGAGAGGGGGGAGGGTCAGAGGGAGAAGCAGACTCCCTGCCGAGCAGGGAGCCCGATGCGTCGATCCAGGGACTCCAGGATCATGACCTGAGCCGAAGGCAGTTGCTTAACCAACTGAGCCACCCAGGTGCCCCATATCTGACCACTTAAAAAAGGCAACTACTGGGGCCCCTGGGTGGCTCAGTCGTTAAGCATCTGCCTTCGGCTCAGGTCATGATCCCAGGGTCCTGGGATCGAGCCCCACATCGGGCTCCCTGCTCAGCGGGAAGCCTGCTTCTCCCTCTCCCACTCCCCCTGCTTGTGTTCCCTCTCTCGCTGTGTCTCTCTGTCAAATAAATAAATAAAATCTTTAAAAAAAAAAAAAAAGGCAACTACCGCGGAAGGCTCTGCCTGATTGATCTCTGAGCAGAACTGAGAGCCTTCCCTGCTTGAACATCAGAAGCAGTAGGTGCTGAGAGCTGACCCGGGCCAGACCGAGGCCTTAACTGCGCGTCCACAGACTGACTTTGCATTTGGTTCATTCACTTCCCGCACCTTTCTGTCATCTTGTTTGTTGTGTGGCTTGTCTTCTGTCCTGCTCTGTGTGCTATGTAAGAAGCCAAGTTGAATCACATGGTGAATTGTCATTGAGTTTAGAATCCTGAACCGGCTTTATCATTGTGATTTAACTTTGCTTTCTGGTAGAATAAAGCTGACACTGTGGAAAGACACAGCTCATGTGTGCACCTTCATAGTGTCCTCATGCCCATAGTTCTTTCCTGTGCTGGCAAGAGAGTCGCTTTGGATGCCCATTTGGAACTCTCTTCTGTTGTCAGAATTCCAACAACTTTTCTGCACAGCCGTCCGCCCAAATGCCCCTGAGTAGTGTACATCTCCGTGTCACAGTCTTGTTGTAAACAAAGTGCAAGAACTAGGGTTTAGTCCTGTCCAGTGGTTCTCACGGGGAGATCCCTAGGCCAGCAGCATCAGTATCACTTGTTAGAAATGCACATTCTCTGGCCCCATCCCAGACCTACTGAGTGAGAGACACCACGCAAGACAGGTGAATCTGATGTGCCCTAAAATTGCAGAGCCGCTGCCATCCGCCACGTACTCGCCCACTTTCTGAGAGGATTTTACACTTTCTCCTCCAACCTCAGAGAGCCCTTCCCCCCAGCACACTCACAACCTCTTAGATTCTCAGTTCACTAAGAAAATCTGAGGAGAACTTTCCTGGGCTCCCCCGCCCAGGCCCCCTGAGAAACCGGCGCCGTGCTCACACCTGGCTCCCTCCCTGCCGCGGTGCCCCCCCCCCCCCCCCCCCCCGCCCAACACACTCACCCGTTCCGCCAAGTGGATGCCAGCGCGTCGCCTGCTCGGGCAGCTGAGCGCCTGCGCGTGTCCTGGGCTCCTTCCTGTCGGGTTGTTCCCGTCAGCACTTCGTCTCTCCCCACCTCTTTTGAAAAAGAAAAGAGAAAAGAGAAAGGAAGGAAGGAAGGAAACAAGGAAGGAAGGAAGGACTGCTCCCTTCCCTCCACATCTGCCGTCAGCCACCCTTCATTTCGGGGATCCCCTCTGAGCAGAACCTCACAGGCTTGTCTGACCCCGTGGCTTGCGCGCGGGAGGCTCTTCATGACCCGCGGTGACGGAAGGATGAAGGCATGTCTGTGAACCGGGCGGGAAGGGGGAAACCGCCGTTTGAAGCAAACGAAAGAAACTCTGGCGGGAGATGCTGCCAGCTTCTTAAGAGGTGGCATATTCTTTATTAAGGAAGAATAGACTTTTACACGGCTCCCTTCCGACTTAAGGAGACTGACGTGCCCCACAGTTTGATCTCATTCGAGGAAACTTCTCAGCTTCTATGGGGACTCTGTGCTCCTAAAGGGCAGATATCCTGAGAGAATTGGTCCTTTGTTTAGAAAAGAGGCTCAGTGAGGTTAAGGATTTACCAAGGGAGGCTTTCATGAGTTCCGAGTAGTGAACTGGAGAAGAAAATCGTTCTACAGCAAAATGAGCAGTGTACAAGCTGGCTAGGGCTGCCATAACACAGTAAAACAGACCGGGGGGATGCAACAACAGAAATTTCTTTTCTCACAGTTCTGGAGATGAGAAGTGCCAGGTCAGTGTGTCAGCAGGGTTGGCCTCTTCTGAGGCCTCCCACTGCCTTGTAGACGGCCATCTTCTTCCTCTGTCTTCTCATGGTCTTTCTTTTGGGTGTGCCCCTGTCCTAACTTCCTCTTCTTGTAAGGACACCAGTCATATTGAATTAGGACCCACTTTCGTGGCCTCATTTTAACTTAATTGCCTCTTTAAAGACCCTATCTCCTTCTGTCACTGGCTTATTTCACTTAGCAGGACATCCTCCAGGTTCATCCATACGAACCTGGATTTGGTTGTTGCATACGGTAGGATAGGCTTCTTTTTTAAAGGCTGAATCATATTCCATTGCACACTTATGTTGGAGGAGGTCATCAAGAGGACGTGACTGCCAGTTGACCCATGAGCTTGGCCTGAGCATCTCACAGCCCTCCCCTGTCCTTGGAATGTGGGTTCTGCTTGCCTTCCCTACTCTTCAGAGGTTTCCCCAAGGACATAACCTGGTGATAATGATGTGGTATTGAGATCATCTGGATGGTATATATGACTGAACCTAATTAAGCCTCTATATAGACTTGAAGGATTTGGCAGGCAGGTGTGGAAATCTACTCATCTTGCAGCCACTCAAGACAAGCCTGTGTGTAAGTTCCTGTGCTTATTAAACTCTGCCAGCTACCAGTCCAAAGTGGCCTGCCTCTTCCTTCCCTCTCTCCCACCCTTCACTGTGGGGTGGGGGGGGCAGTTTCACATTACACCAGGGTAGTTCTCAAGGAGCTTGCAAATCAACAGCATATACCACATTTTCTTTATCCATTCATCCACCAATGGATACTTCAGTTGTTTCTGTATTTGGGCTATTATAAATAATGCTGCAATGAACATGAGAGTGCGGATATCTCCATGAGATCCTGATGCCAATTCTTTTGGGTAAATACCCAAAAATGGGATTGCTGAATTATATGATAGTTCTATTTTTAATTTTGTTGAGGAACTCCCATACTATTTTCCATAACAGCTGCATCAGTTTTACATTCCCACCAACACCATACAAGGGTTCCAGTTTCTCCACATCCTCACCAACACTTGCTATCTTTTGTTTTTTGGGTTTTTTTTGGTAATAGCCCACCTAACAGGTGGGAGGTGATATCTCATTATGATCCCATTATATAAAGTGTCTAAAATAGTCAAATTCATAGAAGCAGAGTAGAATGGTGGTTACCAGGAGGAAATGGGGAGTTGTTGCTCAATGGGTATCAACTTTCAGTCATGCAAAATGAGTAAGTTCTAGAGATCTGCTGTACAATACAGTGTCTGTAGTTAACAATACTGTAATATACACTGAAAAGTTTGTTAAGAGGGTGGACCCTCAAGACTATTATGTGAGAGTGTAATAAGCTTGTACATCATCAGTCCCTGTGTTTTGGAGACTCTGTTATTATGGCAGTCTTGCTGTCACCCTAACTAACAAAGACAGCAAAATATCTTCATGATCTCAGGATTAGTGTGTATTTTTAAAGTCTTGTGAAAACTATGGAACTTAAAAATCAGAAAAATGGTATAATTAACCCTATGTAACCATCTGGTTTTAGACTTTACTAACTTTTCACCACATTTACTCCATCTATTTTTTCCCAAGAGTTTTTTTTTTAAGATTTTATTTATTTATTTAAGAGAGAGAAAGAGAGAGCGGGAGGAGGGGCAGTAGGGAAGGGAGAGAGGATCTCAAGCAGACGCTGTGCTGAGCGCAGAGCCTGAATCCAGGCTCCATCTCACAACCCTGAGATCAGGACCTGAGCCAAAATCAAGAGTCAGACGCTTAACCAACTGAGCCACTCTGGCGCCCCTCCTAGGATTTTTAAGAAGAGGCATGTTTTATCTTAAATAATCTGCTATGGTGTTTGGCATTGTACAACTATTGATTATCTTAAACTTTGATAAATGTGTGCTACATATGAACTTCTTTCATTGGTGACGAAATCAGAGAAGTGTGTGCTGTTTTTCCCTTATGAGGTAACAAAGGATAAAGAGAAGAACCATAGGAGTGGGGGCGCCTGGGTGGCTCAGTTGGTTAAGCAACTGCCTTCGGCTCAGGTCATGATCCTGGAGTCCCGGGATCGAGTCCCACATCGGGCTCCCTGCTCAGCAGGGGGTCTGCTTCTCCCTGTGCCCTCTTCCCTCTCATGCTCTCTGTCTCTCATTCTCTCTCTCTCAAATAAATAAATAAAAAAAATAAAATCTTTGGGGCCCCTGGGTGGCTCAGTTGGTTAAGCGACTGCCTTCGGCTCAGGTCATGATCCTGGAGTCCTGGGATCGAGCCCCACATCGGGCTCCCTGCTCGGCAGGGAGCCTGCTTCTCCCTCTGACCCTCCTCCCTCTCATGCTCTCTGTCTCTCATTCTCTCTCTCTCAAATAAATAAATAAAATCTTTAAAAAAAAAAAAAAAAGAGAAGAACCATAGGAGTGGAATGTGAGGTGGATTGAGAGTTTAGTGGGACCAGGAAATCTGAGCAAGGAGCAAGCATAGCAATGGATGCAGCTTGGGGTTTGCAGAAATCTTGGGAAAGGCACTGAACTCTCCACAGTGTAGGATAGAAACTCAAGCCACTTCTGTTGGGGCGCCTGGGTGGCTCAGTCGTTAAGCGTCTGCCTTCGGCTCAGGTCATGATCTCAGGGTCCTGGGATCGAGCCCCGCATCGGGCTCCCTGCTCGGCGGGAAGCCTGCTTCTCCCTCTCCCACTCCCCCTGCTTGTGTTCCCTCTCTCGCTGTGTCTCTGTCAAATAAATAAATAAAATCTAAAAAAAAAAAAAAAAAAAAAAGAAACTCAAGCCACTTCTGTTTAAACATTAAATATATAAGCAACTACATAGACTAGAGGACTTAGGGACACCAAGATGACAGCTAGCATGTGTTTAGCATATACACTGATGAAGAGATGGATGACAGAGTGCACCTAGTACTGTACTTCTGAGCACCATACCAACTTTGGTATTTAAGCCCAGAAGGCCATCCCAGAACAAGAGAAAAGCAAAATAAACAGGGCACACCTGTACAGCTCCTCTTAGTCTGCAGACCTGTAATCTAGAATTTTATCTGGTGCTCCTTCACCTGCGTCTGCACTGAAACTTCATTTGGCTTTGCCTTTGCAATTACTGACCCTCAGCTTCTGTCTCCACCTCTGCCACAGCCGGGAGGTGGGGAGCTGTCTAAGAGGTTGATCTTCCACCTGCTTGTGAAATGTTTACTTTGCCTTATTTGACCAATTTTTCTCCCAGTTGGGAGTAAATAAATCCACCATGAGCTCTCAGGACCAATCCTACCAGATCATGAATATTTTTATTTCTTGATCTTTACTGAACCCAAAGTGATGCAGCACGCTTCCTAATACAAAAAGTCGGGATGAAATATCCAAATGGAAGCACAAGGTGTCCAAGAGGCAGGTGGGGGCCAGGTAACAGGGGTGCTGGGTTTTTTTTTTTTTTTTGAGATTTTATTTATTTGACACAGAGAGAGAAAGCACAAGTAGGCAGAGAGGCAGGCAGAGAGAGAGGGAGAAGCAGGCTCTCCACTGAGCAGGGAGCCGGACGTGGGGCTTGATCCCAGGACCCTAGGATTGTGACCTGAGCCGAAGGCAGCTGCTTAACCGACTGAGCCACCCAGGCGCCCCGGTGCTGGTTTTTAAGGGTGTGTTTTTTTCATGGTTTGTAGGCTTTCCTACTTGGGGCTTTAAGTCCATAATCGGGTGTCTGTTGTGTCTGATTTTGAAATCTTAAACCTATTCCCTCCTACGAGAGAAACCCTAGTTTCTGAGCTAGCACTCCATCTGCACATGCATCTCAAGGTGGGGAGCCGGAGGCTGTGACGGGGTTTCCGATGTACCTGGCTAACCTGCCACAATTAAAATCAATGGGGAAAACTAGAAATTCAGGTGGTTATTGCGTTGTCACAATGCCCATGAGATGGATTGGGGGACTATATGAAAATAGAATATTTTGTTTGGCAGTAATTGATAGTGTCATTTGGCAGGAAATGTCTCAAATTCAGTTATTCAAATTCACTTCTATTTCAGCCAGTCTGTAGAGCCTGTGTGGAGGATCAGACTGTACGGACGGAATTCTTGGCCAAATCTCTGGAAACTTCCAGGATTATCTGGATTCTATAGGGGTCTTGTCTTTCACTGTCCTTGACTATTTTGTAAGTCTATAGAGACTGAAGTTAATTTGTAAAAGGCTGATGATGATGCAAATAATTCCCATTCTTAGAAATGCAAATGAATTTTATCCAATGAGGATGCATCAATTTCTACTTAGCAGAAGAGGCCAGTTTTGCCTCTATCGGCAAATTAAATTCACTATTCCGGATTGCCTATAGATGTGTTTTCCCTTGGAATCTCCTTTGAACCAGTTTTTACTTCTCATTAGTTTCTCATTAAATAATGAGTAAAATAAAATCTTTGACACAAATTCATTTTATATTTGTATGAGTCACATTTTTAAAAATTACATTTTAGTACCCTGATTCTCCAGCAACTTAGCTCATCCCCAAAAGTGGGTTGACAAGGAGTGAGGGGAGAACCCTGAATTTCTGACTGAACATTTACCCAGAGGTGACTAGTTGAATGAGCTACTTGAAAAAACAAGATAATGTTTACCCTTATTCCTGGATATACACGTTCTAGATTCGGATTGATTTCAGAATAGAGTTATAAAAAGCATTTTATGTCTGCACAGCCAAATTTGAGGACTGCTGTGATTCTCCTTTTTTTTTAATCCTACCATTTTAACTTTTTCATTTATATAACAAAAAAAAATGGTAATAACAGATGTGCTAGGCTTAAGAAATAGGATGGAAACTTGAACACCATTGGATATCGCTCTGTCTCTGCCTCAATTTCTCCCCCCACCCCACCCCCTACCTCTCTCTCCAGCACCTGTTCCCGTGTTAATTTCATTCTCCCAGGCTGGCTTCTCACCAGTTGTGGTCCGGCTTCTAGCATCTCAGCATCTCTTACTCATATCCTCTGTGGAAAAAAACAAGAGCACCATTAGCATAAGTCTTTTTTCAAAACTGTTTGCATGAGAAGGAGCATTCTAACTTGGGAAGAAGGGTGGAATTTTTTTATAGGTCTTCAGCAGGCAGGGTCAGCTGAAGTTCAGCTAGTTTCAAGAATATTTGTTCAAAGATGGTACTCAGGGAAGGGAGGAGTTATTCTGATTAATTAGCAGCCATTGTTTGGAAAATTTGGATTTTACTAAGAGAAGTGGAAGGAACAGTGAGGGGCTGAGGTCATGTGCAAGAGGGTGTGCAATCTACAGTGACAAGGACAGGGAGGGCCACAGTAGAAACTTCATAGTTCTTCAGTATCTCTTACATCTTACAGTCCTCTGATCATAGAGACCCTTTTTCCCACATGCAGTTGGCTAAATCCTAGAAAAGGATTTTGATTGATCGTGCCTATCTCTGGACCACTCACTGTGCTCAGGGAGTCTAGTCAAGAATGAAGAGGCTGTTCCTAGGCAGATCCAAAGGCTAGAGCTGGGAAGGAACAGGTCTTAAAAGGAGGGAGTAGCCCAGACCTCGCCCATGGGGTCATCACAGTGAGTAGGACAGCATCCCCCCATCTTCATTTATGTTCACAAAAGCCTCCTTTTCTTCCTCCCAGGTAAACAGCTCAATTTTGCCTTTAGGGGACACTGCTTAGGGGAGGACCACTCAGAGAACTTTTTGCCTGAGTATGGGGAGCAAACCCAAGGGAGATGAAAGCCTCTTCTGAGAGCAACCTAGTGCAAAAGGTGGATACAGCCCTGATGCCCAGATCTCTTCTGAAAGCCTCAAAACTTTCTAAAGTCATGGTCACTTACAGAAAATAAACAAGTTTGTTTTGAATAAACATCCCAACGTTGGCAATGCTTCTTGCCTCTACATTCTTTTCTCTTTCCTCTTTCAGGTATCCAGTGCCCATGGCCCCTTTTTTCATATTGTAGAGCCCAGGGCAGGCTGCCCCAAGATGGGCCATTGTGGCAAACAGATTATTTTGAGTTAAAAGTAATCAAAACCCACCAGATGCAGGAAAACTCTCTGCTTCCCCCTCAGCTGCCTAAATTTATATTGGAAAGGAGAGCCTGGACCAGGAAGAGAGCTATTAACAGAGATTCCCCTTTACCTAGAAAACTTGCTCTATTAGCAACCTTGCTTTTCCAAACACTCCTTTCACCCTTCTTCCCTTTGTATCCTCAGACCCTACCCCTCTTTAGCTCATATAAACTCCATGTTGCCTCATTGTCTTTGGAATTTCATGTTTGAGTGGATTCCCCATACATATGCCTATTAAATTTGATTTTCTCCAGTTAATCTCTCTCATGTCAATTTGATTCTAAGTCCAGCTAGAAGGACCTTGTAGGGCAGAGGAAGATCTTCCTTCCTGACACTAAAAATAAGACAGATCTGCCCTATGAACATAGTTAAAATAATTAAGATTCAGGGGATGGAAATATCTGTCCTTGCCATTTTTATTTTGCTAGAAGAACAAGTTGGTGACATATCATGGACTTCAAAGTCCAAATCCCCAGACTTCCCACTTACTTGCTCCATGACTGTGGGCAAATACTTAACCTCAATAAGTTCCAGTTTTCTCATTTGGGAAATGAGGAATAATGCCTACCTCAAAATTTAAAGGGATTATGCATGGAAAGACTATATGGAATATATTAAAATCCAATTACTATCATTTTTTTGTGATGATGATGATGGTGATAATTATGAAGGCACTAAACCCTACTCATCTATATGTTTTCACCCCACATTATTATTTTTAAAACAGAATTTCAGGATTAGAAGGGAATTCACAGATGACCTCAGCGAGGGGTTAAGCCTCTCTAAAGAGATCTCAGTTGCTCCAGGGCTAGGAAGGTTTGTGTGGTGTGTGTGTGTGTGTGTGTGTGTGTGTGTGTGTGTGTGGTGTATGTATCCATGTATGTCTGTGTGTCTGAATCTGTGTATGTTGATGGGATGTGATGATTAAACGGAATGTGACATCAAGAAATTATCAACACTGACACTGATGACAGATACTGGCGAATTAGCAGTGTAGAAAGGGGAAATGAAATTTGGCTTAGCTGTGAAAAAATAATACTAATTACAGTCATTAACATTAGCCCCTTACCATTTATGCCTAATTACCATGCTGCATAATCATAATCATGTGTGTCATTAAATGTATGCCCAGTTAACTTTCATGTAAGTTGTCTTGATTAGAATCAACATCTCTGGTCCACTTAGACACCTATTCAGAGATACACTGCTTAAAGTCATTGCTACTTCGGGGGCTAACAAGAGACTCAAACTAGAGAAAGTTTTCTCAGTCATATCCTAAAGAAGGAGGAGGCACAAACGATCTGAGGCTTTTTTCCTTCTTCTTCTACCAGGTCTTCAGAGTGCCCAGGGAGTTCATCTCACCACTGCGGAGGACACACACACACACACACACACACACACACACACACAGAGCGAGAGATAGCAATAGAGAGATACAGAGACAAATAAAGACATGCAGACGAAGAAACAAGGAAACAGTCAGAAAGAGGTACAGGAGACTCAGAGAGGCAGAGACAGGTGGCAACAGAGAAGAAAGTAGACAGAGAGAGATACAAAAAGTGGGGGTAAAGGCACAGACAGAGTTCAGCAAGGAGAAGGAATTCATATGCCTTCTCGGGGCTGGTTGATTTCCTCTGATAATTTATGAGACAAAATAGTTCCCAGAAGCAGACCCAGACAATCACAGGGTTCCTCATTGTCCTGGATGGTGAGGAAACAGGAAGAGTGAGGTGAAAAGAAACGGAAGGTAGAGAGAAGAGAGATAGACAAAGCAACAGAAAAACTGAGAGATGGGGAAAGACAGACAGACATGGAGGGGTCAGGGAAAGGGAAGAAGGGTCCGAGGGGGTTCATGAGTCTGCTGGATGCTTGGTCAGTACCAGGCTGTGGAGACAGAGAAACGTGGGGGGATATATCCATGTCCTCTTTGTTGTGCTAAAATTTCCATGTCCTTGATGCGCAGTGTGGATATGATTTGTTTACTGGGCATCTGCTATGTACCTGGAACCAGGCTAAGTGCTTTTACCTATATTGACTCACTGAATCCTCAAATGACACTAGCTGGCAGGTACTATCATGATACCCATATTATAGAAAAGGAAACTGAGGCATGTAACTTGCCCAAAGTCACTCAGGTAGTGAGTGAGATTCAAATCCTGCCGTCTCGCTGTAGATCCTGTCTTCTCAGGCATGACATAGCACCAGAAAACCAGTTCTGTAATAAACAATTGTGAAGGGATCCATGATTTTAAAACATCCTTGCTTGGGGCGCCTGGCTGGTTCACTGGGTAGAGCATGCGACTCTTGATCTTGGGGTTGTGAGTTCGAGCCCCATATTGAGGATAGGGATTACTTAAAAATAAAATCTTTAAAAAAATACAAATAAATACATTCTTGCTTAATTATAATTTCTTTTAAATTAACTTAATATGCAAGTTAATCAATGTTTCTAGAATATAACATTTTCATTTGCATGAAGACTTCATTTCCATGAAGACTTCCTTGTCAACTCAGCAAGAGAAGCAGGGGCAGAACTCTAGTGTTGTGGCTGACAGAGAAATAGAAGTCTCCAGGGGTCTTGTTACTTCATGATTTTCACACAGCAAGATGGGCAGATCCCAGCATCCTGCCTCCGTGGGTCCTACCTTCCACAGTGACTTTGGGTTCTGTTGCTCTTCCACTGGGAGACCTTGAAGGGACTGGAATTTGGTTTCTCAGGGACTCATTTCCCCTGTGGAAACTCATGCAAAATATCTTCATCAGCTTTCTGATCTGTTAATAAATAATGATAATCTGTGGAAGAATTCATTTGGTTATCATCCTTGGAGATTAATTGGGTAATTAATTTTAGCTAAGTGCATATGAAATATAAAGTGCCTCATAAGTCTTCAGGATTTATGCTCCCGTGTTCTTATGAGGCCTGCAGGGCAGAGATTCTCTGCTTCGAAATGAGAAGCTGATTATGAATGCCCCCGATCAGGGCTGTTTCTCACTAGATTGCGCCAACCCCCTCCAAGAACTCACTGGGAAGGCGGACGATTGTCAGGGTCATTTTTACTTGCCAGACTGAAACTCTGAGCTCTGAGCTGCAAATCGAAAGGAACTGGAAAGAAAGAATTCAGCTTCCTGGTTACTCAATTGCAGGTCATCTTGTGCACAGTAGGGAGAATCTTTTCCGTAGGGGCATCTTTTGTGGCGGCGGTGGTGGTTGTGAAAAGGGCTTCTCACGTCCATGGAACCCTTGCCAAACCAAGCTCCAGGGGATACGGGTGTGACTGTAGCCCATGCTTCCTTTCTGTAACTGCGGACTTTTGAACATATTGACAGCTAACACAAAGAAAGGGCAAGAAGGTGATGATACTGGTTAGTGGTTAAAAGCACGAACTTTGGAGTCCTACAGGCTGCATTTGAATCTGGCATAACTGTGCCCCACCTACATGTTCACAGCTTCTACCATTACTGCTGTGCAGAGAACTCCTCAGTTCAACTTATATCACTGTAAAAATGACTATGCTAGAACCTTTAGAGAACTCAGTGATTGTGGTAGACTGAGCCAAAAAGATCTGTCCACATTCAGGGACGCCTGGGTGGCTCAGTCAGTTAAGCGTCTGCCTTCGGCTCAGGTCATGATCCCAGGGTCCTGGGACTGAGCCCTGGGTCGGGCTCCCTGCTCGGCGGGGAGCTTGCTTCTCCCTCTCCTTCTGCCCCTACCCTGCTTGTGCTCTCTCTCTCTCTCAAATAAATAAATAAAATCTTAAAAAAAAAAATCTGTCCACATTCTAATCCCCAAAACCTCTGAATATTACCTTGTATGGCAAAAAAATAGATGTGTTACCCTTTATGGCAAACGAGGTGATTACATTAAGGATTTTTCAAGAAGGTGCTTATCCAGGATTATCCACGTGGGCTCTAAATAATCCAGTGGCAAGTGTCCTTATATGAATGAAGCGGAAGTGGCGGCAATGTGACCATGGAGGCAAAGACTGGAGTGCTGTGGCCACAAGCTAGGGAAGCGCTGCGCCCCCCCAAGCTGGAAGGGGCAAGGGACAGATCCTCCCCTGGAGCCATCAGAGGGAGCACAGCCCTACTGACTGCTTGACTTCAGACTTCTGACCTCCAGAACTGTGAGAGAATACATTTCTGTCTGTGGCACAGCCGCCCAGTTGGACGTACTTTGTGACAAGCAGCTACAGCAAACTCCGCAACAGCTCATGGGACGAGGGGAGTCGAAACAGGGAAACCTGTTTGGCTTCATACCTGTTACTGGTTTTGCAACAAAACAACAGTTCCTTAAATTCCACTGTTAAGCATTACGGTTGGTCTTAGAACTGCATTCACACAGCAGCATCTTTTCAAAATAAAAATAGAGCAGCCAAAATGTCAGCATTTACCTTGAAGCACTTAATTTATTACCTCTGAAATTTTCCCTCCCTTCATACTTGACACCGTTGTGAAAACATGTTTCCCTTTAGTGCCAAAAACTATACTATATTTAGTGTACTTTGCTATGTGTTTATTCCTGCACCAGAACACGCACACACACTCACACAGAGCTCACTCCCACTGACTGCGTGCTCCGATTGGCCACCGCACCACTAGACAGATAGGTCAGACTTCAGTGGGACACCCTTCTGTTGATACTGCGGGCATTAAACTGGTTTGGAAGAAATCCAAACCCATATTATAGAAAAATTCAATGTTATGGTACACCTCTATCAAAGTGCTTACATAAAAGCATACCTTTTTTAACTCAAGGTTTATTGAGATATAATTTACGTAGAGTAAAACTTACCCTCTCTTTAGTCTACTGTTCTGAGTTCGAACAAATGCATAGAGTCTTACAACCACCACCACGATCAAGATACAGAACAGTCCATCATCCCAAAAAGTTCTTTCACACCCCTTTGAGGTCAACTCTACTCCCTGGCCACCAGCGCTCTCACGACGGACACAGATAAGCAGAGTAGGGCCTGGCCCCTGGTTACCACTCCCTAGGTGATTACATTAAGGATTTTTAAAAATCATTACATCAGTAAAACAGCAATAATATGGTGCTTCCTAGGCCATGGCCACACCAGCCTGACCGGTTTCTTGTCTTCTCCGAGCTCCCACCCACAAGGTCTACCCCTGTCGTCCCTTTTGGCTGGAATGCTCTTCTCTTCTTCTGCACCTAGGCAACCCCTACTCATTATTGAGATCTCAGCTTTGACATCTTTTGCTCGAAGAAGCCTTTCCCGAGTAGCTCCAATCCCTCTACATTGCATCGAGCACAGCAATTTTACATTTGTTTGTGTATTCTTTGATTAATATCTATCTTCCCCTTAAACTGTGAGCTTCATGAGGGCAGGGACCATGATCTTATGCTGAGTGTATAGTACGGTAGTAGGTACTCGATAAAGACTAAGTAAATGAATATATCCTTTGAAACTGGCAATGTTCTAGATGTTTGCTTTTCATTCTTTAAAGGGTGCAGCAAAATCAATATTATTATTGCTGTTTTACTGATGTAATGATTTTTTTTCTGATGTGATGATTTTTTTTTTTTAAGATTTTATTTATTTATTTGACAGAGAGAGAGACAGTGAGAGAGGGAACACAAGCAGGGGGAGTGGGAGAGGGAGAAGCAGCCTTCTTGCTGAGCAGGGAGCCCGATGTGGGGCTTGATCCCAGGACTCTGGGATCATGACCTGAGCCGAAGGCAGATGCTTAACGACTGAGCCACCCAGGCGCCCCTGATGTGATGATCTTAAACCATAAATTCTTTGACATTCCTCCCTCCAAAAGGTGGACTCTAATTCCCCTCCCACTGACTCAGTGACGCCCTTCTAATGAATAGAATGCGGCCCAAGGGGCACCTGGGTGGCTCAGATGGTTAAGCGTCTGCCTTCGGCTCAAGTCATGATTCCAGGGTCCTGGGATCGAGCCCCACATCGGGCTCCTGGCTCAGCGGGGAGCCTGCTTCTCCCTTTCCCTCTGCCTCTCCCCCTGCTCATGCTCTCTCTCTCTCTCTCTGTGTCTCAAATGAATAAATAAAAATCTTTAAAAAAAAAAAAAAAGAGGGGCGCCTGCGTGGCTCAGATGGTTAAGCGTCTGCCTTTGGCTCAGGTCACGATCCCAGGGTCCTGGGATCGAGCCCCACATCGGGCTCCCTGCTCAGCGGGAGGCCTGCTTCTCCCTCTCCCACTTCCCCTGCTTGTGTTCCCTCTCTCGCTGTGTCTCTCTCTGTCAAATAAATAAATAAAACCTTTAAAAAAAAAAAAAAAAGAATGTGACCCAAGTGACAGTATCATAGAAGGCATCGCCCTTTGTCCTTGCTTCCCCTGGGGTCACTCAGTCGGGGGTGGGGAAGCCAGCTGCCATGTCATGCAGATACAGGAGCGGCCTTATGAAAAAGCCAGCGTAGTGAGTTACTGAGGCCTTCTGCCCACAGCCATGTCGGTGAGGAAATTGGATGCTTCAGCCCGTGTCAAGCCTCTAGGATCGCAGTCCTGGCCAAGGTCTTCACTGGCCCCTCATGAAAGACTCTGAGCCAGAACAATCCAGCTAAGCCCCTCCCAGATTCCTACCCCAGGGAAACTGTGTGAGAGGACAGACGTTTGCTGTTTTGCACCGTGAAGTGGGAGGATCACTTGTTACACAGTAGTAGCTGAAAGAACTGGTAGGGGAAAAAAAGAACAGCAAGTGTAAGTGACTTGTTTAAGGTCACACAGCCAGTCGATGGCAGGTGCAGGATCCCCACACAGGTCATGTGGCTCCCGAAGCGCACATTCTCTGTCCCACACCATGCTGCCTCCTAAAGATGCTTAGCATGGCAAATGCAAAATCATCTGGCTGCTAGTATAAAAATCTTTGCAGATTGGTTCATGTTACAGTTTCGGGAGGTTGCTTTCTGGATTCCCAAAGAAGCTGCTGACTGGAGGAGTTTCTAGGAGAATGGCAAGTAAAAAGGCAATTCTAATGAAGTTTTAGTGGACTGAACTATTTCAAGAATCTCTGTGAAACCAATTTGTTGGAAGAGTAGATTGAGGCAAATTTGCTATAACTTGAAAGTAGCTTTTTTTCCTTTAGCTCATTATTATGGTATTGTAAACCAGTTTTCACACAGTGTGAATGCATTATCCTAGAATGCTCATTTTTTATATATTCATTATATTTGTGTGTTTAATATTTTATAAATTATACATCTTTAATAGTGTAAATATTTATGTTTAATATATATATGAAGGAATTACTGAAATTCAGTATTTTGCTCAGATTGCCTAGTTACCATTCCAAAGGCTCATACCTTGCAGTAGGCAAAGATTTCTTAAATAGGACACAAAAGCACGAATCTCAACATACAAGTTAATTAGCCATCGCAAGCTATTTATCTGCATGGTGCCCAGTGGTATTGCTGTCTATGCTGATTAGACTGAATATCTTCATCCCATCACTCTAGAATGACGGACTCATTTCCCTTTCTCCTTCTATTCCTTCCCTTTTCCCAAATTAATAAAAGATTCCTTTCATCTAATCACACCACTCACCTTTATTGTCTTTCTTTATTAAAGCATTGTCACTAGTTCCCTCCTCACGAGTATTGGACTCTTTTAGCTAATTTATGTTGAGGTCTCCTGGCACCAGGACGCAGGAACGTTGGTGGGCCATGGAAAGTTCTGCAAGTGTGAACCGGAGAGAGGGAAAGACATCTCTCGTCAGTGATCCCATCTTCATGTCTGTGGAGATTTAAGAATTGCTATTCAGTGGCAAAGAACACAGAACACTTTGGTTTTCCCCATAACTTTGCTTTTTAAGAATCTCAACTCACCCTGGAGCTGGAAAAAAATCTAATAATGCCAAGTAACAGCACCTGGGTCTCCTTGGCTAAATTAAGCCCATTCCAGGGGTTTTTAGAGCAGACTACTAAAATCTCAACCCCCTGTCCAGTTCGCAGCTCATCCCGGTGGGAGCTCAGCTGTCTGTGACATGGCACTTGGCCTCTCTTCTCCATTCTTCTCTTGGGGCCTGCTTCCCAGTTGGTGGGATGAGTGGAGTCTGGGGAAAGGGTTCAGGCATGCGAGCATGTGAGTGCTGGTACACTGGGGGTGACCATGGGGACACTGAGCAGGTCCAGTTGTTCCTTGCAGTTACTTTACCTACCACCGGCTATAAAAAGCTCATGGTGTCTGTGTCAGGGATGGGACTTTTGGGGACTGAATAAATAACTCCCCTTCCACTGGGAGGCAGACATGGGAGTTAGGCTGAGGGAGATAGGAAGCACCTCCTGATAATGCTTATCCTGGCCTGCAGGGCTTATGGAGCTAAAAAGAGCAGGCAGGTCAATGCTCCATCTCTGCAGCAGACAGATGGACCCAGTCATGGTTCCCAACACTGTCAGTTCTTCTTACGGGCCTGCAGGGGTAAAGCTGACCATGCTTCCTTTCTCATAACCAAGAGAGAGAAAGACAGTGCTGAGCAAACACATACAGTTCCTCCACCTCAACTCACCCATCAGGCAAGTCCCTCTGCCTCCTGGGATGGGAGGGCAATGGGTGAAACCAGAGGCTGAGAGAAGTCTCAACCAAATAGGTCAAAACCAATCAGAATGCACATGTATGAAAATGCATGCACATTTTTATTTAATTTTATAAGCAGCATAGTGAAAGATATGGAAGGATACCTAGTAGGGGGCTCACAGGATTGCCCAGTTTGGGGGGTGATGGGTGGGATACAATGTGAAAGGAGGAGGGGAAGAGAGTATAGAGATAAGCCAAACAGGAAAAAAAAATCACCAAAAAACAGTATGTATGGTGTGATCACTATATATATATATATATATATATATATTATTGCATTAAGAAGTGATATTCAAACTACTTCAGCCTGTATAGCATGGTTAATACTCCGCCAGTTAAAGTAGATACCAAAGAACTGGGGCAGGATCCCTGAAAATTCCCTCACTGAACCAGGCATTATCTGGAGTGGAGGGTGGCCCAAGGGGTTCTGGGAGAGAGACTGGGAGGCCAGGGTGATAGGATGGGGTTTTGGGGGGGAGGGTGGTAGCACTTGAGAGGGAGGCTCAAGACAGTAGCTACTTACTAAACCAATTCAGAAGCACATCAATGTTTTGACAACATGCCCAGCTCTATCAGTGCATTCTACTTGAATATTTGTTGACTTACTCATAAGTTAAAATCAAAATTCTTAAAACATAACAGGAAAATTTTCTTCCTATGCTATGTTATCTAATTCAACTGGGACTAAGCAAAGCTCATATGAAGAAAACCTCAATTCTGGGGGCCGGAGGATCCACTTCAAAGCCTCACTCAAATGACTGGAAAGTTGAGGCTTGGCTGTTGGCTGGAAACTTCATCAGGGCTGTGGATTAGGGCCTTGGTTCTTCTCCATCTGGGCCTCTCCTTAAGCTGCTTGAGCTTCCTTACAGCATGGTGGTTGGGTTCCAAGAGAACCAGGAGGTGGCCTTTTATAATTGAAGAAGTCACACAGTGTCCCTTCGTTATGGTCTATTGGGCAGAGCAGTCCCAAGGGCTCACCCCGTTTTTAGGGGAGGGGACTTACCACTCCACCCCTCCAGGGGAGGAGTGTCAAGGTCGTACTATAAGAAGAGCATATGGCAAGGAAAACACGGGAGGAAATAGAATATGCCACAACACACTTCTGCTATGTCTGTGATATTTATAGTCCATGCCGGCCTGGGTTCCAAAGGTCTCTGCTTTTTTCCATGCTGCCACACATAGGGCCCGGGTTAGCTAGTGTAACTGAAAGACTGGAGGAAGAAGGGAAAAGTTAAAAACGTTCAGGCAACCAAAGGAAGAAATAAATCAAACATTTGTGGAGCTCCTACTTAACAGTGTGGCAGGCATTGTGCTAGGTGCTTCTCATAGATCTTTATTTTAATTTCAAGATTTCAAGATCTTTATTAATCTTCCCCACAGCTGTGAGGGAGGTACTATCATTACCACTTCACAGAAGAGGTACTTAGCAGCTTGTCCAGCTGTAGAGCCAGTAACCGATACCCAGCATGGCCATACTGGGCTGCTCGACTTCGAGCACCGTGTTCTTGCCACTATACTGTGCCCCAGAGTGTAGAACATAAACACATTCTGTAAAATGTCACTATGCAGTTCATTTTGTTTCTTCTTCTACATATATAAAAGATCTCCTTTTTTTACCTCTCAAAAGGGTTAGAGTAAAATATGGCAAATAGTAGAAATGTATAAATGGGCATCTTTTTTTTCCAAATAACCGACAGTCTTCTCAAGGAGCACATTAGGTAACTTCCTTTTCAGTTAATGCCTGAGTTATCATTTGACCATGTAGGAATGTAGAAATTACTAGCTAGGGGATTATATAAGAAACCCTTACTGATTATTAAGCTAATTACATTATAAGGTAATGTAAATGTTAAGACATATAGAGGAATTCAGCATGGGAGTTTATTAAGTACAAAATGATGGGTACATCGTGATACAAGTGAAGTCCCAAGAAGTTTTGCATAAATGTACTTTTGGAATATGTATTAATATATTTTTTAAGGATTTATTTAATTTGAGAGAGAGAGAAAGCATTTGCACCTGGGGTTGGGGGGAAGGGCAGAGGGAGAGGGAGAAGGAGAGAAGCAGACTCCCCACTAAGCATGGAGCCTGCTGTGGGCTTCGATCCCACAACCCTGAGATCATGACCTGAGCTGAAATCAAGAGTCAGACGCTCAACTGACTGAGCCACCCAGGCGCCTCTGGAATATGTACAATTATTAAATATACTGTGGGACTCCCTGTTTAAAGAAAATGTACATTTCTGTCGTTGCAGCAGGGATTCTCTATAGTGGGGCACAGATAATGGAGTTCATCATAACTAGAACCCCCAATCATTAACTAGCCGTGTTTAATCTGAGCATAAGGATCCCTGCTGCAATGATTAGGGAGGTTTTCACTGAGATACCTATTTATAATAAGATCTGGCATAGGTGATGGAGAGGATAAGAATGCCCCTCTTTTACCTGGTGCTAAATGCAAATACCCAAAGGAGTAGTGAAAGACAGAGACTGAAAGGATGACACATATTTTACCATATTGCTAACCTAAGCATAGATGCAATTCAACCAAACACAGTATGTCATCAATATATGGGGCTACTGAGAAGCTTTTGACACTGACTTGGAAATGCAATTTCCTACTGAGGCCTACTCTTTAAAATGAACAAATGATTGTGTAGAATAGAAACATGCTAAGTCACCTGAAGGAAACAGAATGGCTTCCAGGCCAGTAGGGCTCTGCATTGATTTAGTATTTTAAGAAAACACTGCATCCATCAGAATTTAGGTAGCATTGAAAACAAAAATGGAGTCACTGAGGCAAATGTTGGTTGGGCCTATTTGATCATTCATTGCCCAGAAGAAGGAAGCCTTAGTGGTATGAACACTATGGACCATTTTAGACGGCATGGTCCTATTCATTCATTCACTGAACTTTCTCAAGTGCCTACCTGGCCAGACATTATCCTACATGCTGGGAATATGGAAGTGAATAAGTCAAAATCCTCATGAAGTTTACATTCTAGTGGGGAAGTCAGTCAATACAAAAAAATAAACACATATACTAATAACATGAGGTCTGTGCTTCAAAAAAAGCTTCACAAGGTAGGAAGACAGTGAATGAGGGAGGTGATGGGAAAGGAACATGGTATTATTTTAGATAGAAAGGTCATGAAAGGCCTATCTGAGGAGGTGACATTAAGGCAGAGATATTCGAATGAAGTAAGAAGGTGAGCCATATGAAGATTAGTGGGGAAGAGAGTTCTAAGTAAACAGAACAGCAAGTAGAAAGCTCAGAGGTCGGAGTGAACCTGTATGTTCAAGGGACAGAAAGGCCAGTTTGGGGACTCATTAGCGCCTTTGCCAAATGTTCTGGTTCTCTCTCCTTTCAGGCACAAGGTAAGATTGCATTAATTGGTTCTTCTGTGGATGGGTAGGACTATGTGACATATTTTGGACAGTGAGGCATGCGTCAAAACGACATGTGCCATTTAAGGACAGAGCCAACAGGCTGTCCAGAGTCTTTTTTTCTCTCTCTGCCATGATGATTGGTAATGCAACAGACAGGACTGCTCCATCAACCACAATCTAAGAGCGAGGAAGACAAGGTGGCTAAGGTCCCTGGCTGACCCTTAAAAGACATAAATGTGAACAAGAAATAAATTTGTATTGTGTCAAGCTTCTGAGATTTGGCGTTGTTACCTCAGTATGGCATCACGTGGCCTGACCAACACAGTCAGTGTAACTGGGGAGAAGAAAGCTAGAGGGAGGGAGGTCGGAAATGTCATCTGAAGGATAAGCAGTGGACAGATCATGCAGAGGCTTGTAGGTTATGATACATTTGGGTTTCATTCTGTGTGAGAGAAAAACTCCGGAGAGTTTTGAGCAGGGGAATGACATGATGATTTGCATTTAGAAAGAATCATTCAGTCCTGTAGGGGAAGTCCTTATTCGTGGGAAATACATAGTGAGATATTTAGGGATAAAGTATAATGTCCTCAACTCACTTTCAGTAAATGGTTCAGTAAAAATGTGTTTGTGTGTGTGGCTGTGTGCACATGAACAAGGGGTAAAATGGTAACTGGTAAATCCAGATGAAGGGTATGTAGGTGTTCATTGCCAGCTTTTTCAACTTTTCTGTGGGTTTAAAAATTTTTAAATAGGGGACCTTGGGTGGCTCAGTTGGTTGAGCATCTAACTCTTGACTTTAGCTCAGGTCGTGATCCGGGGGTTCTGGGATGGAGCCCCGCCTGGGGCTCTGGGCTCAGCAGGGAGTCTGCTTCAGATTCTCTCTCCCTCTTGTCTGCCCCTCCCCAGCTATGCACTCTCCCTCTCTCTCTTTCTCTCTCTCTCAAATAAATAAATCTTTAAAAAAATATTTTTAGGGGCGCCTGGGTGGCTCAGTCGTTAAGCATCTGCCTTCAGCTCAGGTCATGGTCCCAGGGTCCTGGGATTGAGTCCCACATCGGGCTCCCTGCTCGGTGGGAAGCCTGCTTCTCCCTCTCCCACTCCCCCTGCTTGTGTTCCCTCTCTCGCTGTGTCTCTCTCTGTCAAATAAATAAATAAAATCTTTAAAAATATATATTTTAAAATCACTCTAGAGAAGTACAAGATGGGATAGAAGCAAAGGCCATAGGAGGGCTGCTGCGGATAAGAGATGAGGTGATTTGGGCTGGAACAACAATTGTGAGAAATGGGTGGATCTGAAATCTAATTTATACATGGGGCCAGAAGGACTTGTTAATAGATTGGCTATGGGATGTGAAGTAAAGTTTAGAGTCAATGTGTCTCTTTAGGTTTTTGTCCTGAGCGTGTGGGAGAGTGCTGGATGCCATTTACTGAGATGGGACAACAGGGGAGAGCCAGCTTTAGGGGATAGGAAATAGCAATTCTGTTCTGGACAAGTTAAGGGTGAGGCTCTGAGTAGAGACTGGGTTGGCAGTTCAGTGAGTGAGCTGGGGCTTCAGAGAGAAAGTTGGCTGGAAGAATAAAATTTGGATGTAGTGGTATAAAATCAGCATGTAGTGGTATACTGAGAAATCACCTCTCTACCTCTTCCCTATGCATGTTGTCCCCCCACCCCAAATTACTGCCCCTACCCCTCTTAGTTTGTGCATTCACTTAGAGTTTAGGTTGCTACCAATTTATTACAAAGCTGCATTGAATAACTACAACATGATAGAGAGAGATGGTTCCTAAGCAGTAGGTTTTGTTTTCTCTGCTGGCCCTGATAACAGGAAAGACATAGTCTATTCCTTTTGAGAGGCGGTAAACAATACCTGATAGAAGTTTAGGCTCAAATTGCATTCCTCTTTCCTCTCCCTTCGTCTGAAACATGGATACCATGGCACTCCACTTCTGGTCTAATACAATTAAATAGCTCCCCTGGCTAAAGTAGTCAGGGCTAGTCAACAATCTAATACCTATTGTTTGGAGAATAAAAATAGCTTGTGCTGGCCCAATGGAAAAAAAAAAATCAGTAGATTCATAAAAGTTATTGGTGAAATGTATTTGTGGGAGGTAGTCATGTAACCTCAGAACACAACAATAAAAAACTCAGTTGAGAAATTAATGCATATTTGTCCTTTTCCCCCTTCCATGGTGTGGTAGATTATAGCAAAATAGCTGCCTCAATGTATCTCAACCCACATGCTCTTTTAATAATGTGACATTGACACTCTTCCCATTGAGTTGTGGGGCCTATGTTCCCTCTCCTTGAACTTCAGCTGACCTTTGTGACTGCCTGAACCAACAGAATACAGTGGATGCTGTCTGCTAAGGCTGGGCAACTCCCACAACCATAAGAGGTAATAATATAGTAGTTCAAATCTGGTAAGTTTTGAGGTTATTCATTATGCAGCAACAAAAACAGGAACATGGTTTTGACTTTTAATCATCTTTACATTTTCTTTGGTATTCAGATTTTACAGTAATTTTGTCTGTTCTTGTGGCAAGTCACTTTAAATCCTTTGTGGAAGAGGGTTTAAGTACAATGCAATCAAATTTTTTAAAGTGCTCTTCTGGGGACACCTGACTGGCTCAGTTGTCAAGTGTCTACCTTTGGCTCAGGTCATGATCTCAGGGTCTTGGGATGGAGCCCCGCATCGGGCTCCCTGCTCAGCGGGGAGCCTGCTTCTCCCTCTCCCTCTGCAGCTCCCCCTGCTTGTGCTCTTGCTGTCAAATAAATAAATAAAATCTTTAAAAAAAATAAAGTGCTCTTTTGTCTAACTTGGTGATGTAAACTCCCTGGTGTTATTCTGTAAATGATAAAGATAACCCATGAAAGCTCTATCACCACATCTGAGGGATTTTTTAAAAAAAGAGATTAGAAGAAATTTAAAAGAGAAAAGATTGCTTTGTGTGGACCTATTCTACATTTTCTGCTCTTTCTCCCCAAAACATATCCTTTCCCATGAAACTTTGATGGAAATAATTATGACCTCATCTATGAGGATCAAATGACTAATTCAGTCAACAAATAGTTCTTCAATCGACATTTATTGGCTATTATGTGCTCGATATTAGACCAGGTGCCAAACATACGAAGACCCAGGCCCAGTTTACAAAGGGACTTCTGGGCTTCTCATTACTTATAGTTAATAAAATGCATATCATATGCAAGGTCATATGTCTGGGCATGTCTGGAAGTCTTTGAATGCCTTCAGTGATGGACAAGTATTTAAAATAACAACAACAAAATAAAGCAAAACTATCAAATGATCTGACAGGAAGTTTAAAAAGTGAATGGAAAAAATTGTACAGCAATTTACAGTAGGTTCATACATCTATGAATTTGGTATAAGAAACAGCTAATTGGGGCACTTGCATGGCTCAGTCAGTTAAGCGGCTGACTCTTGATCTCAGCTCAGGTCTTGATCTCGGGGTTGTGAGTTCAAGCCCCATGTTGGGCTCCATGCTGGGTGTGGCGCCTCCTTAAAAACAAAACAAAACAAAAAAACCCAGAGCTAATTTATTCTCCCCATAATCACAGAAATGAAGTAATATTATTATATTAAACTTAAAAAATGAAATTACAGTTAATGTAAAAGATCATGAGATACCACAAGATAATACGTTAGTTTTTTTTTAAGATGTTACAGTTTCTTAATGTCATTTTTAATGACATTCTTAGTCACCACTTTTTCAAGTTTTCCTGTAATTAGAATTTTAAAATCCGGTTTCCTAAAGTTAATCTCAATCCAAGTAGTGTCACATCCATTAACTTTTCAGGAAAGGGGCATGAAGGCAGGAACCACAGCTATTTACCACTGTGTCTTCAGCATCCGGCACATAGTAGGCACTCATTTAGAATTTGTTGAATTTGTGGAGCGCCTGGGTGGTGCAGTCGGTTAAGCCTGGACTCTGGTTTCAGCTCAGGTTGTGATGTCAGGCTCCTGAGATCCAGCCTAGTGACAAGCCCCAAGCCCGGTGGAGTCGGCTTCAGACTCACTCCCTTTCCCTTTGCTCCTTTACCCGCTCTCTCTCTCTAAAATAAATAAATAAATCTAAACAACAACAACAAAACAAAGAATTGGTGGAATTTGTAAACTGGAAACATGTATTTAAGAGAACGGATTAAAGGCAGCAGTTTTCTACAACAGGTGCGTCTGAATACCTGGTACAAACAGAGCCGTGTTTGGGTGTTGCAGAGAACTACTAAAAGCAGAAGACACTGTCCTTCTCTACAGCTAGATACACAGTGATACATGCACTTATAAACCTTTAAAATAAAGTATAAATATTGTAAAATTCACATCAGAAATAAAGAATTTTTGGCGCGTCGCAGCGGCTCGGGCGGCGGGAGGAGCGGCAGCGGCCGGGCAGCCCGGCTTCGCGAAAGCTCCGGGGCGCCCCCGCCCGCTCGCTGCCGGCCCGCGCCCGCCCCGCCGCCGCCACGGCGCCCACGAGGAGGGTCGGCTCCGCCGGCAGGGCGGCGAAGGAGGAGCCCCAGAGGAGGTGGGCGAGGTTGTCAGCTAAACCTGCTCCTGCGAAAGTAGACACGACGTCAAAAAAAGGCGGCAGGAAAGGTAGGCTCCAAGCTGAGGGAGACCACGGTGTCTGGGAACTGCTGCCGCGCTACTCGACAGGTGACTTTTTTCCTAATGAAAAGCCATCCCCAGAGACTCTAAGGTCTTGTGACGCTGTCAGTGACTAAGATCGTGACTGTCAAAGTCTCAATCAGATGTCATACTTGCCTGAAACGTAGAAATCTTCTATTTTCCTATTTAAATTTTATATTATAATAATAGCGACCGATTTTTGTTTTCTGGCCTGGGTTAAAAAAAAAAAAAGATATGGTCATACTGGTTTTTTACTGGAATATAACGTGCCACATTCATTGTGCTGCAGAATCTGAAAGACCTAAGACTGAAAATACTAGTAAGTCTAGCTTGCAAAGGAAATCCAGTCTTGTGCTGTGTACATCATGGTTAGTGCTTGCCGGTTCCTTGCATACTTGTGCTTATTACTCTTGACAATAACCTCAAAGCCATGGTTGAGGCCAGGACAAAGGGAATGTGTAGATTTTTGCTGATCAAAGTTCTCAAGCCAGGGTGCAGGGAATGCTATGTGCAAGGATACATCAAGACTTGTGTTCTCTGAGAACATAATGCTGTGTGTTGTGTTATGTTTTGCAACTATATATAAAGGAGTACATTACATCCTTTTACCCTAAGAAACTCTGAATTAACCCTAAACTACATTAGAGTTGTATCCCTGGAATAGATTCATGATTGCATTGTTCAAATTGAAGGTCATTGGAATGAAGCTGTTCTTCAGTCTATGTAATGTTTGAAAACTTAAGTTGGGAAAGCAAAGTATATGTAAATCATTATAACTTTGATTTAGGATGTAGCATTGAAACCACCCTCTGCAAAGCTGTCATGGTCTTCAGGGGAAATTCACGGTATGATTAATTTCTGAGCACTCAAAACTTAAGTGAGACTTTGGTGTTAGACCCCTTTTCTAAAAGTATAGGTGGAAGCTTAGCACTGCATAATCAATTCTTTATTTAAATGTTGTAAGAAATGAATGTAAAAGTCTCAAACTTTTTTTCAGTAGAAAGTTCTACTTTTTTTTTTTTAAGTATTCCAAGAAGGTATAAACATAGTAATGTTAACTTAGTATTTCTCACAACAGAAGATAAAACTCTGTATAAAAAGTTAAGTAAAATGGGAACTTTTCATGAAGGCCAAAAAAATAGTGGATCTTGTTGCATAATGATGTAGCGATGTACTATTATTACCCATCTTTGATTGTTTGGTTTTGGTTTTTTTTCGTTTTTTTATAAACCAATTGGCTGAAGCACTAAAAAAAAAAAAAAAGAATTTTCAAACTATTTATTACTATTGAACTCTGAATTATATGCACCAAATACAAGAAAAGCCAGCACATACATGAATGATTTTTACAAGCTCTTAGGGGACAGGAGAAAATGATAGTATGCATTTCATAACCTTTCTGAAACTAACTTTTAACTACAGAAATGAAAGTAAGTTTACAGTGCACAAAGTCATATTTCCGGTTACACAGTCAGTGGTGTATGGATAGTGAAAAAACATATCCAGGCTTTTCCACATAAAACAGATATAAATAAGGGGACGTATAAAAGTAAAAACTAATTTATATGCTTGAGAAAAAAAAATCAAGACTTCATTGCTTTAGAAATTATGAGTAGAGAAAATAATTTTAAATGAAGCAAATACTATATTTTATATTTTAAACCATTAAAATAGGATGACATCTGAAGACCCCATCCAAATCTGATTAAATGATTCTATGAACTAAATAAATACAGAAAGGTGAGGACAGATGAAGAGAGTGAAAAAAGGGAAAAGTAAAAAGGAACTATAAACACCCTCCCACATACACACAAACTAACAGAGCACAGACAGGCACCTGTAAGGGGAAGAAAGACAGACACGCTTAGTCAGATCTTGGCTTCCCCTATGTGGAAGGCTTCCTCCCCAGAATTGTTCCATAATGTTTTCTAGTATTTGTGTCTGAATGTCTGCTAGCCTCTTAGTGTACTTCTAAAGACTTTTTAAGTTTTGATGTTTTCCTAACTAGACTGAATTGATTTTGAGAATCAGCTGTCACATCCTTCTTTATTGCTTGAGTTGAATTAAAATTTTGGTTAATAAAAAACTTCCAATTTTATACTTCCTCTTCTGAATCTTGATCATACATTTCCTGAGGCTGTCTCTTAATATTGATTACCAAATCAATGGTTAAAATTTTTGTTAAACACTGAAGAACTGAAGTTAGTAACTGGTATTTACCAGCTACCGATTCCAAACCTGTCTGACTGCTCACCATGGGTTGATTGGTTTGCAGTGCATGGAGCGTTCTTACATATATGTGTGGAAAGCTGTACTTTCCCTTCTTAGACTTATATAGGATTTTGGGAATGCCTAAAAGAGCATTAGCTATTATCATGCTAACTATGGTTTCTTCTGATTGCTGACATTTTCTGGTGTGCTTGAGGAGATAGTAATGTAACAGGATCTCAAAATTACCACCCACTGGCAAAACACAACCTGCTGGTAGAGTGGAGCAGCAGTAACTCTGGGAAGTACACATCTCCAGTGACTTCTCTCTCACTGGCAACATGTTTCCCTTTCTAGCAATTTTTGTGACTTGTAAATTTTCGTAAGAAATTTCTATTCCAGTGTTTTCTGCTACTGAATTAGCAGAATTACTCTCAATAAATGGTTCACTGTCATCAATTATCCTGGTTTGGGTTGGAGGTAAACATCTCAGTGTTTCATCTGTCTGGTATGTATCTGTTGGTGTCACTTTTGGTGTTGAATATGGAATACAGGTTTCTAATTCTACACTTGGAACTACCAAATTTGAATATACTTTTAAATATGTTTGAGTTTTTGCCAGTTTACCTTTGTTCTTTACAACTGTGCCCTGATATGGCCTTTGTAGTAAGCCATTAACAATTTCTGGCAATGGATTACTTTCTCTGCTAGTCTTATAAGTAGGAGGACTCGATGTATGATTTTGATCACTGGTTTGTATCATGTAATTTAGATCAAGATCTTTAAATAACTGTCGAAGCATTTTAAATGCTCCATGTAAAGCATCTTCATGTTGTTCAACAAGACCCTGCACTGGTCCACAAAGAACTATACAGTGTGGTATAAATGAACATGTGCTAATCAAGCCAAGATGAACATACCTTTTGGATCTCAAGATAAGGGGCTTACAAAATTTCACCAAAGCAGTGTTACAGATTTCATACTGTGAAGAGGCCTGTGCTAGTACAAAGGGAGAAAGACCGATGATCCTCTGGATAAGAGAAACTTCTTCAGGTGATAAACACTCTACCACTGATATACCATTCAGTCCTGCATAATAACTAACTAAGTCCGGTTGTTTCACACTAGACAGGAGCAATTTTACATTCTGACTCTGTAAATGTTTCATTATTGCTTTTGTCTTTTCCATAATCCAAAACTGAGAGGTCTGAAACTGTGCTTCTGAATTTAGAATAAACTCTGATCCAGAAGTTGAAAAAAGAGGCTGAATGGTTTCTGTTACTATCACTACTCTTATGTCACCATCTGCTGGACAGTATACAGAAAAGTCTCTGTGAAGCACAAGCCCAGCTATGATCCTGGAATCTGAGACAGGAAGGCCGGTGACACCAACATTCAACTCTACAAAATAGTCATCCACTAAGTCAAATACTTCTTCAAACCCACTTTCACAAGCCATACTCTTGAAAAAGTAGTTACACATCAATTGTGAAATAAAGTTGTGATTATTTCTCCCCACTCTTCCACAAAAGTATGCTTCTAAGAGCAGCTCTAGAGAGCTCCTACACAGTGTTCTCTCTTTAGTGGAAGAAGAAAAGATGGACAAAAAGTGTTTACTTAAGTAGTGGTCCATAATATAATCTAATATTTGTGTCTGAAACGTTAGAAGAGCTTGAGAAATAAATTTCCACTGACAACAATTTTTCCAATGCCTTCTATGGGTTTGAATATTTTTGGAAATCAAAGAATCCTGTTCTTTGTCTATGATTGTATGAAGTCCTCTGAGTAAATGACAAAGAAAGATAATAAATGTTTTAGCACCATCTCCTGTTTTTCTTAGATGACTGGAAACACAGGCCACCACCATCCTGTACAAAAAAAGAAATAAAGCAACTCAGATTTTCAGATGGCTGCCTTCACACATGTAAATCAAGTTGAAACCATGGTTTCACAACCAAAGTCATAAAAGACTTTTATGACTGATGTTTTTAGTTTCAGTTTTTACAAAGTTTTACTTTGTTTTATTTCAAGATTCTTGGGCTGGGTGGAGCGAGGGGGAGGGAAATAAATGTTCTTGGGTGTTTGGTAAGATTTGATTTCCAAAAGAACATTCCACTGGACGGCGCTCGAACCCTAAGCATACTGGTTTCGCCCAAGGTGAGTCTTCCCAGGAGCACAGGCTAAGGGTTCAGGGAGATGGCCTGGGGTGCCCGGCTCTGGGTAGGAGAGTGGGACAATAGTACCTGGCCATGGGACGCTCTAACGAGCTGGAATGCGGGACGCGGGTACCTGGCTATGGGATGCTCTAAGTGTAGCGCCTCCAGGAGGCAGCCTCCATCCCGGCTGATCAGCACCTCCCCGGTGGGCTTCGTACACAGAACTTGCCGCCCCTCGGGCCCTACGCAGCAGCTCACGATGGTCTCCAGCACTTCCGCCACCTGCAACGCCGCCTTCGCAGACCCCACGGCGGCCATAGCACGTAAAGATCGAGGGTCTTCCGGCTACGGGCGACAGAGAAACAGCACGGCCAGGAAGGGGTGAGGCGAAGCGGCCGGAAGCGGAAGGGGCGGGGAGGAGGCCGCGCGCTGGGGCCGCTGGGCGTCATCCTCCGCCGCCCACTAACGGAGTAGGCGGACAGCGTTCCAACAGTCCGCGAAGCTGGAAAAGAGGTCAGGACTTCTCAGGAGCTGTTCCTGGACCGGAAACTGCCAGCCCTTCCCCAGCTCCCTGGGTGAACTTATTCCCTGCCGTGGCTTCAGCTGCCACCAAATCTTGTCTCCCAGGAAACGTCCTTCCTCTCGGGAAGTCGGCACACTTAGGGAAGCCTATGCGTAGGAGGGAATGGGTCCCGCGGGTGGAACCGGGTTCGTGCCCCACCGCTGACAAAACCTCTGCGTTGGACTCAGAGGAGTATTCTGTCCACAGTATCATCAGTTGCTCTAACCATCACAAAAACAGCTTCGGGATGCAGGACAGCGGCAAGCTTTATGCTTTCCGCAGGGGACTTTGCCACATTTCCCGGGCACGGATATTACTATGAAACCCCCAGCCACCAGAGTTTACTTTTTCTTTAGCAGAGGGGACAGATGTGAAAACTTAGCTACATTGGCTATCACTAGTACGCTGTAAAAACACAATGGCCTAAGACTGTTGGATACAAGTGCCTAAGAAAACACAGGCAGAAAAAACATACTGTTTCATATATTAAAACACATTTTCTCTCAAGGATGAAATGGTTAACAGTACGGGCTTAAGATTTAGACCTCGGTTTGCTCTGACACTTATCTGTGACATTCAGTAAGTAAACTCTTTCATCTCCACTTTTCTTACCTTAAAAAATGGGGATAATATATAAAGGAAAAATCTCACGAGGTTTTGCAGAGTGAGAATGTTTGCAAAGAACTTTTTTTGCATGGTGCCTGGCATATATACTAAGCACTCAACAAATATTTACAGCACACCCCCCAAATTACTGTGATATTCACTAGTGTATGGACCCACTCTCTTTGTAAAAGTGCAGAAGAGCCAATTAGGATGATAGCACAACACGGGACACCTATGAGAGTGCAGTCAATATTAGTAAGAAAATTACTTATCTTGTAGATTTTTCATTGAGGTTGAACAATAAGGGGCTGTTCTCCTGTATTCCTACGCATAGGACAGGGGAAACCTGTAAGCCCTCCTTTCCCTCCCTCCACCCTGCCCCACCCAGTTAGTAAGACAGAACCAACCGACTATTAGGCAGAAGCAAGTAGACCCTGAGGACAGAGCAAGAATGGAAGACGAGGAGGATGAAGGAAAAGAGGAAAACCAGACAGGAATGATTTGGAACTCACCTGATGTTGACTCAGTATGGACCAAGTGATTTGAGGGGAAAATCTTTTTATATAGGTTTTGTATATATAATTGTTTAGTAAGTTTTTTTCTGGTTCCACCCATCACAAAACAGTGGTGGATATAGCTATAGTATACAGATTGGAGCAGTGGATTACTCCAAACTTTTAAAAAAGTAAAGTGCTACCATCAGGGTTCTATTTAAGTGTACCGTGGAAGAAGAATGGACATTGAAGTCAGACATGGATTTAAACTTGTGCTTGCCATCACTCTTACTGCATAGCTTCTGGAATCATTTAACTTCTCTGAGTCTCAGGTTCTTTATTTATAAAGGTGGGTTAACTTCCACTTACCATAAGGTTATGATGAGTATTTAAGAAGAATGAATATAAAGCACCAAGGAAAGCATACATTAGGGTTTCTAACTATTAAATCCTTCCCAGCTCTTCACCATCCTTCAAAACTACCCCTACAAAAAATATATATATTTTTTTAATTTAAACACTAGGACAAAGTTAGTCACCATATGTTATATTCAAAGTCATTTGATCACAGTTTGCTCTTTTTAAGAATTTTATTCAGAATGCCTACCTGTAGAAGTTAGCATAATTTTACAGATTAGAAAAATTCGATTCTTTTGTCTCTGCAAACATTTATAATAGGTTAGGAATAATAGATTAGAAATGTAATACATTACAAAACAGTTGCTTATGACTATCTGTACATCTACTATGCACCTTAGGGAAAGGATTTGACAGTGTGCCGTACTTACACTGCAGATAACATACTTTTATTCTATTATACAAAACTGACCAGTGGTAGTGTCTGAATTTATAAATGGCCATTCAACAGGATATTTAACTTAGATGTATATTTAGCATGCTAAAAAGTGAAAAATTTTTCAACTGAAGTTCTGTGGCTCAAATGTTTCATGGCATATTTTTAAATAAATTTCAATATTGTAATAAAATAATTTTACATGATAAATGCAAAAAGATAAAATTTTCTAAACATTTTAGAAAGTATATTCACATTCATTTTGTCATGGGTTTCTTGTGTTTCTTCTAAATATGTTAATCATATTAAAGAGACACTGGTCCTATACAATTTTAACAGTCCATCTTCAATTAAAAACTGTAACAAAACAAACAGTATGTTAAAGAGTAACAAAAAGTAACTTAAATATACTAAATTCACACACTGTATGTAAACAAAATGAAACCAAATTACATAATAGTGGCAAGTTAATACATTTTAAAGAATTTCTTTATCCATGTAGTCAAATGAGATAGAAATTAAAATGTAAACTTAGAGATTTGTATGGTGTTACCCCTTATTGGTTCAAATTGGAAAATTTGGTATAAATGCTAATATTAGTATTTTATTTCTGTACATTTAACATAATTCAAAATAATCTACAGTGTCATGTATGGCTCATCAATATTGCCATCATCACTGTATATCAACCAAAAAAACCCCAAAATATATTCATTACTCATTAGAAATGCTAAACACTGGAAAAAATGGAATTTTACACATTTGTTTTCTTAAATATTTGACTAAGATATTCTTCAAAAAGTTAAAACTGCCTTCTACAGAATTTTATGTGTATATGGCACAAGTTGACACCCAAAACAGTGTGAATTCCATCAAAAAGGCACTGTTTACAATACTCAGAATAATCTGACAAGTCTACTTCAATGATGTCTGAGAGTGAATATATCTGAAATAGTTAAATAGACAAACCCTTATAAAAGTACAGCATTACTTTTTAAATATACTATAGCTATATAAAAGGAAATAAAATGACACAGAAATGACCCTTATGACAAGTAAGCCTATAAACACTTTGAATCATACTGGAGAGTTCTGTAACACAAAGATAACAAAAAGTATTTTCTTAAAGGCACAAAAGCATGAATACTAAATGAGTGTTGTATTTTACAAGGCCAACTTTTTCAATGGAATGGTGACAAAGATTACACTGTACATTTATAAGTGATACAAAAGAGTATTAACATGAAATACAAGTAAAATATCTATTGCTGAAACTTACTTGTTTCACATGCCCTATTTATTTTCTATTCCTGGGCCAGCTACACCTCACTAAATGGTGGATAACTGAAGGCATAGTACATTTAATAACTAAAACAAATGCACATGTCAATAATTATTACTCATCTAAAGTTTCGTGTGAAAAAATAAAATTTTTGATCAAATGAAAAAAAAAGTGGTCATAAGATCTTAAATCCTAGAAACCATCATGAGGTTCTCAGACAACTGGGAACTGTAATCACAATTATGAATCCATGTTTGAAGGAATATTAATCTCAGGTAGAGAACATTCAAAGTCAATTACATATATGGCTACATACAAAGTTAATTATGTGTTTTAAAGGATTCACATACTAAGCCTAGTATAAGCACTGATCTAAAACTAAGCCATCAATTCCTGAGTTTTGTGTTCAGTTCACAGAAAGGAACTCATACAACTAAAAGCATAAGAAGACTATCAGATTAGATATATGCTTTCAGTGTATAAGAAACAGTCATGAGTAACCCTGCTCTTTTTCATGAAATAGTTTTTAACTTGAGTAAAGAACGCAAAACATCTGCCTTAAAAAAAGAAAATATTACCTTTCCAGTCTTAGAAGATACCTATACAAATAAAACACTATTTAGACCAAATGAAAATAACACACAAGTGGGTAAGACTAAAACCCCAAATGGGGGTTTACCAACAAAAAATTTTAAGTTTTCAGGGTTTAATGATGAAATTATTTTTGTGATCAGCCAATCAACTTATATGATATAAATACTAATTTAAACCATAAAGAGGATCAAATTGTACAATATTTACAAAGTATCATCTATCAATATATAGGCAGTTGAGCATATAGCACTGGTAACAGAAAGTGAGGACAAAAATTATATTGACAAGTATGAAATACAAACAAACAGATCCCACCTGTTCTGTGCAGTCATTATTATACCTATACTTAGGTATATCTTACTTATATTTCAGTCAATAAAAAAATGTTTTCACATGTACATATGGAATACAGCATTATTTTGCCAAAACTACATGGGAAATGGCTCTTCTTAAAACCTAAGGCTACTTAAGATAGCTATATTAGGGGGAAAAAAAGCAGGCTCTTTTTCAGCACTTTCAATTTTTGTAATTTAGCAATCATTCCTTGATTTTATATTTATCATGGCATAAACAGTTGATTGTAATCTTGCTAGTGTCTCACAGTCTCTTCTTAATCAAAGGCAAATGTAGCCAGGATAGTTATTCTTTTATTTTCATTAATAGCCATTTTGAAATCTACACTTTCAGGATTCTGAGATATATCTTAGGACAACATGTTCCTAAGCTTAACTACATTTGCAAAAATTGCTTCTGAGGACTGTAAATATTTATGACAAAAAGTAAAAGTATTAACCCCCCCAAAAATTAGGAAAAAGTTTGCCTGAGCCTGAACAAAAAAAATCTTGACGAATTATGATTTTATCACAGAATGAAGTTGCTCAGAACAGAGGAGAATAAGGAATTGAACTTCAGAACTTGATGCTCTTCTTAAATGCTCAACTTATTGCACATTTTAAAGGAACCAATTTTAATGTACACATAAATGCTACCAAAGTGTCTTTTCTTACCACCTTTCTCTTATTTGGCTTTTGAAATAAAATATTGGTTATAATTTTTTCTATTCTATTTGTTCACTGAACACATTAGGGTCTAAACAAAAGCTAAAATACATTTTTCATAATGAAAAAAACATAAATTATCAGAATTTCATATGCCCTATAAACATCTCTAGAATTTGGCCTATGCTATTGGACCAATGGAGTTACAAAAAACAGAAATAAGAAAAAAGGACAGCAATAAATTTTGACCACACTTTTTTAAACAAGTGCTTAAGGTGGTATTATACAGGTATAAGAAAGATATAATGAACAGATCCAAATAGCTGCATACCAATTTTTTATGTTGAGATACACACACATACATTTATACCTGTATCTATAAATATTAAATTCTAGGGGTTAAAAAAAAATCATGTGTAAACTTTTAAAAAAGCAATTTGCCATCTTGTCTCAGTACATCAATTTGACTACACTTTTTTCTTGCTGTTTCTACGAAGACAATTGATCTGGGTGCTTTGGAAATGATTTTTTTTTAAACAGGGCAGTGTTTTGAACTCTTCATGTCTATTATGCCATCATTTCCCATTCTGTAATTCCTTACTGATAGAAGTCTTGTGCCTGTTTTATGAAGAAAATAGATTGCTACATATATTTCACAAGAATGTTAATGCTGTATCTCCGACCATACTACAGAATACAAGGACGACTGTCAGGTACACATAAGACACAACTGTGTATACATGTGGATTTATCACATCCACACGTCAGCACATTGTCACAAAAGCTAGAAATGTTCTGGTACTTAACACAAAGCTCACTTTAATAACCAATAGTTCTTATTTCAGGTTAAGGATAAAAGGTATGAAAGGTCAACACCTCTACATTTATCTCTAAGATTTTTGTTTTAGAAATATTGTGACGTTTTAATAAAGACCAAAGCAATTTGAACATTTGGTCCCAGGCCAAATCTGATCATTCCAGTTCATTGATTCAACGGTAACGAACTTCTACTTGAACATGAAATTTATTATGACTTGAAGCAAAATCAGGAGGAAAATGATGAAGTAGTCTTTTTGTTGCAGAAAATAATCCGTGGCAGGTGTGCTTGAAACTAAATGATTTCGAAGAGCCATAATATTTCTACAAAAATAAGAAACAATAAATTTTATAATTATATGTCAAAAATATCAGCATAGAACTCACAATTTGATATATGAGGCTTATTAGTAAAGTCTTAATTAACAGAACACTTAATTACATTATCTAAAGTTAACTAGTTCAATCAATTACAACTACCTGAAGAGGAAGCTGATTATCCTATGTGAAGCCATTATTAGGCCTTGTCTAAATCTACATTCCACGTTCTACAAATATATTACTCAATGATGTGCATTAAACATAATTATTAAAATCTGATGATATAAAAATATATCACCTTTCTATCACAGTGGTTTTAAAACAAAAATGGTGCTTTTTAAGTTGGCCTATTAAGGTTCTTTTAGCTTTACTTTAGGGAAGACAGCAGAGTTGGAGAAAAATCCTAAATTTTCCAGGAAAAAATAATACAACGGATTTCATGACATTCCTAACTTAAAAAATGCTACATAGGCACTTCATATGCTAACAAAATGTTAACTTAGTCATGAAATGAGCTTACATTATCCTCATGCCATCCTAAATGCTTTTGGCTAAAAACAAGAAAAACTAATTAGTGAAGACATCCCACCCCGCCCCCACCCCAACTTCTTTTATTAAAGTGTTTTACCAGTATAAGGAAGCAAATGAACAGGCTCATTAATTTATAAAATCTAATTAAACTAGGAAATGAAAATTTTATATAAGGGCTGGTGACACCAAGATGCAGAAGACATGCTCCCTCCTCTAAAGGAGCTCATGGTCCAGTGGGGGCAGCAGGGGTGAGGTAAGTAGACACTTACAATAACAACTCTATAGTCTAGTAACTGCTCAAAAGCAGTTATGTATAGAGAACTGTACAAGGAAAGTGGAGAGATTAGTAACTCTACAGGGCAGGGTGAGTAATTAGAAATGGTACTAAAAGGGTGGTATCTGAATTATATTCTGAAGGATAAACAGGGATTTTCTTAATGGGCAGGGTGGGAGGAAGAGCAATTCGGTGTTGGCAAAGCTCCAAAGATGACACAGCACAGTGTATCCTGGAGATGTGAGGAGTTTCACAGAACTAGAACATGGGACAGGTGTAGGGGAATGGCAGGAGATGAGGCTGTAAATGAAAACAGCAACTAAATGTAAGCCCTAAAATCACTAAGAAAAGAAAAATCACCTTTAAAAAAAAAAAATTCCCTGATATAGCAATGGGAGGCAACCAATCTGCACTCATGCTAGCTTAGCAATGGAGCAGGACAGATCAGGACCCTTCCCTCTTTAAGGAGCCTTCTTAGGCTGGATCTGCTGGATCATGGAGAGGTGTGTGTGAGGGAGGGTCTGGAACTACAAAAAGAGCACTCAAAGGTCTCAGGCTATTTAACCATTGCTATGAAGTATTTCAGTATTTCAACAACTGATGCACTCCAATTAAAAATTAGCCACATACACAAAAGGGACAGCAGAAGCCTTTGTTAGCTGACTTTCTCAGAAACCACCCACTTCCACACCTAACCCAGCTATATTTCTAGTATGCTACAGCAGTAAGATTCTAATTCTGCCCTCACAGATGAGGAAAAACCACCACTCTCCCCCAATATTTTAGTGGTGAAAGAAGTTCATAAGTTTTAGTCATCAGGCCAACAGAAGCCAAGGTCTATTTTAGCCCAACAATGGTATAAAACTGTAAAGTTTGCATATAATTTCCTACATAACAGGATTCTTAACTATCCCTCTAGACTTAAATGAATAGCCACTATCCATATATATTACCTTTTAATTTCTTCCTGTGTTTGTTTTATAGATTCGATGGAATTTTGAATGTCTCCCAGTTCTATCCCTTTCTTTCTTCTTGTATTTGGTTTTACTGACTGAGCTGAAAAGACATTTGGAATGAAGTTGGTGAAAATAGCAAACACATTTAATTATAAACAATTTACATTTCAGCTTAACGATTCTTGTGTAATAAAAATTTTCCTAGGCATTATTTTTATGGCTTAGAGAGTAACGTAATACTAATACTCTGCATTTTTTAAGTTTCAATCATATCACTTCAAAACTAGAATACTACAAATATATTTAAAGTAACCACAAATTAAATTTGGATGGCATGTTTTTTAAAATTCATTAAAACAAAAATAATTCATTAAAAATACATATATTAATTTGGGGGAAGGTATTACTCTCTTCTATCTCTTGTCTATTTGCCTATATCTGAAGAAGTCAGCTTTTTGGGCCCCCTTTTCAGTGTTTTACTGTTAATGTTATCTTTATTTCCCTAGTCACCTAAATTTTATATCTTTTCAGTTGGTTTTGCTACCTTTTCTATAAATTTTTACTGTCAACTAGTATAATGTATTTTTTTTCCCCTTCAAACCTCTCATATCCATTCCTTCCTTTCTGTTTTTGTTCAGATCTTAACCTCTCTCCAGGTCTCAGCTTTCTCATTTGTAAAACAGGAATAATAATACCACCATTCAAACTTCACATGGTGGTAGTACAGCGTGTTAAACATCTAGCTTGGCACATATTAAGTACTCAGTGAATGTCAGCTGATAAGTTACAGGTAAATAGCGGAGTGGATAAGAAAGTGTAAGGAACCAAAATATCTGCACACACTACATATACATACTGCCTTATGGGATATGTGACCTTGAGCAGGTTAACCTGTGTCTCAATTTCCTTTTCTGTAAAATGGGAACAAAACAGTATAACTAATACTCCCCACTCCAGTACACCAGTACCCTGTGACTCATACTTTTAAACTTTTATTGATTTTATTCTTCTTTTACACTGGTAATCTTGCCCCCCACCCACATCCCTCAAGCCGAGATTGCTGTAATCCATTAGAAATCCTAATAATTCATCTGGGTTCCTCTAAGAACCTTCCTCAAACTGAATTCAGCTCCCTTTCCTTTAAACTGTTATTTGTTGTCTACTAATTTCCTGTCATTTATCATTTATTCACCTCTAGTGTTATCTCTATAAAAATAAGCTCCCCCTTGGGCGCCTGGGTGGCTCAGTTGTTAAGCAACTGCCTTGGGCTCAGGTCATGATCCCAGGGTCCTGGGATCGAGCCCCACATCGGGCTCTCTGCTCTGCGGGAAGCCTGCTTCTCCCTCTCCCACCCCCCCCCTTGCTTGTGTTCCCTCTCTCACTGTGTCTCTCTCTGTCAAATAAATAAATAAAATCTTTAAAAAAAAAAAGCTCCCCAGCTTAGTGTGAGCTTAGTAGAGAACTGTGGCTTTTAAAAAAAACTTTATTTTCTCAGACATTACCTTAATCCTTTCTTGATTATATCTCAATGTAATTCAAGACATTTTACACATTATCTGAAGTGAACAAGAATGGCATACTAGTTAATTCAGACCATAATTTTGATATAGTTATATTTTTACTTGTCTGTGACTTCTAAACACTATAAAAATTTATTCTAAAAATGGAAAACTTTTTTTGAAGCATAGAAATGAGTTCAAAGCTCAAAAAATGCTTCCTGCATTGAATCTACGAAATCAACAATTTTTCAGAAGCTAACAAGACATAAGAACTAGTACTACAGTGTGGTTCTTGATTTGCATGTTCTCTCTTGCCTTTCCCTTGTGGCCTGGTCTTAAAACTTATCTATAATCTAAAATAGCTTTTTTTTGCATACCATTTCTGTCTCCACCCAAACTCCTACATTATCTTCTTGAGTTCATATGAAAAACATTTTTCACATATTAAACATAAAACAGTAATATCCTTTTAAAAGTTTAGGTGCTTGTAGTGAATTGTCTGTAGTAAATATTTTTACCTTCACTTCCAGATGAGTCCTGGATATCAGGTTCTGGGGAGGAATAGCCTTTTGCCACTTTCTTCTGTTGCCTGGTTGGCTTATGTTTCATTTTTGGGACACTAACCTGGAAAAAAAGCCATGCTATGTGAATTTGCAGTCAATTTTTAAATTAAAGACCAATGTTGTACAACTGTCAAAACTATCCGTTCATGGGTGCAGTGCACTGAAGTAAAAACAAAGATGAAATAGTCTAATTAAAACTTAACAAACAAGATGTGATATACTTTATAATCAAATTATTAAATTGTAATAGGAAACATTAATTTGGCACAAACAACAAAAAATATTTTAAAAATACGCAATGAAGAGTTTCTCTTTACTCCTGAACTCTATCAACCCATTTTCTCTGCCACAAATACTCACACTACTACTTTGTATATCCTTCAAAAGACATTTTTATGTACACACAAATATGAATATAGACCCCCCCATACTTCTAACTGTACCAGTCAGTATCTCTAGTTCAATGTCAAATAGTAGTGTTCTTTTTCAATCATATTTATCTTGTTCTCAACATTAGAAACATTCCTATTGAATGTTGGGTTTCCCATAAAATTATTTACTTACTTTTAATAATATCTGGATAATGTAGAAAGCATCTTTTTTTTTAAAGATTTTATTTATTTGAGAGAGAGCGTGAGCAAGCATGAGCAGGGGGAGGGGCAGAGGGAGAGGGAGAAGCAGACTCCCTATTGAGCAGGGAGCCCAATGCAGGGCTCATGACCTGAGCCAAAGGCAGATGCTTAACCGACTGAGCCACCCAGTTGCCCCTAGAAAGCATCTTATAATAAATGGAAGTATTATTATTTTGCAGAGCATGATTTTTTTAAAAAAGATTTTATTTATTTATTTGAGAGACAGCAGTGGGGAGGTGGGGGAAGGGGGGAGCAGCAGAGGGAGAAGCAGACTCCCTGCTGAGCAGGAAGCATGACACGGGGCTTAATCTCAGGACCCTGAGATCATGACCTGAGCCGAAGACAGATGCTTAACCGACTGAGCCACCCAGGCGCCCCGTTGCAGAGCATGATTTATACTTACAGAAAGTATTTGAATGCATGCACAAGATTCAGAAGTATATCAAATGATCAACTAAGACTAAATTTTCCTTAGAATAATGAACTTTAGACTCTATTAATAGGCTTGCAATTTTGGAGGTCAATCCTAAGGTTAAAAACTCAAATTCAAGAGAAGAAACTAGAATTAAAAGGGTAAGGTAATTTACATGCTTAGAAAAACAGGGAACCAGTCATCCTAACTCCTGGATTCTATTCATACTATTCTAAAGAGACATTATCCACCAATTACCTATTCTTTTGCAAAATCTTATTCAAAAGACTGAAATTCAAATAAAATTTCTGTAATTTTATTAATAGAAAATAAGCAATGAGCAAGTAGGTTCTAGATCCAGCCTACACTATGCCCTCCTACTTCAAGTCATAGAGACTAAACATTATAGCATTAGAATCCAAATCCACATTCTTAGAGTAGGTTCAAATTGGACATTATGAAGACCGGTGAGAAGTATTTAAAATGATAAAGGGAGTCAGCAATCTATCTCTCAGTAAACTCTACCTTTAGGAGGAAATACAGATGCCCTGTTGCTATCCATCATGTTAGTGTGGTTAAAGGAAGAAACAAAATTTTAAAATGTTTTAAAATTTCTTATCTTTTTAAGAGAGGGAGGGAGGGAAAAAGAGGGGGGAGGGGAGGGGGGAGAGAGAGAGGGACGGGGAGACAGAGAGAGAGAGAGAGAGAGAAATCTTAGGCAGGCTCCATGCCCAGCATGGAGCCCAACGCAGGGCCTGATCTCACAACCCTGAGATCATGACCTGAGCCAAAATCAAGAGTCAAATGCTTAAATGACTGAGCCACCCAGGCGCCCCTAAAATGTTTTACAATTTCTAAATAGTGATACCATGTATGTGTACTGATATACATATATATAATAAATTTTGCCATCTTAGCCATTTTTAAGTGTACAATTCAGTGGTATTAAGTAGATTCACAATATTGTGCAAATGTCACAGCTACTTCTAAAACATTTTCATCATCCCAAAGAGAGACTATAATAATTAAGCAATGACTTCCCATTCTCTCTTCCCCAGTCCCTAGTAGCCTCTTTTTCACTTTAGTTATTCTATTTTTGAGCTCCAGAATTTGTTTGGTTCTTTTGTATAATTTCTCTTTATTGATATTCTAATTTTGTTTATGTATCTTTTTCTTGGTTTTCTTTAGTTCTTTGTTCCTGTTCCTGTTTAACTCTGTGGGCACATTTGAGACAACTGTTCTAAAAACTGTCTTCTGAGTCTGGTGTCTAGATTTCATCAGGGATGGTTTCTGTCAATTTATTCTGTTCCTTTTAATGAATGGGTCATGCTTTCATGCTTCTTTGTATGTATGCCCTGTTATTCTTTATGGAAAACTGGACATCTGACTGTTATAATGTGGTAATTCAGGAAATCAGATTCTCCATCTTCTCCCCAGGGCTTGCTGTCTTCTGGACTGATGAAAGCTACAGTACTCCATTTGTTCAGTCAAGTCTCTAAATTGTTTTTGCAAAGACTGTATTCCTTGTTCATGGTTACTGAAATCTCTGCTCCTTACCTTGTGTTCAGCTAGCATTTTGACAGAAGCTTCCTTGAACACCAGTAGCTAAACAAATAAAAACAAAAGACAAAAACAAAAAAATACTCTCCCAGCCTTAGCAGACTGGCTCTATGTAGCAGCCCTCTTTCAAAACTAAGCCAGGCTTGCACAGGTCTTTTTTAAGCATAAGCATTTTGCCTTGAACATGTCCATGGTCTTCTAAAATCCCTGGTTCCCTAGTTTCCCAAAGATTCTCTCCCCAGCTTTTATTTCTGGCCTTCCACAGTCTACTGTTTTGTTTCAATGGTATCTTTTGCCCCAGGATTGTGTAGGCTGTCAGTATGGCTCACAGTACTTCCAAGCAATGCCTGCAGCCTTTCTGGTTGAGCTCTGAGTTAGCGACAACAGGCATCCTTCAGGTAGCCCCCAGAGAGGTTACAATAGACATACACAATTTGTGAGTAAGGTCTGCTCTGCTCCCTCTGGAACCAGGACACACACTGGGAATCTGGGGACCCTTCAAGACTACCAGTCCACCTGTGAAGAGTTGGGGTAAGGACAAGTAAAAATGCCATAAAGCTTTCCTATGGCTTTGAAGTCATCTCTGTCTTGATTTAGCATTCATTTTTTTGCTGCAAACCTCTGACTGTTTTCCATAGTTCTGGCAAATTTGGTTCTGACCATTTTTGCTTGCTTTTTTGTTTCTTTGAAGGGACAAGAGCTTGGAGCTGCCTACTCTGCATTTTGCTGACCCCAAATTTTAAATTTTGAAGCCAAATTTTAAACACTGATGGCCAAAGATACTAAGGGGTTTAAAAAATTTGTATGCCTAGGGGTGCCTGGGTGGCACACGGGTTAAGTGTCCAACTCCTGGTTTTGGCTCAGGTCATGATCTCATGGGCTGTGGGATCAAGCCCTGATTCAGGTACCGTGCCCAGGGCAGAGTCTACTTGAAATTCTCTCTCCCTCTGCCCCTCCCCCCTACTCGCTCTCTTTTTCTAAAAAATAAATATTTAAAAGAAAAATTTGTATGCCTAGCAGATCTTGTTACTTTTTTATTACATACCATTGGAGTGCGATGTTTCACTTTGGTCTGGATAACACCATCTTTTTCGAACTGTATCATATCATTAAGTGGGTCCCATGGTCTAGTACTGTATAAATGAAAAAAAAAAAAAAAAAAAGAAAACCCGTTTCATAACTGAACAAAACACTCAAATACTTTTCCAAAAATGTATTCTATAAATACATTTACATTAGCAATTATGAACCTAGATGTAAGATTAAGATTTATTATATCTAATCTTCTGATCCTCAGCTTATTTTGTAAACTACTCTCATGGAGTCAAATTTATAATGAATGGAACATCAAGTTTAAAATCTCATACTAATTTATATATATGGCTTAATGAAAAACTACTCCAACTAACAGCAAAAATTACAGAAATAAAGGCAAAAAACTACGTTGGTATATTGTTTGTAACATACTCTTTTTAATTACTTACTCTGCAAACTTGTAATGCCATTCTCCTGTGAGTGGATCAAGCTCAAATAACTTGCATGTCCACTCTTCACTTTTTGTTTTCCGATCTCTGGCAGCTTGTCTTTGAGCTTCTTCTAAAACATACTTTTCTTGAGTAGCTTCCGTTTGGTCTTTGGCATTTATGGCTCGAGTTACCCGCTGCCAGAGTCTAATACGTGTTTAAAAACAGCATTAAAAAAGCAAGAGAAAATCAAATCTACATAGAATAGATTTGAATCTCCTTGAGAGAAAATGGTGCCCATGTGCGTTTTTGGCTGTGACAAAGCTTATGTTCATAGGCTTCGAAATGTGTCAAGATATAAAAAGTGGTGCCTTAAGTAGAGAGATCACAGTGGAAACGAATTTTTTTCTTGCCAGGAGAGAGATATTACCTGAATTCTTAAACATATGGCAATGAATGGTGCTGACCCAAGATGATAAGAATGTAATGAAGGCTTGAGAATCTATATTTTTAAGCTCCCTGGATGATTCTTTTCACTGTTTTAGATTCACTAGCCTCAAAGATCCAATACTGTAATGCCATGCTTCTCAACCTTGGATGCAGGAATCATCAGGAACTTTTAAAATCAAAATCTTGGGGATAGGCCCAAGTATTGGTTTTTTTACATGTTTTCCAGGTGATTTTAATGTGTAGCCAGTGTTGAGAACCAATGATATAACAGAAAAGACTGAAGTAAAATCTTTTCCCCTACTAAAGTTTAGTTTTTTATCAAATAAAAATATACTATCTATATTCCATCTACCTAGGAAGACAGCATGTTGTGACTGAAAGAACACAAGCTTTGGAATCAGAGTTGGGATGAATTCTTGGCTGGTGAACTAAAAGTTACTTATCCTAAGACTCATTTCCTCATCTTTAAAATATGTTAAATTATATTCACACCTCAAAAATTGTTGTATGCCTTGGCAAAGCTTCACTCTTGATAGAGAGCATCATGTGGTTATAGCTGAAACAATTTTTAGAACTGGTACATACATATTCTTCCATTTCTGACAATCTCAATTTTGAATGTAGAAGGAAAGTACACAGACATGAGTCCTCATGACAATGGGACATGAGAATGACATGCGTATGAGAACATGTAGTGAGAGCTAAACTGTATAATGTATATGAAGTACCTGGTAGAGTGTCTTTTGCATAGAAACCTTCTAACACAGAGAAATATAATAAGAATAGAACTGGGCAATATTTAAACAGTATTTTTGGTTCAAAAGTAAGAGATCCAGCAAGAATTTCATGACTTAAGAACAGAAACGAAGTCGTCATTATTACCCAACTAAGTAACTCCTCTAAAAGCCTGCATATCCCATGACATAATTCTTATATTTTGAAAGCCAAGAGTTAATTAGTCCCATGATTTTATACAAACAAAACAGAAGTTTTTGGTTTTTTTTGTTTTGTTTTTGTTTTTAATAGGCCCTGGAGCAGAGAAGAAGAGAAAGGAAAAAATGGGAAGCTTTAGTTTAGAACTGCAGAAAACCGGTATGATTTTTTTAACCAGTATGATTTGTATATTTATTTGACATTCACATATGCCAAAAAAAAAAAATCCTGTCACATCCCACAAATGTTAAATTATTTTGCTGAATTAAAATGTGACTGAAAAGTGACAGAGAAAAGTGTCCATACTATTGAGGGATTAAAAAACACTCTTCGATATTCATGACGTTAGCTGAAAAATGGTATACTTACTTCTCTGATTCAAAATCCCCCTGCTCTTCAAATTTTACAGTGTGCCTTATTAATCTCCACTGCTTAATGTCTGGTGTTGGATTCCAGAAAACCTCTGAATTATCAGTCTTTTTGTCATTAATAAAAACTTCACTATCCTGTATTTAAAGAAATTAAAAATTAATGAAGAGAGTTGTCATTATTTAAAGAGGATTATTTAGTATAACAATATAATAATACTTTCTTCCTGATACTTAATCCCACAGTTAAACACATTTTTAAAACAAATACAACTAGCACTTTTCTAAAAGTCCCAAATCTCTTGTCATTTTATAAAACCATTAGATTAAATATGTAATACTAGTCATTTAAAAAATTTGAACACACAAAAAGTTCATGAAGAGTTCACAAGTTTTACTTAATAAACAAATTTCAAACAATTACTTGCAAAAACCTCAACAACCATTTTTGAATTGTTAAAGTAGAGCACAGTATTTGCTAGAACTACAATGAGATGCTGTTGACTATCTATGTACTCTATATACACACACACACACAACCTCAACAAGCTTTTCTTAGCATTAAAAATTTGAGCACAATCTTAGAAATTTCATTTTTTTAAAACATAGTTTTATCTTTTTTCCAAATGATTTTTGGATTGAGGTAAATTTTTAAAATTACAGAGCATTTGCGGCCTCTTGGTTGAGTCTCTAGATCCAGTGTCATTTTCTCATCACATTTCTCATCATTTTCTGCTTATTATAATGCAGAAAATAGCATATACTCAGTGTTCACAGTGAGAGTGCATCTAGGCAGTACCATGATACATCCTTCTTATTCATAAGCTCCTCTTAACAAAATTACATAAATGTGAATTTACGTCAGTAGATAAAGAAATAAAAGCCATTGCTCTCAAATACCACTGTATCCTTTCAATGTTCCCCAAAAGGAAATGTAACTCTAATTGGAAATGCCTCTTTCTTCGAGGTGAGAGGCAGTATACTGCTCTGAGTAGAAGCACAGCCCTGGAGCCAGAGAGCATGGGCGGGAATACTGCTCCACCACTTTGAGCAAATTAAACCCTCTGTGCCTCAGTGTCCTCCTCTGTAAAACAGAGACAGTTAACAGTACCCACCTCATACAGTTACTTAGTATTAAATGAACTAATATGAGTAACATTTTTAAACAGTGCAATACATTTTAAGTGGTAAGTTAGCTATTTTTATTGAATTAAAGTTTTGGAGGGCGCCTGGGTGGCTCAGTTGGTTAAGCGACTGCCTTCAGCTCAGGTCATGATCCTGGAGTCCCAGGATTGAGTCCAACATTGGGCTCCCTGCTCAGCAGGGAGTCTGCTTCTCCCTCTGACCCTCCCCCATCTCATGTGCTCTCTCTCTCTCTCTCTCTCTCAAATAAATAAATAAATCTTTAAAAAAAAAAAGTTTTGGAAAGATAAAGTACTACATGAAACTAAAGACTGTTGATAATAGCTCAATGCCAAAATATTTGTTCAGCTGAAGCTTATGTTGAATAGTGATGATGCTTTTAGCAATGGAATAAGTGAACTTTTAAAATGTTATTTTTAATTTTTTTTCACAGAATAAAATTCTTTTTGTAAAGCTAAAATACAAAAACACTTACCCAGTGGCCTTCCAAAGTAGCTAGGACTTCTTTTCCCAATTTAAGTTTCCCTGATATTTGATTAACACAGTCACTACTACCTAGAAATGGCTTTTAAGAGAGAAAATGTTACAGAAATATTTTGCTTTTAACTTATATTTACATATAAAGTAGACAAAAAGGAACGAAAGACGTAATTGTGTAGTTACAGTGCTACTGAAGGCAAAAAGGGTGAAATTTTAGTCAGAAATGTTCAATGAAAAGAAATTGGAATTTGTGGGGAGAAAAAGGTAAAAACAGTGTGTGTGAAGTCCAAATAAACATATTGAGAAAGATCACAAATGATGACTCATGCCTTGTGCTCTCTTCTGACTCAACTGTGGTCTATCAATGTTGTAGTCTATTTAAGCAATAGTAATTCAGTGGACTTGAGGGACTTAGTTCATCTTTTAGAATAGCCCTTCCTTCAAAACAACAGTAAAACAATACTTAACCAAAAAATCCTCCAAAAATTAAATCAGAATACACTTTGAGTTACTATATTGCCTTACTGATGTCTCTAGTCAGTGACAAAATTCTGATGTTCCAATCTAGCCCTTAAAGGTGTCAGAAATTACTTAAGACATCTTTAGTCTGATTTTCAGGTATCATTATCAGCATACAAGCCAAAAATTTGCTAAGATTAAAAAAAAAAAGGGCACTGCACCAAATAATACTGAAGAGATACTTTTTATCAGAACAAAGTTGTTGATTAGTTGCTGATCAGCTGGGTATCAACACAGGAGAAATTTGGTAACAAATATTAAATAGTTCATAGAAATATTCTTATCTGAACATAATGTATTGTCCTAAACCAATAACTGCTACAATGAAAAGGTCTTAAATTTCCCTTTCACTTAGAGGCAGACAAAATTTTCCAAATATAGCCATCTTCCCATTGAGAAGTGGGGGCTACATCCTTTCCCCTTGAATTTGGGTGGGCTTATAACTCTTCAACAGAAAATGGTGGAAGTGATGTAATTTGACTCTTCTGCCACCAGGTCATGGATGGAAATGCAGCTTCCACCTTGCTCACAAGAACACTTGCCCTTGGAACCATGAGCTACCAAGTAAGAAGTTGGACTACTTGAAGCCATTGTGCTGTGAGGAAGCCAAGCCACATAGAAGGGCCATACATACAGGTGCTCAGATCAGCAGTCCTAGTCTTTAAGTTGTCCCAACCCATGCACCAGACATGTAAGTGATGAGCCTTCAGGTAATTCCGGCCCCAACTGTTGAGTCACTCACAACCTGCAAGTCTTCCTGAGGCCCCAAACATTATGTGGCAGATATAAGCCATCCCCAATATGTTCTGGTCAAGTTCCCGACTGATAGAACCCCTATAGATCAGAGCAAGGTTGTTTTTAAGGCTGTGAGTTTGAGTAAATTGTTAGGCAGAAATAGTAACCAATACAACTCTTAGTGTACACAACTTTAGCTCAAGTTAATACATACTTTGTGGTATTTTATAAAGAAATGCTTTAATTTACTGAGAAATTTCTATCCATTCACTTCATATATCTCATCTCCCATAAAATACCAACAGTTTTATTAATTAAAATCAACAAACAAAAAATGAAGGCTTTCTGTTGATTTGGATCTGCCAAGGCTGCCCTCTGTGTTCTTAAATTTATTTTTTAATAAGGAGCTAAGCTGTGCTCTTTGTTCAATATTTATAGCACAGATCCTCTTTAATTAAGTGACATCTTCTAACTGTACCAACCTTTAGTTTGAATTCAAGTATTGCACTGTATCCAGTTTTTTGACATGTAATATTGACTATGCCACCAAGCTCCAGTGTCATTGTGCCATAAAGAATTCCTAAAAAAAAAAAAAAAACAATTTTGACAAAAGGTTGAAGAGAAATGCTGGCTAATAATAACAAGCAGAACTTTACAATCTACTCTCCCTCTAGGAGAAACCAGTAATTCAAGGGTTTTCTGTCCCACCCAATAACAATCTGTAACATACACAGAGTTGTTTCTGTAGGACTTAAATAGGTAACAGAGGATACAATTATTTGCAGATTCCATTCCATTTGTAGATCCAATTATTTGCGAATTCACATTCTCACTGAAACATGTTAGCAATCCCAAAATAAATACCCACAGCACTTTTGCAGTCCTTCATGCACAGAGTGGTGAAAAATTTGAGTTGTCCCATGTGCAAATTGCCAGCTGAGGTTGAACAAGGTTAACACTGCCTTCTGGTTTCATCCCTCATTTGGTAAACAAGTGCTTTTTTTTGCAGTATTTTTAAGAGCCACATTTTTCACAGTTTGGTGATTTTTGTTGGTAATTTCATGGTTTAAAATGACCTCCAAATGTAGTGCTAAAGTGCTATCTAGCTTTCCTAAGCAAAGAAGGCTATAATGTACCTTATGGAGAAAATGTGTATTAAAGCTTGGTTCAGGCATGATTATAGTGCTGTTGGCTGTTAGTTCAATGTTACTGAATCAATAATATACAATAAGGTGTCTTTAAATAGAAACAAGTTATGTATTAATTGGTTGATGAAAAGGTGACTCATAGTAACCTAATCTTGTGTTTCCCCTAGAAGCAATGGTTTAGTATTCATTAAAATGTATTTGTGGTGACTTTATGGAACATAACTACTGCTAATCACAAGAATCAACTATATAAGTAAGACAAAAATGTAAAAAAAAAAAAAATCCCTCAAATAGGTTCTGTGGCTAAAAGTTGAGAAAATTCTTTTAAATTTGTTAAAGTTTAAGTGTGCATGTGTGCATGATCTGTTCTTGGACTAAACTGTTAAGGGAGCTTTTAATATGCAAATGCACAATGTTAATTTCCAAGAGGGGAAGAGACTATGCAATGTGTCTCATACTTATTTGGCTATGGAATTCACTTTGTAAAACAATTTGTGAGATTAACGATTTGAGGAACACATCATAGAAAATACACAAGGGTAAAAAACAATCATTATTTTCTACGCTCATTCACAAGGGGTTATTATAATCTCTTGTTTTTTCCATGCAAAAAGACATTGGCCCTGGGTATCTACATAAAATATCATTTTCTTTAGTCTAAATGATACAAGATTTTTAAATATATTTCTTATCAAATTTAGTTCATCATTTCAGATACTTCACTTCATGCCTATTTCAAGAACCACACATGAAGCTCTAAGAATTATCTAGCCTGAGGGGTACCTGGGTGGCTCAGTCGTTAAGTGTCTGCCTTCGGCTCAGGTCATGATCCCAGGATCCTGGGATCGAGCCCCACATTGGTCTCCTTGCTCAGCAGGGAGCCTGCTTCTCCCTCTCCCACTCCCCCTGCTTGTGTTCCTGCTCTCGCGCTCTGTCAAATAAAATCTTTAAAAAAAAAAAAAAAGAATTATCTAGCCTGAGGCCACAAGGTGGCCCCTCTTGTACTTCAAACAAGGTAGGTCCATGTTACAGTGGATGGGAGTCAACAAGCCTAGAGTTTAGTCTCCGTGTTCTCACTGGTTTGGCCTTAGATAAGATTCTTAACCCTCTCAGTTTCTACATCTGTGAAATGAGGCCACATTAAATAATTTCCATGTTTTCATGAATCAGTTCCTAAAAGAGGATAATTACCCAAAAAAGTTATTTTTAAAAAATGGGTTGCAAGGGATTATACAGATAATGACCAAACTGAGTGTTGAAGCTGATGCCGTATAGCTTAATAGTGCAGGTCACAGAGATCTTGACTCTGCAACATCCTAGCTGTGTGATCTCAGGCAAATTTCTGTGTGCCTCATTTTCCACATCAATAAAACAGACAATATTACCAATATTATAGGGATGCTGAAGTGATTAAATGAGTTTATAAATGTAAGGTGCACCAAATGGTTGGGTCCCTGGTCTGCTGTAAATGATAGTATCTTTATCTGTATCTTAAATAATGGGGAAAAAGTGTAATACATTAGTTTTTAAGAAATTGCCAAATGAGGATAAGAAAAAATTTTAAAGGACTTAGTATACCGAAAAGCAGCAAATTAACATTTTAAAAAGGGGTGGAGGTGCAGGAAAATGAAAATCTTTTTTAAAAAGATTTTGAAATAATGGGCAGTACCATCAATTTTAAAACCTGTACATTAGGTGAACGAAATTCCATTATTATAAGTCAGCCTTTTCCAACTGAAGTGTCATAAAAGTCTGTTGTAGGTGAATTAATTAACCATAGAAATATTCAGTAGATGACAGCAATAATCTTAAATATCTATAAACCAAGGACACTTTCAAACAAAAGGCTGACTCCATCAATCACAAAACACAACAAATTACAGCCATATACATTTACTTAAAAAGGTTTACGGAATATCTAACTCAAGTATGCAAAATACTTACCTTTACAATGAGCATATGGCATTGTCATGACATAATCTTCACCTCTATTCAAGAAAGTTAATCGTGCTTCTCCTTCTAATATTGCAGATAATGAGTTTCCTAGAATAAATATCATTTATTAAATTTCACAAAACTAATGCAACCAATTCAAAATAAACAAAATATACTCAGGACACCTACCATACATCTACAGTGGAATGTCTTAAAAATGTCTCAATCTCAACGTGCCCAAATGTATGTATTTTATCTTATACCCAAAACATATGTGATCCACATTCCCAGTCTTACAAAATGAGTACTTTTAAAAGGTACAGTTATATGCTTGTTATGTTATTTTATATGAGGCTCTTAAAAATCTTAAATATATAGAACATGCAATAAAACACTGTTTTACGATATGGCTTAGTAACATATTTGTGTTTGAATAAAAACATTATTTCTTATCTGTAAGTTACATAGTTAAGTCCCAAGCTCTTAGTACTTAAAATTGACATAATAATACTATAGATATTTTGAAAAAAGAAAACATAAGCATAACCCATCAAAATGCAATTGTTGATAAAATTCCATGGTATTTTCTTCTAGCTTTTCTCCCATGTGTATTTTTCTCCCCCACCCCCGCCATCACCAGTTTTACTGAGGCATAATTTACATACAATATGTGACCCACGTTAAGTGTGTATTTCGACAGCCTTGGCAATTGTATACAGTCATGTAACCATCATCACACAATTAAGATACAAAACTTTGCATCACCCCAAAAAGCTCCCCCTTTGCTTCTTGACAGTCAATCCTTTCCTCCAGCCCCAAGAAACCACTAGTCTGGTTTTTGTCACTGTAGTTTTACCTATTCTAGAATTTGTACAGATGGCATCACAGAATATGCAGTTTATTGTGTTTGACTTCTTTTACTTAGCAAAATGTTTTTCACATTCATCCATGCCGTTATATCAACATTTCATGCCACTGTAACAATTTTTAAAATCTAATATATGAACATAGTATATCTATTTACTTAAATCTTCTTTAATTTTCCTCAGCAATGCTTTGTAGTTTTTCAGTGTTTACAAGTTTTACACATCTTTTATTTTATTCCTATTTTATTTTTCACATACTAGTATAACTGGAGATGTTTTTTAAATTTCATTCTGCAAGTGTTCATTTTTAGTATATAGAAATACAACTGGCTTTTGTATTTTGACCTTGTATCCAGCAACCTTACTAAATTCATTTATCAGTTCTAGTAGTTTTTTGTATATTCTTGAGAATTTTCTCTGTAGATCAGGTATGTATACGGTTCTTAACTTCCTCCTTTCTAATCTGTATGCTTCTTCTTTAACTGGCCTGCTGCATTGGCTATGACTTCTAATATCAGTTTTGTACAGAAGTAGTGAGACTGAACATTTTTGCCTTGTTTTTGATCTTAAGTAAAAATAATTTTCACCTTAAGAGTATGAAATTGGCCATATATTTTTCACAGATACCTTTAATCTAGTCCTAGTTTGTTAATAAGAGCTTTTATCATAAATGGATGTTGAAAACTGTCAAATGCATTTTCTGCATTTATTAAAATGATATGGTTTTCCTTCATTCAATTAATATGAACTACACTGATTTTCAATATGTTTTCATACGTATGTAACATATACTATATATGTTTCCTCCTCTTCTCCTTTCTGTAAAATGTGTACAGAATTGGTTTGGTGGTTTTGTTTTTTGGTGTTTTTTTGGTATTATTTCTTCTTTAACTATTTAGAAGAACTCAAGACATCTGAAATTGGAGTATATGTTTTTGTTTGTTGTTTTGTTTTTTTTAAATACTACCTTCCAGAAAAGGGTGCAGACTGAGACAAGGAGAAACTCACCATAGAACTTGGACTTAGCCAGGATACTACCACTAAGGCAAAATCCATCCTTTCGGTTACTAACATAAAAGGCAGATATTGGTGGATGATGAGACACCTATCAAACACAGGAAAAAATGTAAAATATAATAACATAAGCATATTATTGTGCTATTATCAAAAGGTCAAGTCTTAAAAGTATACTCTAATAATAAGAAGCAATGTTTGGTAAGTGGTAAAATTAAACATTGGTGGCTATAGTGACCAGCTTCCAAGATATCTCCCAAGGAAACCACCTCCTGGTGTTCACACCATTAGGTGGGCTCCTCTTACACTGTACCAAAGTTACTTTGTGTAGAAGTGACATATGTCACTTCTGAAATTAAGTTATAATGCACTATCCATTTTGGTCTCTCTCTGTCTCTCTCTCTCACAGATCATTAGCTCTGAGAAGCCAGCTTCCATGTTGTGAACAACCCTATGGAGAAACCCATGTGGAAAGGAACTGAGTGCTCTTGTTAAAAGCCATGTGATGAGCTTAGAAGTGAAATCTTCCAGCCCAGGTAAGTCTTCAGATGATTGCAAAGCTGGCTGACATCTTAACTGCACTCTCATGAGAGACCCTGAGCCAGAACCATCCAGCTAAGCAGCTCTCAGATCCCTAAACTTCATTGTAGGAGCTAATAAATGTTTGTTGTTTTAAGCCATTAAGTTTTGGCAGTCATTGATTATATAGCAATGGATAACTAATACAGTAGCTATTCTTCATATGGATTACTAAATAGGCAATAGGAAACAAAACCTTTGACAAATATGTTACTTTAGTAATCTAACACCTTCAATATATACATATACACCTTGTTTTCTGAAATGAATCAAAGCTAAAAATCAAACTCTTCTCCAGCTTCTCAATTTAGTGAGGAATTATAGTGAACTAAAATGCAAGGTGTAATCAATAATTTTTTAAAAATTAATACATGGATAAGTCATCTCCATTTGAGAGGTATATCAAAATCTCTAGGGAAGAGGAAGGTTTTTCAAATGACACAGTCTCCTCATCCTTCTTATACTCTAGGTGAGAATTATTATAGTAAGGAGTCATTGTTATTGAGAAAAAAATGTCCTATTCCTCAGGACCAGGGGGAAGGGGAGGATGAGGGGAGAATATTGAGAATCACAAATATAAATGTATATAAGTCTTAAATTAATGAAAGATTAAAACTAAGAAATATTTTGACTGCCTATTATATGTACAACAAAAAGAGAGGTTTATAGGAAGGGCATTCTTTCAAGGACCTGACAATTCAATTAGGAAATAAATATTCTGTAAAAAGTTAAACAGTGTGTGTTAAAATAACAGCTTAATGGATAATCACAAAAAATAATACAGAAGTTTGAGAAGGGAGAAATCACTGGAAGATGCAGTCACTTGGATCATGAAATAGGAGGTCAGGGTTGGTTTAGATGGAGAATAGCTGAGAAGAAATATTGGAATGGGAGAATTAAATTATAAAATAAGAGGCAAAAAAGTGCAATACCAGGTAATTTTAATACTTATAAATATGATATTTAGTAGTATTCAGTACTAAAAGGTTAAATGCTTACCAAATGCTCACTAATAAGAAAGGTTAATCAACAGTGAATTTACTGAGTTAATATTTTTTATTAAAATATTCCAATAACTTCCGAACCAGTTTTGTTTCTGTAACATGCACTTCTAATACCTGTTCAGCAATATAAAAAGTTTTGCTGTTTGTTCTGGGATGAATCCACAAACAACGGAAAGTCTCACCAAGTATAGGATTGTAAGGTTTCTTCAGTCCCTGGTAAAAAAAAAATTACAAGTTTCAAAATACAAATCTGGAAGATTCAAAATAGTTTAAACCAGTCAAAACGGATTTAGCTGTGTCATCTGGGAGCTATCCTTATAAAATTTCACAGTAAAGACATGAGATAAAATGAAACCACTTCAATCCACAATATAGGTCTAAATGATTAAGTAGTTTGCAATTCTGCTAACTCAAAGAGGCCTTGTAATGCTTATCAATAAATAAACTAAAGATAACGTAAAAAATAAAGAACTCATATAAGGTTAAAGAAAGTAAAATATAAACATTACCTTTGGCTTTTTATAGAATCCTGACAAATACCATTTCACTACTTTCTTCAAACGGAAATAAGGATTTTCTTCAAGAGCAGCCCTAAAAAAACGAAATGGTATACACAAAACTTTCACAAAATATATCACAAATTCTCCCTTGTATTTATCAACTAAACAACTGAGTATGAGATATGACTGGAAAACCTAAGTCATATTTAAAATAGATGGCAAAAACAACCATGTAAATCTGTCTGTAAGAATAACTTTTCATAATCTGGTTGCTTTTCTCTCCATTTTTCCTATTGTTTGATATACCACCCAGGTCTTTGCTCAAGTAGTTTTCGGAAACTCTCCAAACCAAGGTTTTTCAAGTGGGGTTCTTAGGGCCCTAAGATGTTGCTAGGAGTTCTGTGAGAAATTATGATTGAAAAAAATAAAAATAAACATATTTTGAGACTCAAGGATTGCATGATGCCTAGCATTTGCAGTGATGGGGCTAAGCAGCCTCAGTAACAATTTCATTAGAGGTCTTCAGATCCTTATATCAGACAAGGACCATGTCCACTTGATTTACTCTATTCTCAGTCACTGATGTTAATTAGAGGAGCTCAACAATAACTGGTGAGTGCCATCCTACATGAGGGGAGGACAATAGGCTAATATTAACCTCTCCTATGAAAAATGCTCCATTAAGAATAGGATTGTATGCTTTTTTAGTTCCTAGTACAAAATACAGAAATTTCAAATCACAAATATGGAAGTTTTAAGATAATTTAAGTCAATCAAAAAGGATTTAACCTATTCTTAGCCTTTAATCCTACGTGCTACCAAGTGATTTTCCAGTGAATAAATTCTATCAATGTAGCAGATAATCAAAGAACAATGTTCATTTTAAAGAAGAAATTTTTAGAAGCCATGACTCAGCTACCCCCTTGCCCTTTTGCTGTTGCTGTAAACACTGCAAAACACTGTGTATGTCAGAAGTGAATTCTACTGAGTTTTCATACATATATAACATATAATATACATGAACAATAATTATAATTTAACTATTACTTCCCTCAAGCATGTCTGAAAGCTCAGTGTAGTGATTTTTTTCTGAGAGAGTGCGCACATGCATGCGGCGGGTGGTGGGGAGAGGAAGAGGAAGAATCTTAAGCAGGCTCCAGGCCCAGCCCTACTCGGGGCTCCATCATGCGGGGCTCAATTTCATAATCCTGACATCATGACCTGTCAGATGCTTAACCAACTGAGCTACCCAGGCACCCCTAATGATTTTTGAAAAAGTGTGAAATGGAAGAGACCAGGCTTAGGCTTACTGACAATTGTGCCGAGTAGAAAACTTGCCCTTATTGGGAGTAACAACTGTCTGATTGCACTCCTCCTATCTTGGTTTAAATTCTCTTACTATGCAATTTTATTTTATATTTTACATATACGTAGTTCAAAACTCAAAGCAATATAAAGAAGTACACATGTCTTGTTATTGTCCCAGCTCTCCATATAGGCAATTTTTTTTAGTTGTTTTAATACAGTTTTCTTTAAGCATAAAGAAGCAAATAAAATTATGCAGCCGGAACACTTTATAAGAAAGAAAAGGTAGCAAACCACACACATTTTTTTGGACCTTGCTTTTTCCACACACACATAATCCTAAAGGTCCCTCCAAATCCGGTTATAGACTTCTTCCTTATGTGTAAATGTATCATATATTATTTAACCACCAGTCAACTATGGCTGAATACCTGAGTTATCTAATCTTTTACTATTACAAGCCTTGCTGCAACAATCTTGCATATATGTCATTTTGAATATGCAGAGGTGTATCTGTAGGAGTTATTACCAGAAGTAGGATTACTGGATCAAAGGACTGAATGCATCTATAATTCTGGTAAATATTGCCAGATTCCCTTCAAAAGCACTGTGCTAGTTTGTATCATGCAGCAACAGTGTACAAGTGCCTGTTGCCCCACAAAACCTTGGCAACAGTGAGTGTAGCCAGAACAATTTGGGAAAATGGGCATCTCTCAAGAAGTTCTTATTGTGATTCATAGGAACCTGCCTCATATTCCGAAAGAAATGAATTTCTAGACAGATAAAAGAACTATAATAAGATGTAAAGCAGAACTGGTGTATAAAATCTTTTGGATTTTGGTCACTGTGATGGATAAAAAATAATAGCTCATAATTTGAATCTGCAGTTTTCTTATTTTGAGATGTTTAAGGACATGTTTAAGGACTGTTTCTATTCATTTTTGAACCCTGGTCATTTCCTCCACTCCTTTTTCTATTAGGTTGCTGATCATTTCATTAAGTTTCTAAGAGCCCTTTTTATTTTAGAGAGATTAACACTTTGGGTATGCCTTAATTTGCAAAAATCTCCCAGTTTCTCAATTATCTTTTGATTCAGCTTATGTTTTTTGCAATGTTCATTATTGCAACTAACAGACTAATAATTACTAAACTGAATACAGATATTGATGCAGAATCTAAAAATCAGGTCATAATACCAGAACTCAGTATCTTAGAAAACACATTGTCTTGAATAGCTGGAATGGGGGCAGCATGCAAAACTTGGAAAGGTATGCATAAAGTTGATGTCTTTTATTGGTTCTCCAAGAAACTGCTGGGAAAGAGATGGGCAGCAACTCCTCCACCTCCTTTATGCCTGCCTTCCTCAGAATTATACCCAGGATCAGCTGGCAGGAAGAAAAGCTAGGATGGAAGTGGGGATTTATATCATGAGCCAGCAACTGGCCTGGTTGTGGTAAGCTGCACATGCCTCAAGAGCACAGAGAAGGTACATATAAACAAAAGCCCAAGCCCCAGGATGGGACCTGAACAAGAGCTTAGTTGACCGGGTTGGGAGGCGGGTGGGGGGGGGGGCGGGAGGTGGAGAGGAACACAAGGAATGCCAACCACCTCTCCCTATGTTAGGTCAGTGAACAGGTCAGAGAGCCTGAGAAAGCAGTGCTGTCGATAAGGGGTAGACTCCTTGTCTTCCTCAAGCTTGTGATCTCCCAACTCAACTTCATAAATGGAAACATTATAGCAAAGTATTAAATGTTCTTATTTCGGTCACCTGTAGAAATGGTGAAGAGAGTGAAGAGTGGTATGTCATTAGAGCCTGATTTTGGTAAGGCAAAACCACTGTACTTAGACCTCTGAAAAATCTCTTAAAACCACGAAGTGTCTTTCATTTTAAAAAATGAGAATCTACTTACTCAGATAGGAAATCTGCATGATAGTAGTAATCTGAAAGTTTATCCAGGAAAGAACGAGGTTCCAAAATAAATGTAGGCAGAACCACCCTGGACAGATCCATGCCAGGACGGACTTGTTTCAGCAGTGTCCAGATAAGGCTTTTGTTTTCCTCAGACACAGTTTCTGTTTGAGAAGCCTCACCTGCCTTTAGCAATTAACAAAAAAAAACTGAAATATCATATTTATTTCAGACATATTAGATATGTAGATAAAACAGGTGATGTTGAAATCCGAATACGCTATAGAACTATTTCAAGCATTCTTAATATGAGTGGAAATAACTCATAAGGTAGTAAGTCTATAGCTATAAAACTTAGGTAAAAAGAGTAGTTAATAGACATCAAAGTGAAGGATATATACAAAGAATTCACTACAAAAAACATTACATGCTATTATCTATGCACTAGAAATAACAAGAAAGTTATGAGCTCATGTATCCTTGCAATTTACATTTTACCTGGCAATGACATCAAGCAATACTATCCTATTTCAAAAACAAACCTGAAGAATCAGTACTCGTGTGAGTATACATATTTAATTGTTATAAATTCTGATACATTTCATAGGTATGTGATTTTACAAATAAAATAGGTATCATTCAAATATTTTCTTTCAGAAAAATAAGCAATAGGTCAAAGAAATGTCTTCAATTTCACTTGGAAATTCCCAAGAATTAGAAAATCAAAATGTCTGAAAATCAAACTTTTACCTCTCCGAGTTCTTCATGGCTCTGTTCAGTGTAGGTAGTCTCCTTTAAAGGCTCAATGGGCTCAGGTTCGATATAAGAGTCATCTTGCCTTTCTGATGTATCTGTGTCACTTTCTTCACTTTTCCCCATCACCTCATTATCAGACTCATCATGCTCTTGATCATTTTCTTTATCGGATTTATCAGAATACATATCTTGGTCCTTAAAATGCTGTCGTTCAATTTCACTGTCATTTAACCTTGAGGGAAAGATTAGGAGGAAGAATAAAGGAGATTAAGAATATTTAATTTATAAATCAGAATCATATGTAACATTTATTTAGACTTTAAGTGTCAGGCACTGTTCTGTGATTTATACAGTTTTACTCAGTTAATGCTGTAAGTAATATTATTATTCTCACTTTACAGATTAGTAAATAAAGGCACAGAGAAATTAAATAAAAACCTGGGAAATATTAAGAGGACACTCTGAGTTCTTTGCCTCTTTACCACTTAGGGATAAAAGCTTCCAAAAAGCAAAATTTTAGACTTTCCCCTGTTAGATTTTCTTCTTAGTTTTATAAATATCATCACTTGAATCAACCTTGCTATTGCTTCTGGTCTAAAGAAAAACTTCAAGTCAAGATTCTCAAGTGAGCTCAAATGAATTATGACTTTTCCCCTGTAAAGGTCTCTCCAAAGTCACTCAACGTAAGTGAAAATATAAAAGTAATCCTCTCTAATACTTGACTAATAGGCTTAATCTTGAGAAAAAAGTTCAAGAAGAATTGCTAATGGAAATTTATGGAAATAAACCTACAGCCTAAAATGGATTAGGTTGCTATACCCCAATCCTATTCTTACTTACAGTGATTAGGGTTAATAATTTGTACAAAAAGGATTGAAAAAAAAAACCACCTCACTTCCAGAATTAAAAAAAAATGTAAAATTTTTTTCCCCCAAAATATTCATTTGTTTGGATTTTAACCAAAGATATATTTTTTTAAGGTTTTATTAGAGAGAGAGAGAGAGTGGGGGCAGGGGCAGAGGAAGAGAGAGAGAATCTCAAGCAGACTCTGTTCTGAGCACAGAGCCAGACGTAGGGCTGGATCCCACAACCCTGAGATCACCACCTGAGCCGAAATCAAGAGTTGCAATGCTTAATCGACTGAGCCACCCAGGCTTCCCTAACCAAAGAATTTCTAATAGAAATTCATTTTTATAGTACTTGTTTTCTTTCTTTCCCTTTATAATCATGTATTTTAAAAATGTAGTCTCAAATTCTGTCCCTGTTTTCTTACCATCTACTCTCTCCTTAACCTCTCATGATCTGGTTTTCACTCCCCTGAATCCACTGAATCTGTTCCTTTAAAGGTCACTAACGATGGCTTAGTTGACAAATCCTTGTCTAATCTTCACTTTCTGTGATTTCTCTGTGATTTTGATGATTATTTTCCTTGAAACTGTCTCAGTGCTCAGGTTGCATGTAACTATGGTTTGACTCTTTGAGTTCTCTGATCCCTCTTACCTCCTTCCATCCTTAAGATATTTTAATCTTCCTTGGCCTTCTTATTTTCTCTGTCCTCTCTCTCCTTTGGCAAGCTTGCCAATTTCAAGCCTTCACCATCATTTCTATTTGATTTTCAAAGCCATGCATGCATAAATAAGCTTCAGGCCCATGTTTTTAAATGCTTGGCTGATATCATCTATATGTCCTGGGACCAATGCATCCTCAACATGTCCAATATTTAATAAATTATCATCTCCCAACATGGTCCTTTTTTTTAAATTTTACCATCACCTTACCAGTCACTCAGGCTTAAAACTTGTAATCTTTAACTTCACCTACTCCCTGTCCCTTACATCCAAGCAGACTATACATCTCAAAGTAGGCCTCTGTTCCCCTCATCTCTGCATCATCAGCTCTTAGCTCATGTTCTGTCACACAGCCAAATGAACACATTGTTATGCTGATTCTACCTTTGTAAAAATCTGTTTCCTGATTCCCTAGCTGAATGTTATCTTTCCATCCTCTAAATTCTCCTGATCCTGTATTAAACTAAAGCATCCCTCTCCTTTGGTTGTTTATGTCATTCTTATCTTCCTATTATTTATAGTTGCCTGGCATTTTATAGGTTTCAAACAAAACAAGACAAAATAAAATGTCTCTTCAGGATCACAGAGCTAGTAAACTGTTGTACTGGATTCAAATTTAGGATCGTATCTGATCTCCCTACTTATAATGCAGTGAATAATACAGAAAAGTATGTATAATGTCTTATACAGAAAAGAGGCTCAAAAAACTTAAATGAATAAATATGTGAAGCAGATGAAGTTTTAAGATTCCAAAATAATAGCACTTAAAAATTACCTGGGATTCAGTAAAAACAATGGACTATTTACAGCTGAAGAGCTTCAAGGGAAAAATCTTGGGAAGAGGCCTCAACAAACATTCATTCCTAACCTCAAAGTAACCTCAATGCTGATGGGAATAAGTAGTTTCAGAGCAGAAGTTGAGTATTGGGACAAGGGAGGAGAGGGAAATGTAATATTTTTCCTACAAAACAACAAGCGATGTGAACCTCAAACAAAGTATTTGTTAGTTTCCCTAGGGAAATATTTTTTTAGTATTAACTACAACGAATATCTCAGAAGATAAAACCACAAACAGGATACAGTTCCAACTTGAAACACTTACAATAGGAGAATTCCACAAATACCAGGTAGAGTAAGTACCATTACCAAAAAAATTAAAAAGTGTTATAGAACAGCAACAGAAGAACAAATTACATCTTACGGTCATGAAGCAGGAAAGGCTTTGCATTTGATGTAATATTTGAGATTGGTCTTAAAGAATAGGATTATAACAGGAGAAAAGAGCAAGGAGGACTAGGAAACACTCTTAATGGAGGGAACACCATGTACAAAGACAAGGTATATATTTGGGAAAGAACAATTAATTCATATTAGCTGAAATCAAGGAAATAACTTTCTATACCTTATAACAGCAACTAAACAGATCTCAAACCAGGCCTGAGGCCATTAAATGGGAAGAAAACAGCCAAGTTCAATTTTAGATACATTACAAAAAATTCTAGGCCCACCAACTAACCTAGTGAACAACATAGTCCCTTATAAAAATAAGTGACAGTAGCTACTCACTGAAAGTTGTCACCACTGTGGAGATTGTTAGCACGTAATAAGCCATACAAAGTCACATGTGTGCTCTCTGATGAAATGCTCAGATCATGTTCCTTTCCTTCCCTGATCATTGTACGTTTAAGAAGACTAGAACATTTCAAAGCCAACTCCAAAGCATCCATCCAGCACCTTCCTAGAAGAACACAGATTCGTAAGCAGTGTAGTTCAAGAAACTATAAAAACCAGCAGCCATCTTAATTTAACACTGTTAACCTTTAAGCATACTATTATTTCTTTGAGAAACATAAACTGGCAAAGTTAATTTGAATATAAAATCTTGCAAGGATTTTAATGCAATTTTTCAGTTTAGCAAGTGCTTTTTACAGACAAAGCATCTAGAAACCACTGGTAAATGAATAGCATATGGGATGCATTAGAAAGTACACCTAATCTAAAATAAATGTACTTTATTTTTAAAATCTTAGAACAGTAACAGGTAGTATAATTTGCAAGTACCAAAGAAAGTACATAAAATACACTGAAGACATTATGTTTCTACTATAAACAAACTTATCAAAATGATGTTTTGTTGAAAAAAGGTCTATCCCCAGGTTTACCATCCATTCTACTTATACATATGAAAATTTCTGAGTCATGGAAATGCCTGTACAATATTGTAATGAACTGCCATATTAGCAGAAACACTAATATTTTAAATTAAAATTTAGAACTGTATTAGCAAAACAAAACGAAAAAACCCGTTAGTTGCTCTTAAAAATGTATGTGTGTGTATATATATATATGTTTCAATATCTGCTGGAAATATCAGTCAAGTAAAACACTTTCATAATGTAAGCTTGTGCCTATGGTATTTTAATTTTAAAAATAATCATCAAGTAAAAGTAAACTGAAAGGTTACAAGATTCGCTAGGCTAAGCTAAATTATAAAACATAAAAGTGAGGAAGAAATCCATTATCAATTATTAAGGTTTTAAAGTTAGCTTTGCTTTCACAAAAGTAAGTTTTGCTCTCTCCATATTGCTTCAAGAATTAAGTATTAAGTTACTAGGTATAGAACAAAGTTTGTACTTGAATCTCTTACATAAAAAAAACAAAACAGTGTATATGTTATGTGAATTAAAAAATACTTATTTATTTGACAGAGAGAGAGAGTACAAGTACAGGGAGCGGCAGGCAGAGGGAGAGGGAGAAGCAGGCTCCCCACTGAGCAGGGAGCCCAATGCGGGGCTCGATCCCAGGACCCTGAGATCATGACCTGAGCCGAAGGCAGATGCTCAACCAACTGAGCCACCCAGGTGCCCCTAAATGTTCTTTTTTTTAAAAAAAGATTTATTTATTTGAGAGAGAGCTCATGTACAAGAGCAGGAAGGAGGGGCAGAGGGGAAACAGACTGCCTGCTGAGTGGGGAGCCTGACATGGGGCTTGATTTCCCAGTCAAGCTGAAACCAACAGTTGGACGCTCAACCAACTGAGCCACCCAGGCACCCCATAAATATTAATTTTTATAATAAAATACAAATAGCATATTAAATGTACCTCTAAAATTATAAAACTTAATGAGTTACCACAAAGAACACTAACCAAATCAAAAGGGGTTAATATGTCAATGGAGGATGAAGAAGAAAACTTTAGGCTGCCAATTTGACTTCACAATGCTTTCTTCCTATCAGATTTCCCTGTTTGTCTACAAAGTTAATGATATTTTACTATCAAAAGCAATTTATGATTATAATACCTCTGCTGTAAATACCATACTAAAGAGATTTTCCCCAAAGGAAAATAAATACACAGTGGCATATAAAATAAATCCTTAAAAATGAGGACCAAAATCAAATCCATCAAAAATCTATATTTACCATCTGACTCTGAAGTAGCTCGGATGATCAGATAACTGCTAGGTAAGGGCTGAGTTATAGATCCAACTGCTTCACCTTTTGGACCCTTAAAATAAAATAAAATAAGTGGTGTACAGTAGGTATTATGAAATCTCAACTTCATATTATCCATTATTACCTGTAACAATCTAAGTTAGGCATGGGTTATAATCTAAAAGCAAACAACCTTTAACCTCATGCTTCTTAAGAAAGCAGATGGTAAGTATTAAGAAAAGTTTTCCTCTTCCAACAAATATACCTCCTTACCAGAAAACTGAACAACTTATAGCTATCATTAAATATCTCTGCTCATTGTTCCCATAGTAAAGAGAAACCTGCAATTTATTATACTAGACGAAATTTTAATTTAATAGAGAAATTTCCATCCCACAGATACTACTAAGATAAATAATATTAAATTTCTAGAGACCTAAAAAAAAAAGCTGGAAATATAATTTACAAGAAAAAAAGAAATGAATTTTGACTAGGTCTAGGGAAAAATCTCTATTTTACAACCATTGATACAACTGTTATAAAATACTTGTTATAAAATACCAATGAAAAAAGCTAATTTTATTCTTCCAGAAAGAAAGAGGAATTCTTCAGGTGAACCCAGTTCTTCCCTGGAAAGAAAATCTGAGGATAGAACAGTATAATTTTGATAGACAAAGCATAATTTTAAGTTGTAAGATCAAAGAATAAAATGAATTTGAGAAGCATAAACATAAAGAAGATATAGATTCAAAATAAAAAGGAAGAAAAAGTCAATTTTAACAAATCCTGTAGTATCACTTGGGTATTTTCAAATAGCTTATGGGCCAACTCCTAGAACCACCATCTAGTCAGACTGCTTGGGTTTCGAGCTTGGTTCCATGCTAGAAAAATTACTTAAGTAACCCCTTTAGGCCTCAATCTCTTTATCTGGGTAATAGGGAAAATTACAACCTCCTTAAAGGTATGAGAATTTTTAAAAGGGGTCCACATAAAGTGCTCAAGAGTCCCAGATACAAAGTAAGAACTGATAAATATTACTTTTACCTTATATAGATACTGACTTTAAAGCTGTTTAAACAATGTCCTAAGCATATTTTGCTTGTGGAGAATGTTCTGATGATCATCTAATTGGACAAATTTCCTTCCCTCCCAACAATATTGGGAATTCAATAAATTTGACATTAAAAATCTTTTTTAATAATTTAAAAATTCATTATAATTCTTTCAATTCCTAAGAGTAGTAGTAAAGAATAAATACTATACATAAAGGGTTTTGAAAGTTGTTTTTTCACTTGAGAATCACATGATATATAATTAACAGAGGTTCTCTGGGTTAAATTCTTTCCCTATAGGAAGTGCCTAATCCCAGAATGGAACTAACTCTCTAATCCTAAATTTAGTCCTGCTATGACTATAGGCTACTGAAATAAAGGTTAAAAGTCCAGGTGTTTTATAGGTGTATGTATACTGCCTAATTAAGCAATACCAAAAAATATTTAAAAGCTGAAGTTACTTTTGTTTAACCCTAAGTCTCAATTAGGTGGTTTCCCTTAAAGAAGAACCTCTAAACCCTTTATTCGTATATAATTGACCGTCTTAGAAACTAAAACAATGATTGCTTTGTAAAAATTTAAACTAAATCCATTTATTCCATTAGTGTGTAGTGCATGCTGAGCAAGGAGCCCGATGCGGGGCTCCATCCCAGGATCCTGGGATCATGACCTGAACCAAAGGCAGACGCTTAGCCAACTGAGCCACCCAGGTGCCCTGCATTCCTATTTTCCTGATTAAGTTTCTGCTTTTACACACAGAAGTGACCACAGTAATACTTTTTAGTTTTAAAACAGAGCTCCATCTTCAAAGACAGCTGAACCTCAAGAGTACATAGGACTGCTTCTAGTCACATATTTACATCACTACAGGAAAGACCACACAAATAAATGGCAGCTCTGTTCTAGGGGATCTTATAATTTTGATAGAAACAAAAACACTATGATACAATATTACAAAGCAAAGTTAGTAATTGCAATAAAAAAAACAGTACAAACTTAATCGCCACGGAGAACACATTATAAAGTATGATGAAAATTTGGGAAACATTTTCTGCAAAAATTTTTAAGATAGATCTTAAAGCTAAACAAAGCCTTTTGGTACACAGTTCAACGTGGGCAGAAACAAAAAGAGGAATAATGCATTTGAAAACAGAAGCAAATTTAGAAGTCCTGGCAGATGTCAGAAATCATTAGATTAATTGATTTATCTCCACTCTGAAACTCACAGATTGTCATCTTTATCTTTTACCTATGTAACAAGTGCTTACTTACCTTCACTGCCCAAATAGACTGCTCCAAAGGATGAAAAAGTTTGAAACAAAAGCCATCCTTTTTTGATGGACGTTCAATGATTTCACAGGCATTCAGAAGGACTGTTCCTACCCACTGACCATTTTTTTGGGTTTTATAAATCAGTAGCACCCCGGGTTTCAAAACACACCACAACTTGGTCCAGCTCTTTAGAGTACCACGAATCTACAGAAAGATAAGTTTATTTAGGAAATAAAGCTCTTTTTCTCTTTTTGCTCCACAATATAAAAACTCAGTAATGGCAAATAGGATGTTTTAATCTAAAATTTCCACAAAATATACACTTTAGATTCAGTAGATTTTTTTTTTTTAAGCTACTAGATGGTAAGCACTGCACGCAAAGCTAAAAATAGCATGGCTCCTGCCGCCAAGAAACTTAAAGTCTAGCCAGAGACGAGGTCAACAGTTTCAAAATAATGCGCCAAGTAGAATGGTTTTCCTAACCCTCCAGGCCAGCTCAGGAGCCATTAAAATATACTTTCCTAGTACCAAGATTCTCCTCTTCTTAGCAACTATCATAATTTTATTTGTGGGAGTATAAGAAAATTCCACCTTTTTAAAAGATTTTTATTTATTTGTCACAGAGAGAGAGAGAGTGAGAGAGAGAGCACAAGCAGGGGGAGCTGCAGGCAGAGGGGAGAAGCAGGCTCCCTGCTGAGCCCAAGGCAGCCACTTAACCAACTGAGCCACCCAGGCATCCCAAGATTATCCTACCGTTTAAGATTGTTTCCCTCCTACCACTGTATCAACAGTGCTGAAATCGCTGCTAGCACAACCACCAGGCATTCCCTAAATATTCACTGAGTGGAAGAAGAGGGAAGAACTCTCTTCCAACCCCTAAAATTACCTTCTCTAAATTACTTTGTTCTTGTAATTACATAAAGTGTGCCATTTAAGTTCTTGGGGGAATTTTAAAACACAGTTACCTGAATCTCTCTCTCTAATCTCAAAATGTTCCTCGTCCCAGGATTTAATGTTATGGCAATAACAAGTCTATAACTGTTTTTTCCTATCAATTTCTATTTCTGTCATCCATTAAAAATGTTTCTATGCAAGTCACTGAATTCACAATACTGAAAAGAATGCTAATATATTTAGAATAAAAACTAGGAATTATCCTCACTTCTATTTACTGTAAAATATCTGCTCTCTCAAAGCACTTTTATGAATTACGAAATAAATATAGGACTCCCTAACCCCTGAAATAGGCATACCACAGTAACTATAAATAAGAAAAAAATAGTAAGGGGGAGTTTGGAGCCAGGAATGAAGAGAAAATCTTTGAGAAAAGTATGTGTTTATGTAAAAGAAATGGAAAGACAAGAAAAGCAAAAGGAAGAGTTATCCTAAGATAACATTCTGGATCTGGGACATGTGATAATAGAACATGGATGGCAAATATCAGAATGAAGGTATGATTTAGAAAAGTCAGCCAGGGGATGTGTTGGGGACTTTTAGGGGGTTAGCTGCAGGAATCCAATGTCAGAAGACAAAAGGAAGAAGTTTAGCTCTGAAAAACCCAAATGAGACATGGAGCTTAAAGATAGTCAAAGTAAGTTGAATGTGTTTCCAGCACAACACTGAAGAAGACCCTAGTACTACCTGAACTAACAAGGAAACTATCATTAGGCTCCCATTTTAGTGAGAGAATTTCCACAAAAGATCTCCTAAGGATTTTACATTGGAGTTTGTACCAACTTTTTGGGAGTGGAAAACTTTCAGGGCTGGGGTGATTTTTAGATTAATGTCAGGTACTAAAATTTCCTGGGAGTCAGAGTCTCAACAAGATCATTCTTAAACTCAGCATTAGTCTGAAAGATTCCAACTAAATAACCTTCAGATAAGAATGAGAAAGAGGATAGTGGGGGATGATAAAAAAAGGAAATGAAAGATAGTGGAAATAACCAGAGGCCAAAATAAGGTATGGAAACAGCAATATGCATGTTTTTCTGAAAATTAATCCTTTCCAAATGATAACTTTTGTATTAACTTTGCTTAATATCTTCTCAATAATGCATACAAGTCTACAATAATAATGATAGTTTGAACAGCAAAATATTTCTTTAGACTATATAATGTCACACAAACCAAAAAGCCTTTTAAAAAGAACTGCTATCCATATTTGATGTTATTTCAAGACAGACAATGTTAAGTTTCCTTCTCCCCATTAAGACTGGAACATAGAACCTCTGGGATACAATTAATAGGTTGCCAATGAAAAACAATCATCCCAGGAGTTGTTTTTGTCTTGAAGGCTTTAGATGCACTCTGGGCTTTCCTATTCCAGTAGGTAAACATCCAGCAATATGAATTCAAGCTTCAATACAAACTGACCTTCAACCAATCAGCCATAACAATAACAGAAGGATCTGTGATTGTACTGAGTAACTCCTTTGTGGCTCTTTTCTTTTCTTCTCGGTAATTTTTCTTTTGCACCTATTTTACAAAAATAATAGAAAAATTAAAAATTCATTAGAAATGGGCAATTTCTTTCTAAAAATTTAGGTCTATAACATGTAGAGTATAAGATTCTAAACCTCTTTTAGAATTCTAGCATTTTAGGATAAAAGAACTTTTTTTTTTAAGAGCTGGTAGGAATTTTTAGAGGTTAGAATCTAGTTTTTCTGATCACTAGTTCTCTGTATCTTTTTGAAGAATTTTACTTTTTAATTACACAATACTACATGTATCCAATCTCATGGTAAGAATTTCAAACAACACAAATAAAGCTAAAAGCTTTATTAGACCCTATCCTATTCCCAATCCCGAGAACTGACCACTATTAACACTTTTGGAAAACACTATCCTTTCAGGCTTTTTCTACGTATACAACCTATAGAAATATATAGCTTTTGAGGTTTTGTTTTTTAAACATTTTTTTAAAAAAGGTTCTCCCATTCAATATTTTTGGGAGCATTTCCATGCCTACCTCATTCATCTAATTGCTACATAAGCTTCGTAGTATGAATAAAACATGGGGGTTAACTGGACACATTCTGCATACCAGTTACTGTTCTAAGCACTTTACAAGTACTATCTCATTATCTTCACAATAACCCCAGAAAGTAAGACAATTATTATCCTTATTTTACAGATGAGAAAACTGAAGGACAAAGAGTGACTTACCCAGGATCACACAGCTAGTAAGTCATGGAGGCACGATTCATCAAAGGCAGACTGGCTCTAAAAGACATGCTCTTAACCACCATGCTATTACTGCTCTATAATTTTTCTTAAGTTCTCTTACTGATAGAAATCCACTCTGTTATCAGTTTTTTCATATTGCAGACAATGCTGCATTTGTTTGCAACTGGCAATTTTGCTCTTTCCTGATACTAAGATATTATCATAAAATGATATTAATTCATTCAAAATATCAAAGTTTTACCTTCATAAGTTACCTCTGAGATAATCTGGGAAGGCTGCAGTGGATTAATACAGTCTTATTATTACTTTGTTATTAAATGGATGGAAAAGTGGTGATAAACTATCAGTGATACATTTCTTTTAGCTATAAAACCTTCCTGTTTTACACTTAATGACAAAAAGACTATATACACCTAACAAAATTTAAATAATTCTACAGCCAAAAAACTTCAGACTTTTGGTCTTTACTAATATGCATATCTGAAGAACAGTAGATTTAATATGGGATTGCAAATGCAAATGCATACAGGATCAGATATAAGAAAAAAAGGGGTAAAAATAGACCATGCAGGGATAAGAGTCAATTAGAAAGCATGTGTTTCTTAAGATCCAGGATCCGTGGCCATTCTGGAAGGCAAGCCCAAGTGCATATTTCTTAAAGAGAGGTTGGAAAGCTGAACTTGTATTTGTTACCTCAAATTTTTAAAACATTGTATACATCAAACAAATATATCTACCTGTGGGCCAAATTCAGCCCACGACCCTGCAAGTTCGTAAACTTGAATTTCAAAAAGCACCAGAGCTTCTCATAACACGTTCTACAACACAGTGACGTGCCCAACTCGGTCCAAGTGTGCAGAGCTGTCCAGTCCTCAGCCAGAGGCAGTGCTCGACAGTCATCAAGTAGCCTCTTCAGTTGACTCCAGTGTGCCATACAAATATTAACATTCTTTATGTGTGCCTGTCTGGATATTATTTTTCTTTCTTTAGGAGACACATATTTATCTTGTTAGCCTACTTTCAAAAGCACATGCAAAACACAATATTTATGAAATAACTGGAAACTAACCTTGAGAGATTCTTTCTTTGTGAGCTTGCTTGAAGCAGAACTATCCTTCTCCGAGCCATTATAAAGTTTAGATTCAGACTGAATCACACAGAAGTTAACAAAAGAGAAATCATAATTAAAACCTTCACTTATTCTACATATACAGCATATACAAATTAATGTTAAAGCTATGTTTGTGAATTCTTCCCATTTATTGCTGTGATTTAGGCAAAAATAAATTTTCAGGTGTCCATTTTCCCTATATAGATAGCTTTAGTTTAAAAGCTAATCCATGTTAAACCAACAAAAGCACAAAATAAACACTAATCAGGGGTGCCTGGCTGGCTCAGAAAAGGATGCAATTCTTGATCTTGGGGTCTCAGTTGGTTAAGCGACTGCCTTTGGCTCAGGTCATGATCCTGGAGTCCCGGGATCGAGTCCCGCATCGGGCTCCCTGCTCGGCAGAGAGTCTGCTTCTCCCTCTGACCCTCCCCCCTCTCATGTGCTCACTCTCTCTCTTTCTCTCTCTCAAATAAATAAATAAAATCTTTAAAAAATAAATAAATAAAGTACTTAGCATGACTCCTGGTGCCAAGAAAGTATATGGGGCTTGATCCAAATGGTGGCTTTCAAATGCTGAATGGCTAGACCTGCAAAGCACTAGGTGTGATTACAGATAACAAAACTTTGGGTATGAACCCCCTCACTCCATTTGAAGAACCATGAAGGCAGGGACCATACTTATTCACCAATGACACCCAGCTATCACCTGGGGTAAAGAAACGGCTCACTAAATACCTGATGAATTACTAAAATGAAAATTAAATTAGCATTTGCAACTCATTTCTTTTACCTTTCTGAAAAAACACCTCTGCTACTTGGTACGAAATATGGGTGATTATGGTGATGATGACAATAACTGGCTGCACTAGATAGAAGGGAACTACAAACTATGTACAATGCAGAAGGTGGGGATTAACCCAATTAAATTTTTGTTAAAGTCACTCCTTTGAGAACTGAACTTGAAACATCATACTACTTACTCTCATGGCAATGGCACACTGATTGTGATAACAAAACAATTTTACAAAGTTGCTCAAGCCAAACAGTCTCTGTCTTCTCCTTGCCCCCGAGAACCTAAAGATGGCACAGCTACTGTCAGAAAAATAGGATGATTTCTATTTCTCACAGCTTAATAGGAAAATGTGTATTATAATATACTTCTTAGACACTAGTAAATGAAGAATAAATGCTAACAGAAATGGCTGCTTATTCTTTACCAAGTACTTTCCTAAACACTTCACATGCACTACCTCATTTAATCCTCAAAGCAACCCTATGAGATAGTAATAATATCTCCCTTTTGCTAATAAGAAAACCAAGACTAACCAATTAAAAATAACTTCCCAAAGTCGCAGAGCCAATAAGGAGATGAGCTGGGATTTGTACCCCGGTCTACCTAATTCCCAGTCTCATGCTCTTAGCCATTTCACTGTAATGATTTCTCACCTTTTAAAACTATTTACACAGAATTTTAGCCAGACTCAAATTTAAGATTTATCTTCATGAACAACAGGAAATATGTTTCCCTGACATGACAAGATCTGGCTTGGTGATTCCTAAAAGATTCTAGAATATAAGGCACCTGCAGGCCAGAAGGGGGTCATCTGAGCTTGGTAAATTTTAGAGAACACATATTTCAAGGAATCCTTGCCATTCTGTGTAGCCAGTTCTGGGGGGAAAAAAAATCCACTGACCAAGTTCTACAAGCTTTTTAAATACACTATACCAAAGTTTTCTGTATCAACAGGTTTCCTTTTAAATACCAAAACTCAAACTATTTTTGTTGGAAATATTTTACTAAACTAACTTGGTCCTTCTTTTATAACCTTACTGAACACTATCTTAATGATCACCACAGGGTTTAATATATAGTACTGTTTGTTTCTTCATTAAATGGTCTTAGAATGCTCAGTAGGTTGTTTTCTTTTTTCTTCCTTCTTTTCATTTCCCCCCATAACTATTGTCCTCTTACGGGCTGTGTGATTCAGGAGGTTATTCAATCTCTTTCAGTCTTAGCTTCCTTGTTGTAAAATGAGGATACTCTTATTAACCTGTAGGGTTACTCTGAGGGTTAAATGAGGTAGTGTGCATGATGTGTTTAACATACTACTTGGTATATATTGTGTTTCAGGTTTGTGACTATCCTCTAGAGTGTAAGTGCTATAAAAAATCTGGCCTTTAAATAAATGGAACATTTATGTATGAGAATACTTTCCTCTTGCTTTGAAAACTACAAAATACTACAGATATAAGGGATAATGTTCATGTTAATATGACTAGATCAGATATCCTGATTTGGAAGGGATTTTTAAATGTCCAGGTAAATATATTTTTTACATCAAGTGATAGACATGTAGCATCCCTATAAATAAGCAGATGTATGTATGCCTGGAGAATCAAGTCAGTAAAGAAATCTGGGCTCAAAAACCACTACCCTTGTAGTAGGATTACTTTTATCCCACTAGACACAGTACCCATGCTGGAAATTCCTTTTGTTGAGATGGACTACTAAAAATTCATTTAAAAATGCTAACAGCAAGATGAGATGGGATTTGATTAACTGACTTTTCCAATCCACTCATTTATAGGATGCATGAGAAATAGAAACTGTATTTTTTTAAAAATGGGGGGGGTAAAAAAGTGTATTCCATTGTGCTTACTGGTCTTAATCATGTATTTTAAGAAATAATCCCAAATCCTATGACCAAAATGGCAGTATTAATACTTTTTGCATCAAATTCAGAAAAATATAAGGTTAAAATTATGATCGTCTCAGTTATGCACACTGATTACAGAAGGAATAACAAAACTGTGTTTCCTGAAGTTACTTAAGTAAGGTTAAAATGTTCAGAATTCCATGAGAATGTGGTTTAATGATAAATGTATAAATTTTAGGACTGTTGTGAAAAACAAGACTGGGTAATATGTTAGAATATTTAAGGACAAACTGGTGACTATGCATCTCTTCAGCTAACAGAATAAACAAGGATTAAATCTAAGTTAAGATAGAATCAATAGGTTTCAACTGTTGGAAAATATCAGGATTTAAGAACAATTTTACTTACACTAGTTACCATGTTAAGAATCCCATTCATTCACTGTAATTCCCCCTCCCTTTTTAAATAAGCTCTATGTTCAATGTGGGGCCTGAATTCACAACCCCAAGATCAAGAGTCGCATGCTCTACCAACTGAGCCAGCCAGGTGTCCCTCACTGTAATTCTTATTCAAAAAAAGAAGATGAATTCTCAAATACCTACTATTAACCAGGTACTCTGTCAGGCACTTGCAGTATCACAATCTGGGATGTGGATCTTTTCTCCTTTGTACAGATAAGAAAACTGAAGCCATTTTGAATCCCAGCTTTACCACTCTGACCCTTATTTAATTTCTCTAAGCTTCAGTTTGTTCACTTAGAACATGGGGCCAATAATACCTACCACCTTTTAGTATTGTTATGAGAGTTAAGGTGACACACAGTAAGCTCTTAATACAAAATAGCTATTAATATCACTGTAATTAGTATCTAAGAAGTCACAGGTAATATATATGAATCAAGATTCAAACTTGCTTTTTTGACTTTAAAACAGTGCTGTCCAGCAGAACTTTCTGAATGACAGAAATGCTACATATGGCTACTGAGCACTTGAGATATGGCTAGTGTAACTGAGGAACTTCTCATTTCACTTGATTTTAGTTAATTTAAATTTAAAGAGTCCAATATGATTGGTGCTATTAAAAGTACAGTTCTGTTTTTATTTTTTTTAATTTATTTTTGTGTATGTGTTTTTTTTTTTTTTTTTTAAGATTGTATTTATTTATTTGACAGAGAGAGAGACAGCGAGAGAGGGAACACAAACGGGGAGTGGGAGAGGGAGAAGCAGGCTTCCCGCAGAGCAGGGAGCCTGATGCGGGGCTCCATCCCAGGACCTCGGGATCATGACCTGAGCTGAAGGCAGTCGCTTAACGACTGAGCCACCCAGGCGCCCCTAAAAGTACAGTTCTAAGCCTATTTTTTTTTTCATTAATCCATCCTGCTTCATTAAGGTATGTAAATTTTCTTTTCAGGCTCCCTGCCCTCCCTCTTCCCCTCCTCCCAATTTAGAGACTACATATAGGTGGCTGTGATATGTAAGTGTGGGGTTTAAGTATTTAGACTTCTGAGAAGGAATACTGTTCTACCACATATTCAACAATTCTGGTATTAACTGCTTGAAAATAGGTTTAAAAAAGTTCTATAAATTTCATTATATTTCTAGCTATTGAAGACTCAAAATAAATTATTTTTTCTTTACACATCTCATAAAATGATCAAGGAATTTCTTACTTGTATGTTATATAATATATATATATATATATATATATATATATATATACACGGTACTATTAAACTTCTATCCTAAGTACTTTTACACATATGATATTTAAGTAATGAATACTTGAAAAGTGTGGATAAAATGTGTATAAAATTATACGTTAAAAAAAATCATGCACTCTTCTCAACCATTGTCATGAATGGAAACAAAAATGTAGGTTTTTTTCATGTTCTGTTCGTCATACATATGCCCACTTCTATTTTGTTAAGAAAGAGGTGTTTAATCACGTAAACAGTTTCTTTCCCACAGTAGAATGCCACAACTGCTCCCATGAGGACAGCTAGAAACTAGGAGCTGTGGCGGAAAAATAATGGGTAGCAGCTCTCAGTAGCTGAGAACAGCAGAGAATACACTAGCTTAAGAAATAGATTTTCTGACAGTCACTGAAGTTTGATTCCACAAACAAAAGCTTTTTCTATTGAACCTGACCTGAAATAACAGTCAGAAGTCAAATTCTTTAACAAATTATAGCAAATATATTATATATAGAATATATATATATATTCTATATATAATATTAGAGAAATTACAAACCCATAGGAAAAGCAATGTATTATATAGTGTTTCTCAAATTTGAACATATACTCTTAAAGAAAAAGTTCTCAACAGTAAAAATATGTACAAGTATCCCAGTTTGAGAATTACTAATTTAGGAAACTGTATCTCATTCTAAGAAAATGTCTTTCAATTGCAGGCCATTACTGCAAGAGACTTTGGCCTTTAACTGGTAAAATGTATGTATTTTTTTTTTAAGATTTTATTTATTTATTTGACAGAGAGACACAGCGAGAGGGAACACAAGCAGGGGGAATGGAGGAGGGAGAAGCAGGCTTCCCGCCGAGCAGGGAGCCCGATGTGGGCCTCGATCCCAGGACCCTGGGATCATGACCTGAGCTGAAGGCAGATACTTAACGACTGAGTCACCCAGGTGCCCCAAAATGTATGTATTTTGACTGTCATTCAAATAAACTCAAAACACTTAAGAGTTAAAAAACAAAACAAAACAAAACACAAGGAATCCTGAGAACTTCTCCGAATGGAATTCTCAGTCTGAGAAGTACTACAATAACAGACATATCAGAAGCAATATAACTCTGGAGAGAACACACTGGTTACCAATAGGCTGTATTTCTAAGTAACCAACAGGACCGACATCAACCCCAGTGGAACTTTCCTTTTTTCATATATACTGCATGATTTAGATATACCAACATAAAAACATCCCATAAAAATCTGATAGAATTTTATTGTTCTTCTTCTTAAATATTAGAAAAATGCCATAGTCATGTATTTGGGGACAACACATGCTTACCTTGCTCTTTGACATAGAAAGTGAAGATTCATCTTTATTTTGAGAAATGTCTTCCTTTCCTCTTTCAAAACCTTTAAAAAACATTGTTATTATTTTAGTATTACTATATAGCATACAGGCATTAAGAAGCAAATGCATATAAGTCATCCAATTTCAAATATACATTATATTTGGTATATATTGGTACAAAAGCTTAGACTAAACAGTGTTAAACTATTATAGTTTAAAACCCTTCTAAGGGATCATATGTAGTATAATAACTCTTTAGAATAAATTAAGGCTTACAAAGGCAATGAAGTCTTTTCCTGAACCCACCAACATCAAGTTAAATACCTCTTTTCTGTGCTCCTAGAGCACTTTTCATGAACTCAGGCCTCATGGAGCTTTTATTCTAGTGACTCTTTTTCTTTTTCCTTTTTTTTTTTTTTAAGATTTATTTATTTATGGGATGCCTGGGTGGCTCAGTCAGTTAAGCGTCTGCCTTCAGCTCAGGTCATGACCCCAGGGTCCTGGGATTGAGCCCCATGTCGGGCTCCTGGCTCAGCAGGGAGCCTGCTTCTCCCTCTCCCTCTGCCTCTCCCCCTGCTCATGCTCTCTGCTCTATCTCTGTGCCTCAAATGAATAAAAATTTTTTTAAAATCTTAAAAAAAAAGATTTATTTATTTATTTTGAGAGAGAGACAGAGAGAAAGAGAAGCAGACTGCCCCATGAGTGCAGAGCCCGACATGGGCGGGGCTTGATCTCAGGACCCTGAGATCAAGACCTGAGCTGAAACCAAGAGTCGGTTGCTCCACTGACTGAGCCACCCAAGCGCCCCTCTAGTGAACTCTTTTCTAATGAAGAATCCTAACTGAAAGAACCAACCCAGCATATTTTTAACACCTCTTGCCAAATCAGAAACAATTCTAGAATTGGTGATAAAGGACTAGAGAAAATAAATCTAGACTGAGGGACAGATTTAAAAACCTAACAATGTGCTTATTGTGAGAATTAAATGAGGATCCATTAGAAAGCATTTAGCATAGTATTTTCCACATAGTATACATTCAATCCATGTTGACTCTTAAGATGATCATCGGCAGTGACTACTGTATACAAATTCTAAAAGAATGAATCTAAAATACATGAATGTACTGGGATGAACATGCACAGATCCCTGTAATCAGGTAACACATTAACATAACACTATGCCAAAAGCAATTAACAGATTAATGTTATTAAGAGTACAATTAGAGAGGGGTGCCTGGGTGGCTCAGTCGGTTGAGCATCTGCCTTCGGCTTGGGTCATGATCCCAGGGTCCTGGGATCAAGCCCCGCATTGGGCTCCCTGCTCAGTGGGAAGCCTGCTTCTCCCACTCCCACTCCCCCTGCTTGTGTTCCTGCTCTCGCTCTATGTGTGTCAAATAAATAAATAAAATCTAAAAAAAAAAAAAAAAAAAAAGTACAATTAGAGAAATGTTAATACTGAAATTTGCGTGGCAGGTATAAAAGGAGCAGTACTCAATTTAAAGATGTTCCTTCTACTTTTGAGGGCAAGTATTATTAACTCTTCCCTATAATAATTTGTTCTAAGTCCAATAAGAGCCTATATTAAAAATACATAATTATTCATAAAGCAGCACTTAAAAAATCATCAGTAGCACCAGTGCCTGAAGCATTTAAAAATTATTTCTAACATATTAATAATACCATTTTTCTCTATTTGGCTTTTATTAGCTAAAAACAAATCCATTCCAATTTCCTAATCCAGAGATTTTACTGCATTGTTTTCTGTAATATGAAGAAGGTATCTTCCCCCACCCCCTAACTCTGTTAAGGAGGATCACTCAATCCCAATACTAGGGGGAAACAAAACTATTTCATAAACGCAACATGAAATTTTAAATAACTTACCAAAATTTTAGACTTTAGTATAAAGCAAACCAAAGTTACTTAATTCAGTTTAAAAATTCTAAAATATTTATTCAGAGTAGTAACATTTTATAATAAGTAATTCTTTTTTAAGATTTATTTATTTTAGAGAGTACGTGAGCATGGGGGGAGGGACAGAGGGTGAGGGAGAATTTTTTTTTTTTTTTAAGATTTTATTTATTTATTTGACAGAGAGAGAGAGCAAGCACAAGCAGGGGGAGTGGCAGAGGGAGGAGGAGCAGGCTCCCCACCAAGCAGGGAGACTGATGTGGGGCTCAATCCAGGACCCTGGGATCATGATCTGAGCCGAAGGCAGACACTTAACCAACTGAGCAACCCAGGCACCCCTGTAATAAATAATTCTTAATATTAATGAATTATTATTTTCTCCCATGTGTGGAGATTCAAAATTACTTTAAAATTACTCCTCTATTTTTTTAAAAAAGTGGTATTTATAGACAAAATTCTGAAGCCTATAACACATTACTGACCATTATTAATAATGCAGAGCAATTTCAGATCATGACTTTTTACCAAGTTTGCTTGTTAGTGATTTTAGGTAGTAAATTCTCTTCCTACTATCCTCCCAACTGCCTCAATGATACAGAAATCTATATCCCCATCAAAATGGCTAAAATTAAAGGGATACTACCTTCCAAGTACAGATTAGAATGTGGAGCAACTGAAACTCTATTCACTACTGGTGAGAGTATAATGGGACATAACCACTTTGGAAAACTATTTGAAACTACGTACTAAAGCGGAATTTATGGATATTCTAACACAAAGCAATTCTAATCCTAGATATACCCAACAGAAATGGTTGTGTATATTCATCAAAGTAAGATACAAAAATGTTCACAGCAGCTTTATTCATAATAGCCAAAGTCTGAAGCCAACTCAAATGGTTATTAAGGTTGAATAAATGAATATATTTGCACAATGGAATGTTACACAGCAATGTAGTAGTAATTAAAAGAACCAATTACTACTACAGACACAATATTGAGCAAAAAAAAAGCCATGTCTTTCCATTAAAAAAAAAAAAGCACATACTGTATGACTCCATTTATATACAGTTCAGGAACTGGCAAACCTGATCTATAGGGATAGAGGTTGTTACGGTGGTTTACCTTTGTTAGTAGAAGGAATTGACTGGGAGGGGCAAGAGGCACTCTTCTGTGGATCTGGGAAGTGGTTACATGGGTCTATATGTAACTTAAAATTCAAAAGGTTGTGCCTTTAACTATGTGTAAGTTATGCCTCAATAAAAAAATAAATAAAAACTCAGCCTTCTCTATTCTTCCAGTTTATTAGACCTCTCCTGCTTTGGTATCCTTCCTCACTTAGTCTATATGCCTTTAACTTATTTTGCACCTGACTAATTCTTATTAATTCATCAATAGTAATAATTAACATATTAATGAAAACAATAAAGGAACCAACATCCACTTGTAAGAACACGTGTGATTATGACACTATGCTAGATGTTTTACCTAATTTTTAAAACAACACCACAAAAAAACCCCACATATTAACTATATTTTATATAATTGAAAAAGCCAAGGTTCACAGAAATTAAGTAACTTGACTAATGTCAGTAAGTATCAGAGCTAATTCAAACTTAGGTCTAACTTTAAAATTCATGCTATTTTTAGAATGCTAGGTGCCTCTCAAGACCAAGGCCACCTCTTCTCGGTGGTCTTGCTCTGACTGTGTAGGAATAGTTAGCTCTCCCTTCTCCGAGATATATAGCATTTCATACATATTTGTACTACCCTATTTATCACAATATACTTCAATTATTTGTTTTCATGTTCATATTCCATACTTCACTATGAATTCCTGAAAAGAAAGGTCTAATCCTTATTCACCCTTTCAAACATAAAAATTTGATATTGTTGCAAAAATTAACAAAACTGGACTCCACTGTTATTTGTAATTATTTTATTAAATACATAAAATATAGAACAGCTTCAGAAAATGCATAAAATATGTATAATTTAATGTATACAGTGAATATTGGCATAACCACCACCAAACAAAAAAAACAAAGAAATGTCAAAATCCCATAAGATCCTCCCCACTTCCCAGCACCATTCTTGATCACAATCTAATCTTCTCAAAGGCAACTTATCTTGATTTTTGCAAACATTCTTTACCAGCATGTCAAGCAGGTATTTCATTCATTTTTATTGCAGATTAGAATCCCATTGCATAACTATACCACTATTTATCCATCTATTGTAGATAAACATTTGGGTTGTTCCTAATTTGTTCCTCTTATGAACAATGGTGCCAAAAATATTCTTGGAAGTATATCCTGGTATATATATATATATATACACATATACATATATATATATACACACACACATATACATATATATATATACATATACATATATATATATATATATATATACACACCTACCTGTGAGTTTCTTTAAATTCTAGAATTCCTGGGTTATAGTATATGTGTTCTTCAACTTTAAGGATACCAAATTGTTTATTTTTCTCCTTTCTCCTGGAGAAAGGAGTAAGAGTTCTCCTTTCTCCATATCCATGGTAACATCAATATTGACAAATTTTTAATATTTTTGCTAATCTCTGGGGTGTGTATATCAATGGTATAATGGGCTTCTAGTTTGCATGTCCTTGACTATTAATGATGTTGAGCACTTTTAATTAGCCATTTTAACTTTCTCTTTGTGAAGGACCTCCTCAGATCCTTTGTGCATTTATTTTTTTTTAAAGATTTATTTATTTGAGAGAGTGCACACATGCACGCACTCACACACCCAGGGGGAGGAGCAGAGGGAGAGAATCTTTAAGCAGACTCCCCATGGAGCATGAAGCCTGACAAGGGGCTCAATCCCACAATCCATGAGATCATGACCTGAGCCAAAACCAGGAGTCAGATGCTTAACTGACTGAGCCACCCAGGAGCCCTAATCTTTTGTGCATTAAAAAAAAAAAAAAAAAAAAAAAAAAAAAAATATATATATATATATATATATATATATATATATATATACACGCACACACACACACACAGTCTATCTTTTTCTTATTGATTTATATAGGAATTCTTGATGTATTCCAGATACTGGTCCTTTGCCAGCTATATGTTACAAATAACTCCCTATTCTTGTCTTATTACCTACATTTTTTTTTTTTTTATAAACCACTCGATTTTAAGGTAGTCAAATTTAGCCATCTCATTCTTTAATGGTTAGTGCTTTTTGGTCTTAAGAAAGTCTTCCCTAAATCTGGGGTCACAAAAATATTTTTAAGTAGTGTAGTAATACACAGAGTTTACTTCCTCCTACTAACCCAATGGAATATTATCCCTAAATAAATTAACACCATGTCCCTAACTCCTAATTTGTTAACAGAATACAAGTGCTATCATCATTGACAAGGTATAACCTTTTCATATACTTCCGTAATAATTTGGTTCAATAATGTTTAGATATAATAAAGCAAGCTTTATGCTGCTTCAGTCTTGCTAAAATGTATTTACAAATATAGCTACATTAATATTAACTGTAATGAACATAGCCAAGAATCAAGAAATTGTACTAAAAAAAAAAACTCTGAGAGTCAAAATTAGTAAAAAGAAACCTATCTGTGCACTAAAGCTCACACAGTTTGCCCATAAGTGATTTATTTGCTCAAAGTTTATTTACTCCAATTTTCTGGTACTATTCTAGAGATTGGTCCAATAGCATATCTAGAAGTTATACCTGAGATTGCGGAAAGAAACAGATAAGCAGACATGAACTTAAAAAAAAAAAAAAAAAAAGCACTATGGTGTTATTGGAAATACATGGGCAGGTGGTACCATTTCTATATTATAGCTCATCATAAAGAAAAAAGCCAAACCAATATATTTCTTAAGGTAGAAAGACAAAAAAGTAATTTTTTCCTAAGGAAACTAAAATGAAAAGAAGGTTATGTTCAAAGTAGTAAGGCAAAATGATCTTTCAATATCACTAACGCAGAACCTCTCCTCTAATAATGTCAGGTAAAAACAAATGCATCTAAAATTTTTTTCAGTAAAGTGAAAGGTCCCAGAAGAAATATGTTTTATTTTTTAACTGGAAAAACAACAACATAAAAGCCACTTTTCTGAAGTACCTAATTCCATTCTATTTCCTAGCTGATAAAATGCAACATAAAGAGCTTCCGATTGTGGCTGGTTGCAGTACAACTGTTGGTTGTAAAAAGGGGGATATGGAAGCATCCCTATGAATATGATTTTCTTTATTTCAAGAATTAGAAAACAAAGCCAACCATTTACTTTTCCATTCAAATAAATCAATCCAGGGTGACCTTCAATATATTCTTTGACAAGAGAAATTGACAATTCTGCCTTTAGTTACCTAATTAAGTAAATAGCAAACTTTTAATAAAAGTGAAGTTTTCTGTTGTTTAGTAGTCACGATTATTCTTTAATATTAAGTAGAATCATTGCATGAAAGTCAGCAAACATTTGCTACAAGCTTGCTAGCTTAAAAAATAAAATACAGAAACACACACAGAAATAGAACTAAGTCACACTGTAAAAGCAAATAGAGTATTTAACAACTTTCAAATTTTTCAGCATGTTGTATTTTCAAAGACACTTCTGAACAAAGACAAATACTAAAATGTACACCATTTTGAGAACATAAGAAGCATAGATAGTAACCATGCTATACTGAGAAGATGAAATACAGATTATGAATGCTGTTTATAGCTTATGCTACTTAGGCAACAGTTCAGGACTATGGTTCCCAATTCTTTTGTGAAAACACTGTCAGAAAAGAAATCAGTAAATTTATAATGATTTATTTAACTGTCCAGGTAGCACCATCTATACGGTGTTTCACTATCTCAAAATAATGCATATACCACCTATCAGCATGAATATTCATAAAAAGCCAAGAATAAATGTTAGTGTGAAACCAGAAAACATAATTCAAATTTAACAAAACGTGTCAGAAAAATCTAGAGATGGTTAAAGCAAGCACCAGTTTCAGTGATTTCTTTGCCATGAGTATCGAAAGAATATTTTCATTTTAAAAGAAAAATATAACCTCAAAAGACTAGACAAAATTATGTTGCAATTTAAATTTTGAAAGGAAAATAGAGATTTTAAAATATTTTAAAATATATATCCAAATATTTGCTATAATAAATCTTTTTCATACAATTAAAGACCTATTTCATTAACCAATTATTTAATGTCTGAATCATAACTGTCAAATGCCTAATTTCATTTTAAAATTGTTACCTTAAAAATAACAATTTCTTAGCACACACTAATTATACAAAGACACATCTAACAACAAGACGGCTATTTCAAAAATTATACTTGGACAGAAAACTTCACTTTAGTCAGGACCTGAACCATTAAAGCTTATAAACAGCAATTTTAACACAGTTACTATCAATATTAAATATCTGGGTTTCATTTGCAAAAACCTCAGATTAATTTGCTTATTTATAGAATTTTACATTTATCTCAAGTCCAGAAAAGGTTTTATCAAAGGATTATAATATTTATTTCTATAATTAAAGCAAAAATTCATGCTATCAGCAATGCAAGATTTGTAATTCACTGAATCACTAGTTCTCAAGTTTGGGCTTAAGAGATTTTAAGAGAAAACATGGAAAAGCCAAGCCATATAGCAGCAGTCACTAAAACTGAACCTTTCACTACAGAATCTGTTTCATTTAAATGAAAGCAGTTTTAAGATGTTGGAATATCTAGTTTAATGAAAAGCCTGCAAGAAATTAAGAAAAGAATGCAAGATTAAACAAACAAACCTGGCAACGAAGGAGAAAGTTCATTGTATCCTCCAAATGAAGCATTCCGGACAAGCTTTCGGCCATCAATTCGTGGAGGAAATAAAACAGGCGAAACCACAGTACAGGAAGAAAATCTACGTTGTTGTGAGCTCTCTTCTTTCATGGCTTAGAAGGTCTATTTAACGTATATGTTCACCCAGAAGGCTAATTAGATCAGTATGGCAATGAGAGGCTTTTCTCTCACATCCAAATGTAGCGAAACCCACCAGCACAAACAAAGGACACACACATTTAACAGCAAAGGAGAAGGACCAGAGACTGTCAAATCAGCAATAAACAGAAAAGGCATTAAGCCTTGCTAGTGGGTTGTTGGGTTTTTTTTTTTTAATGAACTGATAAACAAGAAAGGCAATTCCACTAATGTTTTACCTTTTTATCAAACCAGCAATGCCCTGAACTGAGTTGCTGCTTTAGTAAAAACAAAGCAAGATCAATACTTAGAGATTCAGGATGAAGTAAAATGCAACCCTTTTCTCATATCCGTTATGTTTTTGTAGTATCTGCCACACTTCCACCTCTTCCGATTCTTTCCAGTTTTTGCTTACCTCATAAATGGATATAAATATAACACTGTTTATCTTTCCTGAAGCCTCTAGATCTATATCTAATCCACTGCGTGCCTCAGCCATGTTTAAGAATTCATAAGGAAAGATATTCTTTCAAGTACAATTTTTATGGATTCTAACAGCTAAAGTGGAAAATAAATATTAAGTTTTACCTCTAGCAAGGACATATGAGTCATTAAGACAATGTTAATGCAAACCAATCCAGAAGGAAGACTGAAAAGACACCACAATAACGCTGAGTGCTCTAACACATGTTCTCTTGAAACAAATAGGAGCTGCTGTAGTTCCTGTTCAACGCATTTAAACTTTTCAAAATATATCATCTACCAATAAGGATTTTCCACTTAAAACTCTCCTATTTAAAGAAAAATGCAGCTTTATTATCACAATAACAAATGGAATACCTTTCTTTACTAGGTTAAAACTAAGTTACTGGTATGATCTCACATTATTAAATCTAACAGTAAAGTGCCAATAGCCAAATTTATAGTCTATGCTATCTCTTTATAACTACCATTAAAATTGCAACTGACAGTGGTTCATTTTTATAGGTACTTTACTATACGATCTCAGTTTCCTTCCTCCTATTGTGCATACATTTCAAGGCTATTTCTCCACTCCTATACAATAACATCCTATATAATCTAAGTCTGTTTCTCTTTACTAGAAAGTACACTTAACAAATAAATTTAATTTCCTTTATGTAACATGTTCTTTATTGGGCAAAAGCATTTCAAAAATCAAATAATGGTAAAAATAAGTTTACAGTTGATAATTACAACTACAACAGGGATTTGGGTTGTTCTGTTTCTTTTGCTTTTCTCCATGTCATGAAATATAAATGACCATTAATTATAGACAAGAGAGAAATAATTATAATTCATACAGTGGTGCTTGACTCTCAAGGCATTGTTGTGTTAATGGTTAAGCAGGATTTGAAATTAAACTGCCTGGGTTCAAATCCCAGCTGGATGCATTTTAGCAATTATGTTAATTTCCGTGGGTCTCTGTTTCCTCATCTATAAAATGCTAATAATATTACCTATATTACCACATTGTTATTAGGATGAAATTGGATAATATATGTAAAATTTAGAAAGGTTTCAGGTTAAAATGGCAGAAGGAAGACACTAACCTAATGTGTTCTCTCCTAAAACTAAAATTGTAAGAAAGGGGTAATTTCTTAAAAATAGAAAGTATGGGTACGTATTCCACAAGTATGGATCCAGGATAGGATACAATAACAACATATATTTGACATTGGAAAGCATGAGATTAACAAGTAGTCACTGTCTTGCATATCCCAGAAAGCTGAATCACAAACCAGCAATGGCAAAAACTGAGAACCAGCCCCATTTATACCAAAGAATCCTTTTGCAGATAATTCATAACACCAACTTCCTCTAGATCAGGAATCAGATAAGCTATTGACATCACCAGTAATTCCAGAATCAGGACCAAAATATAAGCAGTGCTTTCAAAATTAGAAGGAAAATGACTTCCAACTTAAAATTCCATACCCAGCCAAACTATCAACTACATATTAGGGTAAAATAAAGGTATTTTTAAACATGTAAGGTCTAAAATTTACTTTCCATGAGTATTTTCAAATAATTTACTAGAGCAGTCCTTCTCACCTGGGATTCATTAGGCCTACTGCATTGAAATATCCACTTTCCAAAATGAATTAACCTTTTCTCCCATACATCTGTAATGGCTCTACCCATGCACCATAATCCTTGGGAGAACTGAGAAAATATTCACTTAAATTATTTTCTATAGGCCTTACTTCCCTCATACAACCCTGCTTGAGAATGGCTGTACTAGAATTGTATTTTACCAAAAAGTGATAGCAAAAGTAAGAATGCATGGGATACAGGAAACAGGATACTCAATATAAAAGAGCTGTCATCACCCAAAATGTCCCCTACCACTGTACCATTTCTTTGTAAACCAAGGACAAACTGTTTGGGTGAACTCTGCCCAATTTTTTCTGACTTTGGCTTGTCTTGATAGTATGCTGATGAAGTTTCTTCTCTGTTCCCCCATGCTATGATGTTTGGATAAGGTGAGTACACTTCCAGTACACTGAAATGTTCTACTGCCGGAGTCCAGCTCCAGCCGGGGTGGGTCTCCCGTAGGAAAGGACGGCGTCGGCGAATGAGGAGACACAGGTACAGGATCAGGTTGCAAGCATCTCCTCCTGACAGCCTCGGAGGAACTTTATTTATATGTTAGGATATTTTTGTTTTTCCAAATCTTAGATCATTTTCTGGATTACAGCCATAGCCTTCTTTCATTTTTCCTTTGTAATGATTAACATGACCTTTATTGATTTCTGCTTATTGGCTTTTGCTAAAACTAAAAAACAGTACGCAAAGAGAAAGGTGCTAGACAGAGCGTGACCGTCTTGTTATTTTGTTCTATAGAAACTAATTCTTCGTGGAATTAGTTTCATTATGATTGCTTAGATAGGCGTAACTAAAATGAGTAGTCACTTTATCATGAAACCCCAGAAATATTCCCACAATTATAAAGACTGCCATAAACAAAATGAAAGAGAATAGCAGGAGCCAGCTGTGGAGTCTCCTGTTTTCAGGATCGTCCCCCATACTTAGACTTTGTCAAACAGCATGAGTAGCTTGGCTCGTGCCATTCTACCTTTTTTTTTTTTTTTTAAGATTTTATTTTTGGGGCGCCTGGGTGGCTCAGTCGTTAAGTGTCTGCCTTTGGCTCAGGTCATTATCCCAGGGTCCTAGTATCGAGCCCCGCAGCGGGCTTCCTGCCCCGCAGAAAGCCCGCTTCTCCCTCTCCCACTCCCCCTGCTTGTGTTCCCTCTCATGCTGTCTCTCTGTCAAATTATAAATAAAATCTTTAAAAAAAAAAAAAATTTTATTTTTTAGAGCAGCTTTAGGTTCACAGCAAAATTGAGAGAAAGGTACAGAGATGTCCCATATACCCCGCTGCCTCCATATATGCATGGCCTCCCCTATTATCAATTCTCCTCACCAGAGCAGTACATTTCTTCTAATTGATGAACCTATGTTGACATATCATAATCACTCAAATTCCATAGTTTATCTTAGGGTTCACTTTTTAATGTTGTACATGCCATGGGTTTGGACAATAGCATAATGACATGTAGCTATCATCACAGTATCATACAGAGCATCTTCACTGCCATAAAAACCTGTGTTCTGCTTAGTCACTGCTGCCTCCCTGCTAACTCCTGGAAAGAATTGACCTTTTTACTGTTTTTCCGTAGTTTTGCTTTTGCCACAGTGTAATGTAGAACTCTAATGAGTAACATTATTTCTAAGTCTCTGTTGTTGGGTGTTTCATTTGTCTCTATTTCAGCACCAACACCTCCTGTCTTACTTACTGGAGCATTATGGTAAGTATTAAATAGCCCCTGACCCTTGCCTGGCTCTGCTTCTTCAGGAGGGTCTTGACTCTTCTTTGCCCTTTGTTCTCCCTAGACTAAGGATAATCTTATCAAGTACCATGAAAAAACCCTGTTGAGATATGGATTCAAAATACCTTGAACAGATAAAATCAATTTGAGAACTGACACACTGATAATATTGATTTTTCCTACTGGAAACATGGTATGTCTCTTCATTTATTGAGAATACACCATCTTAGTGTTATACTTTTCTACATAAAGATACTATGTTAGATTTATTAGACTTACTGCTATGTACCTTATTTTCTGTTACTTTAAGTGGTATTTTTTGAACTGCATTTTTCTAACCACTTGTTACTGGTACATACAACCACAGTTAATATGTATCCAGTAATTTCTTAATAACTTTAATAATTTATCTGTGAATTTGGGAGAGCTTCTGTATAAACAACTATACTAACTACAAATAAAATTTGCTCCTTTTTAATTTCTTTTTACCTTATTCACTAGCTAAATTCCAAGTACAATGCTGAAATGAAGTGTAGATGGTATACACCTTTGTTCCTAATTCTAACTTTACAAGGTTAAGAAAGAGTTCCTTTCTATTTCTAATTTGCTAAAAAATTTTGTATCATGAATGGATGCTAACATTTTCAAATACATTTTATTTTATTTTTTTAAGATTTTATTTATTTATTTGACAGAGAGAGAGACTGTGAGAGCAGGAACACAAGCAGAGGGAGTGGGAGAGGGAGAAGCAGGCTTCCCGCCAAGCAGGGAGCCTGATGTGGGCCTCGATCCCAGGACCCTGGGATCATGACCTGAGCCGAAGGCAGACGCTTAACGACTGAGCCACCCAGGCACCCTCAAATACATTTTATTGATGGGATGATGACATAGTTTTTCTTCTTTAATCTGTGTGTTAAATGACATCATAGTTTTTTTTAAAGATTTTATTTATTTGAGAGAAAGAGAGTGTGTGTGTGTGTGTGGGTGGGTGGGTGGGAGAGGGAGAGAGAATCTAAAGCTGACTCTCAGCTGGGCACAGAGCCCAACTCAGGACTCAATCCCACAACCACAAGATCATGACCTGAGCCAAAATCAAGAAACTGAGCCCCCCCGCCCCAGCATGGAGTCTGTTTAAGAGTCTCTCTCTCCCTCTGCCTCTGCTCCTGCCCCCCAACCTTCCCCTCCGCCCCCAGAAAACAAAAAAAAAGATCTAACCCAATTTCAGAGATGTTAAAGTAGGAGAAGGGGTACTTTTTTAGACTTAATGAAATACAGTTCTAAGGTGAGATTGGAGTTATATTTTTCTCTAAATGTTCAGTAGAACTTGTTTGTAAATCTATCTTGGCCTATGATGTCTTTGTAAAGATAATCTATATTACTAATTAGAGTACAAAAATCACTAGAATTTCCTATTACTGACTAAATTTTGGGAAGTACAATCATTCTAAAAATTTGTTCATCTAATTTTTCAAATTTATTGGCTACAGTTTATATTATCTTTTAAACATCTGCCTATATTTTTAGTTGTCTTTTTATTCCTAATGTTTATTTCCCTTAGTCTTGCTCAAGTTTTGATAATTTTTATTGGCCTTTTCAAACAACCAACTTCGTCTTTCTTGCTCTCACCTATATCTTTTCTCTTATCTTTATTATTTCCTTCCTTCTATCTACTTTCGGTTTATCCTATTACTTTTCTAACACTAAGTTAAATGCTTACTTAAGGGCGCCTGGGTGGCTGGGCTGGTTGAGCGACTGCCTTCAGCACAGGTCATGATCCTGGAGTCCCTGGATCGAGTCCCGCATCGGGCTCCCTGCTCGGTGGGGGGTCTGCTTCTCCCTCTGACCCTAACCCTTCTCATGTGCTCTCTCTCTCAAATGAATAAATAAAATCTTTTCAAAAAATAAATAAATAAATAAATGCTTACTTAATTCATTACTTTTCAGCCCTCCTTCTTGTCAAGTATCAGCATTAAAACTATTACTGTTTAGGGCTCCTGGGTGGCTCAGTTGGTTAAGCGTCTGCTTTCGGCTCAGGTCATGATCTCAGGGTCCTGGGATCGAGTCCTGCATCAGGCTCTCTGCTCAGTGGGGTTTGCTTCTCCCTCTCACTCTCCCTCTGCGCTCTCCCTCTCTCTCAAATAAATAAATAAAATCTTGAAAAAAAAATAAAACTATTACTGTTTAGAATTCCTGCTTGGGAATTGTGAGGCCTCCTTAATCAGAGAGTTGTTGTCTTTCGTCCTTTTTTTTTTTTTAAGATTTTATTTATTTATTAAGAGAGAGAGAGCATGCATACACAATGGGAGGGGCAGAGGAAGAGGAAGCGAGAGACTCCCAAGCAGACTCTGTGCTGAGCATGGAGCCCAATGCGGGGCTCGATCTCACAACCCTGAGATCATGACCTGAGCCAAAATCGAGAGTCAGACACTTAACTGAATGAGCCACCCCAGTTCCCTGTCTTTCATCCTTCTGAAAAGTTCCCAGCATTATCTTTCAATATTGCCTTTAACCCATTAAATCACATTCTGGCATTTATAATTCTAATTGGTGCAGATGTTGGTCTGGATGGTAGGGAGTTTATGCAGATTCTCTGTGATGGTGGCTTGTTACCTCATGTCTTTATTGATTTTTCCACATCATAATGCTAACTTGCTGTTTTGTTTATGGATAAGCTCATAACTAAAAATCAGTAATTTTTGGAGGCATGTGTTTAAACCTCTCCTCTAACAAGTATCTGTGTCGATTCTTCCAGGCACTTGGGAAAAGATCATTTTAAACTAAACTGAGGGGTGTTTTTGTTTTTGCCACAGAGATAGGATGAGTTCTGGCCCCAAGCCTACACAGGAGTATATGTTTTTGCCTCTCAAAGAAGAGTCCCTCTCTCCCCCATTCTACCTGGAGTCACAACCAAGATAGGCATTTACACCAGCATCTTCCTCTTTGGCTATATTTTTCAGGTTTGTTTGTTTTCTTTTTTAACTAAGAAGGACTCCTAATTTCACATGGAGAGATCTCCAATCCAAATTTCCATCATGAATGGGCCACAGGACTTTTCTCCCTTTTTCTCATTAAACTCAAGCTGTAGAACTTCAGAAAGTAACAAGTGCTAGTCAGGACAAATGCTGCCTCTAGAACTCATCACCTCTCTGGATTCCCACTCTCCATAATTCTGCCCCACCTACCAATTCCCTTACTTTGTTAACAGTTCAACCATACTTTTTTTTTTTTTTTTTTAGGTTTTATTTATTTGACAGAGAGAGACACAGCGAGAGAGGGAACACAAGCAGGGGGAGTGGGAGAGGGAGAAGCAGGCTTCCCCGCAGAGCAGGGAGCCCGACGCGGGGCTCGATCCCAGGACCCTGGGATCATGACCCGAGCCAAAGGCAGACGCTCAACGACTGAGCCACCCAGGCGCCCCTCAACTATACTTTTTATTACGAGTTTTTTAAAAAATATTTATTTGAGAAAGAGGGCGAGAATGAGCGGGGGAAGGGGAGAGGGAGAGAATCTCAAGCAGACTACCCACTGAGCGCAGAGTGACGTGGGCCTTGATGTTATGACCCTGAGATCATAACCTGAGCCAAAATCAAGAGTCAGATGCCCAAATAACTGAGGCACTCAGGCACCCCTCAACCGCACTTTAAAAATAAAAATAATTTAATTTATTTAATTTATTATTTATTTATTTATTTATTTCAGAGAGAGAGAGAGCACGAGATGGGGGAGGGTCAGAGGGAGAAGCAGAGTCCCCACTGAGCAGGGAGCCTGATGCATGACTCGATCTCAGGACCCTAGGATCAGGACCCGAGCCGAAGGCAGATGCTTAACAGACTGAGCCACGGGGCGCCTGGGTGGCTCAGTCGTTAGGCGTCTGCCTTCGGCTCGGGTCATGATCCCAGGGTCCTGGGATCGAGCCCCGCATCAGGCTCCCTGCTCAGCCGGGTGCCTGCTTCTCCCGCTCCCCCTGCTTGTGTTCCCTCTCTAGCTGTCTCTCTCTCTGTGTCAAAAAAATCAATAAAATCTTTAAAAAAACAAACAAAAAAAAAAAACAGACTGAGCCACCCAGGTGCCCCCCAAACTGTGTTATCTTGATGACACAACAGTAAAGTTTGAAATATGAGATGCTGGTCAAGAACAATACCATAGTCTAGCACCAATGTACTAGAGAGGACCGAAGCAGCCATAGTTGTAGATGATATCACAAATGACGAGTCCTTTGCCAAAGCCAAAAAATGGATTAAAGAACTTAAGAAGCAAGCCAATCCTAATGCTGTAATAGCTTTATCGGGAAACAAGGCTGATCTTGCCAATAAAAGAGCTATCAATTTCCAGGAAGCACAGTCCTATGTAGATGACAACAGTGTATTACTCAAGGAGACATCAGCTAAAACATCGATGAATGTAAATGAAATATTCATGGCAACAGCTAAAAAGTTGCCGAAGAATGAACGACTGAATCCAGGAGCAAATTCTGCCAGAGGAAGAGGAGTAGATCTACTGAACCCACACAGCCAACTAGGAGTCAGTGTTGTGATAACTAAACCTCCAGTTTGAACTTGCTGGAATATTCTCTGCTTCATAAATGTTAATGAGAGTGGAACTGGAGCATTCAACTGGCCCAGTATGACTTCTAAAAAGAAGAGACTTGTGACAGAGTCAATTTCTAATATTGAATTATTTTAAGTGTTTTGAGCTTAATTTTTAAAAACACGTATGTGACCCTCTGACTAATGTTTCAGAAGTAGAAGTGGGGAATGAGAGCTGTGTGTATATGCTTGTTTCCTTGGATGGTTAGGGGGAATCATTTCTCACCATCAGGGATAGAGACAAATGATGATGTAAACCCACAGTTAACCAGCCAGTTCTGTGAAAAAGATCTGGAACTTATTAATTTAAGCTTTTCAAAAACATTCTTTTTTTAGAAGGAGATTCTAAAGATATTTATGCTTAGCTATAGTATTCAGGTTACTGGTAATTTCTCTTAGTATGCATACTTAAGATGAACATTCCACATTTTAACAAATTAACCACAAGAAAACAGTCCCACATCTTCAGGGGGGAAAAAAAACCAAACATTAATGGCATCGAAATTATAGCTAGTCTTAGTATTTTTTGTGGGGTAAGAAAAAGTCAAATGTATCCTCATCTTATTTTAGACATATGAAAACTGATAAGTGCACCTTAATGGATAGTGTTCCCTTCAAACATGTGAGCTCTTCAACAGAAATAAATCAGGTGTCCGTGATTTCTATTTAGTCACAGCTGGCCATTACATAGGTTTTGTTGTTTGGGGCAGGGAGTAGGCTTTTGTTCTCTTTGGACATAATATAGTCAAGGCACTAACAATTATGTACATTCAAACTTGCTTATTTTAAATTTGATCTTCAGTGGTACTATAAATAAGGTACTGCACTGCAGTCTCCATACATGTTTATTACTTTTCTGTAATATTTTAGAGTTGCTTAAAAGTATACAAAATGTACAGTTACTAAAACAGCTAATTTTTCCTTTTCTCTCCCTTTGAAAGGAAGGGGGTCTAGTTGTTCCTACATGGCTAGAATCATAATAAACAATGTAACAGTAATTTGTAACATAAGTATTGCAGTGTGTTAGTAATAATCTTAAAATGTTGTTTCCCAAAGTTCATTTTATTTTGATCAGTTCAGTACACTGCACTAATTATTTTAGGTATTTTCATTATATGAAATCTACCATGTGTCAGAGATGATTGAATCTAAGTGTTGAACTGCTAGCAGAACTTGTACACTTACAGCAATTCAGAATTAGTAAGGAAAACAGTTCATCAGTGTGTAGTTTTATATTGAAGTGCTCAAGTTGGAATAAAGTGGTATAAAAAACAGAAACAAAAACAAAAATATAAAACAAAAAACCCCCACCATATCCATCATTTTGATGTTCTTACTAGGAAGGTTTTTTCTGAATGTCTAGTTTGCTATATTACTGGAAGTGTAACATGTAAAGTTCACTTACATGTTTTCATGTTTCCTTATGTTTCCCTACTTCCTGTCCCTAAATTTCCCAATTACAAATTGGGACTGAGAATATTTGGTTTGTTCTTGCTTTCTAGTACAGAATTCTGTACACCAAACAGAATAAAGGCCAGCTTGATGGAAGAGACCCTTGGAAAATCCTCTAGTCCCCAGGGGGAATTTGTCCATCTGTGTCACAAACCCTGCCTTTATCTGGAAAATAGGAGTTTGCTAAACTTCACTGTGTCATTCTTAAATAAAACCTACATATGTTCAAAATTACAACAACCAAAATGAAAACAAAAATTTCTATGAAACTATTTATCTTCTCTCAGAAATTATGCAAATATTGGTAAATTAAGTTACTATCTTGCTATACATTTACTAACATAACAATACAGAAAACTTACATTTCCATGCCTCAAATAAGGAAAGGAAAATCGTAGCAGTTAACTCTATAGGTGAAACTATTTTACCACTCTTGCTAAGAAGGTAATCTCAACCTCTCAGACTTTGGAAACAAATGGGAGGAAATCCCAACAGAAAAGAGCTGAGAGACTAGTGCAAGTAGTACTTGACAATCCTTTAATGTTATCTTAAGTAAACACACACACACATCTTAAGTAAATATATGTATGTACACACACATATATATTTTAATTAGATACACGCACACAGAATATTTATAGAGGAAAAAGCATCTTTTAGTATTCTTTATGTTCATCTTAACTGCTTTGATAAGAAGCAACTAATAAGGCCTGGCAAGGATAAAACAGAACCCTCTCATCTTTGTAAAGATGTTTAAAACAGAGCTGAATTATTCATTCTCACTTTTCAATAAATGTTTTCAAGTATTTCAGTTTCCCCTACAGGAGCACAGGAACATTTGAAAAGCATAGATATTGTAACATTTCACAAGAGAGATTTAGAAAAATATTTCATTCTCATTTTTTTTAATTTGCCAAATATTATAATCCTTTTTTCATTATTTAATAGATACTTTCATACCTCTCTAAGAAGCAACTATCTGAACACAAGGAATTTCAAACAGAAAACAATTGTGTCTTAAAAAATAACTTCAAAAATCTAACAGTGAGGATTCAATAACTCAGAAGAAAATTAACATAACCTTTAACGTATACTATCCGTAATGAAAACAAACTATGGCTACAAACCAAAGCACAGCAATTAGGAGAAAAAAAAAATTAGAGGTAGTGCGGATAAATTCAAGTACTCTTTCAGGTAAAACAATTTTCATGAAATAGAACACATATATTCAAGACGTATTTGTTATGTGTGTGTAGTCTCATAAATGCTCAAGAATTGATCCTAGAAATATCTTACCAAGGAAGGAAGAATTGCTTCGATTCATGGAGGAAATTGGCTTCTTGGTCTCCTTTTGTCTATAAACCATTTTAATGAAGGTGCCACCTGAGATTGTACCTGTGAGGTCTAAAACTGTCACCCTGGGGAATCTGGTACAACATCTTCACACTAGCAAACTCTGCAAAGAAAATCCCCCTTTACTTTAAAGTTTTCTTTACTTTATCCCATCATGTCATGTTTAATGCTACCAGGGAATTCAAGTGAAGGGACTTGGCAGGGTTAAGAGAATTTGCTGACGGATAAGAGAAACACAATACTAAGTATATACATTTTAATTCAAGTCTAGATAAAGCAAGCATGGTCTAAATTAATTTTGATAAAACTGGTTAAGCAAGTAACTGATTAAGTAGGTAACTTTCAGTTTTAAAAGTTTTTAAATTTTAAACATTTAAAAATTAGTTTGCCTTTAAGTTTTGGCAAAGCAACATTTTATATTCTCTTATAAAGCACTACAACTGAAAGATGGTTTTGTAAAGCTAAAAGCATGCAAAATAGCTTTTTATGACCAAAGAATTACAAGATGAATTATAGTAACTCATCAAGCTTTGATAACAATCTCAAATGCCATGTAGTGAGAACAGAATATCTATCCATGAGATGAGCTTTCATTTAGTCTCCAGGCTCCCTTGGCACTGCACTTTCAAAAGTAGAGGGGAGGAAAGGCAGACAACAAGCCTAATTAATATACATGTCTTTCTTTCTTGATGAAAAGCCGAAATAAAGGTCAAAGGAGCATAAAACAAATACCATCCTATTTAAGAGACTGTAATCATACTAAAGTTAAAAGTATTTTTAAGTAAACTGGTATACTTAACTTTGAATAAGGTAAAAAATCTGACACATAAATAATTTCTGGAATAATCTGATTCATTACCATAACCTAAATATATGACAAATAAAAGACTACCTTGATGTGTGTGGACTCTAGTGAGGAACATCAGTCTCCCTACTTCCTTCAAAAAAAGAGAAGAAAACCCTAAAACAATGGAAGGAAACCACACTGCAAAAAAAACAAAAACAAAAAAAAAACTTAACTGTTTTTTAAGGGATAATGACCTACATTAAATTGGTATGAATCAATATGCATGAAGGAGACTCAGCTAGAAAACAGGAACAATCAGAACCTTTGCCATCCGGGGCGCCTGGGTGGCTCAGTTGGTTGGGCGACTGCCTTTGGCTCAGGTCATGATCCTGGAGTCCCGGGATCGGGTCCCGCATGGGGCTCCCTGCTCGGCAGGGAGTCTGCTTCTCCCTCTCCCGCTCCCGCTCCCCCGTCTTGTGCTCTCTCTCTCTCTCACTCTCTCTCTCAAATAAATAAAGAAAATCTTTAAAAAAAAAAAAAAAAAAGAATCTTTGCCATCCTAAAGCAATGGCAAAACAAACTTCTAACACAATAGCATGTATAAAACAAAAAGAAAATAGCTGGCACTGTAATTCACTCCAGTAGAGTGCAGTAAGACTTCGGGCTTTGACAGTCCTGAGATTGAAAACTGCCTCAGACATTTACAAGTTTTGTGAATTTGAACAAATTTCTTAACATCCCTAAATCCTTAGTTTTCTCACTTATAAAACTGATATAGTAACTGTGCCTGTGTCTTATGGGATTATTTCAATAGTTCAATATAGTTTTGCACATACAACTTTTAGCATATTAGCTAAACTTGATAAATGGTAGCTAGTAGCATTAGTCCAGGATATAGGATCAATATATATGCCATTTTTTCCACTCTCTTGTAGGACTCTCTCTTTAGCAAACACAGGAACAATATTGTATGTGAGGTTCATGTCATATTCATGTACAGGTTTTAGGACATGAGTATCACCTCCAAACTTGCAACTATTCATTAAAAAATGAGACTAAAGCTTCACAAGGGCAGGGACTGGCACATAAAAGGTGCTCAGTAAAGACATTTTCATTTACTCAACTTAAAAGTACCTAATATGTTCCAGGTACTATGTGTGCTAGGAATAGACGAATATTAAAAAAAAAAGAAAAAAAAAGGACAAGCTGTCATGAGGAGTTTAATGACAATGACATTTACTCTCTATACCTTTCTTCCTTTTACATTAATCCTCAATTATTTTATCATTTCAGTATTCATCTGTTGGAGAACCCTTGCCTCAGCCCCCACAACCGCTTACTTATACAATGCCTTTAAGCTGTCCACTAATTTGGACATTTCCTCCTACCCCCCTCCCACCAAAGCATTCACCAAACTCACCCATTAAACCTCCACTCCCCTGCCAGCATCCTACACCTACTCTGCCATGATTACTTTTATTGCACATACCTAGTAAAACCTAACCTTACAGATGAAAATCTCACACTGAGGCAGATTAATACCAACCTCAACTGAGGACTGAACACTACTTGGCACCCCCACTAACATGGTTCCTCTACTTTCCAGCTGTATTCCTAGTCCTGTCAATCCCTTCACCTGCACACTAGATCCCATCCCTGCTGCCTCCTCTGAGACCTACCCTATTAACTCCCCCATCTTTCTCACATGTTTTGTATTTCTCTCTACTGACTTTATCCTTTGAATGTCTGGACACGCTCAAATATCTCCTTTCTTACATCTCCTTCTTGCCCCATGTCTTTCTCTAGCTACCATACACTTTCTGCCCCTTCAAGGGCACAATTCCTGAAAGAGTCTGCTATCTGAACCGTCTCCAATTCCTTATCTTTCTTACTAAATGTTATTGCTATCAGCTTCTGCCTTCATCACTTTCCCTAAAACTGATTTCACAAAAGCAAGAAATCACATCTTGTCAATGGATAATTTTTCAGTTGTCTTAACTGGCTTGACTTCTGAGCTGTATGTAAAACTACAGGTCACTCGCCCTCCTTCATAAAACCATCTGCTTCATTCTTCTGGGCTACAACACTCCTTTACCAATTCTTTCTCCATCAGATCCTTAAATGTTGACATTTTTTTTTAGGATGGTATTCCAACTACTTTTTTCAGGCTTCAATTCTTCCCAAACTTTTTATAACTCATGACTTGAGAAATATATTTTACATCCCAGGATCCTGGGATCAAGCCCCACGTCTGGAGCAGGGAGCCTGCTTCTCCCTCTCCCTCTGCCTGTCTCTCTGCCTACTTGTGCTATCTATCAAAAAAAAATAAATAAAATCTTAAAAAAAAAAAAGAATAAAGTCCATTTCTTGATGGGCAAGTTGCAGGACACAGTAAAAAAAAAAAGAAGTCATGTAAGATGAAAGACATTACTGCCGTCATCTTTGAAAATGAAATACACCACAGTCCACCTAATTCATATTCCTTCCACATGTAAAATATACTCATCATCTCCCCCCAACCAAAATGTCATCCTATTATAGCACTGGCTGTAAGGCCAGGATCTAGTTATTTAAATCGGGTTCAAGTGCAAATGGTACTCCTTGGGTTTAGTTCCTCACATATAACTCCTCAGCTATAGCTCCTCTTAAACCAAGATCCTATCACCTCAAAAAATAACTTATTTGCCCCACTGCAGTAAGCCAGGGATAGGACTGCCAGGGATAGGACACTTGAGTTCAAAAGATGCAGAGGATAATGAGTTACACAGAAGGCACAACAGTGCCATAGCAACTGTGAAATCTGCTGGGCACATGTCATCAGCAGTTTGATTAGAACAGTCATGTTCTTTGAAAATAGTCCTTTGTGAATCTTGACTCTGCCCTCTGGGCTCCTGGCTCCATTCTCCGAGTCAGTCTTCCTCTTTCTTAAGAAATGGTCCATGTTTGCAACAGTGGAGCTTTCTCAGCTTGCTTCATGCCCACACAAGACTGGGAGTCCCCCCTCCCCCCAAAAGGCTCTACTTAATTGAAATATGTCTATCCTTTTCCATCTAAGCTGGTGGTGCTTCCATTAGCATCATTCTTGTAAAAACTTTTTGAGTTTCTTATGAATTTTATTAGAATAACCTCAATGAAACAGATGCCACAACCACAAATTTCTTTGAGATAGACTATTCACTACTTTGGGCTATGTCATGGTGCTATATGAGAGCAGACTTAAGAGCCTTAGAAGCTCTTTTGGCTAGCTGAGATATTCTAAAAGGTACACCTTTAAGACCTTTTGAAGCCCTTTGTCTAGCTGAAAGGATCCAAGAGACATTGCCTTAAATCCTTCTGAAGTTGCAACATAAAATCTTACAGAAGCACTCTTAATCTGATCCTTACTCTGAGGTCATGTTTTACTAATGGCACCCTAGGATTTGAGAAGTATTCAGATAAGCAAAGGGAAGGGAGAGGACATTCCATAATGGAGGACCAGGGTAAATAAAAGCATAGTCAAACTGGGGAACAGAGAAGAAAGCCATCTTGCTGGGTTCATGATGAGGGGAAACACAAAATGAAATTGGAAAGGTACTGTAAAATCAGACAAACTAGGAGTCCTGACTACCAGATTATGGAATCTGGAATTTATGCTCTCGACTATTTGTCCAAATGTTACTACATTAAGAGACATTTGGAGAGCTTTATAAATACACGGCCTCACCCTAGAGGAGGGAAAAAAAAAAAGGTCCTAGAGATTTCATAAGGCTGGAGCAGAAATCTGTATCTAAGCAAAGCTCCCAGGTGATTCTCAGACACAGCCAGACTCAGCAGCCACTGCTTTAAGCAACAGTCAACTGTCAACTTTTTGAGAATGGGAGCAACAGAATTGCAGGCATCTAGTGAACTTTTTGGTTACAAGCTTGAATAATCAAAAGCTGTATTTTCATTTGTAATTTTCTATTTCTCTTTATTCATATTATTTCCCTCAGAGACCTACTTCAGAGGATCTATGTACTCTCTGCCTATATACATCTACAAAAGCCCCATTCCCATAATAATCTCACCTTAACACAAGGTTGTTTTGTTAAGAAAGATGAGCCTGAGGGAAGCCTGGGTGGCTCAGTCACTTCAACATCACACTCTTGGTTTCAGCTCAGGTCATGATCTCATGAGTCATGGGACTGAGCCCTGCGTCAGGCTCCTCGTTCAGCAGGGAGTATGCTTGAAGATTCTTTCCCTCTGCCCCCACCCCACTTGCACACACGTGCACACTCTTTCTCTAAAATAAATAAATCTTTAAAAAAAGAAAAAGAAAGGGCGCCTGGGTGGCTCAGTTGGTTAAGCGACTGCCTTCGGCTCAGGTCATGATCCTGGAGTCCCTGGATCGAGTCCCGCATCGGGCTCCCTGCTCGGCGGGGAGTCTGCTTCTCCCTCTGACCCTCCCCCCTCTCATGCTCTCTCTCTCATTCTCTCTCTCTCAAATAAATAAATAAAATCTTAAAAAAAAAAAAAAAGAAAAAAGAAAAAAGAAAAAGAAAGAAAGATGAGCCTAGCATACTGGAGGGCAAGGTCCTAATAGAATTAGGAGGGTGTGGTACATAGGTATGAAATAATAAAGACCTGGCTTCAGATATAATAGTAAGAATGAAAAGAGAGATCAGAGCTTTAATGCTGTAACACTTTTAGAAGAGATCACAGAAAATGTTCTCTTGCAACCTTAGGGTACGCAAAGATTTCTTCAGTAGAGATGGGGGGAAAAAAGCTTGAATCATAGGGTAAAAAATGATAAACTGGGCTTCATCAAAACTAAAAAACATCTACTCTTTGAAAGAAATCATTTGTACAATGAAAAGGTATGCCAAAACTTAAAGCAAATACAATAAACACAGCTAGCAAAGCATGATACTGAAATACACAAAGAACTCTTAAAATTCAATAATAAGATAAACACACCGGTTGTTTAAATAAAGGTAAAAACTCTGAACTTACACTTCAAATATACCAGTGGCCAATGAGTATGTGAAAAGATAAACATCATTAGTTATAAGAGAAATGCAAATTAAAACCACAATGTGATACCACTACATGCTCACTAGAATGGCTAAATAAAAAAGGTTGAGAATACAGAGCAGCTGAAATGCTCATATGCTGCTAACAGAAATATAAAATGGTACAACTACTTTGGAACTAGTTTGGCCAATTTCTTATAAAGTAAAATATATACTCACCACCTGACTCTGTAATTGCACTGTTATATATAACTCAAAAACAAAAACGAAAAAGAAAACTCAAAATCTCCACAGAAAGCATTCTACATATTAGGGAGTTCTATCAAAAGACACAGGAGCCAAAGTTAAAAGTTTAGAAAATTTGAGCGTCAAAAAACTTAATGACTAATTCACTGAAACTAAAAAACAAACAAACAAAACCAAGTTCTGGAATCATATCTAGGTTCAAATTCAAACTCTATCATATATTATTTGTGTGAACTGGGGCAAGGAAATTACCCTTACCAATTGCTCAATTTCCTCACTTGTGAAACAGGGAGAATGATTTATACACCATAAGGTTACTGCAAGAATTCCAGGAACTAATGCGTGTAAAAAGCCCTTAGAGAAATAAAGAGCATTAAATGTTAGTCATTATTACTGTCAATAAGTTTTTGGAACTCTCCTTCCATTCAGAAGCTGATAATACTAAGCAAGAGTATTTGAGACGTGGCAGACAATTCAAAGAGGTTCACAGGACATTTGTTAATCTCCTACAGCAGTTTATGCCCATCATCATCAAGCGTTAATGGATATAGGGGCACCTGAGTGGCTCAGCCTGCTGAGCGTCTGACTCTTGGTTTCAGCTCCTGTCATGTCTCAGGGTTGTGGGATGGAGCCCTGTGTAGGGCTCCTCGCTCAGCAGGGAGTCTGCTTGAGATTCTCTCTCTCCCTCTCTCTCTGCCCTTACCCCCTACTCATGGACACACACTCTTTCTCGCTCTCTCTAAAATAAGTAAATCTTTTTTTTAAAAAAAAGTTAATTGATATATCTTATTTTAAACAAATTTGACACCTGGAAACTATGTTATAGCATTTCAGTAGTTAAACCAGAGGGAGATATCTTGCATTACACAAAGCCAACAGGTTGACTTTAATAAATAAGAACATTCAGTATGTAATTCACTCCACAAATATTAATTTACCTGTAACTAATGCAGGAACACTTAGGTGCAAATCAAGATATAACTGACATGGCAGCTGCTTTAAATGCAAAAATTAGAGGTTTACACGGGCCATCCATGCTAAAAAAAATTTCTAAATGAGCCTCTGTAAGATGCTGAAGTACAGCAACAACTGAAATATCAGCTTTTAACCCAAACAGAATCATTTAAAATAATATTAATAATAAATGTTATTTATTAATCAGCTGTCATGAATGGTTATTATTTACCAAGCTATGTTCTAGGCTTTTTATATGTACTAACATTTTAAGCCTTATAAAAATCTTATGTGCTAGGTACTATTATTATCTTCATTTTACCAATGATTGAAATACAAAGAATATATTAAAATGTACGAGTTCTTTATCATATTACAAAAATTTTAAAGGCCAAAAAAATTTATGTGTCACCACTGGAAACAGACTTTACATCATCTCTTTAATCTAAATATGGGTTCTCAGACAGAAACAACCGTTTATCCTGCCTTTCCTATAGGAACTATATTTTAATGTTTACCAAGTAACTCTACAATTAAGATCTCTTCTTTACAGAAAAATTTTAGTAACAAATGTAAAAAGAATGACAGAATTAGAAAATCACCATTTTTCAACCTCTAATATTTTAACTGATTAAATAGTCATCAAAGGGTGCTTACATCCTTAAGAAAAAAGTTGATGGGGGAAAAGACTATTTAGCAGGTGCCAACTGGATCTATTTTACTTTCAGGTCGGAAGGGGAAAAAGGATGCAACTTTAGAGGATAGGGCTGTCACCACCTGAACCTACTGATCAATCTTAAGTCACTAACAGTGGGACAATCAAACATTAAGTGAATTCTCATGTGATGCAGATACATTTCCCCCCTCCACAGTACACATCTCCTACAAAATAATCTCGCCATAAATGTTCAATCTGAATGCAATCAATGTTGCATTTAACTTCCAGTTTACAGAATATATAGAAGATAGAAAAACAAATTAAATAATCCTGCAAGAAGGTGATCCAATGTAAAAGGTAAAACATTCCATAGGAACACTGATCCAGTTTTACAAAAAAAGCCAAAAGTAACAAGAGAAAATAAAAGTAAACAAGGAGACTCTTTGGGATTAAAGGAAATATAATGACAATAAAAACAAAATACAATCTATGAACCTTTCTTGGATCAGCCTACTGTAATACGCCTACTGTAAAGAGATGTGGGAACAATTGTGGAAATTTGAATATGGACTAGGTATTAGCTTATGTTAAGTAATTATCACTAATTCTGTTAGAGGCCTTAATGGTTATGTAAGAAAATGTTTTTAACTGCATTAATATTTTGGGATACAATATAATGAGGTCTGTAACTTATTCTAAATATTCCAGCCTCACCCTCAAATAAATGAAACAAATATGAGAAAAAGTTAATGATTTCCTAAATCTACCTAATGAGTATGTTAGTGTTCACTGTACTATTCTCTCAAATTCCGTTTGTCTGAAAATGTTCATGATAAATATAAATGAGGGTAGTTTTAATTATTAGTAACTAACCTTTTTCTTCATTAAGTCCCAAGTTAAAGAATTCCTCTAAATATTCTAGTACACGGACACATGAATTAGATGAATCTATTACAGTCAAAATTGTGGTGCACAGAACGGAAAAACCACATAAACTACATCCATCCAGAATTTTATCTTAATGAAGGTTATTTATACCAGTGTGTACCATATATCCACTTTTAAGCTTCAAAAAGCATTTTGGCAACAAAAATGCTAACTTCCAAAATATATTCAACAACTATACAATAAATGTTAACATAGTAATTATTTTTGTTTTTATATAAAGTTTTTCCAGTTCCAACAATGGTAAATAAAAATTTTCCAACAAACACTTGACTAGAAAAAATTTTCCACTGAAATAAACTAGAAAATGATCATGCAACTTACTATTTACCAATTAATATTCATTAAAAAGAAGTAACTAAATCCTACTTTCAAAGAATAATTCATAAAGTCACAACATCATTGGGGCACCTGTGTGGCTCAGTCAGTTAAGCAGCTGCCTTCAGCTCAGGTCATGAACGCAGGGTCCTGGGATGGAGCCCTGCATCGGGCTCCCTGCTCAGGGGGAGTCTGCTTCTCCCTCCCCCCTATGCCTCTCCCCCAGCTTGTGTATGAGCTCTCTTTCTCTAATAAATAAAATCTTTAAAAAATAATATTATAGGGCGCCTGGGTGGCTCAGTTGGTTAAGCAACTGCCTTCGGCTCAGGTCATGATCCTGGAGTCCCGGGATCGAGTCCCGCATCGGGCTCCCTGCTCAGCGGGGAGTCTGCTTCTCCTTCTCACCCTCCTCCCTCTCATGCTCTCTGTCTCTCATTCTCTCTCTCTCAAATAAATAAATAAAATCTTAAAAAAAAAAAAAAAAAAAATAATATTATAAAATCACAACACCAAAACCTGACTAATTATACAGAGATATTGTGATGGTTAAGACTCCAAATTAAATTTTTAAAAGTATTTGATAACTTTGCCGAGTGCAGCCTGCTTGGGACTCTCTTCACCCTCTCTCTCCTTCACCCTCTACTCCTCCCCACCACTCGCTCACACTCGCTTAAATAAAATCTTTTTTAAAAAATTCCAATGGCATTTTTCACAGAAATAGAACAAAAAAATTCTAAAATTTGTATGGAACCACAAAAGACCCTGAATAATCAAAATATCCTGAAAAAGAAGAACAAAGCTGAAGGCATCACATTCCCTGGTTTCAAACTATAACACAGAGCTATGGTAATCAAAACAGTATGGTATTGGCATAAAAACAGTGCATATTAGCTTTCAAACACCAAATTTAAATGCTCAGTTTTAAAAGCAGAAGTCTTTCCACCATAGCCATTGTAGTACCACAAGACTTCAAAGCATCTGATTAAATAAACTTTACTAAAAAGCAGAATTCAATACACAAAATTTATCAATTATGAATTAGGAAGTGAGATCCATAATCCCCGGGAGTCCCCAAGACTCTTTTAGAGAGTCTGCAAGGTCAAAACTAGTTCCATAATACATTTTCATTGTGTTGACATTTGCACTGATGGTACAAAAGCAATGTTGGGTAAAACTGCTGACACCTTAGCACAAATCAAGGCACAGGCACCAAACTAGTAGTCACTGATTTCTTCACTGCCATGCACTTAAAGTAAAAGGCCAGTTTCACTTATAGATGTTCTTGATGAAACAGTAAAAATTATTAATCTTAAACCCTGAGTACACATGGTTTTAATATTCTGTATGACAAGAGAAGTATGCATAAAGCACATCTTTGTATTGTATTTTAAAATGTGTCAACACTTAATAGATCTGCATAATTCAGTAAGCAACTACTTCCCAAATGATTAATGCATGATGTTAAAAAATCATGCATGAGTAAAGAGCTATTCAAAGTTCAAGATAGAGCAATGGACTTTAACTTAAGAGAGTATGAAAAGATTATTGATATGTTTCAGATTCCATTTTGCAACCAATATTTAAGAAACTACCACTTGTCAAATTTTGGTGTAGTATCAAAGAATACTATCTGTAACTATGTATAAAGCTATTAATGTAATCCTCCGTTTTCTGACTACATATATGTCTGAGGCCAGATTTTATTCTTATACTTCAATCAAACCATCACATCCTAACAGATGAACTGCAGAAGCAGATATGAACATGTAGGTGTCTTTTCTTAAGCTAGATATTACAGAGATTCACAAAAATTGTATGACAGTAGTTCTCAACCAAAGACAATTTGGGACATTTGGCAAAGTCTAGAGCTATTGCTGGTTGTATACAACTGGAGAAAGTGCTATTATCATCTAGTGGGTAGAGGCCAAAGATGCTGCTAAATATACCCACAATGCACATGACGGCCCCCCACAACAAAGAATTATCCAGCCCCAAATGTCAAAAGTGCCAAATCTGAGCGACCATGAGGGAAAAGAATACCACTCTTCTCAATTTTTTTTTTTTGAGGAAAAGGTAAGGAAGAACATAGTTGTTTTTTAATAAAAATGTTATTCATATTAACCTGTAATGGGTTTATTATTATAATTTTAAATGAATCATAAACATTTTTAAAATGTCTTCATTCTAATTTATAATAACTATCAATAGGTTAATCCATGTAAGAGTTCTTTGAGGTCTTCAATAATTTTTAACATAGTAAACGAGTCTTGAGACCACAAAGTTTGAGAATCTCTCAATTAGAAGAAAAGTATAAGTAACCAAGTACACTAGAGAATATAAGAGGAATTAAAAGGACTCTAAAGGAAAATAAACTCATTTCAAGAGTATAATGGATGACCAAAACAAATTAAAAAAACACTATAAAACCAAATAGTTACAAATAGTTATGGTAGACCTAAAATGTCATTCTCCCCTTAAAACAACAACAAAATTAAAAGCACAATTTCTTACCCTGACTATGAGGACTTGCTGGACTAAAAGATGGCTGGTACAAATCTTTGGTTGGTGTTGGATAAGCTTCTTTCCCTTGGCGCTGACTCATCTTTCCTGGTGTCAGAAGTTGAGATTCGTCACTGTTTGCTACCACAGCTCAAGGAAAGAAGGCAAAAAGAATTAGTACTTATGTTACAGATTTACAAAATGGCATGGTTAATAACATGGAATAGAACAAAGACTGAAATAGCCTCAATGGTTACGTTCATTTTACCAACTCCATACTTTAATTTGCATAATTGCTTTGTTTTCTTTTAATTGTAGTTTTCCATCAATCCAAGAGAAACTGATAGGCATGCATGAGTCAAATTACACAAAATACAGACATTATAAAAATGAAAACACACAGTCGACTGATAATGAAAGGTAATCCAAGGTTACTATGCATTTTTCAATGTTCTATTAACTCTTTATATTTGCCAATAAAGCAATAAACAAGAGACAAATTCATTTCATAAAAGAAATACAAATGGTCAATAAACATATGAAGATAGTCAACCTTCATTAGTGATCAGAAAAAATACAAATTAGTAGCAGCATAAAATATTTACATTCACTAGAATTTATACTCTAATTTCTAATTTGCATGAAACGTAGGTACGATTTCTAGAGATGATTTTAGAGATAGGAAAACTTGAGACCGTCTTGCCTAAGACTAAGTAATAGAGGTAAGAGGTCTAACTTAGGAGCATTTGGTTCCAAAGTCTAATCTCTTAAAAGCTTGCTGCCCCAATAATCAATTTAAATAGTGTTTAAAGTTGTTATTCACCTATTTGACGAAGCTACTAATAAAGATGAGCAATTTCCAGTTGCAGAGAGGATAGAAGAGAGAAACACACTCAATGAAGAAATAGGGCAAATTGTGACCAAATCCACAGTGCCCCAGGATCTCCATCTCCTTTCATTTTGTTTCTGTGCTTTCTGCCTATAAAAACTTTAGCTTTATCTTTAGGGAGAATGATTCTGTCCTCACTACAGATTTAATTTTTAACTTAACCAGAATTTCACATTCACATTTTTATCACATCTTTTAAATCAATTGCTTTAAATTCAAATTGTTTCCCATTGTGCTAAAGTTTAAGAATTCTATTTTAGCTCTATAAATTTCAATGTACAAATTCAAAAAAACTTTCACTTAATACCCAAGATATAAAAAATTTATGTTCCCATCAAGTCCATAAAAAAAGAATCTACAGACTCCTGAATTTATATCCCTCCCTGAACTAAACTCACATGTCCAATTACCTGCCTTATAATAACCTCTATTACTTAATAGGCATCTCAAATTTATCCAGAGCATAATTCTTGATTCTGCTTATTCTGCAAACCTGCCTCTCCTGCATCTCAGTTAGTGGAATTACTACTCTCCTCCCCCACTTTCCCAAGCCAAAAACCTTAGATATATTCTTCTATTTTTCCTTTCTTTCATGCTTCACATCCAATTCATCTGTGAGATCTTTGTAGTCTACCTTCAAAATTCATCCAGAATCCTTTTACTTCTCCCCACTTCCACAACTACCACCCTGTTCTAAGCCAACCACTGCTTTTCCATTGGATCATAGCAACAGATTTTTACCTAGTCTCCAGACTTACTGTCTTGCTCCTTGCTTGTGTAGAATTCATTCTCTACATAGAAGCCTGAACAATCTTTGTAAATCATGAATCAGATTTGCACCATGCAGAAATATCCTCAACGGCTTTCCATTATACTTGCAATAAATTCCATGGCATAAGAACTCAAAAGTGGCTGGCCCCCCACTTACCTTTCCAACCTCATTCTCTACTATTCTCCTCTGTAGTCACTTGGCTCTAGCTATAATAGCCTTCTTGGTATTCCTCAAAACATGCCATTTTGCCCCAGTCTCTGGGCCTTTAAATCTCTGGTTCCCTCTACCTAGAAAACTCCTATCCCAGACGGTCACACCATTGACCCCCTCATTTGTTGTGTGTGTTCAAATGTCATCTCTTCAGAAAAGCTCTTCATGGTACATGTGATAAGTTCTTAATTTTAATATAATTTATAAATTTTTTTGGGTTACTGTGCACCCTGTCACAATTATAATCTATCACTTTATCAAACATGATTTTCATTGTAGCTCTTATCACTGAAATTATCACTTATCACCGTCTGAAATCATTTGTTTATTGTCTGCCTTCTCCACTAGACCATAAGTTCCATAAGAGAAGGGAGTTTTGTCTGCCTTATATTTCCATAAATCCTCAAGTCCTGGTATGGTTCTGGCATAGAGAAGGTATAAATAAATTCTACTGTATTAAGATTTTAATCAAAAAGTACCATTAAAAGTTAAAAAGAAAAACAGGATACGTGCAACATATACAATTAACAAAGGGTTGGTATCCAGAATATGTTAAAAAATAATAATAACCCTATTAATCAATTGGAAAAAGACCAACAATTCAATAGGAAAATTTAGAGATCTATCAAAAAGATTAAATACCTAGGAATACATTTAACCAAGGAGATTAAAGACCTGTACACTGAAAACTATAAGACAGTGATAAAAGAAACTGAAGAAGACACAAATGGAAAGACATTCCATGCTCATGGATTGGAATAATTAATATTGTTAAAATGCCCATACTACCTAAAGCAACCTGCAGATTCAATGCAACCCCTATCAAAATTCCAATGGCAGGGTGCCTGGGTGGCTCAGTCGGTTAAGTGTCCAACTCTTGGTTTCAGCTCAGGTCATGAGATTGAGCCCCACATCGGGCTCCACGCTGAGCTTGGGATTCTTTCCCCACTCCCTGTCCCTCTCCTCCTCCCCTAGCTTATGCATGCACTCTCTCTCTAAAATAAATAAATAAAATCTTTAAAAAAAAAAGTTTTTTAATTCCAACGGCATTTTTCACAGAAATAGAACAAAAAATTCTAAAATTTGTATGGAGCCACAAAAGACCCTGAATAATCAAAATAATCTTGAAACAGAAGAACAAAGCTGAAGGCATCATGCTCCCTGGTTTCAAACTATAAAACAGAACTAAGCAAAACAATAATCAAAATAATCAAAACAGTATGATACTGGCATAAAAAAAAAGACACAATAGAACAGAATAGAATAGAATAGCCCAAAAATATACCTATGCATATATGGTCAAATTAATTCATGAAAGGAGCCAAGAATACACAATGGAGAAAGGGCAGTCTCTTCAATAAGTGATACTGGGGAAACTGGACAGCCACATGCAAAAGAATGAAACTGGACCACTATCATACATCATATTCAAAAATTAACTCAAAATGGATCAAAGACTTGAATATAAGACCTGAAGCCCTAAAACTCCCTAAAAGAAAACACAGGCAGTAAGCTCCTTGACATCAGAACTGGTGATGGTTTTTTGGATCTGACACCAAAAGCAGAGGCAACAAAAGCAAAAATAAACAATAGGACTCCCTCAAACTAAAAAGCTTCTGCAGCGCAAAGGAAGCCATCAACAAAACGAAAAGGCAAGTTACTGAATGGGAGAAAGTACTCAAGTCATATATCTGATAAGGGGTTAATGTCCAAAATGCATCAAGAGCTTATACAACTCATCAGCAAAAGACAAAAAATTTGACTTAAAAATGGGCAGAATGTCTGAACAAACACTCCTCCAAAGGAAACAATGGCCAACAGGTACATGAATAGATGCTAAACATCACTAATCATCAGGAAAATGCAAATCAAAACCTCAATGAGCGATTATCTTCTCACAACTATCAGAATGGCTATTCTCAAAAAAAAAGGAAATAACAAGTGTTGGCAAGGATATGGAGAAACCTGACTGCCTATGCACAGTTGGTGGGAATGTAAATTGTTGTAGCCACTATGGAAAACAGCATGAAAGGTCCTCAAGAAGTTAATAACAAAAACTACCATATAATCTAGCAATTCAACTTCTGTATATTTTTCTGAAGAAAATGAAAACAAAATTCAAAAAGATATATGCACCCCTATGTTCACCATAGCATGGTATTATTTACCATAATCAAGACATGGAAATAATCTAAGTGCCCACTGACAAATGAATGGACTACTACTCAGCCATAAAGAAGAATGAAATTTTGCCATTTATAACATGGACGGACCTTGAGGGAACTATGCTAAGTAAAATAAGTCTGACAGAGAAAGACAAATATGGTATGATCCAAGTTCAAAAACCAAGTTCATAGATACAGAGAAAAGACACAGGCAGGGGGGTAACAAGTGGGCAAAAAGGAAATCAAAGGGTATAAACTTTCAGTTATAGAATAAATAAGTCATGTGAATGAAATGTACAGCATGATGATTATAGTTAATACTAATACTGCATATTTGAAAGCTGCTAAGAGAATAAATCTTAAAAGTTCTCAGGCACCTGGGTGGCTCAGTCAGTTAAGCGTCTGCCTTTGGCTCAGGTCATGATCCCAGGGTCCTGGATCAAGCCCCGCATCGGGCTCCCTGCTCGGCAGGAAGCCTGCTTCTCCCTCTCCCACTCCCCCTGCTTGTGTTCGTGCTCTCGCTCTCTCTCTCTCTGTCAAATAAATAAAATCCTTAAAAAAAAAAAAATCTTAAAAGTTCTCATTAGGAAAAAAAATCTGTTAACTATGCATGCTGATGGATGTTAACTAGACTTACTGTGGTGACCATTTGCAAAATATACAAATACTGAATCATCACTAATATAAATTTGTCAATTGTATCTCCATACAAAAAAAATTTTAATTAAAGAAAAAGTAAGATGGTAGTTATAGAATCATATTCTCCTTAGAAGTTACAGCTGGTATGTTAATTAATATAAATTAATTAATAAATTAATCAGTACTGAATGAAAAAACTCTAATAATATATACAAACTAATATAAATTTGTCAATTGTATCTCCATACAAAAAAAATTTTAATTAAAGAAAAAGAAAAATGAGGGAGGGGTGGACCTGAACAGTGAGTTCATGAAAGAAGAAATTAAACGGCCAATAAATATACAAAAAGATGTTCATCCTCTTTAGTAACCAGAGAAAGACAAACTAAGATCACAATGAAATAAATATTTTAAACTTAGTAAAACTGACAAAAATTAATAAGCCTGATAACACCAAATGCTGAGAAGGATGGGAATCAATGAGACATTTTAAGCACTGTTGCTGGAGAATAAACTGATATAAGCACTTTGGAGAACAATATAGAACTACCTTATAAAACTGAGTTTCAGCATACTCTATGGGTCCAACAATTCCACTTTTAGCTTTATACCTAGAAATAGTATTCTTATATGCATTTACCAAGAGACAACAAGAATGTTCATAAGAGCAAAAATCAAAACAACTTAGTCATCAACTGAAAATAAAATGGATTAATAGACTGCAGTATATGCATATAATGGAATAGCATACAGCAGTGAAAAAGAATGATCTGTATCTATACCCCCAAACATGGTTGTATCTTGAAAATATTAACACAAAAAACAAGTTCTAGAATATGACATAAAGCATACCACTCATAAAATTAACCAACAAAACTTAGTGACACATATGGAATTTAAAAATATCAAAAAATACATTTTTTAAAAAAGCAAATGATAAAAAATAAAAACTAGTCATCACTTCTTGGGGGCAGGCAAACAGGGATAGAGGAGAGAAGAAGCACATAGTTGAACATGAGGGATTTTAAAGATTCAAGTTCTTGAGTGGTAGGTTCAACACATATTCACTGGATGATTATGCTTTATAATTTATATATACTATATATCTTCTTTTGTAGTATCATACATAATTTATATATGCTACATATATTCTTCTGTGGTATCAGACATCAGTACATTTTAGGCTAATTTAAAATACATTATGAGAAGAACAACTAATAGAATTAAAGTATGCTTCAGTATTCCATAAGTAAGATATAGGTATGTATATCTTGAATAACTTCACTATATAAAGAAGGAAATAGTCTAAGAAGTGCAAATTTGTTGTATCCATCTCCTTCTAACTCCTTACTAGTAGAGGTATTACTATTTATGATTTTGATTATAGAAATAGCAATATACAGAGTATACTGAATATTTAGAAAAAATTTAGGATTTTTTTCCTCTTATTCTCTTATCCCATTTGCAAACATTAACAACTATACAGACAATAGGATTTGCAAAATATAAAAATCATTTTGATGTCCTACATCATTTGTATAATCTTAAGACTGTTTGAATGTAAGCTCCAGAAGGGCATTCACTTTGTTTTTATCTGTACCCCTTAGCCTAAAACTGACAATAAATACTTGCTAAATGCAACTGATATTTGACAAATGAATCACTGCATGATTCCAGAATACTTTGTGACACAACTGCCTCACCTACTAAAGATAGCATAACAGTGCCCTCTTATGGTTCTACTTTATAGTGGAAATAAAGTAACCTACTTTGCTATTCATATTGCATTATTAACCTTAAGTATAGTAGAAACTAACCACACTGGAATAATTAATAGTAACATAATTAACATACCAGCTGTAACTTCTAAGGAGAATATGATTCTATAACTACCATCTTACTTTATTAAGTCAACTCATCAATATAAAATCTGAAGAATTTTCCAAACTTCATAGTCTGGAGTTTGCCCTTAATCTAAGGAAGCTAAGATAAAGTTAAATAAGTCATAAATAATCTCTATGTAAATCATAAGACTCCCCTTACAGATGGTGTACCTTTTCTCAAATACTTAAAGAATCGAAGTATGTTTGTATATATTATTAGAGTTTTTTCATTCAGTACTGATCCTAATATTAATGAAATTACTTTTCACTCAAAGATATGTGATCTCCAGTAAATAATTATATAGCTTTAGCCTTTTAATAGTTGACAGAGTAGAATATAAATTCATCTCTAATATATATTGTATATTCTTATTTGTGTATGCAGAAAATATGTAACCACAATAAATCTCTTCTATTCCAAGTAGAAATTAAAGACCTCCATTCATTTATAAAATCCAATTCCTAAAACAGAACCACTGTAACTTGTATTAAAAATTCTATTCTATTTTTCAGTTCAGCACTGCCAATCAGTTCACTTGAGCCAACATCTAAAAAATGAAGTAACTAAAGTAACTGGAAAATCCACTGAAGATATCTGCCAGGTATCACAAGTAAGGCTGCCAAGAAAACATAAAAATGTTTTGATATCTGTATACTTTTTCAACTTTTAAAATTTCTGCTATTCTAATAATGCTAGGTATAATATATTTAAAATATTATGAATTATTGCAACTAAGAATTTTAAAAAGGATTTTTTTTTTTTAAAGATTTTATTTTTACTTTTAAGTAATATCTATACTCGGTATGCTGGGGTGGCTCAGTCAGTTAAGCGTCTGCCTTCGGCTCAGGTCATGATCCCAGGGCGCTGGGACTGAGTCCCGTATCGGACTCCTTGCTCAGTGAGGAGCCTGCTTCACCCTCTGCCTGCCACTACCCCTGCTTGTGCTCTCTTTGAAATAAATAAAATCTTAAAAAATAATAAAATTTTTTTAAAAAAGTAATCTCTACACCCAACATGGGGCTCGAACTTATAACCACAAAATCAAGAGTTACATGCTCTATGGACTGAGCCAGCTAGGCCTAGCCCCTTTAAAAAGGAATTTTATTTTATTTTATTTTTTAAAGATTTTATTTATTTATTTGACAGAGACACAGTGAGAGAGGGAACATAAGCAAGGGGAGTGGGAGAGGGAGAAGCAGGCTTCCCACTGAGCAGGGAACCTGATGTGGGGCTCCATCCCAGGACCCTGGGAGCCGAAGGCAGACGCTTAACGACTGAGCCACCCAGGCACCCCTAAAATGGAATTTTAGCATATTACTTTAAATTGTCTCTTTTTAGAAAAAAATTACATACATACTATAATCAGTATTAGAGACAAATAGCAACCAATCCATACCAATGAATTTTACAACTAGAAAAATGCTTGCCATTATCTTGCTCAGCCCCTTCTTTAGCCAATGAAAAAAAAAAAAAAAGAGCCCCAGAGCAGTAAACTGACTTGCAGTGGTCAAATAACTGTTTAGGAATAAACACTAAAACTTTCTAAATCAATAAAATTTCTACATTTCCCTTCAATAAAGTTTAAATCTTTATCTGATTTATGACACAGTAATATTTTAATTATTTGGTTAGATCTGAATTTAGCAAACTGATGGTTTCATTATGATGTTTTAAAACCAGGAAAGAATACACTGGGCTAGTAACTAATTCTAACTCCTTGATCCTTTAAGTCCTTAGCTTCAGGCTCTTTATCTACAAAGTTAATGCTTTATTAGATGATATCTGAGGCTCCTTTCACCTCAGTAATTCTATGATTTTTCAGTACAAAAGTTGCCTCTGTTACAATGCTCTGAAATTATCTATTAATGGGTAAAACTTCCCTGCTAGACTATCATGATCCTTAAGGGCAGGGCACATGTTTTACTCATCATATCCGCCCCAAAGCCAGCACAGTGTCTGGCCAAAAAAACTTTTTTTCAGACATAAATTTAATGGGTACATCTTCTAAATCCCTAAGATGAAACATGTTTCACTTATGAAATCCCCAAAGTACAAATAAATGTGTTTCATAACCAAATTATCTATTATGTAAAGATTATGAAAAAACAAAACAATATTTCTCATTTTCACATGGTAGTGAATTTCTTGTACCATGTCCAGTCTCAAAGAAGTCTGCTCTATGCTTTATGAAGATTGTAGAAAGGAATACTATGAAGAAGAGGTCCTGAATTATGAATTAGATAACTAGCTAAATAAATAATCCATCTTTAGACAATCAAGAAGTAAATATACAAACACTATCAATCTCAGATGGGCACTGAGAGCAGATGGTCACTGAATGACCATTTATATTCTTTGCTTAGAATTTCAGTGCCTAGAAAGAAAAGTAGATGACTTAATAATCAAAAGAGAAATACCGTATGCCTTTCATAAGTACACAGCAAAATATTATGTCTCCAAATATGCCATTCAAACTTTGGCTACTTACTTGATGGCCCAAGGACATCTTTGCTATCACCAAGAAGCTTTAAATGCAGGGTAATTGAGCAGCAAACAAATACAATCCAAACCAGGAAGAAGCAAAATGCATCAGGATTGAAGCAGCAGTGAAACAAAAGGACAAGGAAAATAAGCATTAGTTTATAAGTAGAAAGCACATGCACATCAATCCTAATAATCACAATTCACATGGAATTTCCTTTGCCACACATAAAAAGATCTTGGTTTAAGTATTATCAAATATTTGTTTAAATTTTGGAAAACAAAGATGGAAAGACAAAAATGAAATCAACTAAGTATTTTGTTTTGAAAATTATTCAAATCAAAAGTTATTTTCAATTTTAACTCAAGGTATGGGTTAGGAGTGGTAAAATTATTTAGAAATGTAAGGGACAGCCCAAAGTTGTTCATTCTTTAAATTTAAATGGTTTAAAAATCTATAACACCCATGCACTACTAAATATTAGTTCTGCATGCCATGAAAGCACTTAACACTACATAGAAATTCAGTCTGTTTCTTCTATAAAAAGAAAGGAACATTTACTGAGTGCTTATTATATGCCAAGCATTGTGCAAAGAGCTTTTACAAAGACATCAACAAAGTAGAACAAATTTTTTCTCAAATGGCAAAAAAAAAGAGGAATATTAATATTGATTAGAAATGATAAACTGATCAATTTTATTGTCAGACAAATTTTCTTAGGACCCACTAAATATGAAGTGTTGGCACGTGGAGCTACTGGTCACTTGGAAGTACGAAGACCCAATTCTGAAATGAGTAACTCGCAATCAACTAAAAGAAACGGTAAAAGACTACTGACCTTTTGTCTGGTAACTATTTTAACATACAACATTATGCTAAATATTGCCTACTTATATTATGCTAAATGTTGCCTACAGACAAGTGTTTTGGTCTCCCTTGGTAGAAACAGAGTCCTTAGCTTTCCTTCATTCCAAATACCAAGTACAGTAACATCAAAACCAAAGTTACAGCAAAAATAAAAAATTCCCACTGATTACATTACTGCTTGCTTTTTATTTAAAGGGAATGAAGGAATCTTAATTACCTGTTACTAAAAAGAAAGGTAGCAGTTGTTTGTTTTGCCTCCTTCGGAAAAATCTTGGTCCTGTTGCTTCCCTAATGCTCAAAATTGTGTTTTAATTCCTTTAAAGGTATTTGCTCTAGTCATTTTTCTGTAGTTGCCCATTCTATAAACTGATTTCAGCTTCACAGATAAACTAAAAAAATACAGCTGTAATGACAATGAACTAATTGTGCTCAAGTCCTTATTACTGATGGCCATGTTACCACAACTAGCAAACAGGTGGGAAAAGATTGAAGTATTTGTGGTAGGAGACCTCTACAAAAGGCTCCAGTGATCCCCATGTCTTTGTGTATAATCCCCTCTCTTTGAGAGTATTCTGGACTCACTGAATCACTTCTAATAAATAGAATATGGCAGAAGTGAACAGATATCACTTCCAAGATTACACAGTAAAAAGACTATGATCTCCATCTTATTTATAGTCTCTTGCTCTCCCTAGGGAAAGCCAACTGCAGAGTCATGAGGCAGCCTTGTAGGTAGGCCCACGAGCTGAAGGAATGATGTCTGTCAAGAACTACTACTTGAGTTTGTAAATAAATCTCCTGCCTTGGCCCTCTTTGCCCTCCCATCCACCCAGTCAAGCTTTCAGATGAGACTGCAGCACACACCCTCCCCAGTAGCTTGACTGCAACCATTTGAGAGATTTTGAGCCAGAGACATCTCGTAAACTGCTCTTGGATTCCTGACCCACAGAAATTATAAAATAACAAATACTTGTTGTTTTATACCACTTAATTTTTCGATAATTTGTTATGTACCAATAAATAACTAATATGATACTGGAAAATGGAAAAGAAGGAAACTGACAGAGTCAACCATGGTAAACTTGACAAATATTTCATAGACATGCTCTAAAAATACCTTTTTATATTGATATGAATAATTTCCCTAGATTTACCAGTAAATCTGAATTTCTTGAAGGAGAACAATAGTTCTAACCATATATGCACAGTTGGGACTATTTAATTTCAGAAGGGCCAGTCATTTTTGAAGGTTTTTTAGTTGGTCTTCTATTTAGGATAAACGATTAAGTTCACTTTCATCATACATAATCTCAAATTTTGTTAATTAACAGCATTATATCAACTTCTTTGCAGCTGTACTCCTTGCGTGTTTGCTTCCAAAAAATAATCCCTAGCATATACAGCAACTTCTGATATTTGTTTCAAATTATGCTTCCAACAGTATAACTTCAAGCATGTTCGTCATATAAATCTGATTGTATTAATCTAATTTTTTTCATATTGAGACACTGAAGAATCAAAATAAACACTATTCATATCACTGATTGATCCATCCAAATATTTATGAGTACCTACTATATGGACAAGTATCATTTCAGGCACCAAGGGATATAGCAGTGAACAAAAAAGACAAAAATTTTGCCCTTTGTGGTAGTCATGTTCATTGGGAGAGATGAACAATAACATACTGAACAAGTAAAAATTTGCTGCATATTATATAGTATAAATACTGAGGAAAAAATAAGCTGAGAACGAGGACACATAAAAGGTTAAGGAAGAGGGAGTTATAATTTAAGACAGGGTGGCCTAAGAAGACTTCACTACAGAATTGACTGAATAAAATGAGGAAGTTTACCATAAGGACATGAAAGGGAAGAGTATTCTAGGCAGAGGGAGGAACAAGTGTAGAGTGGAGGATTGGGATGGGAGCAAGTCTGGAGGGCTTGCAGGATAGTAAAAAGTCCAGAGAGGCTGGAATACAGTACAAGTAGGAGAGTAGTAGAAAATGAAGTCAAAGAAGTAAATGGGTGCCAGATTATGTAGGACCTAGTCAGGACTTTGGCTTTATTCTGAATGAGATGGGGAGCCGCTGGATTTCTGAGAAAAGGAGTGACATTATCTGATTACATTTTAACAGGATTGTTCTGGCTGCTATGTTGAGAGTGGACTAGAGGGACAGGAGTATAATCAGTTAGGAAGTTACTGTAATAATCTAGGGGAGAGATGAAGACTTGGACCCAGGTGGTAGCAGTGAGGGTGAGAGGAAGTAGTTGAGTTCTGAATATATTTTAAAAGTAGATCCAGGGTGCCTGGGTGGCTCAGTCGTTAAGCGTCTGCCTTCGGCTCAGGTCATGATCCCGGGGTCCCGGGATCGAGTCCCACATCGGGCTCCCTGCTCGGCGGGAAGCCTGCTTCTCCCTCTCCCACTCCCCCTGCTTGTGTTCCTGCTCTCACTATCTCTCTCTCTGTCAAATAAATAAAATCTTTAAAAAAATAAAAAAAATAAAAAAAATTAAAAAAAATAAAGTAGATCCAACAGGATTTCCAAACAGACCAAGTATGAAGTTTTGGTTTAAAAAAAAAAAAAAAGGAATCAAAATGATAAATGTGTTGGGATCTGAGCACCTGGAAGGATGAAACTGCATTGTCTGAGATGGAAAGGACAATGAGAGGGGTTAGTTTACAGAAAGAAACAGAAGTACTAAGTTTGAGATAGGTTAGGTTTGAAATGTCTGTTAGACATGCACGTCAAAACGTCAAGTAGGCAACTGGACATACACACCTGTACAGAGAAAGGTTCAGGTTGGTAAGAAACAGTATAAATTATGTATGTGACAGTTAGGGTATATGATCTGAATGGCTAATCACAGGAGACTAAAAAATGCAACAGAATAAAAGAATAGGCACCAGAAAACATACATTATAATGGAACAACAGAACTAAGAATTAAGCTGAAACACTCTAAATAAAAGTGGAAATACAATAAAAAAATAAGCAAGACTTCAGACACCTTCCCCAGAACGTTGTGGATAAAAGGCATTTAACTAGGATACAAGTGAAATCATCCCAGAGTTGACTATAAGTAATGCCAATGGGAAATGGAATATAAGTAATTGAAGATTATATATTAATTTTACCAAGTAACTTATATCACTTGTGTGCATGGCTAAATTGCATACTACACTTCTTACTTTTACTGCTTTTAGGACCTGGGCCTAATTTGCACAGTTCCATGTTGTATAACACATGAATAAAGACAATGTGAAATTATGATGTGGAAACATTCTACACAAGTATCTTGTAAGATAGTTTAAAAAATAAAAAGCTAACCAACTCTTCTTGGCTTTTGTTAGAGAACCAAAATACTACTAGAAACTCAAAAGAATCCAGGAACTTTACCTCAGCTTGTTCAAAAAAAGACCATTAAAGATATGATGGAAACATTTTCTCTAACTGAATAACATCATATTTATCATTATCCCTTCAAAAATGTCCACACAGTCATTTCAACAATAAACAGATTCTCTATTTTGGCAGAAAGTATGGGCTGAAAGTGATAAAATAATAGCAATATGCCTAGAGTTTTTCTATTTATTATTAATTAGTATACTATTAACTATTTTAACTAAAAGCATGAAATATAGCCATTACCTAAATCTTTACTGAATTTAGTCTACAAATCTCAGGATAAGAGCATTATGCAAAAATGGGATTTTATTTAATCTACTTCTAAATATTTGTCACGCCATCTATAACTAGCAAAAAACTCGCCAACTTTCAGAAGTGTAAAGGAATAGGTAGAAGTTCAAAATCACACCCTTCATCCTGGGAAACCCCTTAGTCATAAGCAATTCAGGATAGACGACCACCTTATAACACAGAAACAATCCCGTAAGAGCTATAGCTTGATTCCATTGCCTTAAGCACAGCACCTCACTCTTAACATACATATCGATTTGACTTCAGCCATCTTCTGAGCTTAAGCCAAAGCACAAACAGCTTTGATACAACTTGAAAATAAAGTTTCAAGCAAGTTGCACCTCTTCCCCCATCATAGTTGATCAAGTTGTATTCATAGAAGCAATCCTTCTGCAGCTGGTTCTCAGAAGCCACAATCTGGAAGGAGGATTATATAAAACATCCCAAGAGTGCTCTATTTAGTGTTATCTTTGGCCCTTAGAGTAAGAGTCTTCAGTGAGAGATCTAAAACACATCTGAGATTTGTTTGTTCTTCCTACAGGAGTCCTCTTTCTACATTCAACTGAACTTTTCATATTTTTGCAATCAACTGCAAAACACACATTGTGTACATTTATCCCTCAGTTTTACAGGAGATATTTTACGGAAATATTTTTCTAGGAACTAGAGTTTATCACTGTTAGAGAATATTAACTGGCCTGCCAGGCAGTTATTTTAAAATAACCTAATCAGACTTTTGATTCAGCAAATGCACTTCTAGGAATGTACACTAAAGTGATCATCCAAAATATTTAAAAAGATGTGTCCATAGATATTTATCACATCACTTACAGTAATCTAAAACAGTAATTATTAAACAATACATTCATACAATGAAATACTATGTAGCCGTTAAAGTTTTTTTTTCCCACTGACTGAACATCATTCATTATACACTGACTTTTAAAAATAGGCTATAAAAAGTTTGTACGACTCCATTTTTATAAAATTCCATATGTAAGACATATACATATGAAGAAACTTAGTAAAGAGGCCACCAGAATATTAAAAGTGGTTGCCTCTAGAAGGTAGAATTTTATTATATTTTCTGTATTGTTTAAATATGCCCCCATTGGTATGCATTATTTTTACAGTAAAAAAAAAAATTAAATCCATTCACATGTTGGAAAAAGTGAAAACATTTTTAAAGTGATCTTTTCAATCTACATGAGTTACTTAGTATAATGACATAATCATCTATGATAAAATACAGTGAAAAATATATTTTAAGAATCCAACTCGAAATCCTCAAAAAATACAAAAATGTTAACATTCCAAACATAGCACCATATATTACTCACTGTCTCTTGAACTTCAGCAACTTCTGAATATGGCAAGATCTAAAAAAAAAACAAATTTTCTCAGGAGTGATTTAATGTCAAATACTTGAATCTGAATTTAGAGAGCACCCAGTGTATAAATGAATTAAGTGGTGCATTAATCTTTTAAGAAGCAGCAAAAAAAAAAAGTGCAATAATATGTTTACAGTGGAAACTAAATCCTTTCCAAAAAAAAACCAACAAAAATCTCTGAGGCTTTGGGAAATTCCAGTATATCTGCCAATCTGTGAAGTCCTCTCTGGCATGCTCTGGGGCTTTTTCACAGTTCTTATCCTCCCTGCATGTATTTAATTCTCAGTCTTTTCCCCATGTAAACTTTCTCCTCTCTTGGTTTCTAAAGTACTCTACTCCTCTGGCTTCCCTTCTCCTGTTTTCCTGGCTCCACTCTGTCTTCTCATTCAGTAAGTGAGTGGCCATAACCAGTGCTCAGTCCTCAACTGTTTGTTTTTTTTCCTCTACCTGCTCCTTTCCTGCAGATTGCATTCATGCTCAAGGCATATTTATTCTCTATTCAGACAACTTCCAAGTCCTACTCTATCTCCAAAACTTCACTCCAAAACATTGCTACCTATATGTTCAGACATTATTGCAAATTAACTTCTGGTTCTAAAATTCTCTAAACAAAGGAAGGGCTCTAAGCTGGCTTTAGAAAGCATCTTTAAGTCAAAAACAGCACTCAGTAGCTTCTCGCAGAAACCAGGTTCCATGGCAATTTGCCCAAGTCTTTCAATGGTAGCTTCTTTCTTTCACTCAGACCTAACCCTTGAGTCATCTGAGACTCTTTCCCCCCAACATCTCATGAAGTCATTAAGTTCTGATGATTTTTACATAGACAATGTCTACCTCACATCTGGTCCTTTCTTTCAATTCTCATTAATACTATTACCTAGGCCAGACCCACATCACCTCATTTCTCATCTCCCTTTCAATAGATGTCCCTGCATTAAGTCTCACCTCACTCATTCATTTATTTACTCTGCTAGGTACTAGAATTCAAAAACACAATAAAGACCTGTTCCCTACTGCCAACAAGATGACCATATATTAGGGGTGCCTGGGTGGCTCAGTCATTAAGCGTCTGCCTTCGGCTCAGGTCATGATCCCAGGGTCCTGGGATCGAGCCCCGCATCGGACTCCCTGCTCAGCGGGAAGCCTGCTTCTCCCTCTCCCACTCCCCCTGCTTGTGTTCCCTCTCTCTCTGTGTCTCTCTCTGTCAAATAAATAAATAAAATCTTAAAAAAAAAAAAAATGACCATATATTAAAGATTGTGTGTACTGTATAGTAATTTATGTGACACTGAGGTAAGTTATCTTGTCTACCCAGTATCAGTCATTCTTCAACCTAGCGCCATCATTAGCAAGTTATTGAACTCTGAGATTTTCTTCTCTGTGAATATGTAATTATAAATGTTACAACTTTCCAGAATCATTGTGAGGCTTAATAATAGTTTACATGGGGCCCCTGGGTGGATCAATTGGTTAAGCGACTGCCTTTGGCTCAGGTCATGATCCTGGAGTCCTGGGATCGAGTCCCGCATCTGGCTCCCTGCTCAGCGGGGAGTCTGCTTCTCCCTCTGACCCTCCCCCCTCTCATGCTCTCTCTCTCTCTCATTCTCTCTCTCAAATAAAATCTTTTTAAAAAATTTTAAAAAAATAGTTTACATGAGTGGTACAGTTTACATGAGTGTACTTTATAGATTTTTTAAAAAGCAGTATGTAGACATAAGGCAGGATTACTTAGGAATGCAACAAATGACAAAGACTAAGAAAAAAACCAAGAACTTAATTTACCAAATTAATTCCATAAACTATCACATTGGCCATGTTACTCCTCCACTTAAAAACATTTGATAGTACCCATTCTTTAGAAAATAAGCCTCAAACCCTGATATTTAAATTGTCTACAGCATGGACCAATTATTCATGCCACAGAGGTGTTCTGATCCCCCATGAGATAGCTCTGAAACTTACCTAAATTCTCTGTGTAGTAAAATTGATTGCACTCAGAGTGATCTGCAATTTTCTCCCTTTCTTTTTGCTTCCCTATTCAATAGCTTGAAAGTTCCCTGACCTGAAAGGCTCAACTCAAATTGCCAATCCTGCTACCACAGTTCAAGATAAAACTCTGACTTCCTAACATCAGTTCTTTGGTAATACATAATCAGTTGTCTCAAAGTATCTTCTCTATTGCTATCACAAATAAGTAAAAAATGAATTTTTATTTAACTTTTCCCTAATATTATAATGATCTAGTACACTGCTATCAAATAGAACTTCTTCAATGATAGAAATAGTTTATATCTACACTATCCAAAAGAGTAGCTACTAACTACGTGTAGCTGTTACATTCTTGAAATGTGGCTAAACTGAGGAGCTGAATTTATTTAATTTAAATGTAAATTAGTCATAAGTGGCTATACTATTAGACATTTCAAGTCTAGCCAACCTCACCTTTCCCAGCTAAACCTAACTGACCACTCTTTAGGACTGGCCACCACTGATCACTCCTTTTCTCAAAACTCTCTCCCCTTCCCCAGTTAACAAGCTATTTTCTCTCCTTTCTCTTCTTCCCTCTCATTGCTTGGCTCCCTTCCCCCTCTGCCCCTGAACCCCAGGTTGCATCCTAGAATCTCTTTTGTCCCCATTCAACATGATTTCCCCAGTGATTCCACTGACTTAATTTTTAAATGGGCTCTATTCACTAACAACTCCCCAAATTAGTTTCCCACCTTAATCTCTCCCGAGCTCCAGCTCCCTAAAGGATTCCCAATCACCCTCCTGCTGCACTCATTCTTCTTATCTCAGATAAAATATCACATCTTCGATGAGGGATTTCCTGACCTCTCACACCAGGTAAAACAAAGGGACACTACATCTGTGTTGTCACTGCATCCTTCTATCAGGCAGAGCTGAGGGGAGAGCCCACAAAGTTCAATGCACTCCTAGGGACAGTGCCCCTGCACCACACCATTTTCCTGACTGAGGAGGTGAAAGACCCCTAACTCACCTTCCCCACAAACCTCAACACTTACAGCCTAACCACCACAGTCTGCCTAATAGACCTGCAAGCTCCACACTGGCTCTTATCCTTTAGGACTCTGTTCAAAAGTAACTTCATCAGGGGTGCCTGGGTAGCTCAGTTAAGCATCAGACTCTTGATTTCAGCTCAGGTTATGATCTCAGGGTCATGAGATGGAGCCCCACATGGGGCTCTATGCTGAGCATGAAGCCTGCTTAAGATTCTCTTTCTTGGGGCGCCTGGGTGGCTCAGTTGGTTTCAGTGTCTGCCTTGGGCTCAGGTCATGATCTCGGTCCTGGGATTGAGCCCGACACAGTAGGGAGTCTGCTTCTCCTTCTCCCTCTACACTCCTGTTTGTGCACTCTCTAATAAATAAAACCTTTAAAAAAAAAAAAAAAAAAGAATTCTTTCTCTCCATCTGCCCCACCCCCCCACTCTAAAAAAAAAAAAAAAGTAACTTCATCAGAAGACTTCCACAGTATTCCCAGAAAATAGCAACACCCATCCCCTATTCTGGATTCTCTATCCATCTTACCCTGCTTTATTTTTCATCACAACAATCACCACTTAACAGTATATACTTATGTACTTTTTTTGTCTTCCTCCACTGGAATGTTAGCTCTACTGAAATAGGAACTTAGTTTGTTTTGCTCACTGTTGTATCCCTTAAGACTAGAACAGAGCCTGGCACATGGTAGGCAATCAACAAATATTGAATGACAAATGCATGAATGAAAAAAAGGTTTAGTCATTATTATAACTCTAATACGTAGCAAAGAATTTCTTATGTGTAATGCGCTGAGTTCCTCTGTTTATGAATTCGTTTAAATTCTCTAACAGCAAAAAAAAAGTCTTACCCATCTTTGTATTTTCCAAACCTTAACATTCTGCATGCTTAACATAGATACACAAAGAACTAATATGGACTTGAATTCTGAAATCTGAGTTCTAAGCCTGCTTAAGCTCTCTCAGTATTCCCTGGGTAAACCTGAATAAATATCTTGAATTTAGCTTTTTTATTTACTCATAAGATCTGTTATAGTCCTAAAATTCTGTTATAATAACAATTCAACACAGAAAATTACCTCAATACCTGAGAACATCTTGAGTTATAATGTAAAGCATATTCATATTTTCTTCCACTATTAGTCTCTGGCTATCATATGCCCAAATTCCTTTGTTAGAAATTCCCCCATCATTTTTCTTAAATAATTCTGTCCTTCATAAATAACGCTGTTACAGATTCACCACCTGTTTTGGTAAGGGAGCCTAAGTTATATTTCTTCTGGTAATGGTGGTCTCTTGCCAGGATGACAACTTCCTTCATCAAGAACTTCATATACAAGGGAAGTTCAAAATCAATTGTCAGTTGTAACTAATGTCATGCATCTGGTGAGACTGCTGGTGAAGTCTGTGGTTATGAAACAAGAAAAAAGTGAACTGTCCATTAAAAGAATTAAACCTTGGCCTTTGACCTCATTAACATTCTCCTCTATATCTGACCTAACTATCTTTAGTCACCCGATAAGCACAACAGAAACCATGTAATCACATCACAATCATGCCAGGTTAGATATGACAACTGATTCTAGGAGACTGCTCATATACAAAAATATTTCCGTGTATGATGCTTAATCTTATGACCTACTTAAATAACTTTGATATTCAGTCTGAAATAAGAGTTTATGTTACTTGGAATTTGATTTTGGCCAATTCCTTACACAGATAATAAGCCCACATTCTGTATTGAATCCTGACCAGGATCTGAATTAAGACATTAAGGACTGTATAACAAATACCTTCCTTCCTTCTAGAGTTCTATTTCTAACAAATCACTGATTAGCATATCATGTTCAGTATCAAGCCACAGGAAAGACTGCTAATATTATGGAAACATCAACTTCCATGACTCATAATATCTACCACACATAAAAATGCAGTTGACAACTGTTCAACTATATACTGCCTAAACGCCAAAATATTCACCCCAGATAAAAAAATCAAAATTAGTTATGGGAGAACAAAGCTTTGAGTTAAATAAAATAGATCATGTATCACATATTTTTCAAAGTACACACTATACTAGGTAATGCACAGAAAAATTTTAAAAGGCTGGGTATGACATAGATCAATTTATAATATAAAAACATTAGCCTTTACATTCAATGACAAGAATAACAAAATTAGAGTACGTGTATTTAAATCCTAACATGGCCCACTGATTAGCTATGTGATCTTAGAAAAATTACTCTCTGAGAGTCTCGGTTTCTTCATCTCTAAAAACAGAGTAATACCTACCCCACAGTATTATGGAGATTAAATGAGAAAGTATGTGAGACAAGAGCCGAGATCACGACACATAGTAAGTGTGCAAGTTTTTTTGTTTTTTGTTTTTTCCTCTCCATACTATTAACCCAAATATGGAAAGTGCAAATTCTAAAACTCTAGGGAAAAAAGCAAAATCCAAAAGGGACATATTTTCTATTCAGCTATTACTACCCTATAGGTTTTAACTGCCTTCTACCTAGATTACACAACTGCATGCTAACTTGTTCCCTGGGCTAATCACCTCTATTTCTATAGTTCTCAACTTTGGCCATGCATTAAAATCACCTGGGAGACTTTTAAAAAGTACTGATGTCTGCATCTCACCCTCTGAGACTCTAATTCAATTGAATAGTGGTGCAACCTGGGCACTGGGATTTTTCAAGACACCTCAGAGATAGCTCTATAATGTTCATCTGGTTGTCCCCACAATATTCCATAATTCTGCCAAAATCATTTTCCCAACTCTCAACAGGTTGTTTCTTGGCTCCAAAAAAACAAGAACAAAAAATTCAACGGTTTGACATTACCTAAAAACAAAAATTTCAAACTGTAAAAATAGTATTCAAGGATCTGTATATTCTGATTCTAACTTGGTTGAGACGTAGTATAGGAAAATAATTAAAGCTTGGCCTACGGAGCCAAAATGTATCCCAGTTCTGCCACTTACTAGTTGCATGACCCTGAGCAACTTATCATTTCTGTGTTCTATTAAACGAGGGTAATACTACTATCTTATAAGATTATTAGACAATTACATGAGTTGCCCTCAAAAGCACTTAGAATAGCTTCTGGCACGTGACAGAAATTTAACAAATGTTAGTTGCTATTCATTTCTTATAGTTTTATTTTCTTGGGGAAAAAAAGACTTTTTATTTATTTATTTGAGAGAGAGAGCACAAGCAGAGGGGAAGAGGCAGAGGGAGAAGCAGGCTCCCTGCTGAGCAGGGAGCCCAATGCAGGACTCAATCCCTGGACCTGGGATCATGACCTAAGCCAAAGGCAGACACTTAACTGTCTGAGCCACCCAGGCACCCCATCTTATAGTTTTATTTTCTACCAAACAAGCAGCAAACCATACTGTCTGTGAGACCTAAAATCAAGTGCAACGTACCATGCGCATAGATGAGCTCTATGAAGATAGGTTAGTTTTCTAAACTCGATAAATGTTTGACCAAAAGTAAAATTAAATTTTATGGGGGCGCCTGGGTGGCTCAGTCATTAAGCGTCTGCCTTCGGCTCAGGTCATGATCCCAGGGTCCTGGGATCGAGTCCCACATCAGGCTCCCTGCTCAGCAGGAGGCCTGCTTCTTCCTCTCTCACTCCCCCTGCTTGTGTTCCCTCTCTCGTTGTCTGTCAAATAAATAAATAAATAAAATCTTTAAAAAAAAAAATAAATTTTATGTGTACACACACAAATTCATTTCCCCTCCCATGCTTTTTTTTTTTTTTTGCGTACCATTGCTGTTGTTTTCACCATATTAAACTTAAGGTGACTTCTGAAGTAGTCTTAAGTTAATGAAAACCTACTAATGTGATCTGAGGTCTGGATAAAAATCTCTTAATTGCTCTATTCTCTTAAATAGCTGAACAGGTAGAGATTTTCTTGAACTTTTAATCAAATTTTATCTTCATGTATCTCTAACATGCTAAAATTCTAATCCTTCACATTCTAATCTGAGATTTGATAGGACTCATTTTATTTTCTAAAAAAACAAGAAGAAATTTAAGATTCTTAATGGGACATAATTTTAATTAAAAGTTAAATGTAGAGGGGCACCTGGGTGGCTTAGTCTGTTAAGAGACTGCCTTCTGCTCAGGTCATGATCCTGGGGTCCTGGGATGGAGCCCCATGTGGGGCTCCCTGCTGAGTGGGGAGTCTGCTTCTCCCTCTGCCCTTCCCACTGCTCATGCACTCACATGTGCTCTCTCTCTCTCAAATAAATAAATAAAATCTTAAAAAATAAAGTTAAATGTAGAGCAGTAGCTTTAATGATATTCTGCTTATAAAAGCACCTGCATGTCTTAAAACTTAGGAGAAACAGCAAGTAAAAACATTCATGAAAAATCTTCAATCCATACTTTTAAAAACTGAATGATGGCAGTATTTATGGATATTAAAAGAAATAATAAAATTTTGAAGCCAGTTTTTGGCTTCAAAGTCTAGTTTAGCAAAACAAATAGCTTTCTATTGGATAAATGACATAATCTATTTACTTGGGAGTTAACGGCCTTAATAGTTCTACTTTTGATGTTTATACTATGGGCATGTCAAGCTGCCGAAGATCTTAATAGGAATGAACTGTTAAACAGTGCTGCTGTTCTTTTGATTTTTTGGTCCCCTTTCAGCCACCACCTCAGCCATTCTACATAGAGAGAACACAAAGCCAAAAAGAAAGTAACCAATTTCTTTTAAAAATGGGAACTGAGTTATTTACTAGTGAAATAACTAATACTCTCCCTGAACCTATCTTTAAAGATGGGTGGATGGCAAGCAACCTTAGACCAGAAAGAGTATAGTACCACAGATGGAGGAAAGGGCTGAGGGTAGGAGGGAGGGTTGGAAGTCATCTTTCTGTGCCCTTTTTTTCTCAGTGATACTGGACAATCATTGCCCACCCTGTCTTCACTACCAGGGTAGAACATGATTTAATACCAACTAGAAACATTAAACATGGTTCTAAACACTTTGTTTTTAAACTGTAGGTGGCTCAGTCGGTTAAGCATCTGACTCTTCATCTCAGCTCAGGTCTTGATCTCAGGGTTGTGAGTTCAAGTCCCACACTGGGCTCCACTACTTAAAAATAAATAGAATAGAATAGAATAGAATAGAATAGAATAGAATAGAACAGAACAGAACAGAACAGAGTGTATGTCCAGCTGCAGTATCACAGGCAAAGAGGATGACCACTATCTCTCACTGCCCTTTTCCCCAAATGAGCTAAGTGATTACAACTAGGGAGGCAGCTTGTGGCTATGAAGTATGCTCAGAGCAGATATACAAAAAAGTTCCCTAAGAAACAGAATATTTTGGTGGGAGGGCAAATGAAAAATGATGAAGCAATGATTTTAAGAGATTCTCTACTCTATGACATACATTCCCTAGATCAACCAAAAGAGTCCCTAGGCTCTTTCTATTCTATCTTGGACAGTTATCAATCAAAGCAAGTAATATTCCCAAGAGAATATTATTTCCAAGGAAATATAAACTCATAAACAAAAATAATTAATATCCTAAGGGGTCCAAATGCTATGAAAGAAAACTGAAGAATCTCAGCTGGAGAGAAAATTAGTGAACCAAACTCATCAAAAATTTACCATAATAAATATGCTCAAAAATATCTGAGAGGATTTTGTAAAAATGAAGTATGTCCAAACATTCACAGAGAAAACAGCTAGTAATACTGGGTATAAAAATATTATGATGAAACAAAGTATACAGCAGGTTTGAACAGCAAAACAAGTAAAATACAATAATAAATTAGTGAGCAGGAAGAGTGATGAAGGAATTCATCAAGAAGGCATAGCAAAAAGAAAAGAAGGAAAACATGAGAGATAAAAGATAGAAGCAAAAGTGCCACATTCCCCAACAGGAGACCCCCTAAAGAGGGCATGATGTATTCCAAAATAATAAATCTTAAATGATTTTGAAAATTACACACAATAGATGAATTTCTGGCAAACTATAAAAGGCTATGAACACTTCACCAACTTTCACCTGCAGGCATACATACACAAAACCATAGTCCTAACTGTATAAGGACTGGAAAGAAAGAAACTATTATTTGCAGATGATATGAATCAGACAAAACATTAAAACTCATAAAGACAAAATAGGTAAGCATTCAACCAATATCTGTAAATGTCAAAATGAAAACAGAAACAAAACAAAAACAAAAACTCCTTGAAAGATATACATCATAATGCCAGGGACAATTTTATAATAGTCAAATTTTATCTTGATCATCACTCCCTCATTGCTGAAGGCCCTATCAATTCTTCTTTCTACCCTGCTCCCACCCCCCATCACCTTCTGGATCCCTCTTTTCATATCAGGTAGCTATAAATTATTCTTCCTTAAAGTGTTAATTGCTAAAGGCTTGAGGAATTTTCAAACTTTTGGGTCTCCAGATCCCTTCACTATCCCAGAAATTACTGAAGCCTCCAAAGAGCTGCTGTTTAATGTGGATTATACCTACTGATATTTGCCCTATTATAAATTAAAAATGGGAAACTCACTATTTCAGCCACGTAATCAAAGTCAACATCAGAAATGACAAGTCAGGTCGATAGTATACCCTTGGCAATGATGTGATGAAATGGCATTTTACCTCTGTGGTCTCTTCCCCAAAACCCGTAAGGACTAGTCTAATCAGAGAAAAACAGACAAATCTCAATTGAAGGACATTGTGCAAAATATCTAACCAGTACTCCTCAAAACTGTCAAGGTCATCAAAAACAAGGAAATCACAGTCAAGAGGACCCTAAGGAAATGTGACTACTAAATGCAATGTGCTATTCCAGATGAGATCCTGGGACAGAAAAGGACAACAGGTAAAAACTTAAGGAAATCTGAATCAAGTATGGACTTTAGTTAATAATGTATCAACCTTGATTCATTAATTATATCAAATGTACCATAAATGTGTTAATAATAGGGGAAATTGAGTACAAAGTATATGGGAACGCTATAATTAGCCAGGAGATTGATGACATCATCACCTCATGTAGTCTCTGGAATAGTGCACTGTACACTCAGAGAATGAGAAAAGGGGCAAATAACATCAAATACCATTAATTGGAGCAGCTCTCCAAGCATAATGGAAATACAAAAGCTTTCTGGCTTAGAATTCTGCTGATGTACTGTATAAATCACTGGCTATTTTTCTTTTTCAAAGCTAACTCTTGGGTGCCTGGGTGGCTCAGTACGTTAAGCATCTGCCTTTGGTTCAGGTCCTGATATCAGGGTCCTGGGATTGAGTCCCGCACTGGGCTCCCTGCTGCTTTTCCCTCTCCCTCTGCCCCTCCCACAGCTTATGCTCTCTAATAAATAAATGAAATCTTAATTTAAAAAAAAGCTCTTTTTCAATTCCCATTAGAGTTTATATTAGAGTCCCATTATATATCTGCAAATTTTTTTACATTATATTATTCAAGCTTCTAATAAGAACATTTAACAAGGGGCGCCCGGGTGGCTCAGTTGGTTAAGTGACTGCCTTCGGCTCAGGTCATGATCCTGGAGTCCCGGGATCGAGTCCTGCATCGGGCTCCCTGCTCGGCAGGGAGTCTGCTTCTCCCTCTGACCCTCCCCACTCTCATGTGCTCTCTCTCATTCTCTCTCTCTCAAATAAATAAATAAAATCATAAAAAAAAAAAAAAAACATTTAACAAGCCAAAAAAATGAAGTTATAATAAGATAGAATCAAAGTACCCATATAATAAGAAATAACTGAGTGTTATTTTCCCACTTGGGAAGTTCAAACATTACAAATATTTAACTACTACTAACCTGTAACGTTCATAAGTTAAAGAAGATAATAAAGCATAAAGTATATTTGTCAAATTGTTTTATCCTTTTAAAAAATGTCTCCCTTTAGGAGAAGGTTCAATATAGTTGTAAAATGGCAAAAAGATTAATAGTCTAGAAGACAAAATATAGGTGGGTTGGTTTGTGTAAAAGGTAGGGACTAGTCACAGTTATTCTCTCCAGCCCCCATTTTTGTAAGCCAGTTAGTATATTAATTTATACCCTTAGTGAACTAACATATCTACGCAATGATCATCAATGGCTGCTATTATCACAAGAAGACAGACAGACATTATATGCCTCCTGATGGTAATACACAACACCCTCAATAAAGTATACTTGTCAAAAAAGAGTTTGAGCAAGTCTAACTCTCATGACCAACTTGCAAGAAATATAAGTGACTGAAGAACACATTAAATAATCACCATGGGGGGAAATCCAGATTGCGGGAAATTCTACAAGACAAACTACCTTGTTTATTTATTTCAATACACTGAAAAGGAAAAATTAAAAACAGATACAAGATAGACTTAAAAGATTAAAAAAGACCTCAATAACTTATCAACTAAGGCCAACATAAGGATTATAAAAAATAATATTTATGAGACAATCAGGGAAATTTAAGCATTGACTAGTTATTTGATTAAAGAATTACTCGTTTTTAGGATACTAAGGGTATTTATGGTTAAAGTTAAAGAAAAGTCTTTATATTTTAGAGATATTTACTGAAATACGTACAAACAAAATGATTTACCCAGGATTTGCTCCAAAAAAACATGGGATGGGAAGGTGGGATTACAGATGATACAAAACTGACCTGAATTGGTAATTGTTGAAGACAAGTGACAGGTACATGATGATTCACTACATTAGCCCATCTTTTTAAAAATATTTGAAATTTTCCATAATAAAAAGTTCAAGAAAGATAGCACCATTCTTAAATGTGATTAACATATAAATTCCTACAGTTAGCAAGCAGCTATTAGAAAGAGAGCATTCTTAATATAAGAGAGAATGAGTATGTAGGTAACAAACTGGTGACTAAAATTTCTAGCTGTTTTATTATTTTACATAAAAAGATCTCTGCAACCTAAGAATTTATATAATTTAGGACCACTCAAAATAATACTTGATGTTACCAAACACTGGGGCAATTCCATTAACTGGCATGGCCAAATATACAAACTATATAATGTTGCCAAATATTATATACAGTAGCCATACTTCTTAGAATATGATTTAAAGCTCTCAGTAAAGTCTAGTAACATACTAATTTTACTTTACGAACACCAAATCACAGTAATCATGAAAAACTCACCTAGGAAGTACGTAAAAATAAAGTTTCAGTAAGTTGGATCCTCTCTAGGCCCATTAGAAAGACACTCATTTACTATATTCTAAGAATTACTGAACTAAATAATCTTTGCATTTCCTTACACTTCAGAAATCCTTCGATTCAAAGTACCCAATTTACATTAGAATCTTAAGATTACTTCAGTTGAGAGCGCCTTATAATACAAAAGATTCATATGTATTTTAAAAACTGTATTCTCTTCTGAGAAGTCATTTATATAATCCATTTACAATACAACAAAAGATTTTTTTTTTTTACCTCTAACAGACCTTCTAAAGGAAGGTTTCTTCTGGCAACAGAAATAATATGTAAAATATTCAAAAGATATAATGACTGTCCTTAAGGTGAAAAACATATTCAATTTTTTTAATCAAAAAAAATGTTTCACAGTCTACCTCAACCTAGTAATAAAAATTTAACTCCTACACTTTAAGCATTTCTTAGTGGTTAATTGCTAAAGTGATCTAAGTTCTGGATTTTTACAAAATATCATAAGACACATATTAAATGTATACTTGTGTCCTGAAATATAGTAGTTCCATGTACAGAGATTCAATCCATATTTTTCAGTATTTACTACTTAAGACAACACTACCACAAAAATTGAACTATACACAAGTGGAATAATGAGTGGGCAAAAGAATTTAAAAAAAAAAAAAAGAAAGTAGCGTTGCCTTGGTGGCTCAGTTAAGTGTCAGACTTTTTTTTTTTTAAGATTTTATTTACTTACTTGAGAGAGAGAGAGTGACAGAGAGAGGGAGAGCACGAGACAGGGAAAGGTCAAAGGGAGAAGCAGACTCCCCAGTGAGTAGGGAGCCTAATGCGGGATTTGATCCCAGGACTCCAGGATCATGACCTGAGCCGAAGGCAGTCACCCAACCGACTGAGCCACCCAGGCACCCCAAGTGTCCAACTCTTGATTTCAGTTTAGGTCTTGATCTCAGGATTGTGAGTTGAAGACCTACGTTGGGCTCCATGCTGGGTGTGGAGCCTACTTAAAAAAAAAAAAAAAAAAAAATAGAAAAAGTAATCTCCTTTGGAAGAAGAATATTAAATTAATGGACACCAACAGTAATATTGAGTCCAAGCTTTTGCAACCTCACACCAAGACTACTATAATAGTCTCTTAATATCTTTTACTCTTCCTAATTGTTTTATATCCTGCTTCTACATTCATCTATCTACATAAAAACATACAATGACATACTGTGGCTTTCAGATTCAAGTTCAAAATCCCAGGTCTGGCACTCAAAACCTTCTACAATTTTGGTCTCTATCTGCCTCATGAATCATTATTCCTGTAAATAACACTACCTTCCAATCTACCTTAATTTTTCTAATTCATTTCTCCCTAAAAAATAACCCAATAAGCAAATAATTCCCCCCATTTAGCTTTGCCTCTTGTTATCCTCCCTTCCTAGAATGTTCTCCTTGCTCATTTTCAATCCTATGTTCACTATTTACCTGTGCTAATCGGTGTATGTTCTCTTAAGAAAACCCTCAACTACCCCAGTGTATAACAACCACCCAATCCTCACAGCTTGTAAACTATGCCTTGTTTATATCCATCATTTAACACTGAGTAAATCTGTTATTGCCTTATCTATCTATCTCTCTAGTCTTCCCAAAATAAAACTCATTCAGATAAACTATAATGTATATCTCTTGGCATCCCCTTCACCAGGCACAGTACTTTGTACAAAGGCTGCAATTAAAAAAAGTTTACTAATATTTTAAAAACTAGTGCATGCAATCATTTTTTAAAACACTACCAACTCATACTGACACACTACTTCATATTTTCAAAGAACTTTCTGGTTTCTCTAGATCATACTGTCTCTATCAAGTACTCAGAATGAGTATTCTTGCCTACATATTTTTTACTGAAGTAGAATATTTGCCTCAATATTTTAGGAAGAAAAACTGAGATTCTGAGAAAGTATAAAGCCAAAATTACTGAATAGCTTAGGGTTTTTTTCAATGTGTTTTACTGCCTCTCCTGCCTTCTAATTATTTATCTTTTTGGAGAGAAGGCTTGATACAGCTAGTGATATCAACAATAATGGTAGTAGCTTTTATTTATTGGATGTTTAGAATGTCTGTGGCTTTGTAATAGGCACTTTACAGATATATTATCTAATCAAAACTCAAAACAGGGATGCCTGGGTGGCTCAGTGGTTAAGCGTCTTCCTTCAGCTCAGGTCATGATCCCAGGGTCCTGGGATGGAGCCCCGCATCGGGCTCTGTGCTCAGTGGGGAGCCTGCTTCTCCGTCTGCCTGTGGCTCCCCCTGCTTGTGCTCTCTCTCTCTCTGACAAATAAATAAAACCTTTAAAAACAAAACTCAAAACAATTCTGGAAGGTGGATATTACTATTATCTTTATATAATAGATGAGAAAACTGAAAACCTAGAGAATGTAATTAATTATCCAGGTCATACAACTAAGCAAGCTTAGATTTTAACATGTAGCTAAATGGCTACAAAGCCCATGTTCTTATCCACTTCTCCTAGATCTAAACAGTAACCAGCTTAGGCGGTGCAGTTCAAAGGTGATATTTTATAAATAGGTAACTCAAAAGTAGATCTCAAGATTAGTTTCAAATACAGAGTATCTCAGCAGTGCAACTGAAATTATTGGTATTATTCTAAAATAAGCTACAATATTTCACAAAAGAAACTTAATGAACAAGAAAAAGAAAGCTGTTCTCATTGCTTTTTAAATATCTTGCTCCAATCTCTCTGTATCAACAGGATTTAGAATAAAAAATGAATAAAATTTTATTAATACAGCACAGGTATTCTGTTATAGAATTTAATACTATCTGTTTAGATATTAGTTTAGAAGGTAACAGTAAATTTTAAGCAATTCTATTCAGAAAGACAGGCACAGAGCCAACACATTAGTGGCAAAGTACTGAAACACCCCTTAAGCTGTGAGCTCTTAGAGAAGATAATTAACCTCCGGCTCGGAGCCCTTTTCTCCATCTATAAAAGTGAGAATAAACAAATACCTACCTTTAATGCTGTTGTGAGGGCAGTCTGACAAAGTATACACTTAGAGAATAGCAATTGTTTTTATTACTGGCATTTTTATTATCAATAAGAGATTAAAAATATTTCAACTAAAAGAGTTAAGAAAGTCCATTAACTTTAAATAGAATATTTATGGCAAAGTATACACGTTCTAAGACAAGGCTTTAATCTTAACTTTTTGCTGAAATCATAGTGAAAATAAAATAACCTACCATCAGTTTTCCTTTTATAATCGCTGTGACAATAACCTTCATAAACCAAATTACTTCCATGCCAATTTTATTTTCTATTAACAAGTTATTTTAAAGTTTAACTTTTTTTGACCTTTTAAGAAACTAAAACAAGTTTGAACCAGAAATTCAAAAAAGGCTGGGAACAAGTTAACAAAAGTAAACAAAATTGGATTTTGCTTTCAATCATTAGACTATTCCTACATTTGAGTCTGAACAAAGGACTTTCACTAAATTAAAATTTACAAACATCTCAATATAATGCCATAGCAACACGAAACATAGAAAAGTTGGCCTCTGCATTATCCCAAAGAATTTACCATCCCAAGGGTTGGGACCAAGTTAATACACGCAAGCAGAGGAGGAGATAGGACAGAAATATCAGAAAACTGACTGGGTTCTGCTTCAACAAGCTTTAAAATATCTGTCATCTTCATATCAGCAGGAGTTAAAGAATTATCTTAAAATTCTTTTTTTAAGTTTGTTTTAAATACATTTTTTAAAATAAAATGATGGCTTACATCAAACACTTCACGGCTGTACAGGACAGTACCTTATTACACTATATTTGAACCACTCACCGAAGTTTGATCGGGTTCTCCGTCTGCTAAACCTGCATCCATAGTGAAAGAAGGTAAGTTTATGCTTCTCTTTCTGTTAATGTTTAGCCATCCTGTAAATCTGAAAATCCTAGAAGAAAAAAAAAAAAATCATAGGTATTAGGACTAGTATAAAACTGTGATAAATGGAAAATAAAGCAGCAAGTATATTAGGAGGGAGAAATCATTACAGGATGAGGTTATTGGGAAATCCAATCATGGACAAAACAGATTTTGACATGGGCCTTAAAGAATGGTAAAGGTTTGGGGCACCTGGGTGGCTCAGATGGTTAAGCATCTGCCTTTGGCTCAGGTCATGATCCCAGGGTCCTGGGATCAAGCCCCACATCGGGCTCCCTGCTGAGCAGGGAGCCTGCTTCTCCCTCTCCCTCGGCCTGCTGCTTCCCCTGCTTCTACACTCTCTCTCTGTCAAAAATAAATAAAATCTTAAAAAAAAAAAATAGAATGGTAAAGGTTCAGAGAAAAAAATGGAAAAAAAGAAAATATACCAAGTGAAGAATAGCAAGAGCAAGGTTACAGATAGGAGATTGTTCAAAGTTTAAAAAGATGTTTAAATCTACTTACAATTAAGGAAATAAATGTTTTGTTTTTTTTTTCATGATTACACTGGCAAAAACTAAAAAGTGTGCTAATATTGCCAACACTGGCAAGAACGTAGGAAAAATGCAGGAAAAAGTATTCTCATATACTTTTGTGAGAAGAATATAAATCATAATTTTTGGAAGGGCAATTTAAAATATATAGACTTTAATCCAGTAATTTTGAGGCTAATAATTATGCCACACTTATTTGTTTATACAAATGCACAAAGATATATAAACACATCCAAGAGTAATAGTATGATGAGAAAACTGGAACAACCTTAATGTCAATCATTAGGAGTTTGCTTAAATTATACTACAGATATATAATGGAATATCATGCAGCACTTTTTTAAAATTTTTTTATTGTTATGTTAATCACCATATATTACATCACTAGTTTTTGATGTAGTGTTCCATGATTCATTGTTTGTGCATAACACCCAGTGCTCCATGCAGAATGTGCCCTCTTTAATACTCATCACCAGGCTAACCCATCCTCCCACCCCCCACCCCTCTAGAACCCTCAGTTTGTTTTTCAGAGTCCATCGTCTCTCATGGTTCGTCTCCCCCTCTGATTTTTCCCCCCTTCATTCTTCTCCTCCTGCTATCTTCTTCTTTTTTTTTTTTCTTAACATATATTGCATTATTTGTTTCAGAGGTACAGATCTGTGATTCAACAGTCTTGCACAATTCACAGCACTCACCATAGCACATACCCTCCCCAGTGTCTATCACCCAGCCACCCCATCTCTCCCCACCCCGACTCCAGCAACCCTCAGTTTCCTGAGATTAAGAATTCCTCATATCAGTGAGATCATATAATACATGTCTTTCTCTGATTGACTTATTTCACTCAGCATAACACCCTCCAGTTCCATCCACATCATTGCAAATGGCAAGATCTCATTCCTTTTGATGGCTGCATAATATTCCATTGTGTGTGTGTGTGTGTGTGTGTGTGTGTGTATACACACCACATCTTCTTTATCCATCCATCTGTCGATGGACATCTTGGCTCTTTCCACAGTTTGGCTACTGTGGACATTGCTGCTATAAACATCGGGGTGCACGTACCCCTTCGGATCCCTACATTTGTATCTTTGGGGTAAATACCCAGTTCATGCAGCAACTTTTAAAAATTAGGTAGGTCTTTACATACTCTTTATATATTTACTTTATATATAAACTAGAAAGAAGGCCACATTAGGTGGAAAACGCAAATTATAGAACATTATATATAAAATACTGTGTTTGTGTTTTCCCATTTTTACAATCAATATGTATCACTTTTATAGTTTTTATTTTTAAAGTCTTAGATGCACACTAAAATTCATATTTGAATATTGATAGGCATTATTCTAGAAATTGGCAATACTAAAAACAAAATAATAAAACACCCATAGGAAGCTTCAACTTAAAAGTATTTTACCAATTTTTTTCCTCCTATCCATTCCATTTCAAGGGTTTATTTATTCCTAGACATTAGGCACTTAAATACATCAGTGAAGGAGTTCCCCTCTACTTGCTAGATGGGATGCTGCCTGATTCATGAATCATTTAATAAAACCAACTGGATCTTTAAAATAAAAAAATACATCAATAAACAAAACAAAAAGCCCTAATTTCATGGAGCTTGTATTCTAGAAAGAGAACAACAATAAACACAATAAATTAAAAGTCACATGTTAGAAACCCATATTGCATTATATTTTAACTAAGTAAAAATTTTTTTAAAAGGTTATATGTTAGAAGGTGATGCTATGAGAAAAAAATAAGGCAGGCTAAGAAAAACCAGGGAGGAAAGGATTACAATTTTATATAGGATGTTCATGATAGGTCTCACTGAAAAGATGACATCTAATCAAACATTTGAAGTAGGGAGGAAATTAGCCATGTAGATATCTGAAAAAGCGTTTTCAGGTCAGAGGGAATAGCCCAGTGCAAAAGTCGTAAGTGCCTAACTTGTAAGCTTGAGGAATAGCAAGAAAGCAATGTGGCAAGAACAATGTGAGCAAAGGGATGAAAGAGTAGTAGGAGATACGATCACAGAAGTAAGGGAACAAAAGTAGAAGTAGATCCAGTAGATCCAGTAGGTCCAGCGGGCCACTGTAGATCTTGGCCTCTAATTCTAAGTAATATGAGAAATCACTGGAGGGTTCAGAGGAAAGAACAACATGATCTGACTTACATTTTTAAAGTGTCTGTGTTGACAATAACTGTAGTAGTGGGGGAAGGGTAGAAATTAGGAATTCAGTTAAGAGGCTATTGCAGTAATCCAGGAGAGAAACAATGATACTAGGATTAATGACAGCCATAAAGATACTCAGAAGTAGTAGAATTCTATATATATTTACAAAGTAAAAGCAACAGGATTTCCTGAAGGATTGACTATGAAGTGGGAAAGAGAAAGTAATTCACAAAGATTTTTGGCCTGAATGACTAGAAAGATGGCCATCAGATGAGACAGGGAAGACTGATGGGGGAGGCAAGGTTTTTTTCTTTGGGGGTACTTGGGGGGGTGGTAAACACATTTAGTTTGGGGTATGTTAAGTTTGAGATGTCTATTTGATACTCAAGTGGGCATGCTGAGCAAGGAGTTGGGTATAATATACCACAGTGAAGTCTAAGATAGCAAAATGAGAAGGAAAGTGAACACATTTAATTTTTAAAGACATGAATGTATTCTTAGTAGCAGGCATGTGATAAATATTTGTTAGCCAACCAGTATTTGGTTTTGCAGTAATTTTATAAGAGGAGATTTGGTTCCATTATGCTTGTATTTATACTTTAGCAATAAGCAGCTCTTGAAAGCTTTATGTAAACAAAATAGTAATGAAACCATACATGACAAGGAATTCACTATGTAAAAAAGGTCACAAAGTGTAAGGCAACTGGTTGTGATTTTGGTTCTTCTTTTCGACCAGTATTTTAAGAATGAAAACTTATACATATAACAATGTAGATTTAAGACTCGTCCTAAAACTCTGAGCAGCAGCCATTCTCTTTCCAAGGGAAACATTCTCATTGCACCCACCTCTCGCACCGTATCTGTATCTGTACTTTCACTGCTTCACTCGTTTTTGCCAACTGCCTAGGTTCTGTAAATACTTACATTCTGTCTGATTTAAAGATACCTGTACAGAATCTTTTCTAAAACAAAGAAATTCAATAACATAAACAACTGCTTTTGAAGAAGAGCAATTTGAAAAGCTCCCATTTTGGATTTCTTCTCTATCAGCCACAATCTTTTCTGTGATTAAGCTTTCTACCCATGCTTTTGACCTACTCTCTTCTAGCACCTAATGGTAGTATAGGGTTCTACTATAAGAATTTGTCCTGTCAGTCCTTCCATTTGTCTATCATGCTCAAACCTCCCCGATTGTTAAAAAGTCTTTTCTCAGTTCTACTTTCCTGAAAGCTACCCTATGTCTCTTTTACCTCCACTGGAAAATTTCATAAATGTTCACACACTCATTTCTTCTATTTCTTCCCCCTGCTTTCATGCCTACATAGATTATGTTGGTTCTACACCTAGGCTAATATGAAGCACAGATGTGTATGTATGTGTATGTCTGTTGTATGTGTAGCTTTTGGTGACTTATTAATATTCTCCTGACTTTATCCCAATTTATGATTAAATTAAATGCTATGCCTTCCTTAACCATCATTGTCTGGAAATGTAGATTTCCTCCCAATGTAATTTTCACTTAACTGAACCTTCCCATGCTATAGGGAATAAAAGGACAAGAGCAGGAATCCTTGTCTTGTTCCTGATCTCAGGGGGGAAAGTTTTCAGCTTTTCACCACTGAATATGATGTTAGTTGTGGGCTTGTCATATATGGCTTTTATTATACTGAGGTATATTCCCCCTTATCTGCATTGTTGAGATGAAATGGATGTTGCACTTTGTCAAATGCTTTTTCTGCATCTATGGAAATGATCAGATGATTTTTATACTGTACTTTATTAATATGGTATACCACATTGACTAATTTGTGGATGTTGAACCATCCTTGCAGCCCTGGAATAAACTCACTTGATCATGGTGTATGATCCTTTTGATGTATTGTTTAATTTAGTTTGCTAATATTTTTTTCAGGATTTTTGCATCTATGTTCCTCAGGGATATTAACCTATAATTTTCTTTTTTTGTGGCATCCTTGTCTGATTTGGTATCAGGGAAATGCTGGCCTTGTAAAATGAATTAGGAAGAGTTTTCTCCTCTTTTATACCTAGGAAGAGTTTGAGAAGGATTGATATTAATTCTTCTTTGAATGTTTGGTAGAATATACAAGTGAAGCCACATGACCTTGGACTCTCGCTTGTAGGAAGTTTTTAAATTGCTGATTCAATCTCCTTACTAGTAACTGATCTGTTCACAGTTTCTATTTCATCATAATTTAGTCTGGATAGCTTGTATATTTCTAGGAATTTGTCCATTTCTTCTAGATTGTCCAATTTGTTGGCATGTAATTGTTCATAGTAGTTCTTGTGATCCTTTGTATTTCTGTGGTATCAGTTGTAATATCTCCTCCTTCATTTCTGATTTTATTTATTTGAGTCCTCTTTTTCCCTTAGTGAGTTTTAGCTAAAGGCTTGCCAATTTTGTTTATCTTTTCAAAGAATCAGCTCTTGGTTTCACTGATCTTTTTTTTTTTTTTAAGATTTTATTTGACAGAGAGATAGAGAGCACAAATAGGTAGAGAGGAAGGCAGAGAGAGAGAGGGAGAAGCAGGCTGTCTGCTGAGCAGGGAGCCTGATGCGGGACTTGATCCCAGGACCCTGGGATCATGACCTGAGCCAAAGGCAGCCGCCCAACCAACCGAGCCACCCAGGTGCCCCTCACTGATCTCTTCTACCGTCTTTTTAGTCTCCATTTCATTATTTCTGCTCTTTGTTATTTCCTTCCTGGTTTGTTCTTTTTATATTTCCTTGAGATGTAAAGTTAGGTTGTTTATGAGATTTTTCTTATTTCTTGAGCTACAGCATTTATCACTGTGAACTTCTCTCTTAGGATGGCTTTTGATGTATCCCACAAATTTTGGTATATTTCCATTTTTGTCTTGAGGTATTTTTTTATTTCTCTTTTGATTTCTTCTTGACCCATGTGGTTGTTCAGTAGCATGTTGTTTAATCTCCACATATTTGTAAATTTTCCAGTTTTCTTCATGTAATTAATTTCTAATTTTTAACCATTGTGGTAAAAATGATGCTTGATATGATTTCAATACTCTTTAATAGATTAAGACTTGTTTTGCTAATGATGTACTATATGCTCGCTAACTGAACATAATAAAAAAATTTTTTTTTAATTAAATTTAAAAAAAGACTTGTAGCTTAACATATGATCTATTCTGAAGAATGTTCCATGTATACTTGAGAAGAATGTGCATTCTGTTGCTTTTGGATAGAATGTTCTGATGTTTATTAATTCCATCTGGTCTAACATGTTATTTAAGGGCAGTGTTTTCCTATTGCTTTTCTATCTGGATCATCTATCCACTGATATTGGGGTATTAACGTCTCTTATTATTACTGTATTGCTGTCTCCTCTTTAGGTCTTGTTAATAGTTGCTTTATATATGTAAATACTCTGATGTTGGTGTATAAATATTTACAAATGTTACATCATCCTGTTGGATTGATCCCTTTATCATTATATGATGCCCATCTTTGTCTTATTACAGTTTTTGTTTTAAAGTATATTTTGTTTGATATAAGTACAGCTACTCCAGCTTTCTTTTAGTTTCCATTTGCATGGAGTATCTTTTTCCATCCCTCCCCTTTCAGACTTTTGTGTGTCCTAATATCTAAAGTGAGGCTCTTCTGGCAGCATACAGATGGGTCTTGGGTTTTTTTGTTGTTGTTATTGTTGTTTTATCTATTCAGTCACTGTCCAATCTTTGATTGGAGAATTTAGTCCAATCAGATATAAAATAATTTATTTTTTAAAAATAATTATTGATAAGTATGTGCTTATTGCCATTTTGTTAAGTGCTTTCTGGCTATTTTCATAATTCCTCTCTGTTCCTCTCTTCTTCTCTTACTCTCTTCCTTTGTGGTTTGGTGACTTTCTTTAATGGTATGCTTATATTCCCTTCTCTTCTTTTTTTGTGTATTCACTGTAAGTTTTTATTTTGTGGTTGTCATGAGGCTTACATATAACAACCTCGAACTATAGCAGTGTATTTTAAGTTGATAACAACTTAAGTTTGATCCCATGGTAAGGCTTATCATTTTTACCCCCACCCTACCCTCCCACATTTAAAAAATGTAAAACCATGAGACTGGATGAGAGCTCCTGGGTTACCTGTGCAGACAAAAAAAGGACCAAGTTCAGATCCCTAGGGTACTTCAATATTAAACGACCAATATTTACAGAATGAATGAATCCCAATTTTTTGCTTTTCAGTTTGCAAAATTACTACACGTAGACAGCCCATAGACATTTCCAGGCAGAGTGACCTTTCTCAAGAAGCTTAGCTGCCTCAAAGTTAACACTTTGCCCGAGGCAAAAGGCAACCTTACCTAGACATTAGTCAAACCTCCAGGATCCTGTAAAAAAAAAATCCCTTTGGAAACTTCCTTTATCTCTACCCAACCCCCTCTCCCAAATATATGTTAGCAATCATCCCCCAAACATATGGCCCACTGATATACATCTGAAGGGATCTCATGACGAAGGTTTTACTAGTCAGTAGTTTGGCTAAGATCAAGTGTAGTATCTGTTCTTATCAGTTTAAATGACGTTTTCCTAACAAACAGCTAGCCCCTCAAGGTCCTGGAAACCTTGCTTCCAAATGTATTAGAGACTTACACTATCCCTAACCCCCTCCCAACTTGAAAGTATAGAATCAGCCACTCCTCACAACCCCAGTGCTGCTCTTTCTGCCCTCAGGTCCTATCCCTGGGCTTTAATAAAACCACCCTTTTTTGCACCCAAGACATCTCAAGAATTCTTTTTTGACCCTTCGCTCTCAAACCCCGACATTTCACATCAATTACATTATGTAAAGACTGAATTAACTAATACAAAAGGCAAAGAAGATACACACATAAAAGTCAAATCATAACATGACTGATTTAAAAGAGGAAGCAGGAAGCAGAAAAGAAATAAAATTAAGGATAAGTGCCCTAAATTCCTTACCTTTGATAATAGGAAGTTGAGATAAGAGACACTGCTAATATGTCAAGAAACAAGTTTTTAGTATTTTCTTTGAAGCCAAAGACTGCAACATATAAAACAAAAAACCCTAGAGAGAGAGGGTGATTGATTAGAGGCTTAAAGTATAAGCACAATTTCCCCATCTTTCAGAGGTTAAAGTCAAAAGATGTTTAAATTGATGTAGTTCTGGAATGTCATTGAGGTCCGGAGCCGACGGCCAAGAAAGAATTCTTCAGAAGTCTTTGGTGCAAAAGGTGATTTTATTAAAGCTTGGAGATAGGACCCGTGGGCACAAAGAGCTGCAGCCCTAGGGTTGTGAGGAATGCTGATTATATACTTGCGAGTTGGGGGAGGTAAGGAAAAAGGGAAGTGTCCAAGAGGACTCTGGTATGCTAAAAAAGACTCAGGATACTGGAGGCCCGGCTATTGTCAAACTAAGGTTGTTTTTCCCTCTAACAAAGCATTATCATTAAAATAGCTGGAAGTTTCCTGGGTGAAAGTTGTGGGATGTCAGCTTGTGCTCTGTCCTCAGCTTGCCTTCTGCTCCCTCATCAAAATGATAATCTAAGAATTAAAAAGTTTATTTCTTAAAATCAAAATGGTAATTAAACACAATCTTAATGGCAGTAGGCACTAGGGAGCAGACTTGAGAAGAAAAGCAATCTTTCCTGCCATTTAAAAAAAATTTTAAATAGTGTATGTTACATATACAATCAAAAAGAAAGTGTAATAAAATTTTTGTAAACCAGTACAATGTGTCATAATCCTAAAGACTCCTTTTTCCAAATTGCAGAGCTAAAACTAGCCTTGCATCCAAATTTAAACATAATTACTAGTCAAATGCAAAGTTTAAAGAAGACTTTGTTCCCTCTTTTGTTCCTTTTGTTATCAGTACTCTAGCCATTGTTTCGGGAATTGGTGCCTCACTGTCTACACTTAAAAAGTTCCTAGAAAAAGTAATTTTTATAATAATTCTTCTGTATTGTGGGCTTAAATTGCTATTTCAGTCACAGAGAAAAGGAAGGAGCAACTACTAAGCAAGGCTAACATCTTTAACACGTCATTTAATCTTTTTTTTTTTTTAATTATTTATTTGAGACGGACAGAGAGAGCACAAGCAGGGGGAGGGGCAGGCGGAGAGGGACAAGCTGACTCCCTGCTGAGGAGGGAGCCCCGCCTCAGGAGCTCCATCCCAGGACCCTGGGATCATGACCTTAGCCAAAGGCAGACACTTAACCAACTGAGCCACCCAAGGGCCCCTCCTTTAATCTCAACAACTTTATGATGCTATAATGAATGATGGCTGCCTCTGAGGGCATCAACAAGTTGTATATGATTAGTATTTCCTCCTCTCTCACAGGATGCCCCAGAAGTTTTTGTTCTGTTTTGTTAAATGAGTATGTAACAAAAACAAAAATTCTCAAAAGCAAGAATGCTTATCAGTGAACATACCATACTTCTAAAGAATAACATACTGGAAAGGAGTATTAGATTCAATAATCTTAATCTCACTCACTGCCAATTTGACCCCCCCAAAAAATAAATTGCAAATAAAAACAATTTCATTTAGCTAGTCTGACCTAATCTACAGTATTTACACTAAGTCAAATACTTAAGGAAAGCCTAGTATGAGAAATTCATCACATGAAATGTAACAGTTCCCAAAAAGCAAGCCAGCACCAACATCCTATTCATAAGCACTTTGACAAAAAAAAAATATGTAAATGGATTGCTGGATTAAAACAGTCATCTATCCGGGGCACCTGGGTGGCTCAGTCGTTAAGCGTCTGCCTTCGGCTCAGGTCATGATCCCAGAGTCCTGGGATCGAGTCCCGCATCGGGCTCCCTGCTCTGCGGAAGCCTGCTTCTCCCTCTCCCACTCCCCCTGCTTGTGTTCCTGCTCTCGCTATGTCTCTCTCTGTCAAAAAAATAAATAAAATCTTTAAAAAAAAAAAAAAAATTAGAAAAAAAACAAAACAAAACAAAAAACAGTCATCTATCCAAATGGCTTTCATCTCAATTATTGCAAAATAGTGCAGTACATATGTTCCTTAGAGTATAATAATATTTTGGCACCTATGAATTATGTTAAAATTCCTTCCATTCTAAAAATAATAACAACAATGATGATAAAATACACAATATGTAGAGTTCAGCCAAAACAATATCATTAGCAATTTGCCCAGAGGAAAACCAATAGTGTTAGACTAATTTCAATGAAAAACAGAAAATCACTACTAAATTTCTGGTAAGGTATAAAACAAATTCCATTTCCCATTTTCTGTAGACCAACCATTAATATACATAAATTCATAACTTTTAAGGCTTAAAATAAGCCTTTATACCTATGTTGCTTCACCATCAATTATATATCCTTTGGGCTCAAAACATATTCATCAAATATTTATTTACTTCTTGTCATGTAGGGGACACTGTTGTAGATTCTGGACATATATGGAACAATAAATATCATTCCTTGTCTTAGCCAAAAGAAAGCAAAATAAACTGACTAGTATACTACAATGTAATGAGCCTTATGACAAAGCTACATGCATGATATTACCTACGGTAACACATAAGGATACTAAACTCACCCTTCTGGAGGTAGTAGAGTAAGAACACAAAAAACAAAACTTTGCAAAGCCTTTTTATATTAAATAAAACAAATTAACTACCAGAAGCAGAATAAATAAATAAATCTAAATAGGATTAATTAATGCAGAATCTTTTACAAATCTTTATAATCTAGGGGTGCCTGGGTGGCTCAGTCGGTTAAGCATCTGCCTTCGGCTCAGGTCATGATCCCAGGGTCCTGGGATCGAGCCCCACATTGGGCTCCCTGCTCGGCAGGGAGCCTGCTTCTCCCTCTTGCTCTGCCTCCCGCTCCCCCTGCTTGTGTTCTCTCTCTGTCAAATAAATAAATAAAATCTTTAAAAAAAAAAATCTTTATAATCTAATGGCTTAATTTATGCAGTCTATTTTGAACTTTACTTTTTTTCGAGATTCATCTATTTGGTTTTAGACTTAGTAACAAAACCAGTTTACCTTATCTCCCAATAAATACCTAATTCCACAAAAAATAAAATAAGGAACTGAAGTAATCTCAAATGAATTACTATATAGTTCACAATTTTTCTAAAAAATACATGTGGAAAAGGAATAGATTAGAAAGGTAACTTCCTAGTTTAAAAATAAACTTTACTCACAGCAAGATTCTATTTTATATACACACACACACACAAACACACACATATATATATATCTCACTGGACATTTTGCAGAGTTGGATACAGAGAAGAAAGTATGAATGATAGAATATAACTCAAGGTAATAAATTTCCTTAAAAGTATCAAGCCAATCTGCAGAGAACTGTGTAAGATCCTTCTTATTATACATTCATACTTCCCTTTTAAAACTTCAAAAAAAAAAAAAAATCATTCCAAAGTGAAATATATAGTTCTATGGGTTTAAAGGGAAATAGAAAAACAGGATATAGAGACAATAACCAACCCAGTAGCAACCAGACCCAGCACCCAATCTGTGATCTCTATCATTTCTCACTGAAAGACACCAGGGCTTCTTAGAGAAATGGCATATTCTAGGTCTAGGACAACAAACGTACAAGGTATACCTAGAGTATCTTACATTCCAGTATCTTGCATATCCAAGCAAAAATGCTATAAAAGACTTCTGGAGTTATATAATGAAGACTCAGGAGCCAACTCAAAAGGGCTCCCAATAGCCAAAGATGGGACCACTTTACAGGGAAAATTTATATCTATAAAATGCAGTTTGAAAATCAAAGAGCTAATCATTTCAAAAAATTTGAAACAGGAGCAAATTAAACCTAAAAAAGTTAAAGGAAGGAAATAACAAAGAGCAGAAATATGACACAGAAAACTAAAATACAAAGAGATAATCTACAAAGTCAAAAGTTATTTCTTTAAAAAGATTCAAATTGATGAAGGGTAGGTAAAACAAGGGAAAAAAAAAAGAGACCACAAAAATAACCAATATTATGATTGATAAAGGAGACATCATAACAAATCCTCCAAATATTAAAGATATCCTGAAAGAAAATTATAAATAACTGTATACCAATAAATTTGAAAATTTGTAAGAAAAAGAAATTCCTAGAAAAATCCAACTTATTGAAACTTCCACAAAAAGAAACAAAATCAGAATAGTCCTACAGAATCCATAATAAATAACTTTCCAACAAAGAAAATTCTCATTATTAGTTACTTCACTTGTGAATTTTACCCAACAATGGGGAGTCAGGGTGATGGGAGGAGACAGAAATCTTACACAAATTTTTCCAGAAACACAAAAATGAAAGAACATTACCCAAGTAGTTTTATAAGGCATATAAAACTTGACAAGGACATTTAAAGGCAGGAAAATTATAACTCGAGATATGGATGTCAAAATCCTATAAAAAAGTAACTGAAAGCCAAATCTAGTAATATATAAAAAGGACCACCACTATAATCAAGTTAGGTTTATCTGCTAAAAAACAAAAACAAAAAAAACCCATCAGGGCGCCTCGGTCAGTTAAGCGTCTGCCTTCAGCTCAAGTTATGACCCCAGGGTCCTGAGATCAAGTCCCGAATCGGGTTCCCTGCTCATTGGGAAGTCTGCTTCTCCCTCTGCCCTTCCCCCCGACTTGTGCATGCAAGTACGCGTGTACACTCGCACTCTCTCTCACAAAAATAAAATCTTAAAAAAAAAAAAAATTAATCTATACAACCCACTATGTTATAATAAAATGAGAAAAATCACATGTTCGTTGTAATGCTGAAAAAGAATTGGGAAAATTTATACCTACTCATGACAAAAAACTCTTACCCAACTATGAATAGAAGAAAACCTACCCAATCAAATAACACCAACAGAAAACCATTTAGAAGCTATTTAAAAATACCATAATTAGAGATCAGATTCAAGACATACCAACTTTCCTCAAAGATGACAGATTTGTCTGGTTCTGTTTAGAACTAAATCAATTGCGGTGGCACTATGATCCCTTTCCATGATAAACCAGTTATTCACACTGAATCATTTAAACTTAATGATCTCTTGTCTCATTTGTGAGCAAATGACCTTGCCCTTCTTATTAATAGGTTAAAGTTTAAATCTTTCAAGTCAACTAAACTGTAACTTTGCCACTTTTTAGGACTGCCTATAAATTAAGTAGTCCTAAAACTCCTCAGGTTTTAAAGGAGGCAAAAACTGCTTAAATAAAATACAATTATAACACCTGAAAAGAAACATGATATGGTTAAGGTACATGGACAAGGTCCTAAGGTGATATTTGATTTACTTGAACTTTAAAATGTCTACTTTTAAATAACAAAATTAATTGCAGATCAAATAAGACGAATATTTTAGATCAAATTATGAGAAGAGGATTGAAAATGGAATAATAAGGCGCCTGGGTGGCTCAGTCCTTAAGCGTCTGCCTTCGGCTCAGGTCATGATCCCAGGGTCCTGGGATCGAGTCCCACATCGGGCTCCTTGCTCTGCGGGAAGCCTGCTTCTCCCTCTCCCACTCCCCCTGCTTGTGTTCCCTCTCTCACTGTGTCTCTCTCTGTCAAATAAATAAAATCTTTAAAAAAAAAAAAAAGAAAGAAAGAAAATGGAATGAATATTTACCTAATGCATGAAGAATGAAGAAATAGCTTATCTTTAAGGGGTATGTAAAAAGCACAGGAAAAAAAAAAAGCACAGAAAAATGGCCAGATATAGTAACATCCTAAACATTAAAAAAAAATTATAGAAATTATAAAGGAAAAAAAATTATAAGTTCAATAATCATAATGTACAAAAAAATCCCTTCAAGCATATAAAATCTTAAGACCTCATTCATTTATTTAATATTTTTGAGCAATTACTATGTACCACTGTTCTGGAAAGTTAAGAATTAGAGTAAGTTTATCCTGGAGGGGGAGTTACTGACCAGAGGGGGCATAAGAAAACCTACTGGGGGGCTGGAAATGTTCTATACCTCAACCTGTGTAGCGGTGACCTGGGTTTACACATATGTAAACATTCACTGAGCTGTACACATACAATTTGTGCACTTTAGTGTAAGCTGTATATCAATTTTTTTGTGAAAGTTCATTCGTGTTGCCTTCTATTATTGCTAGCTGTTCTTATACATACTACTTCAATTTTAATTCAAAGAACCTTGCAACAAATTTCTGGCATAGCCAAAGGGTACTACATGTCTCACTGTGATGACAGAAGTTTTAAATAACCCAGGAGGAGAAAACAGATATCTATATTAAAAAGAAAATTACCATTAATAGGCAAATAACTAAATCAGTGGATTCCCTAATATATAACACAAAAGTATTAACTGAATTTTTTTAAATGTTTATTTCTCCATCAGTCACATAATTATGCTGTCAGATATGAACTTATCTTTCTGTCAGTGTTTCTCAATAGTCATTGGTGCAGCAACTTCGTAATTTTTGTCAGTACTATCAACATATAGTTACCTGTTTTTTACTCATCTTTAATTTTAAATTTAATTAGCCTTATCTAATAAAATCCATAAACTTATTGATTTGAGTCACAAGTTCCATTTTTCCTAATATACATAATATATAACTAAAAAGTTTAAAAGCTCATCAATGTACTAAAGTCCTCTCACATCACCATACCAAAAATCGTAAGACCTTGCCACAGACTGTTTTATCTCTTTGTTCGTTCTCAGGGCATTCACTTTCCCTATCCTGATGTAGCATGATGAGACAGAAAGAATATTAGTAAAGTCCACATTTCTTTGAGAACTAGCTGTGGATCTTTGGACAAACTATTTTATATCTATCTCTGGACCTCCGTTCCCTTGTAAGATTGTGAAGCTAAAATGGCCATTACGGAGATTCCCTACAACTCCAATATTCTATAACATGACAGCCAGTGGTTTTACCATGTGTCTAAATACTGCTGACATAATCACTGCAATGCAGTGTAAAAGAATATAAGTTCTAAGGTACCATCTCAACTTTAAGGTCCATACTAGGAGTGTTTTCAGAGTAATATATATAAATATATAAATAAATAAATGTGTGTGTGTGTGAACATATATATATGAAAAAAGAATGCAAGGCAACTTACAATAACCACAGCAAATCAATAAAACATACTACAGTTTTCTAAGTTTTTTTTCAAATTCAGTGAAAACCTTTTTACCCTACATTAAAATAAAAATCAGTTCAAGTAGGTAATCAAAGCAATATTTATACATCTTAAATATCTTATTACAACTGAAATACACACACACCCCTCTAGTCTTTATGTTCATTTTCACTGAGTACAGATCTGCATATTAGAGTTGAGCATCATTCTTGTTTAAACCACAGCTATGGTACATCAGCTGAGATCTCTAGTGTTAGTTCTATAAGTGAAGGAAAACTTAAAAGTACTTGTACAGCCATCAATTTAGAGAATCCTCCTAAATGTCTGTGATTACCTTTCCCATATTTTCTAGTTATCTAGTTACCTTAGCCATAGCAAGTACCAAGGAAGCCATATGCATAGGTCCAATAGGTGCCTATAGAAACAGTGGGTTACAATGCAGGAGAACTCTGAGCTTAGGAAATCCATATTTTTTATAATGGGAGTAAGTATGTCTGCCCTTTCCTTGGAAGGAAGACACTATCTCTGTCTTCCAAGACTATTCACTACAAAAACATCCTTGAAAAGATAGTCCAGAACAAAGCGCAGTTAGTGCTTTACTTGCAAGATATGCAGAAATACAAGACATCAATAGAGAATTGTCTTCTAAAACATGTTCATCCCTGTCTACTTCACTACTACCCAATACAATACCCTGTTAACATTTCACCTTGTACTATCTAGCTATCCATGAACAAAAAACAGCTTTAGGAAAGATCCATTTTAAAAATTTCAGCAGCACAACTGAAAAATGGAGAATAACCGCACAAAAAGGGATGGAAAAGTTTCATTTTGCCTGCATCATCCATTCCACTAGCCCAGCATTGCCCAGTACCAAGAGGGAACTCCCTAGTTAGAAAGAGTTCCTCTTGCCAGGAAAGGGAGAGCAAAGTGAACTATCAGCTTCCCCAGTCCTTCTGGGCACTGCACAAAGGACCTGCTTCCATTTTACCCCAAGTAGAGACTGGCAAAGCTGAAACAGGCATGGCTAGGAACAAGGAAGAAAAATAGGGGCTACCAATAGCAGCCATACAGTGCGATCAACCACAGTTCACAGTGACCTGCTCTGCAGGGGACCCTAGAAACTTTCTCCATTGAAGAAACCAACAGCCAGGGCACCTGGGTGGCTCAGTCAGTTAAGGGTCTGACTCTTGATCCCAGCTCAGGTCTTTATCTCAGGGTCATGAGTTCAAGCCTCTCGTTGGGCTCCACACTAGGTATGAGGCCTACTTAAAAAAACAAAAGAAAGAAGACCAAACCAGACAAGACCAGACCAATAGCCAGCCCAGACACAGATTTCACTAGCTTTTGCCCTACAGGTATTTGAGTTCACAGACACTAGCTGCCTGAGTCCCCCACATACACACAAACTCCTCCCTCTCACTTGCCCCCTCTAGAGCCTGGGAATTACACCAGCAGCCAGCCCAGGCATCTGTGGCTGCTAAGTTCAAGACACCAGCCTAGATTTCCACAGCTGACCTCTACTGATATGCATGTGCTCAGATTAGCCCCACCAGCTGTGTACTTGCATGCCACTGGCCTGACATCTGGTACCAGCTTCCACTATCACATGCACATACATGCACATTTTGGAGACTGTAAGCAAAGAAGAGCACCCCAAAAGCCAGGGCCATCATAGCTTCTTGTGGGTCCAGATCAGGCCCTATCTTCTGTCACTGGCTGGTACCACTGAATCACTTACAGTTAGCCCCTTCAGCTGTGTACCTGCACACCCTGGCCCAACCCCATCACTGTCCTCCACTGCCATGCACCTATAGCAAGACACAGCAAGCATGACGGTGCACACCTACAGCCAAGGCCCCTGCAGCTATCTACCTGCCCTGAGCCCTACCATTACATGTGTGTTTGCAACCACACCTGCCACTAGCTGCACCCCTTGCTAGTCCTTGCAGCTGAGTGTGTGACCACAAGTTCCAGCCACTACCACTGCTTGCCCTGGACCCTAGCTGCTGAACCTGGAGGTGCTACTGAGGACCTCAACAGTCCTCAATGACTCTGCAGATCCCCCACAGTGCTAGCCAAAAACCACACATTTGTTGATGCTATGGACCCCAACAGCTTTAGCCAATGAGCCACAATGGCCACTGAGGACCCTGTGCTGCCACATGCCCCTGCACTTGGTACTCTATACCATGAGAATCAGGGACACAGCATGCTTTAGCATGCCCAACCTGTCGATAAAAGTCTTCCCTTACTGAAATCAGTCTATAAAGTCAGGAAGAAGTGACTCATTCTTCAAATGTACAGACACAAAGCTACAAGGCTTACAAAATATCAAGAAAACATAGCTCAACCAGAGTAATATAGTAAACCTCCAGTAACAAACTTGCCCTAAAGAAATGGAGATCCAGCAATTGCCTAACAAAGAATTCAAAATAATTCTGAGCATTCTGAAGATGCTCAGAGACCTACAAAAGAACACAGAAAAACAATTTAACAGTATCAGGAAAACAATACAAGAAAACAAATAGCTCAGCAAAGAGACAAAACAAAAAAGAACAAACAGAAATTTTGGAACTGAAGAATACAGTAACTAAACTGAAGAATTCAACAGAGATGTTCAACAGCAAACCGGAGCAAGCAAAAGAAATAATCAGTGAGCTTGAAGACAGATCTTTTGAAATTATCCTGTCAGAAAAGCAAAAAGAAAAAAAAAAAAAAATGAAAAGGTATGCAGAAATCTATGGGTCTTGTAAGACATCAGTAAGAGAATCAAGGTACATGTTATGGGAGTCCTCAAGAGAGAAACAAGAGAAAACAGAGTAGAAAGTTCATTTAAAGAAATAATGGCTGAGAACTTCTCAAACTTGGGAGATTATCTGGAATCCCAATTCATGAAGCTAATAGGTCACCCATATTTTCAATCCAAACAATCTTCTCCAAACACATTATAATAAAATGGCCCAAAATCAAAGAGAACTTTAAAAGCAGCAAGAGAAAAAAAAATTCCTGCGTATAAGGGAACCCCTATGTCTATCAGTGGATTTCTCAGCAGAAACCTTGCACGCCAGGAGAGAACAGGGCAATATATTCAAAGTATGGAAAGAAAGAAATTACCAACCAAGACTGTTTTACCCAGCAAGGTTGTCCTTCAGAAATGAAAGCAAGATAAAGACCTTCCCAAACAAAAGCTGAGGGAGTTCTTCACCACTAGACCTGCCTTATAAGAAATACTGAAAGGAGTTCTTCAAGCTGAAGCTAAAGGACACTAGCCAGAACATGGAAACTTAGGAAAATAAGTAGCCCATTGGTAAAGGCAAGTAAGTAGTCTAATTCACAATACTCTAATACTGTAATATGGTGGTGTGTTAATTCTAGTATAAAGGTTGAAGGACAAAAATAGCTACAGCTATAATAATTTGTAAATTAATACACAATATAAAAAGATGTAAAGTGTGACATCAGAAACACAGAATGTGAGGGAGGGGAATGAAAGAGCAGTTGGTTGGTTGGTTGGTTGGTCGGTTTTTTTAAGAGACCAAAGTTAAGTTGATATCAGCTTAAAATAGACTGTTATATCTATAAGATGTTTCAAGTAAGCCTCAGGGTAACCAAAAACAAAAACTTAAAGACGGTACACACAAAGAGATGCTAATCAAAATGTACCACTACAGAAAATCACCAATTTACAAAAAAGGAGAACAAGAGAGGAAGAAAGGAACAAAGAAACTATAAAACAGCCAGGAAACAATTAGTAAACGGCAATAATAAGTCCTTACTTAGCAATAATTACTTTAAATGTAAATAGATTAAAGACTCCAATGAGAAGGCACAGAGTGGCTGAATTGACTAAAAAAAATGACCCAACTATATGCTGCCTACAAGAGACTCACTTCAGCTTCAAGGACACACATAGGCTCAAAGAGAAGGGATGGAAAAACACTTCATGCAAGTGGAAACCAAAAGAGCAGGGGTAACTTTAATTGTATCAGAGAAAATAGACTTGAAGTCAAAAATTGTAACGAGACAAAAAAGGTCATTATGTAATAAATAAGGGGTCAATTCATCATGAGGATATAACAATTGTAAATATATATGCACCCAACATTGAAGCAACTAAATATATTAAGCAAATACTAACAGATTTGAAGAAAGTAACAGATAGCAATACAGTAATAGGAGGGGACTTCAATACTCCACTTTCAAAAATGGATAAATCATCCAGACAGAAAATCAATAAGGAAACACTGGACTTGAACTATACTTTAGACCAAATGTACCTAACAGATATACAGAACATTCCACCCAACAGTAGCAGAATACACATTTTTCTCAAGTGCAAATGCAACATTCTCCAGGATAAATCATATGTTAGGTTACAAAAGAAGGCTTAGCAAATTTTAAAACACTGAAATCATGCTAGAATCTCTTCTAACCACAAAGGTTTGAAACTAGAAATCAGTAACAAGAAGAAAAGAGGAAAATTCACAAATATGTGGAATTTAAATAATCCACTCCTGAACAACCAATGAGTCAAAGAGGAAATTAACAGGGAAATAAAGAAATATCTTGAAATAAATGAAAATGTAAATACAACATAGCAAAATTTATGGAATACAGCAAAAGAGAGGTTTATAGTGACAAATGCCTAAATTAAGAAAAAGGAATGCTCTCAAGCAACCTAACTTTACACTTCAAAGAATGAAACAGAACTAAGCCCAAAGTTAGAAGGAAGAAAGAAGCTAAAGATCAGAGGTGAAATAAATGAAACAGAGAATAGAAAAACAATACAAAGACCAATGAAACTAAGAATTGTTTTTTGAAAAAATAAACAAGAAAAAACAAATTAAAAATGAAAACAGACATTACAACAGACAGCACAGAAATACAAAGGCCCATAAGAGAATATGATGAACAATTATACACCAACGAATTGAACAACCTACAAGAAATGGATCAGTTCCTAGAAGCATACAATCTACTAAGTCCAAATCATAAAGAAATAAAATTCTGAGCAGACCAAGTAACAAGTTAAGGAGACTGAAGCAATAATCAAAAACCCCCAATAAAGAAAAGCCTAGGACCAGATGCCTATACGGGTAAATTCTACCAAAATTTTAAAGAATTAACACCAATTCTTCTCACACCCTTCCAAAAAAATTAAAGAGAAGGCAACACTCCCAAACTCATTTAATGAGGTCAGCATTATCCTGATACCAAAGATAAAGATACTACAAGAAAACAGGCCAATATACTGATGACTATAAACAAAAAAATCCTCAACAAAATACTATAAACAGAATTCAGTAGCACATTAAGCAGATCATATACAATGATCAAATAGGATTTATCCCTAGGATGCAAGGATTGTTCAACATATGCAAATCAATAAATGTGATATGCTACATTACTAAAATGAAGGACAAAAATCATATGGTCATCTCAATAGCTGCAGAAAAAGCATTTGACAAAATTCAACATCCTTTCATGATTAACTGAAAAAAAAAAAAGCTCAACAAATTGGGTATAGAAGATAACATATCTCAACATAAAGATCATATATGAAAAACCCACAGCTAACATATTCAGTGGTGAAAGGCTAAAAGCTTTCCTTTCAAGATCAGGTACAATACAAGGGTGCCCAATCTCACAACTTCTATTTGACATAGTACTTCCAGTCCCAGCCAGAGTAATTAGGCAAGGAAAAGAAATAAAAGGCATCGAAACTGGAAAGGAAAAAGCAAAAGTGTCTCAGGGCACCTGGGTGGCTCAGATGGTTAAGCATCTGCCTTCGACTCAGGTCATGACCTCCAGGTCCTGGGACCGAGCCCCACGTCAGGCTCCCTGCTCAGTGGGGAGTCTGCTTCTCCCCCTCTGCCCCTCACCCCTCTCATGCTCTCTCTCACTCTCTCTTGCAAATAAATAAAATCTTAAAAAAAAAAAAGTGTCTTTGCTGATAATATAATCTTGTATACAGAAAACCCTAAACACTCTAGTTAAAAAACTGATAGAGCTAATAAACAAATTCAATAAAATTGCAAAATACAAAAATCAATACAAAAAAATCAGTTGCATTTCTATAGTACAATAAACTATCTGAAAAAGAAACAAAGTCAATCGCATTTACAATAGCATCAAAAAGAATAAAATACTTAGGAATAATTTTTTTTAAAGAATTGGTTTTATTTTTTTCAAGATTTTATTTTATTTATTTGACAGAGAGAGACACAGTGAAAGAGAGAACACAAGCAGGAGGAGTGGGAGAGGGAGAAGCAGGCTTCCCCCTGAGCAGGGAGCCCGATGTGGATGCTTAACAACTGAACCACCCAGGTGCCTGGGCTTTATTTTAATTTTTTTCAAGTAAGCTCCCAAAGTGGTGCTTGAACTCATGACCCCAAAATCAAGAGTCACATGCTCTACTCTACTCTATAAACAAGAAAAAACAAATTAAAAATGAAAAGAGACATTACAACAGACAGCACAGAAATACAAAGGCCCATAAGAGACTATGATGAACAATTATACACCAACGAATTGAACAACCTACAAGAAATGGATCAGTTCCCAGAAGCATACAATCTACTAAGGCCAAATCATAAAGAAATAAAAATTCTGAGCAGACCAAGTAACAAGTTAAGTTGTTACTTAACTGAGCCAGCCAGGCACCCCACTTAGGAATAAATTTAACCAGGGAAGTGAAAGATCTAAATATTGAACACTTTAAGACACCAAGGAAAGAAATCAAACAAGACACAAAAAATGTAGACATTCCATGTTCACGAGTCAGAAGAATTAGTATTGTCTTATATCCATACTATCCAAAGTCATCATTGATTCAGTGCAATCCCTACCATTATTTCAAAGGCACATTTCACAAAAATAGAAAAACAATCCTAAAATTCATATGAAACTATAAAAGAGCCCAAATAGCCAAAGCAATCTTCAGAAGTTAAGAACAAAGTTGGAGGGGCGCCTGGGTGGCTCAGTTGGTTAAGCGACTGCCTTCGGCTCAGGTCATGATCCTGGAGTCCCTGGATCGAGTCCCGCATCGGGCTCCCTGCTTGGCAGGGAGTCTGCTTCGCCCTCTGACCCTATCCCCTCTCATGTGTTCTTGCTCTCTCATTCTCCCTCTCTCAAATAAATAAAATCTTTAAAAAAAAGAAAAAAAAAAGAACAAAGTTGGAGGCATCACAATTCCTCTTTTCAAATTATATTACAAAGCTATAATAATCAAAACAATATGGTCCTGGCATAAAAATAGACACAGACCAATGGAACAGAATAGAGAACTCAGTAATAAACTCACACATATATGGTCAACTAATATTTGACAAGGGAGCCAAAAATACTCAGTGGGGAAAGAATAGTCCCTTCAGTAAATAATGTTGGGAAAACTGGAAAGTCACATGCAAAAGAATGAAACTGGATCCCTATCTTACACCATACACAAAAATCAACTCAAAATGGATTAAGGACTTAAACATAAGACCTGAAACCAAATAACTCCTAGAAGAAAACAAATGGAGGAAGCTCCTTGACATCAGTCTTGGCATTGATTTTTTTGGGCTATGTATCAAATACACAACCAACAAAAGCAAAAGTAAGGTATACACTGGTATACCTTATACACTGGTATACCTTATTTTTATAGGTATAAGGCTGGACTATATGAAACTAAAAAGCTCCTGCACAGCAAAAGAAACAATAAATATGAAAAGGCAGTCTACGAAATGTGAGAAAGTATTTGTGAACCATATGTCTGATAAAGGATTAATATCCAAAATACATAAGGAACTCATACAACTTGATAGCAAAAAAAAAAAAAAAAATCTGATTTAAATATGGGCAGAGGACTTGAATAGACATTTTTCTAAAGACATACAAATGACTAACAACTACATGAAAAGGTGCTCAACATCACTAATCATAGAGGAAATGCAAATCAAAACCACAATGATGGATCATCTTGCACCTGTTAGAATGACCATTATCAAAAAAACAAGAGATAACAAGAGATGGGAGGATATGGACAAAAGGGAACCCCAGTACACTGTTGCCAGGAATATAAATTGGTACAGCCACTATGGAAAACAGTATGGAGATTCCTCAGAAAGTTAAAAATAGGACTACCATACGATCCAGCAATGCCATTACTCAGTATTTATCTGAAGGAAACAAAATCATTATCTTGAAGAGATATCCCATGTTCACTGCAGCATTGCTCCCATGTTCATGCAGCATTATTCACAATAGTCAAAACATGGAAATTTTATTTATAAAATTATTCAGCCATTAAGAAAAGGAAATCCTGCCATTTGCAACAACATGGATGGACCTTGAGGACCTTATGCTAAGTGAATTAAATCAGACAGAGAAAGACAAATACTGTATGACCTCAATTATATGTGGAATCTAAAAACATTGAACTCATAGAAACAGAGTGCAGAACGGTGGTTGCCAGGGGCCTCAGGGGTAGGGGAAATAAGGAGAGGTTGGCTGAAGTGTACAAACTTCCAGGTATAAGATGAAAAATTCCAAGGATATAATGTACAGCATGGTGACTATAGTTGACAATACTGTATTGTATATTTGAAAGCCGCTATGACAGCAGAGCTTTAATGTTCTTACAACAACAACACAACAAAATGGTAATTACGTGAGATTAAGGATGTGTTTAACACATAATTGTGTTAAACATCCTGCAGCATATACAGGTATCAGATCATCACATTGTATACCTTAAACTTACACAAGGTAGTATGTCAATTATATCTCAAGGCTGGGGGGAAAAGATATGTTTGCTCTTATTTATTTTTGAAACCTCAGCTTCTTGTACCTGGCACATAGCAAGCACCGAAAAAAAAATTCATTAACTGAGTAATGGAAACAAAGAAAAACTTTCTTCACAAGTAATTAAGACTACATTGTTTAGGGCGCCTGGGTGGCTCAGTTGGTTAAGCGACTGCCTTCGGCTCAGGTCATGATCCTGGAGTTCCTGGATCGAGTCCCGCATCAGGCTCCCTGCTCGGCAGGGAGTCTGCTTCTCCCTCTGACCCTCCCCCCTCTCATGCTCTCTCTCTCATTCTCTCTCTCAAATAAATAAATAAATAAAATCTTTAAAAAAAAAAAATAAAAAATAAAAATAAAAATAAAAAAAAAGACTACATGGTTTAAATCATTCAGTCACTTAAGGGTATGAACAAAAGAGAGAAAAAACAACTGAAGTATAATGCAGAGCAGTCTTCATGGGCATTTAATAAATGATCATGGCAAATCTATAAAGGCTGAAAGGTTTGGGTTCAGCCAAGAAATGTTAATACTGCATTATAAGATTAAAGAAATATTATGTCACCCTCGAAACTATAGCAATAATGGATTTTTTTAACCTGTACACATTCACTTTCCCTTCCTGTAATAACATGTACCTTGATCTTCCCTTGAAGAAAGCAACCCTCCTCCAATATATGCAGTCTTGCTTGGTACCCTGTTCTCTCCTAGCAAAGAGTGAGCAATAAACCCAAACCAAGTCAATCAGTCCCTATCTAACTCACTCTCTGAGACATCTGACTCATGATCAGAGTGATCACATGAATGGAAAAACAATTAGAGAACTACCTAGCTTAAGGAGGCTCCACAAAGACCATCCATTGCTTCCCTCTCTAGATCCTTCCTGCTCTCTAGATCCCTGGAGCTCCTGTCTGTTCTTTCTAAAACTTGGTTTTTCAACTTTTACTTCAAGAAAATGAGCTTATCATTCTGGTATATTATTTAAGTTAGCAAAAGTTTCCTACTGCTTGAACCAAAGAACCCTAAATGAACATATTTCAGACATGTACAACTAAAATAAGCAAACCTTGAATAACAAAGTCAAGGTTAACTTCAAATGAACCCACAAAAGTGAAATGTGAGACCTGAAACATAAAACACCATATACGCTATAAGAAAAAAAAAAGCAACAATAGCATAATATTCACTTATTTGTTTCTAGCTAGGTGTTTTAATTCCATTAGTAAGATCTATCATATAAACATCATAAAGACCAGAATGATAAGGAGAAAGAAACTGTATTTAATCAGAAATGTGACCTCTACCTCAATTTTAGTTTGGCCTTACTATCCAAAATGCCTCCTCTGGAGCTCTTACATCTTATTTTATCATCCCCTATCGAATGAAGGATTTGTGGTCAACTGCATGATTAGTATTAAAAGGAGAAACATATCTAAAAATATCTATTTGAGCAGATGACTGACAGTTCCATTTGTCTGACTGATCTTATAATCTATGCAGACTTTAATAACAGGAGTTGAACCAAAGTGTATGACCAATCTTTCTAAGGCCCTAGACCATAATCAACCCATCCCAACAACTAAAAAAAGGGGGAAGCTATAACTCCACCTCTATCTCATCACCTACCTGGTTTCTAAAATTCTAAGTTGTGTCAAGTGCAAAGCTTAGAAACATCTTCCAAATGATAAATGTGATTTCCGTAGGAAGAAAAAAATACACACATATTTCTACTATAGCCTAGGACTTATTACTCACGAGAACAAGTTAATTAAAATGCATAATCAAGACTTATCAACGTTTCCAATATGTGAGAAGTAAAGAAAAAGGAAACAGAATAAACAGAAGATAAAATCCCTAAGGACAAAAAAAGGGGGGAGGGCAAAAAAAACCTGGAAGGACCAAAAAAAAAAAAAGAGAAATGAAACAGAACACTAATAAATAAAAATCAATACAAAATTCATATGTTACATTTCTCATTTCTATTACTTTTATTCTAAAGTAAGGCAGTTTAAGAAGAAAAATGAAAGCATCTGGGCACTATTTTGAAACCACAAATAGTATTCATTTTTTACTTCCATTTACATATAGTTAAACTAAATTATATGCAATCTGTATCTAACATTTTTCTGCAACATGTTCCCACTTAGACACCCTTTAGTTTTGGCAACTGCCATTAGTGTTTCTCAAATATTCATGGCGAAAGACTGCTTTAGGCAAAGCTAAGATGTTTCTTCTAAAGAGAGACAGGAGAGGGGAAAAAAAGAAATGTGATTTTAAAGTAACTGAAAAGTGTTACAATTTCATTTCCCAACCAATTTCAGATTTGGTATCTAAACACTTGGCTTCTGGCACATACTTTTGCTACTGCAGACCCTATTTACTGATCTTCTCCAAAATCATATAGATATACCACTGAAACCTAGATATACCACTGAAACCAATGATTTTGAGGGAAAGAAGAACATCAACTGCTAATTCCTTCTCACCCAGCTGAAAGTACTTAGCATCTTCCTTAATACAAACAATATCTGCCCTGGAAAATATCAAGCACAAAACCCTGTTGGTGGCAACATTTTGAAAACATAAACAAAAACAAGTAAATGAAAACAAAAATCACCATGTCCACAAACTCAAGCAGTGATGGCAAGAGAGTAAATTATGCAAGGACTTTTCTTCTATTTTCAAAATGATTTTGGGTAAGGGATTTATACTACCTCCAAAATTTATTATAAAAATAAAGCAAGAGGGCGCCTGGGTGGCTCAGAGGGTTAAGCGTCTGCTTCAGCTCAGGTCATGATCTCAGAGTCCTGGGATTGAGTCCCGCATCGGGCTCCCTGCTCCTTGGGAGCCTGCTTCTCCCTCTGCCTCTCTCTCTCTCTCTCTCTCTCTCTGTCTCTCATGAATAAATAAATAAAATCTTTAAAAAAAAATAAAAATAAAGCAAGAGTGTGATATTGGCAAACCATAATATACCAGTGGAACAGAACAGAAAGTCCAGAAATGGACCACACATCCATGGTCAATTAATTTGCAACAGAAGTGCCAAGGAAACCCAATAAAAAGGAAAATATTCTAAATAAAAACCTCATTAAAAGAAAAAAAAACCTGACTTACACTAAACACAAAAATTAACTCAAAATAAATCACAGACCTAAATATAAAAGCCAACATAAATGTAAATATAAATATTTCAATATAGGGGCGCCTGGGTGGTTCAGTCATTAAGCGTCTGCCTGCAGCTTAGGTCATGATCCCAGGGTCCTGGGATCGAGCCCCGCATCGGGCTCCCTGCTCCGTGAGAAGCCTGCTTCTCCCTCTCCCACTACCTCTGCTTGTGTTCCCTCTCTCGCTGTGTATCTGTCAAATAAAATCTTTAAAAAAAAATTTTTTTTAATATTTCAATATAAAACTTTTAGAATAAAAAAGAGAAAATCTTCACAAATTTGGGGTTGGCAAAAATCTCTTAGGAGACTAAAAAACACAAACCATAAAAGAAAAAACTGGTATGCTAGACTCCATAAAAATTAGAAGTTTCTCTTCAAAAACAGAGCTAAGAAAATGAAAGGTAAGCCACAGACTAGGAGAAAACATACACAATACATACATTTGACAAAGAACTAGGACCCAGACCATATGAAGAACTCTTAAAAGTCAATAATAAGAAAAAGCAAAAGTTTTTAAATAGACAAAAAAATTTAAACAATAAATAATACAAATGACCAACAAACCCATGAAAAGATGCTCAATACCCTACTGGTCATCAGTAAAATGCAAATGAAAAACCACAATGAGATACTACTACACAACCACTAGAAATACCAAAATGTTTTAATCTGTTGACAAGGAGGAGGAACAACTGGAACAACTGGAAAACAGTAGAACCATTCCTAGGTATTTACCCAAGAGAAGTGGAAATATGTCTGCTCAAAGACTTGCACATGGATTTTTCATAGTTTTTTTTTTAATTTTATTTATTTATTTGAGAGAGATAAAGAGAGAGGGACAGTGAAAGAGCAAGAAAGTGCACAAGCGGGGAACGGGGGGGGGGGGGGCAGGAGTTAAGGAGGAGGAGGCTCCCCGCTGAGCAGGAATCCTGATGCAGGACTCAATCCCAGGACTCTGGGATCATGACCTGAGCTGAAGGCAGACGCTTAACTGATTGAGCCACCCAGGTATCCCTCATAGCATTTTTATTTGTAATAGCCAAGTCAAACATCTACCAATAGGTGAATGAACAAACAAACTGTAGTACATTCACACAATGGAATACTATCCAGCAATAAAAAGGAACAATCTCAAAAACATGCTAAGCAAAAGAAGCCACACAAAAGTACATATTCTATGATTTCATTTACATGAAATTCTAGAACAGACAAAAAAACAATGCGTAGTGGATAGAACTCAAATCAGTTGTTGCCTGAAGAAGAGCTGGGAAAGTGGGGAGAGTGGAGAAGGGGAACTATTAAGTGGGAAAAGGCCACAAGGGATTTTGGGGACTGATGAAAACATTCTATATCTTGATGGTAGTGAGTTACATGGGCGTATGCATTTGTCAAAATGCATCACATTATATACACAAAATGGGTGCATTTTATTCTATGCAGATTATATCAAAATAGTGTTTGGTTTGGGTTTTTTCTTTTAAGTGCTGTTGGTAGGTTAAGTGATAGAGAGCAAGAAAGGAAAGACTACACAAATACGATAAGGCAGAATGATACTGTAAAAAGCAATTTTTTTTAAATGATAGGAGAAGCTCAAATTCTAGCACAGCTAAAACTAGGAATGTAACAGAATTTATTTAATTTCAATGTAAAATGAGCATAACTCACAGGATAGCTGTGAAAATTAAACGAGATAGTTAACACTGTACCTGGTATATCACAGAAACACAGCTCAGACTGGTTGACTTTGTATTTATCCATGTTAAGTGTTAAAGTAAAACCAAGAAAATAAGTAACAGTTACATGGAGTAAATCATGAAAGAACTTTTAGAGGAAATAAGTTTAGATGCCAATTTTAAAAGGAGAAAAGGAAATGGATGAAAAAGAAGGAGGGCATTGCCGGTGGAGGGAACGGTAATATGCAGAAGAACGGAGGTGGCAAGGAGCAAGCGGCATGTAGGAGTTGGAAAAATCAGCAGGCCTGTGGCAGCGAGTCCATATGCGGGAATAACCAAAACAGCAGGGCAGTCTTTCCATCTGACATAAATATTCATTTAAATTTTACAGTAGGATCCAGAATAGTAACTTCATCCAGTTGATGCTATGACACAACATAAATAAACTCAACTTCACAAGAAAAATATATTTAACTATTTAAAACAAGAAAAAAGAAAAAGTTCTTTCTGTTGAAAAAATATGAATGAGTACAATCATCAGCTTCAGTCTCTTGGAGGTTAGCCATAGTTCTTTCCCTAAAGAAAAAATAATTATTAATTATAGCGAAGCAACATATGGCCTTGCTGTGCAGTCACTGCACTCCTAAAATTATGAAAGCTACACTTTCCAGAATCTAAAATCTGTAAGTGATCACTCTGAAAAACAAGATATAAAAAATCTCCTCAAAAGAACTAATCAGCTACAACAAAAATTATCTCCATGGCATGCTACTCAGTGTCAGAATGCTGGAGTTCTATTCCAAGAGACCTGAAGTGACCAAGATCAGGATTCTTGAGCACTTATATAATTTCAAAATGTTATTACATGTATGCATTTAAATGTGTTTAATAAAAAGAATGCAGGGTTAGCATTCTTGTAGCGTTCAAACTAACTTAAGTCCTTACTAAGATTTTACATATTCAGCAGAGTAACTCCTTTCTATATTTTATACATAAAACAGTTAAGTGTCATTTCAATGTTTTAATTCTGGGAAGAGACAGCTAAGATCACTAGTAAGAACTTAGGCTAACTTAGTTCCCAGAATGAGAGAAATGTACAGAAATGTAGAGAGAATAAGATGCACAATGAAAAAGGAAATATTAAAGGGCAAGAATACTGACCTTTAAATAGAGTAGCAGCAATATAGCTACGGTGAGGACAACAAAGCTACAAGACTAAATTAACTCAAGTCTCTTGTTGAGGAAGGATGTAATCTAGTGACAGCTAACACAAGGTTTCATCTGCTCCATTTACACCAAACCAATATCCAGTTAGAGGCCTTGGCTCAAAGTAGAACATGTAGAGACTGAAGAATGACCTTATCTACTTTTGCTTTCTTGGGCCCACATGATAATATACATCAATGTAATACCTGAAATAATTATGAATGCATAAAAAATTATTAATGTGCTATATCATCCAGAATCATGATTTTCCCTTTAAAACTTCCTTTGATGATTATATTTTTATAATGTAAAATACCTTTTAAAGTATTTCCTATCTATATACACTAAAAAAAGGAAGTTACTATTTTAAGAAACATAAATTTTATTTTATTTTTTATTATTTTTTTAAAGATTTTATTTATTTATTTGACAGAGACACAGCAAGAGAGGGAACACAAGCAGGGGGAGTGGGAGAGGGAGAAGCAGGCTTCCCGCTGAGCAGGGAGCCCAATGTGGGGCTCGATCCCAGGATCATGACCTGAGCTGAAGGCAGACGCTTAACAACTGAGCTACCCAGGCGCCACTAAGAAACATAAATTTTAAAAAAAGTTTTTAACAGTAAGATTAGCAATAAAATATTAGTTAAGACCTGCCACTGTTTGGGATGCCTGGGTGGCTTAGTTGGTTAAGCCTGCTTCTCCCTCTGCCCCTCACCCTGCTGTCATGCTCTCTTTCACTCTCTCTCTCAAATAAATAAAAATATTAAAAAAAAAAAAAAAAGACCTGCCATTGTTTTTCTGTTTTTGTTTTTTGTTGAAAGATTTTAGGAGGCTGATACTGCTAAAAATTATTCTTTTTAAAATGAGGATTGTGAAACTTTTTAAGTCAAGCTCCTTCAGAATGACTAAAGGGATGACAATCAACATGAGAACAGTCCCTTTAAGTGTACTTCAAAGGCTATATCACTGTAAATAAACATTTTATGTAGAGATGGGAAATTTGCCCATGGTGCATCTGCATTACTCAGATTAAAGATTTGAGGAAGAGGTTCAAAATTTTAAAAAAGTCTCCTATAAAAAGCCCTAAGAGCTCCTATTAAGTAATTGGAAGGGGAATAAAAGTAGCCTGATTCTCTTGCTGAGGGTGTATCTTTTTGGTTATTCAGCTTAGAAACATGCCACCCAACAGCCAGCTATATAGAAAAAAGAATACACACAATAAAAAGTAAATTTAAATTAAAGCTCTCCCTGGGCAAGCTATTGTTGGAGTCACTAGTTTTCTCAATGATTCTTCTTCATACCTTTTTGTGGCTTTGCCTTACTAAAATCCTATTTGAGAAAAAAAAAAAACCCTAAATTTTAAAAAAGAATTTAAGCAAAAAATCAAATGAAAAGGGCGGAGAAATTTAAAATACATAAAAGTGACCAGAAAATATTAGAAAAATAAAAACTAAAGATTAGGAATAAGAGTACATAAAATGTTAGTGGACAAACACACTATGGACAAAAAAGATGAAAACAACTAAAAACAGGTAAAAATTGAAAGGAAATAAAATCAGCAACTTAAGACACAAGAGTAGAAAAACAAAAACTATCTTTTAATCAACATAATATTAATAAAAAGAACATAATGCTAATTCAAGAGCTGAACACCTTCACTCAAAGATTCTTTAAACTAAGGGGCACCTGGGTGGCTCAGGTGGTTGAGCATCCAACTCTTGGTTTCGGTTCAGGGCATGGAATGGAGCCCTATGTCAATCTCCGCGCTCAGCGGAGAGTCTGCAGGAGATTCTCTCCCTCTGCCCCTCCACACCCCCTTTAAAATAAAGAAATCTTAAAAAAAAGGGGGGGCACCTGGGTGGCTCAGTCAGTTAAACGTCTGCCTTTGGCTCAGGTCATGAACCTGGGGTCCTGGGATCAAGTCCGACATCGGGCTCTTTGCTCAGCAGGGAGCCTGCTTCTCCCTCCGCCTCCAGCTCCCCCTGCTTGTGCGTGCTCTGAGAAATAAATAAAATCTTAAAAAAAAAAATTCTTTAAACTAAGACTTCTTTGCCTTCTTAAGTGGTTTCCTGAAAACTTAACACAGCTCCTAGCCTAATACCAATGACTCCTATTCCTAGTACCCTGGCTTTTATAAGATACTTACATGAGAAGGTGACACAATTCCTTAAAAAATGCTGTGCAGTAAGCATGAAGATTGGATGTTCCACACCGTTGTGTGACACATGCCTCCCTCAAACCTTGTTACCACTTCGGCACATTACCCATCTGATGTGGAGAAAAAAGCACTGAGCAGGCTGTAAGCCCCATTTGTCTCATCTGCCATTAGTAGTCAGTGGGTACAACCAAATCCTGACCCACCTATATCCCACACCCCAAAAAAAGTGATATAAATTTTTAGTGCAAAAACTTAATCAGTTCTGAGAAAGCCTTTTTGTTTCTGTTTTGTTTTGGTCAGCACTACCCTAAAAGCATTAGGTATGCCTACTAAGTGAGTACACTAGTAAATGATGGGACATTATTTTTTTGAATCTTGTTTCTAACGTGCTTCCTCCTCCAACTATTGTATTTTTAACTTGGCAAGAACTTCTCCCATGAGGTGTTCCCAGGTGGGTTAAGATAATCACTTTTCATATAAAATTGAAGGAAATGTCTGCCCTTTGAAATCCTAGCATTCCTAAACAAATTTTAGAGCTATGAGAAACCTTCAAGTCAACCACTCACCATCTCTAAATTTTACAGATGAAGAAACTAAAAAACAGAAGGGCTAGTAAGTCCCAAACTAACGTTCTAAGAACAAAATATAAAGTCAATGGAAGGAATTATTAGGAGTTAGCCTCTTAGATTTAAGATGTACTGATTGGTAAAACAAAACAAAACAAACAAAACCTGCAAAGCAGTATAATACTAGTTCTTTTTTTTTTTTAAATAATTAAACATAAAAGTATCCATATAGACAGGGCACGGGGAGTAGGGAGTAAGAAGACTATCTAGAAGAATAATACCAAACTGCTAATAAATGGGCTATTTTGAACATAACGTGTGGTCTAGTAGCAGCAGAAACTAACTTTATGAGTTTCTGTAGCTGCTGAATTTTATAGTCAACACATGTTGATGCAATAACCTAATTTCTTCTTAAAAAAAAAAATTTAGGGCACCTGGCGGGCTCAGTTGGTTGAGTATGCGACTCCTGATCTCGGGATTTTGAGTTGGGTTGGGCATGGAGCCTACCTAAAATTTTAAAAATAAATATAAAATTTAGAAATATATAATTTACCCTGAAAAGAAAATGCATCTTGAAACGGTTTAAGTCTCAATCTCCCTCTCTCCCTGTCTCTCCTCCACCCCACTCCTGTGTGTTAGTCTGTGTGCATATTACCATGCAACTGGGGTTCACCTTCAAATTATCTTAATTTGTCTTCATATTAAATGTGGTCTTCCCTTGGGGCGCCTGGGTGGCTCAGTCGTTAAGCGTCTGCCTTTGGCTCAGGTCATGATCCCAGGGTCCTGGGATCGAGCCCCGCATCGGGCTCCCTGCTCAGTGGGAAGCCTGCTTCTCCCCCTCCCACTCCCCTTGCTTGTGTTCCCTCTCTCACTGTGTCTCTCTCTGTCAAATAAATAAAATCTTTAAAAATAAATAAATAAATAATGTGGTCTTCCCTTAAGAATAGCATAACATTGTTAGAATAATTCTAACAAGTTAAAGTAATTTAAGTAAAAGACTGAATCATAAAATTCATGTAAAGACACTTTCCTTTAGATACACAGTAGTAATAAAAATGTATTTGTAATGAGTAAGAGTATTTGTAATTTAAAAATTATTTTTATATAAATGCATATTGCTAAAGTGGTTTTAATCATGTTAAAAAACATTATTCTTGGTAAGCTAAACATCCTCCCCCCTGCCCCCAACACCCCCCACATAGTTTATTATTTTACTATGGTATTCCTCACAAGATGGTAAAGACAATAAGCTTGAGCTCATTCCTCTATGTAAATTATGAATTTCAGAATCAGTAAGTCCAAATAATGATATTTTATTATAGAGTTATCCACAGACTCTTATGCTGTCCCTCAAGGTTACTTATGGTGTCCCTCAAAGTTATTTATTTCTATTTCCCATAATTATGGAATATTAAATATCTGTCCAAAGAGTAAGGGAGGTCTTAAATGAGTAAATTATATTTCCTTCACTCCTCTCCCTGTTTCTTTTTTTTTTTTTTTAAGATTTTTAACTTATTTATTTGACAGAGAGAGACACAGCGAGAGAGGGAACACAAGCAGGGGGAGTGGGAGAGGGAGAAGCAGGCTTCCCGCTGAGCAGGGAGCCCTATGCGGGGCTCGATCCCATGACGCTGAGATCATGACCTGAGTCGAAGGCAGATGCCTAACGACTGAGCCACCCACGTGCCCCCCCATTTCTTTTTCAACCTGTTGACACTGGTGCCCACCCTTGTAATTCCACTACAATTACACAAAGATCATTTATTGACAAATTTAATGCTTAATTTGCCACACCCTTATTCAAAGACTCTCCTGACCTTCTAGTCCCCTTCACCAATCCTTTTGGGGTTTTCACTAGCTCCCTTCACTCTGTCCAGGACTAGTGTCTCAGGGTTTCATTCTATTGGAGCCTCTTCTCTCTCCCTCACCTTCAACTACCACTTCCATGCAGTTGCTCCCTATCCGTATTACCAGCCTAAAACTTTCTCCTACATTCAAAGCCACATATCTAATGACCTGCAGAAGTTCAAAAACTTTCTGGATGCATCAGAACCATCTAGAGGGCTTGCTCAAAAAAACAGATTTCTGAGCCCCACCTCCAAAATTTTTGATTCAGGGAGTCTGAGCAGAAACCTAAGAATCTGCATTTCTAATTAGTTCCCAGGTGACACACACTTTGAGAACCACTGGCCTACATGATTCTCCCTTAGATAAATTACAGATACCTTAATTTCAACACAACCTAATGGGTCTCCCAGCATCTACCCTGGCTGCCTCCAAACCATTCTTTACACAGCATCCAGAGTGATATTCTAATCTTGATCATTTCATGATCCTTTGTTTAAAATATTCTAATAGTTTCCAAGGGATCTTGAGACAAAAACCAAATCCTTAATATGATCTATCAAGCCTTACATGACCCAACCTCTGCCTACCGCACCACTGTTATCATTCCTTTTTTTTTTTTTTTTTTTAACACTCCAGCCACAGTGAACTCTTTCAGTTCCTAGCAAAAGCCAAGTTCCTTGCTGTTCCAGGATATTTAAACAAGATGTTCTGCCAGAAATATTCTTCTTTTTTTCCTCAGCTCAAGTCACCTTCCTTGGCTCCCCTCCCCCACTAGGTCAGCAAATTCTTATTTCTTGCTCTTAGCACCCTCCATAAGGTAATTACACAGTGAACTGTGCAATTAGTAGTTTATTATCTATTCCACACCTTCCCACACATACATGCTCAAAGAGGTCACATGTCTATCTAGTTCCCACTGAATTTTTAGCCCCTTGCATAGTGACCTGCACTCAAATATCTGTTGAATTAATGGTCTTATAACATTAAATTATTTTGAAACCCCAAAAGGAAAAGTATTATTAAAAAGGGATTAGAAGATTTTTTTTTTTTTACTATCCTCTAATACCTAAAAATGAGAAAGTTTCATTAAACTCCACTATCTGGAAGTTTAAAATCAAGAAAAATAATACCTTCAAAAGGTAAAATGAAATCTTCCTATCACAAGTTCCTGTGCAGCCAGATATACAGATTACTGTTTGTTAACTGCACTAATAAAGTACTAATATCTAAAAGCTATTCACTAATATATAAGTATACAAGGCAGCCTAAGATAATTTTTGCATAAAAATTAATTTACATGTAAACTTGCATCAGAGTACATTCAGACTTAGCAAAAGAGGTAGTTTTAGTTCATGCTAGGAAGTGGGATGGGGTATCTGTCTAGAATTAAACCCATATGTGGATAACCAAAAATTACATAATACGAATATAACCAAGAATTAAATTATTGTGCAAATAAATGTTCTATAGATTCTCATCTCCTTTAAAATGGAAAGAGTATCTGCTGTCTGTAATTCATTCATCAACTCTTCTTCTCTAAAGTGCATGCTAAGTCAGCATGGCACTAACCTAAGTGGCAAACAGAACAGATATAACTATCTTAAGATGTAACTTTAATACAATAGAATTTATAATGAAATAAAGGTTAAACTCCATTCAGAGTAATCATTTTTATAGGCTATTTCAAGTAGTCATCACATAAAACAATTTTGGGACTGCTCTTTTCTAATCACTTCCTTAACTACCTTACAAGTGACATTAGGATAATAGGTTTCATCCCTTTGGTCTGCTTATTTTTAACTAAAAATGGCATTCCTCATTTTGAACCTTAATTTTATGTTTGAGATTTGGTTCAGAGTAACTTCCCATTTTTTCCACAGATCAAATCCATTCTCAAAAGATGTCATTTGCCACCACAGAATGTAGGTTAAAAAAGAATAAGGGAGCACCTGGGTGGCTCAGTCAGTTAAGCATCCAACTCTTTGATTTCCACTAGGGTCATGATCTCAGGGTTGTGAGATCAAGCCCCACACTGGGCTCTGCACTGGGAATGGAGCCTGCTTGAGATTCTCCCTGCCCCCCGCCCCGCCTCTCAAAAAAAAAAAAAAAAAAAAAAAGAATGACACTGAGGAAACTAAGGAAATACAGAAAGAATAGTTCCAAAAGTGTTTTTGAACAACAGTGACATTGTTGAAATAAATTCAAGATAACTGTGAACACACCAATCATCTCTTAGACAAATAAGTTCTACTATATTAATTTAAAAATTGGTCCCATTTCCACTTCGGGCACAATTCATGGATAGGCCTGATCCATGACTTCTGGTTTTCCTGAAAAACAGATGCAGTAAAGCCAAAGCACATTTACTATAAACTAAAAGATTAAGAAATGAAACAATTTAGGAATAAAATCTGGTGGTCTACTATAACATGGATTGCAGAGGTAATATGGCATACTAAATAGAATATGAATATAAAATGAGATAGGCCAAGGTTCAACTTCTTACTTGGCCCCTTAGTAGCTACATGACTGAGCATGCTATTTGAACATGGAGTCTGTACATGAGTAATACCACCAGTAAAATGGTAATAATACCATCTATTTCAGAGCTATTATAAGGATATTACATAGCATATTGTCTGATTGGAATTCTATCCCCTGACATTTTCAAAGAATCCTCATAAGAACCTAAAAGGCTATCTGCTCCAAGCTTTCCATTTTACTAAGACCCACAAGACTAAGTGGATTGCCAAGGTCACACAGTTACTTAGTAGGAAAGACAATACTTTTGGCAAGTTTCTTATTCTCCCAGTGCATCCGTTTACTAAATCAGTTGGTGTTTGTAATGTTATGTTGCCCAAGCCTGTGACAGAGGGTCTCAAAGAGGGTTTCTGAGACAGTAATGAATCAAGACCACTTAAGGGCAGTGCTTACAAATATGATACTGGCAATCAAATATTAATAATTTAGTCCTATATATTAAATGTCTCTCTTGGATTTTAAGTCTTTTTTCTTAAAGTTAGGTATTTTAAATTACAGCTAAAACTACCTGAATATGCATAAATTGTCAGTCTTCTTGAAAGGTTCTTTTCTAAGGAAAGTATGAACCTTGTCTTAAATCAAGATACTAGGAAAAAATAAATGTGTTTCTCATTTTTTAAGTATGGTAACCGCTTATAATAAACCAAAGAGTTATCTAGTTTCCTAAAAGTAAAATTAATGCCCATACTTAGCTAAGAGTTCTTTATCAAGGATCAAAGCTTAAAATGCAAGATCTAAAATTAATTCAAGACAATCTCAAAAAATTTTATTATTGACTTTCTTATTCAATCTCAAAAACAGTTTCTTCATATTTTGATACAGACTAAGAATGGCTTTCTATCTTGGACATGAAAGAAAAATGAGTATCTGAGTGCCTAACTCTGGCCTAGATGCTTCTGGGTTTTGAATTCTAGGTATAAATTACCACAACCAAAGTACTCATCATCTTTAATTTATCATGTAAGTAACCAAGACACATAATTACACTTCTGCATGCCAATTCAAAAAGGATCTAAGAGAACCAACACAGTTTTTAATACTTTAAGAATGACTACCAAAAATGCGAAACTATGGAGATAACTCTCATACTGAAATCCTGTTCCAAAAAGAAAACTGATCAATGTGACAATGAAAAAGTTCTTGAGAATTCTAAAAAAACATGTTTTCTGAATTTAATTGAAATCACAATTTGCCTCATAGCCACAAAATGTATCACTTATTAATTTCAACTTTTGAGTTTGAAGAGGCTAATTACTACTACCATGAATTAAGATGAAGAAAGAAATGAAACCTTACTTGTTAAAATACTAAATATGTTAAATCATCGACCTTTTAAATGAATATTTTTCCTGAAGAATTTTTTGTCAATAATGACAAAGTATTTTTTTTTAATTCCTACATCGTAAATTCTTGGGAAAATGAAGATATAAAAACCATAATTTCCGAAACAACCAAACCTTTGGAAATAGTCAAATATTATCTATATAATGCTAAAGATCATACTTTAAAATTTCAGGAAGAATAAGAAAAAATACCAAAACTATAAACATAATCAAAATTATAAAGGATACTGTAATGAGCCAATCAAGAAGGAAATTAATCATGACAGCAGATATCTGAAAGGAATAATGTTAAGGATATGTGAAAAAGGTAAAGCAGGAGACCTAAGGTAAAGCAACTGCTACCTAATCTAATCTCTGAATTCTAAAAATAAAGAGTTTCACAGAAAATAAAAGAAGTTCACAAAAGAACCAGTAAATAGATACCCACCTCATTAGGGAATACTTACAACACTGACTTCCTCTATATTAGGCAAATAAAGAAACTGCACAAGAGCCGACTTATTTTCTAAGCTACTTTGAATTTCAATTAAGTATTTACTATGAAGGTCCTATAATATCTTATATAATCAGGCCAAATCTGGGGGTTTAACAAGCCTTCCGAATCACAACCCTTCTGACAGATTTCAACTGCAAAGTAATCAGCATTTCTTAAATCTGGATTGTAAAAACTTCTGATTGCAGTAGAATTATGACTCTAATCATAGACACACATTCCAGCAGTAGAAACCAGAGCTATAGAAGAAAGAATTACAAAGTCTCATGAGAGAAGACTTAAAAAGATTAATGGGGAAATGCAGCAATACCACAGAGGAGAGGGGAAAGAAACAGATGAATTTAAATTTATTTGCCCAGGATAATTTACAATCAATGTGGTACCTAAAGATTCAGGAAAGGAGAATGGGAAATAAAAAAGAGAACAGGTTAAAGAAATTTTATAAGAATGCTGGAAAATTTTTATGAATATAAAATGAAAGGAGGAGATGAAAACTAAGGCCTTCAATGAACTAGCTAGGCAATTTAAATCCAACACAAAGTATCAGAGATTATAAGGTAGAACAGAAGGAAAATAGAGAAAAATATCAGTAACTACTGAACCAAAGTAGCTATAACAATTAAGGCAGAGAAGTAAATAAAGGATAATACCTCACCCATCTGGACACAGTTAAGAAACTGAAAATAAGAAAAGATATCTCAATAACCAAAATATCACAAGAGCCATGTGATAAAGCTAACAGGCCATTCTCTGGAGCAAAGTCACTATTTTATGCACAATTCTAAATGGTCCTTTTCAGTTTCCAAGTAGCAAAGCAGAAATGGCAAGAGACTCATAATGACATGTGCAAATTGGGGTAGATGACAACAGAAAAGGAATCAGAAAAACTAAGAGGCAAACAAGAATTCAAAAAGAGTACAAGTTTTAGGACCACCTGACATAAAGACATAAACACCTATATAAATCAATAGCTAAGGAACACCACTGTATTTTAACTGTATCATGATCATAATTCCCCTGAATATGCCTACCTTTAAAAAAAAAAGCTCAAAAAAATTAAAAAATTAAAAAAAAACAGTTCAATAGTTCTATATACCTTATGCTAGAAAAGGACTCTAATAAAAAATGGTGGACTAAATATAAAATTTCCCTCCAGTTACTCCAACTAACCCACTGAAATAAAAACAATTCATACAGGAAAAAAAAAAAAAAACCCCATAAGAGCAAATAAATTTAAAACTGGAGATAGGGGTAGAATGTGTGTATGTGTATGTGTGTATATAGATAGATAGACAGATAGATATAACAAGCAGAGAAAACTACACCCTTGTTATACCTTATAAGAGATGCAAAAAGGTGGGAACCCATATGTCTGGCAGGACCCCAAAGAGGCATGATTGCAAACTAAATGATACAGCAAAGGGTGAAAATAATAGGGCCAAAAATAGAATTAAATATTACTTGACTGTATAAGGAACAACTACATTGCCCATCCCCCATCTCCATCTCCAAGCAGCACCTAAACAACTGACATTTACCCCAAGCCAAAAAGATACTTCTCTGCTTTTCTCTAAGATAAATGAATGACTATAAGACTAAAGTGGGGATGCTGGCAAAGTAATAAACCCTTTTCATCTGGCATTTAGAGGGCCCACAAGCTGGAAGCTAGCTCTTACCCTAAAACAATGTTTGCCAATAGAGAGGCCCTACTGTCTAGCCTCTTAAGTGCTGTGGCTAGAATTCCTACTTAAATGAAAAACTAATACGGAAAACAGTCCAAGGAACAGGGTGGTAGAGGGGAGACCCAGACCAGAAACCTAGTCCTTCTTTCTGAATCATGAATGGACAACCAGGAAACATCAGGCATATAAGGAAAACTAAGCATGAAAAGTAAGAATTACAAAAACAAACACAGAAAGTGACCAGAGTGGAAAACAGATAGTTGAGGAAACACAAGATACCTTTTTTTTAAAGATTTTATTTGTCAGAGAGAGAGAGAGCGCACGCACACACACACACAAGCAGGGGGAGCAGCAGGCAGAGGGAGAAACAGGCTTCCCACTGAGCAGGGAGCCTGATGCCAAGACTCAATCCCAGGACCCTGGGATCATGACCTGAGCCGAAGGCAGATGCTTAACGACTGAGCCACCCAGGCATCCCCACAAGGTATCTTTCAAAAATCTATTTTACATATTCTAAGACTAAAGACAGTATTACAACTAAAACAGAAGAGAATGATAGGAAGAAAAGAAAAAGAGAACAAGAATATTCATAGATTACCTGCCCCCAAAAAAATCAGCCAAAAAAAACTAGGGGGGGGGGGGAATTCCCCTGAACAGACAGCAAAGAAAATCATAAGATATGAAAGTAAAAATGAGACAAAAAGGATCAATCCAAGAGAGAATATCTACTTACTGAAGAGCAAATAGGCAAAGTGAAGAAAGGTATCAAAGACATAATAGATGAGAAGTTCCTCGAGTTGGAAGAATCTCATTTAGACAATAAGGACAACTGAGTGCCTAGAACAAATAACCAAACAAAATAAAAAACCTTTATTCAGACAGAATAAAGTACAGATCACCTGAGGGCGCCTGGGTGGCTCAGTTGTTTAAGCGACTGCCTTGGGCTCAGGTCTTGATCCTGGAGCCCGGGGATCAAGTCCCACATCGGGCTCCCTGCTCAGCAGGGAGTCTGCTTCTCCCTCTGACTCTCCCCCCTCTCATGCTCACTCTCCTATCATTATCTCTCTCAATAAATAAATAAAAATCTTACCAAAAAAAAAAAAAAAAAAGGACAGATCACCTTAAAAAAAAAAAACCCACAGTGAATTAGATGACATATGGCTTCTAATCAGCATCCCTGGATGCTAGAAGACAACCAAGCAATGCTTTCTGAGTTCTAAAGGAAAATTACTTGCAACATACAGTACTGTGCCCAGCCAAGCTATCAGTCAAATATTAGAACACAATGAAGACAACTTGTCTTCATAGAATAATTCAGAAAGTTTGCCTCTCAAACACACTTTTTCAGGAAGTTACTCAAAAACGCCAGGAAAAAAGATCAAATAAATTTAGAAAACAAAGATCTAAAATAAAATGGATTCAATTCAAGAGTACAGCAAAAGGAGGTTCCCAGGAGAGACTTAAAAGTCCAAACTGAGGCAGAAGTAGAGGCAACTCCAGAAAAATAGGGAACACAATATAAAACGCAATATGCTGAAGAGTTGAGGGGGAGGGGAAACTATGATAAAGGCATACAAGAAAAAGGGTGGTTAGAAAGACCAAGAAAACAGGAAGTCACATCCAATTTTTTTTTTTAATTCAATGGCTAGATTTTGAGCAGTTGATAAAATAAGTAAAATAAAATCCACTAGACCTTGATGTTATTTTTTTTTTTTTTTTTTTTTTTTTTTTTTAAAGATTTTATTTATTTGACAGAGAGAGACACAGCGAGAGAGGGAACACAAGCAGGGGGAGTGGGAGAGGGAGAAGCAGGCTTCCCGCCGTGCAGGGAGCCCGATGCGGGGCTCGATCCCAGGACCCTGGGATCATGACCTGAGCCGAAGGCAGACGCTTAACGACTGAGCCACCCAGGCGCCCCTAGACCTTGATGTTATTATAGACATGTTTCTTCAGGTGGCCCAAGGGCTGCTTAATATAATCTGTAGAAATCATAATCTGGGCATACTACCCGGCCCAGCAGTAACTAATATTTACATAGTCATAATATTGAAACTATTTATTGTTTTTCATCCTTTAAAGACAATCTGTGGACATGACAGCCGGGATTACAGATGGGGGAGGGGGGGAAAGGGTGCAATGTGTTTAGGCAATAAGTTTGGAAGGAAAAGAAAAAATTGAAAATTCAGATAATGTTTAAATTGATAAATTAAGAGGTGCAGATCAACATTCAATAGACTGTGTTTTATAAAAACAACAGAGCTTCCTTTGTTGCATATTCGCAAACAAACCTCCCCCATGAACTCCACCCATCTCCTAAGAGGAGAAAAAGTTTTTTAAATAAAGATAAGTGTCTTTCAGCTTAAAACAATTTATTTCAGGTTAACTCAATTTTTAAGGCAGTGGTTCTCTACCAGGGGCGATTCTGCCCCCCAAAGGACATTTAACAATGTCTGGAGACATTTTTGGTTGTATAATTAAGGGGAGATGCTACTGATACCTAATGGATAGAGGATCAGGATGCTGCTATACATACCACAATGCACAGGACAGCCACTCACAGCAAAGAATTATCCAACCCAAAATGTCAATAATGCCAAGTTGGAGAAATCCTGCTTTAAAGGAACTTTTCAGACTTTTATAGAAAAATGTTTAGTTTCTCACAGCTCCTCAATCTTATAATGGTATCTGGGCATAGTAGGAAAGTTTACATGGGTACAGGAAGTGTTTATGATTGATCTGAATGTAGATTCATGGACTGCCCTCTGTGTCCTCATGGGCTTCAGAGGTTTAGGAGAGTCATAATGGCACATTCTGATGAATATATTTGAACAATATCCAGTGGATCTATTAACTTGGCCCCACCTCAGCTCCTGTTGGTATGGATAGTCTTGGGAGCTCAACTACCCATTCTATGCAGCCCATGCTTACAGTAATTTTACACAATTAAAATTTCTCATTAAAATAACAATCTGTTGTGGGTACTCCTCTTTGGTGCACAATTTTCTTCTACATGGTAATTTAAAGTCTCTAGATCCTTCCACCCTCTACGTGCCCCAAGTTCCTTGGATTGGAAAAAAGAAGTTAAATAAAGAACACCTGCTTTTCTGTCACCTCTACCCACAAGTGAAAACACATCATTTCCATTCACATTCCACTAGTAAAAATCAGTCACATACATGGCTCCACCTAGATGCAGAGAGGGATGACAAGGATAGAGGAGAGAATGACAGAAATGCATGCCTGGCTGAGCAACTATTTCCCAGTCTTAACTGCACTACAGCAAAAGGAAACACATTTTGGTGGGCATTGAGATGAACCTGCAGCTGCCCTCCCCCCCAACCATTACTGCATGGTCTCTCCCTTCACAATAGTAACCTAATAACAAGCTTGTTTGCTCCCACTCTGTTAATTTCTATTTCTTTCACTAGGATTTTGTGAGAACCTCTAGATCTTTTTCATACTACCTAACCACCACGGGAAACTCACAAGGTGCAGCTCTGGGCCTTACTCTGCCTCAGTACACCATCTTCTTCCACTACTGACATATCATGTCTGCATCAGACCAGGTACTGGGCAATAAGCTAATTAAGTGGCTGTACAGGTTGTGAACTTAAGCAGTCTGGCTCCAGAGCCTGTGTTATTCTGCCTCTTTAGATTTCTAAAATAACAGGCAGTAAGAAAGTCCTTCCAGAATCATTTATAAAGCATCCACATCTTGCAAAACAGTCTAGGAACTATTACAAATTCCCCACTATGATGCATAGCACTATTTTTCTTTACTTCTGGATTGCTGATTTTAAATATTATAGTCAAAACAATAGGCAAAATTATACAGTAAGCAAAGCTGCTCTCTAGTACCCCTCCACCCCACTCTGTACTTTAAAAATGTACCCGTGCAGGGGAACCTGGGTGGCTCAGTCGTTAAGCGTCTGCCTCCAGCTCAGATCATGATCCCAGGGTTCTGGGATTCCGCCCCACATCGGGCTCCCTGTCCACGGGAAGCCTGCTTCTCCCTCTCCCACTCCCCCTGCTTGTGTTCCCTCTCTCGCTGTGTCTCTTTCTGTCAAATAAAATCTAAAAAAAAAAAAAAAATGTACCTGCGCCCTCACGTCCAAGGCATTCCACCTCCTTACTCCTACTCTGTAATAATGTTAGAGTGGACTGCTCTCTCCCCAGATCTACCATACTCCCACCCCATCAAAACTTACATACCCAGACTGCATAATTTCCACAGGGGCCAGAGCCAAGAATTCTTTGTAAGAAACTATGTAATCTGATAAACTAGTCCTGCTAATATGTGGCACTTGGCAGCCAAAAACAAGTTACTTTAATGGTGGAAATTTCAACAGATTTCAATTACATAGATTTGTGACCCTCAAATATCACTATATAAAGCCTATCCACACCATGTCTATGCATCAGTCTTAGAAAGTATGAATTCTAAAAATTTTAACAAGTCACCTTAAAATACCATATTTACTATGTTGTTATATTTCCGGTTTAGTTTGGAATTTCCTGGTGAGAAATTGGCAACTGAACGAACAATAAAGAATTTTTTGCTTTACTATAAATATTTTCAAGGTTTAAAAAATAAGATGTCAAATACATGTGAAATTAAAAAAAAAATCGAGGCTATACAGCATCTTATTACAAAGTGTATTTTCATCAAATCATAGCTGAAATAGACTCAGATCATGAAGGTCAAGATTTGTCACAAGGGGCAACTGCAAATAAACTATACAAGGCAGTATAATGTGGTGGGTAAAAGGACAGGCTCTTAAATCAAAGCGCAGGTTAAACTTCTAATTCAAATCCTTTTGGTAGGCTCAACCACCTGCTACTTAGCTTCCCGGTGACTTAGGTTTAGTCCAAATCCTGGCTCCACTATCTACCACTTAATCTCTCAGTGCCTGAGGTTTAATAAAGGAAAAAAAAAAATCTGATGCAGAGGGGGAGGTGTTCATTGTGAGGATTAAATGTGATAACATAGCAAATACTTCTAAAGTAGTAACTGGTACATAGTAATCAACACATAGTAGCTATTATTTTATTATTATTATTATTACCAACAATGCCTACTAAGACACCTTCAGGGGCTATAACAATATCCTTCTGAATCTATCATGTTAATAACCCTAAATCAAAAAGTTTCTCCTTTTTATCTGAAAAGAGTCTTCAAGCTCAAAACCATTTCATCTTTTTTTCAGGCTTTTGTGAATATGGAAGATGGTGGCTAAATGGCTTCTTTTTCATTTTAAGACTCAAGACTCTTTTTACTTTTTTTAATAATTCCCTTCCAAATATTATACACAAGATAGACTGCTCCGTGGATTATAAACACTACAAAGAGTTCACAAAGAATAATGAAATTTTGAGATTCATAAAAGAACAGCTACCAGAGCAAAAATCTTAGATAAGAAATGATGCAGAAGTCTATTAGCCCGTTCAAAAAATATTGAATTCTAAAATAAAGCACAGCAGGTAGAGATCCTTCATGGTTTATAGTCACTCGAATCACTAAAAACATATAGAGGATACTTCTGGAAAATCCCGTTTCTTCACAACAATGAACAGATGGCATGATAGGCATGGGCAATTTCTTCAAAAACAAAATCTGTAGAGAAGAAATACCTAAAGGCTCAGATTTTCAGCCACACACATCCCTTACTTAAAGCTTTAAAAATCTGAGGCATCTAGCATTTTTTGTAGTAACATTAAAGTAAAAAAGTTAAGCTTCATTTCTATCAGAAAACATTATGCTTGAAAGAAAACTAAGCATCTACAATTTTGATACAAATTTAAAGGTAATTTAAAGGGTCAACTCAAAGGTCAAGTAGATATTAGAGTTCATGATAAATATACCAAAATATGTTTTTAATAATCTAAAAACAAAGATCTATTTCTTTTTGAAAGTGAGAGCAAGTGAGCATGGTGGGGAGGGGAAGAGGGAGAGAGAGAATCCCAAGTAGGTTCCATGCCCACTGGAGCCATTGGGCTTAATCTCACAACCCTGAGATCATGACCTGAGCCAAAATCAAGAGTCAGACGCTCAACGAAATGAGCCACCCGGCGCCCCTGACAAAGATCTATTTTAAACAATTTAACGTAACGTCCTCCTATGTGTTAGATCACCTCCATATACATTATGTAACTTTATTCTCCCAACAACCACATGGGATAAGGATTATTATCCTCCTTTTACAAATGAGGAAACTAAGGCCCAGTGATTTGCCTACACTTGCTTGTATAAGATTTAATCAGAAATCCAATTCAAATTTTCTGACCACCCTCCTCCCCTCCCCCGCCGGTTTGATGCTCTTGCTTTCACTATACCACTGTCACTTCCACAATTCAAGTACTCTAAATCTTAGTTCTTATAAAGTGTACCAATCTTCCCATCTGGGAGAGGCAACAGTTGTAAGGGGAGAAGAAAAATTATTCATAATGTCACCACCAAAGGGGAGAAAAAAAGTTATTCATAATGTCACCAAAAAAAACCTCACTGTGCTTATTAATCCCACATGATTACCCAGTCCAATGTAAATGCTTTGTTCATGCTGTCTACCCCCTTAAAACACCTGCTTATCTTCAGATACACAGCTTTAAGCAAAACCTAACTCAAGAATTACTTCCCCTAAAAGAGCTTCCCAATTGTGACCTGCTCCCTTCCTCCCAATCCAACATCCTTACCATCTCACTCCTTGTATCTATTTTGGACTACATTATCACACACTCCTCTTCGTTCTCCTGTCATATATATGGAACTGCATTTTTTTCATTCAGTAACTATTAAGCATTTGAAGAGTCAATGGTGAACAAAAAAGACAGGCCCTTGCTATCACAGATGACTCACGTCGTTTGCATCTCTTAAAAAGGTAAAAACAACTTAGGGTATAAGAGTATGATGTTCTACGACAAAGATTCCTCCCCTGCAAGGTCTCTGAAGAAAGCTTTCTCCCTTGCATACTTGATAACATTTTTCAGGGAGGAAAAATTCTTTCTAACATGTCTTTCAGGTGAGACCTTCAACTTCATGCCTTCAAAGAAATATGAGGAAGTGAGGAACCAAGGTAGAAAGAAGGACAGATCTAAAATCTTTCAAGGGTTTCCAACATACAAACGTGAAATCTACATCTACACATTAGTGCAGACATCCCTTCCTGAGTCCCATCCACAAGAAAATGATACTTCGCTACAACTGCTCCAATCAAGCATCTCCACTAATCTTGCACCAGGCAGCTTCACTAATGCAGTACCCAGAGACTTTTCAATTCAAGTTGTATTTATGGATTACATGTATATCATATTCGTAAAAATAAGGAAGGACCTATGTCCTTCTACTTTTGAATCTCCTGATACTCCAAGATCGTTGCTATAAATGTGTTCATCTTTGGATATTACAAATATTCAAATATAACACTTCAGGTACTGCTATTAGCATAAGACTTTTCCACAAAATCAGAAAACTACATCTAAGTATCAATTCCTTATTCTGTCACTCATGCTCCAAGTAACCTGCTCTTGAAGGATTATTTATAAACCAAAACAAGTTTAAATGTACTAAGAGTACTCACTAAAGAAATTCTGCAATTTGTCTTTTAACAAGACAGATCCTTTTGTAATCAAGATTTGGTAAAATCATAATTTTATCATTTTTTTCTTAAATCAAAACTAAAACATAACTTCATTACACAGAATTGTATATTTATCCCCACAGCATAAGGGTTTTCAATTAAAAAATGAACCAAGAAACTAGATCTTGCCAAATTTATAAGTGCCATAAATGTGCTGCTGTAAGAAACATATTTGATTGACTCTAAAATGTAATAATACTCTAACTGAAAAAGGACAGCAGCACCTTTTCCAGATCACAGATACCATATTAATATTCAACAAGAAAGAAATAAACCATGACCCTTTTTAAAAACCAATTCTAAGCAGCTGTGTACAATGTATTGTGGCTCAAACGGTTCACGTGGAATTTGACCGCAACAACCTAATCTCCATAATTAAAGACCTAAAAGGTAGTTCTTATGTTTCATCTATTCCCTTTCCCAGTACTTTGAACAGGTATATTGTAGTCATTCCATACATAGTTGCTATCAAAAAAGGGGTATAAATACTTGAAATTAGCTGTACTTTCTATAAAGGACAAACTGCATACCCTTACTCTCCCTTTCCCAAACTGTTTTATAAAACTAGCATGATCTTAATTTCACTGTAAAACGGGTTTCTAGCAAGCATAAAAATTTACCATAGTCTCTCAACATGATCAACTTTAGACAACACCTGATGGAATGGAGAATATCTAACAAGCAATTCACCCACGTCCCTCTACAATCCTTGCTTTCCTTGGAATCCTAAGGGAGGCAAAAACTTAAATGATTATCTGAAAAGACCTAAAATGGCACTAATCTGAGGCTAAGTTTCAGGAGAAGTTAATTAAAACTAATAACCCTACTATAGTATTCTCATACTAATTATAAGTCACTCAAGTCCTCTAGCATTAGGAAGGCAAAAACTTAATTATAATTATTTAACGCAAATATGCTTATACCATCATCAGATAAGTTTTCCCATCTGTTTGAGGAGCCCAAGTTATCTATCATTTCAGACAGTATTTAGATAAAATGAAATTAGGCAAGTTCCCTAACGCAGATGTCTCTCATAAAGACGAGGGTTAAATGACTTTTGTGAATGGAAAATCTGCATATACTGTTGCTTCACTCAGTTGGTCTTGAGTGGGTGGCTCAATGAACCAGAAGCGTGCTCCATGTGAAGCTCCTTAGAACCTGATTTCACTCTTGAGAAAGGGCTTAGAAACAAACATTACATTCAAAAGTACAGCAAAGGCTTCGTCTTCCTCCTACAAGTCGGCCACAGGAACTGAGTTTAGAGGAACGACACCGTGTCACTCGGCTCTGCAAGGGCGGGTGCGGTCTGCGGTGCGCGGTACAGCCTCCTCCGGGGCTGTCATAGGAAAACCGGAGCCTCGCCTTAACCGCGCCAAGTGACAAAGCACGAGCTCTCCCCCGCGCGGGGGCTTCCGGCAAGACCCCGCGGTCCGCCCAAACTTCGCGAGGAGGCACTCAGGGCGGTCAGAATGCTCTTACCACCCCCGCCCCGACGCGGCTTTGTAAGGTTTGCACACGCACGTACTGTGGGCCCCAAAACACTCCACCCCCGCCGGCCTTTGGAATCCCCCACTCCACAAGGGAACAAAGGACCCAAACAGGAACTCTCCGGTGCGGGGAGCCCCCGCCGGCCCGAGCTCAGAACGTGGGGATAAGGGGGTGCAGTCGCCCGGAGAGGTGCAGACCCGTCGCCCCCCCGACTCAGGAACCGGCGTGACACTCACCGGTGCGGAACCCCCGGAGAGGCGGGGAGCAGGGGGCCGATTCCTCCGGGGCCCTGCACGCGCCCGGGCGGACCCCAACTTCTCTCGGCTGCTGTCGCCGGCGGCAGCTAGGGCGCGAGCCCAGACCGAGGGCGCTGGCTCGCCGCCGCGAAGGCGCTGCCGGCTCTGCACGCGAGGGGGGCGGGAACTCCGGGCCCGCGGTCCTCCCGCCAGGGCGGGCTCCACCTCCCCCCTCTTCTGCCCGATACTGACTGCGGCTACTGCCGCGGTAAAAACTATCGCTGCAGCGGCGGCTCGGGCTACCGCTCCCACGACCGCCCGGCCCGGAGCGCGTCGCGGCCTAATGTTGTCATCGGCCGCGTCGCCGCCTCTCTGAGCACCTAGAGCCGCCAAGATCCTTCACATCCGAGCTCCCTCCCCCTCCAGGCCCCGCCCCCCCCCAGCTCGCGGGCTCCAGCCAACCCCCCTTTCCCGTCACATGACCGCGCGCGGAGGCGGTCGCGGAGACGCCTCCCCTGCGGGTCAGGCGTGAGTCGCGCGGGAGCAACTGTCAACACCTTGTTCTGCCAGAGACTTACCGCCGCAGAACTGCCTCCGCACACCCGAAGGCGGCTTCGGGATGCGAGCCCACCGCCGCCCGCTCCACGTCTGTGACCTGCTGAGGCGAGGCCTTCTGGACCGGTCTTACAGGGCCCTGCCTAATCTGAGGAGACTGCACAATGCAGCTCCCTGGTCAGGACTTAGGACCCCGCGCCCACTCGGAGGCTCGGAGGCCCGGAGGCGCGAGCATGACACCCGCCTCCTCAGCCCTGGCTGTGGCTAAAGTTTTAGCCAAACAAAGGAAAAAAGAAGGCATCGTGGTGTCTGGCTTAAAAAGCAGTAACGAATTGTTCCGATTTCTAGTAGCACGTTAATTGTGAATTTAATTTACTGTTTTCCTCATTAGAGGTTTTTATTTTTGAGGAAAGGATGGTGCGTTTCAATCACGCTGGGATGAAAATAGCCTAGCAAACTTATTTTTGTTCCTAGTCAATTTCAGCATCCTTCGTGCCGGTTTTACAGTCATTAAGTCTTACAATGTGTTAGGTTGGTGGCAGTTTAAACAGATACACAGGATTTTGGCAATTTGTTCCATTTTTTAAAATAAAGACTAATCCTTTTTTTTTTTTTTTCCCCAAGTACCTTAACTTTTGGACATACCTTTTGCCTTCCTTTTAAAAGGAACTCTGTCCCCCACCCCCCAACCCTGGTGAGGAGAAGAAAAGAATATGCTGGTCACCAGAGGAAAAGCAACAATACAGAAATGAGGGAGGTAGAAAAGCAGAAAGATCATAATCAAACCCTGCTAACAATGAAAGCACATGAGAACGTTTTCTCAGTTTGTAAGTCATTTTTCCTTCTAGCCCAGAACTAAGGGTTTTGCTTAAGCAAGTCTATGCCCTCATTACATTTTCTTAATATGACATCAAAAAGCTTTCTGATCAGCTGGTTACTTTGAAATGAATAAGCAATAGAGTTTGGCTTATGTAATCATTAAGATCAATGTATTTTATGGGCACACTAAGAAATCATGGATTTTAAGACTCACCATTATTTCATGTTACTCAAGAGAGAAAAACACTGCCAATTAAACTATGCCATGCCACTGATATTTTTAGGACACATCTTGAATTCAGAGATGTTAAAATGTGAAAAACAATGAGTCTTGGAATCTGTGGATTGGTAATGAGCTGGTGTTCCAATGAGGAAAAGATTCTACAGGTTCTGTTCTGAAGTCTGAGATATTGTAGTTCAAATAAATATGAGAGACGTTTATTATTCTGTGAATGACACTATTTCAGCAAAGCTAGTAACTTCGGAGTTTGTCAACAGATTGAAACCTGTCACCTATTTTCTAGAACAGTATTTTTTTATACTGACTCAAAAATTAATTTTTTAATGAAATAAGCTAAAATGGAATAGAATATAAAGATCAGAGTACGTACCTAGTGTGGGCAAGAAATTGCTTTGTGAAATTTTTGTTTCATTTGTGGGAAAGGGTAAGAGTGTGTCCTATGTTGTGATTTAAACTGTTTCTTATTGTGAGTTGCAATCAAATAGATTTGAAAAAGAATGTTCTTAGAGCACAAATAACAGGCAAAATATACGCTCTGAGCTCTCTTTCTCTGTTGCTTTTCCTTTACTTTGGGAACTAAAACTAAAGATTAGAAAGAGAAGGCAAATTGCCTTGACAATCCTCTCCTGCCTCAGCCCAAATTTCTTACATTGGCTGTTGAAAATAAATGGTCTTTTATTGGAATAGAAAGCACTGTTCTAGAAGCAAGGTGGCCTAGGTTATAGACCTTGCTAATTAGACTTTGACTAGATGAATTACTCCCTGCATTTCAAGTTCTGATAAAAGTAGGAAGTTGGACTATATGCTGTTTAACCAGTGTCATTCAACCTTTTTTTTAGTGATGATATTCACATTTGAAATAACCATTGTACACTCAGGATTGTGCAAATTCTTGTCAGACTAGTTGTAACTCCTATCAACCACACTCAAAAAAAAAAAAATCAATGCAAGTTCATGAAAGTAAAGATATGGGACAACAAATGTAAGTGTATCTTTTGCAATTGTCTGTATTTTAACTGTTGCTAATAATAATTGCTTGCCATAAATGATGATTTTGACATACCTCACAATTGATTGCAACAAAATGATGTATCAATATATTCAAATTCAGAAATACATACTTTTCAGATCTTTTCAAATCTAATATTCTATGAGTCCAGGAAATGGTCATTCAATCTAGCATTTGTGATGTAATCACAACATAAACAAATTGTAATATGTAATCCTGCACTGTAATTGAGAAATATCCTGTAACTCCCATTTGCTATGTTGAGATACCCTACAAGTTTTCTACTCTTAAAATGATTTTAAGAATAACATTTTTAAACAAAACTTTTTATTAAAACTATCCACTTTTATTATAACTATCCAATTTTAACTCCAATGAGAATTAATCTCTTATTGCCTAGTGTTTAATTAATTATACATTTCTGAGAATGAGAAGTTCTTTTTCCAAATCAGTTAAAGCACTGACAGGCATGATAATTTTTCCCACAGAATATGTATCAACCCTGACCTAGAATGAGAGAGATTGGCTTGAGGTTGTTTTTGTTTTACCTTTAGCCTTTCCATTTAGACACTTATGTTGCCAAAAATTGCTGATGAGGATTTTACGTTAAAATCCTCATTTTCTCAGAGAAGATTAAGAGCAACCTTAAACATGAATAAGGTATTCAACACAATAAGACTGTGGTAGATTATATTATTACTCTTGGCCATGTAACTTGCTCTAACCAGTGGTTTATAAACAGATGTAATACATGCTAACTGCTTTAAATTTGAGTGCAACATTCAGGTCAATCTCTTAGTCTTATGCTGCCTGCCATAAAAAAGGCATGTTGCAAATAGGCTATCAGAATGAGAAAATACATGGAGCAGACCTGCAACTGACCTTTACCCTGGAGCAATACAGCAGCAGCTGACCTGCAGCTACTAACATGAAACAAGAGTAAATCATAAATATGTATTGTCCTAAATCACAGAGATTTTGAAATTATTATGTAATATAATCTCACAAATCAGCTTAAGTGAATGTAAACCAACAGATTAGTGGTTCAAAGGCTAAATGCACTGTAGAACAATAATATTCTTCTATTTAGTAAAATAAAATAATAGACACCTTCAAAATAGTCACCTAGATATTTGGTAAGCACCCAACTAAAAATTTCTATTAAAAAGTAGTCTATTTATAAGATCTGTAGATTTGTTTGCAAGATATTTATATATCGATGCGGGGCTCGATCCCAGGACCCTGAGATCATGACTTGAGCTGAAACCAAGAGTTGGGTGCTTAACCGACTGAGCCACCCAGGTGCCCCGAGCAGTTCATATTTTAAACAATAACAAGCACAGAAGAAAATGAGACCACATTAGTGAGAAACAGTGAATATAGATAGCAAAAACATATTCAGAAGGACTTCAGATACTGAAATTACACACAGACTATAAAATAACTATATAAAATATAAATAAAGGGCAACCTTGAAAATATGTACAGAGAACAAGAAAGTACAAAGAATAAAGATATTTTTTAAATAGAATTTAAAGAATAAAAAATATAAATTATTAAAATTTAAAACTCAGTGGACATGTTTAATAGTCTATTTGACATAGCAGAAGTACAATTTAGTGAACTGGGAGAAAGAGATGAAATTGCCCAAATGCAATAGAAAAAAGAAAAATAAATGAAAAATATAAAGAGACTTTAAGTGACATCGAAGACATTCTGAGAAAGTATAAAATAAATCAGTACTCCAAAAGAATAGGAAAGAGAAAATGTGGCAGAAGCAGTATTTGATAAGATAATGGTTGAAAACTTTCCAGAACTAATGAAAGACTCTAACCCACAGACTTAGGAAATCCCCAGCAAGTTAAAGAATAATAGATCTACACTTATATACATTATAGTAAAATTACAAAACACCAAAAACAAAAAAAGAAAACCTTAAAAGTAGAAGAGAAAAAAAATAGATTATCCTCAAAATATCTGGTAATTGGCTTTCCTCAGTAACAAACAATAGAATCAGGAGACAGTGGAATAATGTCTTCAGTGGCCTAAAAGAAAATGATGATTAGCCTAGAATTCAATGCCCATTGAAGAGATCTTTTAAGAATGAGGCCAAAATGAAGGCATTTTCAGGCAAGCAAAAGCAGAGTTTGCTGCTAATACTGATTCTCACTAATAGAAAGTCTAAAGAAATTTCTTTCTTCAGAAAAAAAATGAAATGATCCCAAATAAAAGGTCTGAAAGTTAAGACTAAAGGAAGAGCATTGAAAGTGCTAAATATTGGGCGCCTGGGTGGCTCAGTCGTTGGGCATCTGCCTTCGGCTCAGGTCATGATCCCAGGGTCCTGGGATCGAGTCCCACATCGGGCTCCCTGCTCGGCAGGAAGCTTGCTTCTCCCTCTCCCACTCCCCCTGCTTGTGTTCCTGCTCTCGCTGTCTCTCTCTCTGTCAAATAAATAAATAAATAAATAAATAAATAAATAAAAAATAAATAAAAAAATAAAAAAAAAGAAAGTGCTAAATATTTGCATGAATCTAAAAACCACTGACTATGCAAAACAGAATTGTTAAAATTATTTAATATTTTTAAAAGAAAAAATAGCAATCACTCATATTCCTAACATCAGAATAAGTCCAATCAGATTCTCACTTTATACCTACTATTAAACAGACCTCATCAGACTAAGTATTCTATCCATTTGTATTATCATTTCCATCTGGTATATGCCCTTAAAAGCAAAAATACTAAACATTTCCATTTATTTTTTTTCCTCTTTTCTGATCCATTTAGGCAAAACTGTATTAATGTTTTATTGGTATTCTCTTTTTAAATAACTCTACTGGTATAGCATTTTAAATGTTTTTCTTCATGACATTTTTATTTCAAATTTGCATAATGTACCAGTGAAGATGATTTATTAATAATCAGACTAAGAAATTAAATGGATAGGGCGCCTGGGTGGCTCAGTCGTTGAGCGTCTGCCTTCGGCTCAGGTCAGGATCCCAGGGTCCTGGGATCGAGCCCCGCGTCGGGCTCCCTGCTCCGCGGGAGGCCTGCTTCTCCCTCTCCCACTCTCCCTGCTTGTGTTCCCTCTCGCTGTCTCTCTCTCTCTGTCAAATAAATAAATAAAATCTTTAAAAAAAAAAAAAAAAAAAAAAAAAATTAAATGGATAGAATACTTAGGAGATCATGATTTAGAGTAATAGAAAGTAGAATTATATACTATTTTTCACATAACTATGAAGCATTAATGAGTCCCACCATAGAAGTCTAAAAATGAAAGTTCATCATAACAAATTATATAATTATGTATTCACAGGTTAAGAACAATTAACTCTTACTGAAAAGCTCTGCCTACTCTTTCCACCCACATTGCCTATTCAAAATTAGGTGCATGCTATGACTTTTAATACCATCTCTGGAAATAGTTAGAAATCTATGCTCAGGCTGTAAAGATTGACTCCTGAGTTTTAATTCAGCTCAGAGGGCATCCTGAACTCGAAATAAATTTTTATAAAGGGAGAAGAAGAACCCATCTCTTTCTGATATCTACCTAGACTACACATTCCCAGTTGTAAATATGTTTTTCATTTCAATTTCAAGAGAGTGTATAAAAAGCTGTTTATCACAATTACGTAAATATGAAAAGCATAGAACACATAATTCCTTAAATTTCCGAAGTTGTAGTAACTACGATGCAAAGAAATTATACCTTACTTTTTTTTTTTTAAAGATTTTTTATTTATTTATTTGAGAGAGAGAGAATGAGAGAGAGCAAGCACATGAGAGGGGGGAGGGTCAGAGGGAGAAGCAGACTCCCTGCCGAGCAGGGAGCCCAATGCGGGACTCGATCCCGGGACTCCAGGATCATGACCTGAGCCAAAGGCAGTCGCTTAACCAACTGAGCCACCCAGGCGCCCGCCTTACTTTTTTTTTAACCAAAGCTTTACCCTTTCTTTTCCTCAGCCATATGAGATTATTCAAAACATATTTACTTCTATAATACTTTCCTGAGAAAACCAAATCTATAATTTCACTGCATAATGTCTAAATGACTTTCATTACTTTATATTTTTTAACATATAAGAGATTATATATTACTAGTATAGATTATTCCAGTTAGCTTTGTCCAACCTGTATTTATATGTTTATAAACTTTCTGACAGTTCACAAGTAATTCAATTCATATAAACCAGACTGTACATTAATTCTTTCAATTTAATAAGTTATCAGTTTTTACTGGGTCCAAGGCCCATCCTGTTTACAAAAAAATTATTAAGTAGCTGTAGGTTACTCCACCTCTTTTCTGAAATGAATGGGAAGCTAGCAAGAGGCCTTGCCCTATAAACTAACAGTTTTTCAAAACTGCCATTTGTACTCTTCTCTGCTGGCAAAGAAGGTGCCATACCGACAACATTATCAAATAGCAGCATCTACCCACCCCTCCCAACAAGGACAGGTGCTGCCTGGATTACTTTTGTCAAATCTCCTAGGTATTTATTATCTTTCTTATTTCTCCAGAACACTGGTGCCCAGAAGTGACAAGGTGAAGAAAGAAGGCACCTACCCCTATATTCCAGTAATGTCTGTCCAAAGCATTCTTGTCAGGTTCATCCCTCTGTTCTAGGCCCTGTTGCTATTTTCCCCTAGTTGTTTTCAGTCAGTTCCTATGGGAGCCTAACTTGCTGGTATTATACACACAGACAGCTGAGACCAGACTCCCAATCCCATTCCCCCACTGGTTTCCTTTAACACTTAATCCCTATAAAGCACTCCTGGAATGGACTAGAGTTGGGATACATCTATTTTTTATTTTCTTTTTAAATATCAGCTCCTTTCCAGAGATGACCAAACACTTTGCCCCTTGTGGTACCACATTGTGTTGATTATTTTGACTAACTTTCTTTTGTTGTCAGCCAATAGTCTTGGACCTAGCATCGTTTGCCTCCCAGCCCCCCTTCCTGAAATTATTAGAAAAGCAGTACACCATATGAATACAATGATCTAAACTAGGAACAGGGAAAATTCTAGAAGAAAATGAACTTTATGCAATAAATAAAGGCAAGGGGAAAAATGGGGCACTATTACATATTAAAATAGACTCATCAACATTAAAATGGTGTCCACGGATTATAGTACCTACTGCCAAGCTACAACCCACTCAAGGATATGCACAGACCACCCAGGCATATGGGCAGCAAAGTTATGGAACCTATGGACAGCCCACTGATGTCAACTATACCCAGACTCAGATAACTGCGACTTATGGGCAGACCGCCTAGGCAACTTCTTATGGAACAGCCTCCCGCTGGTTACACCACTCCAACTGCCCCCCAGGCATACAGTCTGCCTATTCAGGGGTATGGCACTGGTGCTCATGATACCACTGCTATGGTCACTACAGGCCTCCTATGCAGCTCAGTCTGCATATGGCACTCAGTCTGCTTACCCAGCCTATGGGCAGCAGCTGGCAGCCACTGAACCTGCAAAACCGCAGGATGGTAACAAATCTGCTGAGACTAGTCAACCTCAGTCTAGCACAGGAGGTTACAACCAGCACAGCCTAGGATGTGGACAGAGTAACTACAGTTATCCCCAGATACCTGGGAGCTACCCCTGGGAGCTGACCCCAGCCAGTCAGGGTACCACCATCTTATCTTCCTACCAGCTGTTCCTCTGCACAGCCAACTAGTTATGATCAGAGCAGTTACTCTCAGCAGAACACCTATGGACAGCCCAGCAGCTATGGCCAGCAAGTAGCTATGGTCAACAAAGCAGCTATGGGTAGCAGCTGCCCACTAATTATCCCTCCCAAACTGGATCCTACAGCCAGGCTCCAAGTCAGTATAGCCAACAGAGCAGCAGCTACGGGCAGCAGAGTTCATTCCAACAGGACCACCCCAGGAGCATGAGTGTTTATGGGCAGGAGTCTGGAGGATTTTCCAGACCAGGAGAGAATGGGAACATGGGTGGGCCTGATAACCGGGGCAGGGAAAGAGGGGGATTTGATCGTGGAGGCATGAGCAGAGGTGGGCAGGGAGGAGGACATAGTGGAATGGGTGCTGGAGAGCGAGGTGGCTTCAATAAACCTGGTGGACCCATGGTCGAAGGACCAGATCTTGATCTAGGCCCACCTGTAGATCCAGATGAAGACTCTGACACAGTGCAATTTATGTGCAAGGCTTAAATGACAGTGTGATCCTAAATGATCTGGCAGACTTCATTAAGCAGTGTGGGATTGTTAAGATCAACAAGAGAACTGGACAACCCATGATCCATATCTACTTGGACAAGGAAACAAGAAAGCCCAAAGGTGATGCTATGGTGTCCTATGAAGACCCACCAACTGCCAAGGTTGCCATGGAGTGGTTTGATGGGAAAGAATTTCAATGGAGCAAACTTAAGGTTTCTCTTGCTAGGAAGAAGCCTCCGATGCACAGCATGCAGGGTGGTATGCCTCCCTGAAAGGGCAGAGGGATGCCACAGCCACTCCGTGGAGGTCCAGGGGGCCCAGGAGGTCCTGGGGGTCCCAATGGGTCACATGGGAAGCCATGGAGGAGACAGAGGTGGCTTTCCCCCAAGAGGGCCCCGGGGTTCCCATCTGGAGGAGGAAACGTCCAGCACTGAGCTAGAGACTGGCAGTGCCCCAATCAAGGGTGTGGAAACCAGAACTTCGCCCAGAGAATAGAATGCAACCAGTGCAACGTCTCGAAGCCTGAAGGCTTCCTTCCAACCACCCTTTCCACCCCCGGGTGGTGACCGTGGCAGAGGTGGCCCTGGTGGCATGCGGGGAGGAAGAGGCAGCCTCATGGACTGCAGTAGTCCCAATGGGATGTTCAGAAGTGGTCATGGTGGAGAAAGAGGTGGCTTCCGTGGTGGCTGGGGCATGGACTGAGGTTGCTTTAGTGGAGGAAGATGGGGCGGCCCTGGTGGGCCCCTTGGACCTTTGATGGAACAGACAGGAGGAAGAAGAGGTGGGCATGGAGGACCTGGAAAAATGGATAAAGGTGAGCACTGTCAGGAACGCAGAGACTGTCCCTACTAGACGCAGAGACCCCGTACAGCTTCATTGACTACCAGATTTATTTTTAAACCAGAAAATGTTTTAAATTTATAATTTCATATTTATAAGGTTGGCCACAACATGGTGATTATACCTTGTCTGTACTTTAGTATTTTTCACCATTTGTGAAGAAACATTAAAACAAGTTAAACGGTAGTGTGCTGAACTTTTTTTTCCTTCTTTTAAAGATGGTTGTTTTGGTTGTTTAAACTAAGACTAAACAGGGGTGCCTGGGTGGCTCAGTCAGTTAAGCATCTGCCTTCAGCTCAGGTCATGATCCCAGGATGCTGGGATGGAGTGCTGCATTGGGCTCCCTGCTCAGCGGGGAGTCCGCTTCTCCCTCTGCCTCTGCTCCCCCCCTGCCATGCTCTCTCTCTCTCCCAAATAAATAAATAAAATCTTTAAAAAATTAAATTAAATTAAAAATAAACAAGACTAAACAATGGGAACCCCTTGTGAACATGCTCAGTATCACTGTGGAAAACCAAGAGGGCCTCTAACTGTAACAATGTTCATGGTTGTGATGTTTTATTTTTTTAAATAAAATTACAAATGTTCTTTTTTTTTTTTTAAAGATTTTATTTATTTATTTGACAGAGAGAGACATAGAGAGAGAGGGAACACAAGCAGGGGGAGTGGGAGAGGGAGAAGCAGGCTTTCCGCTGAGCAGGGAGCCTGATGCAGGGCTCGATCCCAGGACCCTGGGATCATGACCTGAGCCGAAGGCAGACACTTAACAACTGAGCCACCCAGGCGCCCCAAAATTACAAATGTTTATTAAAAAAAGTAGACTCATCAGATATATCAACCAAATACAATGTATGGACCTCTTTTAGATCCTGTTTCAAATCATTTTTATAAAAAGACATTAATGAGATAATCAGGGAAATACTACTACTGGTTGGATATTAAATGATATCAAGGAATTATTAATCATCTTAGGCATGATAATTATATGTGATTATGTTTTTTTAAAATGTCTCATTTCTTAAGGACACATACTGGATAATCAGGCCCCTACTTTAGGGGGAGAAAAACCTACCTTCAAATTATGTCACTTTTCTTTTCTCTATCTGTAGGTCAAATCCATGGGAATGTACTCTACAATTACTACTTGTTATTTTCTTTTTTTTTTTAAGATTTTATTTATTTATTTGAGAGAGAGAGAGCACAAGACGGGGGAGGGTCAGAGGGAGAAGCAGACTCCCTGCTGAGCAGGGAGCCCAATGTGGGACTCGATCCCAGGACTCCAGGATTATGACCTGAGCCAAAGGCAGTTGTTTAACCAACTGAGCCACCCAGGCGCCCTACTACTTGTTATTTTCTACCCTTAAGATAGTAATCATTTCCTCTTTATCATGTCTATTTTTTTTAAAGATCTTATTTATTTAAGAGGGAAAGAGAGAAAAATCATGAGCAGGGAGAGGGAGAAGCAAGCTCCCTGCCAAGCAGGGAGCCCTGTGCGGGGCTCAATCTTAGGACCCCAAGATCACAACCTGAGGTGAACACTTAACCAGCTGAGCCACCCAGGTGTCCCATGTCCATGATTATTTTTTGGTAAAAGTATTTAAATCAATAGCAACTCATGCTATCTGTTATTTGCTCCAAACCTCTATTAAACCACTGTGAAAGGCCAAATATCATATGACCTATGGTAAATAAATCTGATTAAGCACATTAACATGTTCAAATTTATATAAAGCATTCTGCAAATACAGATTACTCTAGAGATGCTAAGAAGCAGATGTACTGATCTCCTTGGCATTCACATGATTCAGCTACAAATAGAATTTGAACAGATTCCAAATGCACAACTGTCAAATTCATAAAAAGTAGCAAAAAAAGTCAAGTGAAACAGTTTAGGCTTTGCCTTGATTAGCACTGTTTTCTGGAAAAAAGAATAGTTGAAAGTATTCTGTTAATGTTTTTATTTCTTCAGTGCTAATATTTGACAAGAACTAAGTACTTTCATTTTATGCAAAGATGTTCCCATTAGGTTAGTGGGTGATAATCCAGAAACTGTTATGAGTTAGTATTACTATTAAATTGAAAGAAAATCTTAAAATCAATTTAATCAAAGGGGCGCCTGAGTGGCTCAGTCAGTTAAGCAGCTGACTCTTGATTTCAGCTCAGGTCATGATCTCAGGGTCCTGGGATCAAGCCCCACATTGGGCTCAGTGCTCAGAGGGGAGTCTGCTTGAGGATTCTCTCTCTCTCCCTCTGCCCCTCTCTCAAACACACACTCTTTCACTCTTTAAAATAAATAAGTCTTGGGATGCCTGGGTGGCTCTGTTGGTTAAGCATCTGCCTTCGGCTCAGGTCATGATCCCAAGGTCCCAGGATCAAGTCCCACATCAGGCTCCTTCCTCAATGGGGATCCTCTTCTCCCTTGCCTGCTGCTTCCCCTGCTTGTGCGCTCTCTCTCTCTCTCTGACAAATAAAATCTTTAAAAATAAATTAATTAGTCTTTTTAAAAAATCAATTTAATCAATATTACAAAGTTCATCAATATAAATTTGACTCACTGAAGTAGTATAGTGTAGTGGGGTTGAGCTCCAACTCTAACATCAGATATACAATGCTAGCCTTGTCATTTACTAGCTGTGAGACCTCTTTCCTCATCTGTAAAGTGGAGTTAAAAAATTTTTTTTTTATTTTACAGTGTTGTGATAAGAAAGAACTTAAGAAACATAAGCTGTTATGGTTACTCTCTTTGGGGAATATTACATTATACACGATATTACTGTATTTTCACTTTACTCAGTTGTAAAAAAATTATACACACGCTATACTCTACCAACTTTCCATTGATCCCAAAACTTTGTGGCGACTGGCCTAATTCTGAGAATTATAGAAGATACATAGGTGGGCATAACCCCAAGCCATGGAAGCAGATTTATTTAAGAATCTCTACAATTCAAATATCAGGTCTCACATGTGATGTGAGAATGAAAGCCATTTCTTCGGCAACCAGGAGATAGACTCAATTTGAGAGCTGTACTTGCCCCAAATAAGACTTCAAACAGACATTCGAGTGTTGCAATACACGAAGTCAACACTCTAAGCCAGTCCTCTCTTGCCAAACTTATTTCTTAAGTACAATGAATCATAGTAAAACAAAATTTATCTCTAAGCACAATGCAGTAATGCACACATTTCCTCATTCTTCTGCCCTTGCACTGTCACTTAGCGATCCAGAACACCTTGTTTATAATAGTCAATAGATATAAAAATGGCCTTTTGAAATCTTTGAGAGATATTAGTTGTAAAGATTTGCTGGATTCAAGTTAAACATTTTGGGCTAGAATAAATATAGGTAATGTAGTATACTTTGTATAGCATCTTTCATGTTATTCGATTAATGCTCAATTATTGATGCTTAGACTGATATTGAAATAATGATATGGCAGTCTCATCCCTACTTTATAAACTCATGACTAGGAAGTAATTTGCATGGCATTACTTTGATACCATGCATATGCCTAGTTCCTCTTCAAACATAAACCTCATGTTTTAACACTTGTTTTAAAACCCTTGTACGTGTCAATAATTTCAATAAGAATTGCAAAATAATTTTAATACCATCATTCATTCTATATTCTGACTTTTTTTTTTCAGTAAAATAGAGCTTGCCTTTATACCTAGAACTATTTGGTTACCTTAAAATATGGTTCATACAGGAAAGGAAAAATAAATTCCTTACTTTTAGTTAGTAATTTTCTGAATATTGATAATTTGGAGACTAGTGGGGAAATCTGATTTTGGGTTTTAGATAAGATGAAAATTCATTTACTTGGAAAGGTAGAGGTTGTTAATTTTAAAAAAGTAAATAGGTTGTAAAACTGCATACCGGGTATGAAACTATTTTGGTTAAAAATATATACATTTATATGCATATATAGGGATAAATAAAGGTATGGAAAGATATACAATAAGCTGTTAACAATGGTAATAGATGGGAAATATGGTTCTTTTATTTTTCTATTTTACTTATATATGGTTTCCAACTTTCTACCATACATGTACTACTTTCAAAGTAACAGAATTTTTTTTTTTTTTTAAGAAAATCACTATTTCCTACTGGCCCTACATATAGTTTCTGAATCATCATCAACATGAGACTGTAAAAATTCCAGCTTGAGGGACTGCCAGGGCACCAACCTAGCTGGTTACTTCTTTAAAGCCTCTCTGCTTGCAGGACAACCCATTCAGGACCCCTCTCTAGAGAGCTCCTTTCCTTTCTGTTCTCACCTTCATTTAATAAACTTTCGTTCCACTTCAGAATAAAATAAAATAAAGCCTCTCTGCTTGCAGATTTCCTTTGCCTTTGCATCTCACCCATGGTTCATAGGGCTGCCTCAGCACTAGAAACATGTAGCCTTTCCACTGTAGCAGTCTTCACGAATTGGCAGCTTACTTGTGTGCCTCTGTTGGCCTTGGACAGAAACTCACTTCTTATAGTTTTTATGTCATCATATTAGTTTTCTTCCTACCTTTCTGACTCTTCCTCATTCTTCTCTACAAGTTTATCTTTCTCTGTTATTTATTTGTTGCTCCAAAGTTTCAAACTCAGCCCTCTTCTCTTTTCACTTTACATCTTCTTCCTAGAAAAGAGGAGAAAATGGATCTTGTGTTCTCATTCTTTTTAATCTAATATGTATCTCTAGCCTAGTCCTCTCTCCAGAGCAAAAAAATCATATATATAATCACTAATTATTGTACTCTCTAGTTAGACATTTATATATTTATAAATTTATATATTTACATATTTAGGTGCTCCCCTGCCTGGTTCTTAAAATAGGAATATGCTACTTTCAGAACTTTAGGGAAGAGTAACTTCCATTTTTATTTCTACCATCTTCCCTGAGAAGAAAGAGTTATTTTATATAATTGGTGATTTAAGAAGAAGGAAATAAGACCCAGCCCCTTTCTTGCCATATTTTTCAAATGTACCCACCCACAACAGATTATGTTCTATTCTCTTTCTCATTCTGTGTAATAAACTAAACACACATGGATCAGAGCCTAGGCTTGCCTTCTAGAGGCAGGTCTGAGTCCTAACCCTCATTTTTTCTACTGTTGACCTCACTGAGTGTGGAGACCAGTGATTCTGCCCAAGTGTATCTGTCCTGCAGACCCAGATTTTCCTTTTATTATGCCATATCCCATTTGCACTTGGGGAGAAGTATGGAAAAATCTGGTGTGGCTGTACATTGAAGTCATATTGTCCAAACAGCTTTATCAGTAAGAAGGTGGTTTTTCATCTTTCTCTATTTGGCTCCTTATTAATTGGTTCTGAATTCAGAGGAGAGTTAAGACATATGAGCATCTGTCACTGCCTAAGTCCCATTATTGATAGGACAACTTTATCCAAAAGTAGTTTGTTTTTTTTTTTTTAAGATTTTATTTATTTATTTGAGAAAGAGAGCACATGAGAGGGGGGAGGGTCAGAGGGAGAAGCAGACTCCCTGCCAAGCAGGGAGCCCGATGCGGGACTCGATCCTGGGACTCCAGGATCATGACCTGAGCCGAAGGCAGTCGTTTAACCAACTGAGCCACCCAGGCGCCCCCCAAAGTAGTTGTTTAATGAGAACCTAGGTATGACAAAAGGAATGGAAAATGAAATCTTGCCAATTTAACAAGGGAATAAAAGATCCCAGAATAAAATGATAGCAATTATCAGAGAATCAGCAAAATAGGAATTTGTTCATTTATTCCTGAATGCCTACTGTGTGTTAGACATTGTTTCAAGAGGTTTAAAGAGTTAGAATATTTTAGACAAAATTTACCTGGTACTCCATGGGACACCTGGGTGGCTTAATTGGTTAAGCATCCAACTTTTGGGTTTAGCTCAGGTTGTGATCTCATGGGTCCTGAGATTGAGCCCTGCTTTGTCAGGCTATGGAGCTCGGCAGGGAGTGTACTTGAAGATTCTCTCCCTCTGCCCCTCCCCCGACTAGAGTGGGTGCTTGCTTGCTCACGCCCTCTCTCTCTCTCTCTCTCTCTCTCAAATAAATAAATAAATAAATAAATAAATAAGTTACCTGGTACTCAAATTTGACTGAGTTAGTATATAGATTTTACTTAGGAGAATGTTCTAATTATCTTCACAAATTCAATATTGTGAGAATGTCTGACTAGGTGTTAATTATCATTTTAGAAGGAATTTAGTTCTATACAACTGAGAATGCTCATAGTCTCTCCAATTTTAATGTGTTTTCCTGTACATGATGCTGTTTCTGAAGTATTTAGTTGCCCCCTGCTGGTCACATAATTATAAAATTCCTGAAGATAATGTATTTCTCAGATTGCATGTGATGACAAACTTCTGAGATGCATTAAACCTTTTCATCAAATGAATTCACAATGTATTTCCAGTGCTCAAATGAGATATGTAAGTTAACCCAGAGTTCTTAAATACAATCTTCTTCCTATAAATGCATTTCATATTTTATGTCTCTTCAAGTCCCTTTTGAAACCATGTAGGGATAAATTACCAAATTGAGAGGGAAAAATAGCACTTGTTCAAATATTTTAAAAACTATTATTTTTATCCTGTCTCTGCTACCACCTCTCTGGCTAATGTTGGACAAGGCACTCTAACTTCTTGATATCTATTTCCTCATCTGTAATATGAAGAATAATTGACATATAATCAACTGTCCATATTTAAAGTATAATTTGATAAGTTTGACATATGTATTCAACTGTGAACTATTGCTACCATAGTTCAAGATAGCTCAAGATAGTGAACATATTTATCATTCCCAAAAGTTTTTTTTTTTTTTAATTACTTATTTTGAGAGAGAGAGATTGGGAGGGTGCATGCAAACAGGAAGAGGGGCAGAGGGAGAGAAAGAATCCCAAGCAGACTCCTTGCCAAGCGGGGAGCCTGATGAAGGACTGGATACCACGACCCTGAGATCATGACCTGAGCTGAAATCAAGATCCGGAGGCTTAACCTACTCAGTAGAGCCACCCAGGCACCTCATTACCAAAAGTTTTTTTGTGCTACTTTGTATCTCCTTCTTCATGCCTCTTGCCTCTCCCAGCCCTCTCCCATCCTCCAGTAACCACTGACGAGCTTTCTGTTACTATAGATTAGTTTGCATCTTCCAGAGAAAAACAAATTTTACCGTCACTAGTTTAAAAACTAAAATGAGGTATGGAAAAACTTAAATTCTTTTTAAATATTAAAAACTTTATTTTGAGGGTGCCCGGGTGACTCAGTCAGTTAAGTGTCTGCCTTCAGCTCAGGTTATGACCCCAGGGTTCCAGGATTGAGCCCTCATCAGGCTCTCAGCTAAGCAGGGAGCCTGCTTCTCCTTCTCTCTCTGCCTGCCGCTCCTCCTGCTTTTGCGTGCTCTCTCTGTCAAATAAATACATAAAATCTTTTTTAAAAAGTTAAAACAAGAAGAACCATGAGAGACGATGGACTCTGAAAAACAAACTGAGGGTTCTAGAGGGGAGGGGGGTGGGAGGATGGGTTAGCCTGGTGATGGGTATTGAGGAGGGCACGTTCTGCATGGAGCACTGGGTGTTGTGCACAAACAATGAATCATGGAACACTATATCTAAAACTAATGATGTAATGTATGGGGATTAACATAACAATAAAAAATTTTTAAAAAAAGTTAAAACAAAAGAAGGCTTTAACTTTAGAGTCAGCAGATATGAGCTTGGGTCTTGGCTATGATGTTTACTAGCTGTGTGACCTTGGGCAAGTTATTCAACATCCTAACACCAAGGTTAACAGTTTCCCTATACTTAGGAGAAAGGATAAGAATATCATCTATCCCCATAAAGATGTTGGGAAATTGCATGCAAAGCAATTAGCTCAGTGCTGGGCCTGTAATATAATACAGTCAACCAACGGTAGCTATATATCTTCAGACATTTCAAAGAGCACCAATCCAGTTTTAAGAAAAGGAAATGAGAACCCTGACCATGTAGCCAGTGTAATCTTAAGGTAACCATTTTAGAAGTTTTATGTGAGAATAATTCACTGTGCTAGCCATGGTATCCAGATGACTCTGACTCAAGTCCTTAAGCATCCCATTGGTTTTCCTTCCTCATAACTCCTTCCCCAAGTGTCATAGTTTTCCTTTCTTTGTAATTCCATCCCTACCAAACATATGACCTGACAGTCCTCTCATTTCACCTTTATGATTTGACAAATAACTTGACCAAAGTAAAGTGAATGATAGTCACTCTACCAAAGCAGAATAAGTGGTGATTATCACTTAAAGTGATAGACACCATGGGAATAGAGATAACTGAAGAAACTAGTGTGTTTTTTTGTATGTGTGATAAATGTTCTTTAATAGTTTTCTCCTTTATATTTAAAGACTTCCGTCACTCTTTCTGAGCTGTCAAGCTCTGCCAGGTTCATACTTGATAAAATCCTCTCTCTACAACAGAAATTTATTGAGCTCCACTTGTCAGCCTAGCCAATCTAGTACCCAGGGCAAGTTCTGCCTTTCCAGAGGAGAGATACTGTATCTTCTAATCCTTTTGTGTGCTTTCTTCCATGAAGTTTTAGCATTGCATTTAGGATTGTATCATTAATCCTGAGAAATTATGTGTGTGCAGCAGATAGGCCCTAAGGTAACTCCCAGTGATCTCTGTCTTCCAGTATTAATGCTCTTACCCCCAAATATAGGTTGCTAACCTGAAAAATAAAAGTCAGTTATTTTATCGGCAAGAGTGGATTTATTTGGGAAAAACAGAGAATTGCAATTCAGGATAAGCAAGTTATAGCAAAACTATTGGCAAGTCTAACAAAGGAAAGGAGTGTTATTTTATGGAAAAGGAGGAAGTTGGGCGGGTTGTTTTGATCAAAAGTCAGAGGAAAGCCCGAGTCTAGGGTAATGAAGGTTTCTCAATGGCTGAGTTGCTGGGGTAGCTAATTTCTTGTAGCAGATGCAATGTACATCTTTCCCTCTTGGGCCCTGTAACTGATGATTCTTTCCTATTGAGGATTCTTTTTTTAGGGGTGTGTAATTGACAGTTCTTCCTATAATTGACATTGAGTGGTATGGCTTCCCATTCCAGCTCCCCTTCTATTATCCCGAGTTCACTTTAGAAAGATTTCCCTTTATAAATTTTCACAAGATAGAGTCTGTGAATTGCTTCTAACCAACAGAATATGGCAAAGGTGCTAAGATATTACCCCCATAATTACATTACACTATATCATAGATGTGGTAGGATATATCACTCTCATCATTATGTTACATTATGTAAGAATCCATCTTGTTAGCAGAATTATTCTTTCTCACTTTCTTGCCGACTTTGATGAAGCAAGCTGTTATGTTGTGAACTGCCTATGGAGAGGACCACGTGGCAAGAAACTCAGGTGGCCTCTAGAAGCTGAAGACAGCCACTGGCCGACAGCCAGAAAAAAACCTCTGAAGCTCTTACTCCTACAGCTGCAAGGAAGTGAATTCTGTCAAAAATCTGAGGGAGTCTGGAAGCAGATTCTTCTTCACTTGAGCCTCCAGATGGGAACACAGCCCAGCCAACACATTCAGTGTAGCCTGGAGAGACCCAAAAGTGGAAACTCCAGCTAAGCTCTGCCTGGACTCTTGACCCACAGAAACAGAGATAATAAAGTGTGTTGTTTTAAGCTGCTAAATTTATGGGATTTGTTACACACAAATAGAAAACCATACAGATTTTGGTACCTAGAAATGGGGTGCTGTTATAACAAATACCTAAAAATGTGTCTGTGGGTGGAGCAGTGGGTGGAGGCTGGAAGAATGTTAGAGGATGATAAAGCCTAAATTGCCATGACCAGATTATCAGTAGAAATATGGAACTGAGGACATTACTATTGAGGGCTCAGAAGGAAGTGAGGAGTGTGTTACTGGAAACTGGAAGAAAGGGAATCCTAGTGGCAGACAACTTAGTGAAATTGCCTCCTGCCATTATATTGAAAGCAGAACTTGTAAGTGATGAACTTGGCTATATAGTTAAGGAGATTTCCAAGCAAAGTGTTGAAGATGACAACTTGCTACTTATAGTAAAAATTCAAGAAAAGAGAGACAATTTAAGGGAAGAATTGTTAATCAAAAAGGGAACAGGACTTGATGATTTTGGAAAATCTTCCTCCTCCCCAGATGGAAAAAATACTAACACTAGGAGATGGCTTCTGAACACTGTCAGGAAAGCTTGCTCCAGAGAAAATGCCCAGGGAGTAACTCCACAACCTTTTGTTAAAACCTCAAAGAGATCAAAAGTCAAGGCGCAGGGCACCAGGGTAGCTCAGTTGTTAAGCGTCTGCCTTTGGCTCGAGTCATGATCCCAGGGTCCTGGGATCGAGCCCTGCATGGGCCTCCCTGCTCCGCGGGAAGCCTGCTTCTCCATCACCCCTCCCCCTGCTTGTGTTCCCTCTCTCACTGCCTCTTTCTCTGTCAAATAAATAAATAAAATCTTAAAAAAAAAAAAAGTCAAGGTGCTTAATCACACAAAGGGCTATTTCAGGAGATTGAGGGTGTGTCTCAGATCTTCTCAAGCAAACCATTAAGCCTCTAAGAAGTTTAAAGGTGCTATTCCTCAGCCCTAGGCTCTCAGCAGGAGCCAAAGATGGAGATGAGATTATTTTATAGAAACAAACTGTAGATTGTGTGGTCTTTGTCTAATGGAGTGAACTTCATTGAAATACTTGAAGATGCACCAAGTTCTTGAAAAATTTATTTCAGCAGAAACAGTGCCAGCTTGGAATGAAAAAGACAGTATGTAAAACAAAAGGAGGCTGTCAGACTGCCCCCCCCAATTTTATTGTCAAGAAATAGTCTGATAAACCTCCTCATCTGTGAACACATGCTACCTTCCAAAAAAAGGAAGGATGACTCAGAGGGCCGAACCAAGAATCCAGGGGGCAGAGCCAAGAGCCTTGCAGGATTATCCCTAAGCCAAAGAACTTAATCAAGGAACTCCCAACATTCACCCAGTTGTATTTCAAAATGCTATGGGGTTCCTGGGTTGTTCAGTCAGTTAAGCGTCTGCCTTTGGCTCAGGTCATGATCTCAGGGTCCTGGGAACGAGCTCCGCATCAGGCTTTCCACTCAGTGGCGAGTCTGCTTCTCCCTCTGCCTCTGTGGTCACTTTTGCTCTCTCTCAAATAAATAAATAAAATCTTTAAAAAACAAAACAAAACAAAATGCAATGGACCAAGAAACACACCTTTCATTTTACCTTTTTTTAAGCCTTTCATTTCCCCCCTGTTTGAACTTGAATGTCTTAAACTGTTATACTCAATCTGTGCCAACACTGAACGTTGGGTATGTTGGAGGCAGATCACTTGTTTCTTTAGTTTCTCAGGCCCATAGATAAAGAGTAATTACTTGTACCCAGGAACTAACTTTTTCTGAGTCTACTCAAAACTGGCAACCTTCCAAGTCACCCCAAGTGTTGTATATGATGGTTCTCTGTGCCTTTTTCTTAGTGGTAGGATACTTCTTCCTTCATTCTCCCTTCAAGTCTCCCACCAGTAATTTCTATTTGCTGAACCTAACTAGAAGCTAGTTGGCAAATGGATACTGGGAAATATGGTTTAACCTGGTCATGTCCTGTGATTCAGAGTGTAGAGCAAGGAAGAGTCTAGGAAGGATGGATCTGAGAGAAAATAGACTAAATGACCACCACAGTCTGCACTTAGAATGCTTTTTACATCTGGAAACTTGCTACAACTCAGCCCTAATTTGGTCTGTTCTCTGATGAAAGATTAGACCCTCCTTCCCATTTCTATCCTGTTTTGGGGTCAGTGTTTTTTTTTTTTTACACCTTAGGTCAACATTTGCTTTTTCATTTATTGATTTTGTCTGATTGATAGGACCATTGCATACCATCAAGACAAGTAATTAGACCATTTTTCCTTTCCTTTTCTTTTTTTTTTTTAAGATTTTATTTATTTATTTGACAGAGAGAGACACAGAGAGAGAGGGAACACAAGCAGGGGGAGTGGGAATGGGAGAAGCAGGCTTCCTGCTGAGCAGAGAGCAAAGGCGGGGCTCGATCCCAGGACCCTGGGATCATGACCCGAGCCGAAGACAGACACTTAATGACTGAGCCACCCAGATGCCCAATCTAAAAGCATTCTTATTCAGACATGATTGTTACTATTTAAATAGGAGAGTATTGTTAACATCATGGACATCTTACTTCCAAATGAGGCTACCTTCTCAGTAGAGTTGCCATAGAGCAAATTCAGGACAACTCAATTCTTATACCTATTTCTGTATTCAATCTGTTCTGGTATTTGTTTTGGTTGAAAAAAAAAAAATCCATTCTCACACATATATGTAATTGGAAAAGGAAGGAATGGTTTAATAGTTTTTTAAAAAGATAATTGTGAATAATCTCTTTGATACCATACTGCCAAAACCCTACAAGAGATAGTTTCTTAAAGATTAGTAGCAATGTGGAATCTGAAATCATATGTATGGACATTTGTATACTGTAACATTAAAATCTACTGGTATGGTGTATCTTGAACTTTGAATGGATCTTTTACCTACACATTATTTTGTAACATCATGCATTGTTCATTTGGAAAATAGTGGTTTACTGAGGTATGCATATCTTCCAAATGTTGATACATTTCATCTGAAATATCAAAGACTCACATTCATGACTATCACCACTGATCTCATCAGGGAAGTCCTTAAGAATTAGCAAATTGTCAGACTCATGGGTAGATACAAGTTTTCCAAAATTCTGAATTTTTTCCTGAAAGCTCGAAATTTTATCTTTAACAACAAATGCTGTAAATTGTTTTCATTGAAGTGACAGACTTCACTAAGTTTTGAGACAATGTCTGCCAAATACCCAAGTCTGAATAACTATATTTTGGTTGCCTGTCATTCTTTTTTAAAATTTTATTTTATTTAAATTCAATTAGTTAACATATAGTGCATTAATCCTTCCAGAGGTAGAGTTCAGTGACTCATCAGTTGCATATAACACCCAGTGCTCATTCCATCATATGCCCTCCTTAATGCCCATCACCCAGTTACCCCATCCCCTCACCCACCTCACTTCCATCAACCCTCAATTTGTTTCCTATAGTTAACAGTCTCTTATGGTTTGTCTCCCTCTCTGATTTCGTCTTATTTTATTTTTCCCTCCCTTCCCCTATGATCCTCTTTTTTGTTTCTTAAATTCCACATATGAGTGAAATCATATGATAATTGTCTTTCTCTGATTGACTTATTTCACTTAGCATAAGACCCACTAGTTCCATCCACATCATTGCAAATGGTAAGATTTCATTTTTCTGATGGCTGAGTAGTATTCCATTGTATACATATACCACATCTTCTTTACTCATTCATCTATTGATAGATATCTGGGCTCTTTCCATAGTTTGGCTATTGTGGACATCGCTGCTACAAACATTGAAGTGCAGGTGCCCCTTTGGATCACTATGTTTTTATCCTTTGGGTAAATACCTAGTAATGCAATTGCTGGGCCATAGGGTAGCTCTATTTTTAACTTTTTGAGGAATCTCCATGTTGTTTTTCAGAGTGGCTGTACCAGCTTGCATTCCCACTAGCAGTTATAAGAGTGTACCCCTTTCTCTGCATTCTTGCCAACATTTGTTGTTCCCTGACTAGTTAATTTTAGCCATTCTGACTGGTGTGAGGTAGTATCTCATTGTGGTTTTGATCTGTATTTCCCTGATTCTGAGTGATGTTAAATATTTTTTCATGTGTCTGTTGGCTATTTGTATGTCTTCTTTGGAGAAATGTCTGTTCATATCTTCTATTTCTTGACTGGTTTATTTGTTTTTTGGATGTTGAGTTTGATAAGTTCTTTCTAGATCTTGGATACTAGCCCTTTATCTGATAAGACATTTGCAAATATCTTCTCCCATTCTGTAGGTTGTCTTTAGGCTTTGTCAACTGTTTTGCTGTGAAAAAGCTTTTTATCTTGATGAAGTCCCAAGAATTCATTTTGTCTGTCATTCTTTCAAGTAAAAATGGTGTTCTGTATAAAAAGTGGCTTGTTCAACTCACAACTGAAACACATAAATCTTTTTTCTCAGGACAACAATTGTGCCTTCGTATTCAGCAGGAATGCTTTGTGCATTTTGTATCATAGAATTTTTAAAAGACATGGAATCAGAAGTTCAGATTAAATAAAATTAGTAATTGTTGTTATTTTATTAAGCATATTATTAAATGAAACTCTTTTTTTTTTTCTGGTGAGTATATAGCAGTGACAAATACAATCGCTATTAGTCTAGGCTGGTATTGCTGTCTTGATTTCTATTAATGCACCAGCAATTTTACCCACCATTACCTTTGTATTATAGTACAAATGTCAACACAGTTTGAAAGGCAAATAATGTCTTAGTATTATTTTGAAAATAGTTTTGACCTTGCAGATACTTGAAAGGTTTTCAAGAACTCCATGGAGTCTACAAACCACATTTTGAGAACTGCTGCCCAAGAGCGAACCTAACTTATAAGTGGTAGCAATCCATTTTTCACACAATTTACAATCACACACAATTTTTCACACTCTGAGAAGAGTCTGTGGTGTTCTAACCAATCCTGGCCTAACTGCTCTCACCAACCTTTTCTGCTTACTGGTAATCATGACCCATCATATTCTGTTCTGGTTCTAGCTTATTTCCCCATTTCTTTTTTTTTTTTTTAAAGATTTTATTTATTTATTTGAGAGAGAGAGAATGAGAGACAGAGAGCACGAGAGGGAAGAGAGTCAGAGGGAGAAGGAGACCCCCTGCCGAGCAGGGAGCCTGATGTGGGACTCGATCCCGGGACTCCAGGATCATGACCTGAGCCGAAGGCAGTCGCTTAACCAACTGAGCCACCCAGGCGCCCTATTTCCCCATTTCTAACCCTCCATTCTTCTTGCCAAAATAAAAACTCCTGGCCCCTCTTTTTGTCTGCCTAATCAAACCCCACATTAATTTTCTAATGATTCCAGTTTAATTCTTATTTTGTTGCCAGGAATCAACCTAGCCCTTCAGGATAGAATTTTATTTCTATGTATGTATGTATGTATGTATGTATTTAATGAATTAAATAAATTCATTGATTTTAAAATGAATTTTCTGCAAATCTACTATTTCACTTGCTAGAGAGATAGCATTTGCTTTGGGTCTTAAAGGGTGACATGATTTGGACAGGTGAAATGAGACTGTACATTTTTCAAAGTATAAGAAATAATAATAGTTGTATGAAGGTAAAAAAGCACAGGGGCTGCTTAGGAAAAGGCAAGAAGGATGCAGATAATAGAGTAATTAAAAGACATGGTCAGAAAGGTAGTAAGGGGTCATGTTGTAGAAGGTGTTGAATGCCTAGAGTTCATTTAGTAAGCAGTGGGGAGCTACCAGAGATGTTTCAGAAGAGGCAGAGATAATGGGGTAAAACAGGCTCAATAATCAAAGCATTATTTGTGTAAGATTTATTTGGCAACTACAGATGAAAAGAAATTTAATGGAGAAAAGAGACTTGAGGCAAGAAAACCAGGTTGGAGGCCTGAACTAGGGTGGTGGCCCTAGAGGTGGAGATGGGTGGAAATATATTTTGAGAACACTGAGGAAGTAAGATCAGTAAGCAGTGGTGAGGGAGAAGTGGTTGTGAAAAAATGATTAAAGCTTTAAGTATGAGTTACTGGGAGAATGGTGATGCTATTCACAGAAGTCAGAAAGTCAGAAAAAGGAACAGTTTGTGTGAGCAAAATGATGAGTTCAGTTTTCTACCTATTAGGCATGTAAGTAGTATACCCAAGGGGAACTAATTTTATAGCACTTACAAGAACTGGAACCTAACAGATAACTAGAAGACTGTGGTTATTAGGTATATAAGTGGCTATACTCAAGGGGGAACTAATTTTATAGCACTTACAAGAACTGAAAACTAATATATTAGGATATTAGAAGATGGTGATTATAGCTGGACTGGCTTTATATGTCTCTTTACAATATAAATGTAAAGGGGAAAATGCAGTCAGTATTTTAATTCTCTGTAGAGTTTCTTTCTAGACATCCGTAGCTTTCTTTTGGTCAATGTAACACAAAGATAGCTCTAATAAAGTGATACATATTTATCAAATGATTTATATGTGTTATTTATTATGCTAAATTTTGTCAGTCAGTCCTCACAACACTTAGACAGTATTATCTGGATTTTCATAAGAGAAATCAAGGTGCAAAGAGGTTAAGTAACTTTCTCAAGGTCAAATAAGAAATGGTGGAATGACATTTGAAACAGGTTCTGCGTGGTTTCAAAGTTCTTGTTTCTTCTACTTTATGTAGTTAAAGTATTTATTTGCCTTTCTCCCTTTTCCTTTTCACAAAATGAAAAAGAAATAGTGCCTTTTAGCATGGGCTATTGGTTTTTACTATATGATTGTATCCAGAGATACATTTAATGCCTGCTTAGGACATCTATCTTAAGAAAGGCTTTGCTCAGGGACTCTTTTTTTTTTTCTTCAAGTTTTATTGAGATATATTTGACATACATTACTGTGTAAGTTTAAGGTGTATAGCATAATGATCTCACTTACATATATTGTAAAATTATTACTGCAATAAGTTTAGTTAGCATCCATCATCTTATATAGATAAAATAAAAAGAGAAAGTGAAAAAAAAACAAATATTTTTTCCCTTGGTGAGGAGAACTCTTAGGGTTTACTCTTTTAACAACTTTTCCATAAATCATACAGCCATGTTGACTATAGTCATCATGCTGTACATCACATCCCTAGTACTAATTTATCTTGTAATGAGATGTTTTTACCTTTCGACAGCCTTCCTCCAATTCTCTCCTCCTTAGGGGTAGGGAGTTACCTTGGTAACCACAAATCTGATCTTTTTTTATGAGTTTGATTTATTTTTTTTTTAAGTTTAATTTTTATTTTTAAGGATTCTGCATGTAAGTGAGATTTTACAGTGTTTGTCTTAATCTGTCTTATTTCCCATAGCGTATTGCCCTTAAGGTCTACCCATGTTGTCCCAAATAGCAGGATTCCCTCATTTTTATGGCTAAATGATATTCTATTGTATATATATGTCACAACTTCTTTACCATTCATCCATTGATGAACACTTAGGTTGTTTCCATGTCTTGGCTATTGAAAATAATGCCATGATGAACATAGGGGTACAGATATCCTTTTGAGTTAGTGTTTTTGTTTCCTTTGGATACATTCCCAGAAGTAGAATTGCTGGATCATATGGTATTTCTATTTTTAATTTTTTGAGGATCCTCCATACTGTTTTCCATAGTGGTTGTACCAGTTTGCAATCTCACCAACAGTGCACAAGGGTTCCCCTTTCTCTATATCCTTGCCAGCATTTGTTATCTCTTGTCTTTTTGATGATGGCTTTCATAGATCTTCTTTGGGAAAATGTCTATTCAGATTTTTTGCCTATTTTTAATTGGATTATTATTATGGCTATTGAGTTGTATGAGTTCTTTATATATTTTAGATGTTAACCCCTTATCAGGTATATGGTTTGCAAATGTTTTTTCCCATTCTGTGTGTTGTCTTTTCATTTTGTTGGTTGTATTTTTGCTCTGCAAAAGCTTTTTATTTTGATGAATTTCTACTTGTTAATTTTTTATTTCGTTGCTAGTGCTTTAGGTGTCATATCTGAAAAATTATTGCCAAGACCCATGTAAAGGAGTTTTTTCCTAATTTTCTTCTATGAGTTTCATAGCTTCAGGTTTTGTTTTTAAGTTTTAAATCCCTTTCAAGTTAATTTTTGTGAGTGGTATAAGATAAGGGTCTAGTTTCATTCTTTTATATGTGAATATCAAATTTTCCCAGCAGTATTTATTGAAGAGACTTTCTTTTCTCCAGTGAGGGGCTCTTCTTGGGGCAACTACTTTCTCCAGTGGAATGACAATTCCTATCCTTTTTAAGTTTTAAAATGTAACTATGGTAAAGTCATTTAAAAAATAATAAAGGGCTAGGTAAGTTCCTCTAAAGCCACTTTAAATTTAGAGAAACAGCAGAGAATGCTCTTAATAGCAAGTCTGAGCATTCAACTGTGGAGGCCTTCTTCTAGACAGAGGATGATGAGTCTAGAAATTAACGTTATGATTAGATGCTCCCATAGAGTGCAATGAGCAGAGATCCAAGAAAGACAATGCCTGTGCTATGTCCTTTACATGCGCCACCTGGCTCTTGGTGCTCAATGAATGTAAGTCCCTTTCCCTTTTACATTTTCCAAAATACTTCCACACATCTCGTTTCATTTTTCTATATATGAAAAAGAAAATCCCAAGGAATAAACTATTATTCTTATTGTACTGATACATAAGAATCTTTGTTCATTGAAGCTGAGAATGATTGGATAATTCTGCAGTTCAGTCTCTCTAACCTGAATGTTCCAGATTTGCTAAATTGATCATGTAGGAATTGATCATGTGTCCCTGTGGCCACTGAGCTGTGATAATGACAGAAAGTCTGATAGGAAAGGTCTTCTTGTTTATAATCCAAACTGAGCATGGTTCCCACTTAAGTAAAGACCCATGACACTTTCTGTGTAACACCATTGAACTTACCTTGTGCAGTGGCTGAGGACACTACTGTTAGTCCCTTTTTCCCTAGGGTTGAATAGGTAACATTTTGCATTGCAAAAATATACCAGTTGTTTAATTTGACAGAGTTCTCAAAGAAAGTCTCATGGAAAGTCTCAGACATGAGGTGGAGAAGGTGGAGTGTTTCTAGAACTGAGCATTTGTGTAAGTTAAAAAGAGCTTTGAAAGTGTATCAGACATGAAGAAAAGCAAAGCATGGTGCGATCATGTCACACAAAGTAGACCTGCATGCAAACAGCATAAAAGGAAAATAGAAGATGAGGTTCACTAGATATTCAAAGTTCAGATGATAGAGGATACTGACCAGGAAGATTATAAATTTTGACTGTAATGTATTTAAGAAACATTTGACTATTAAGAAAGAAAGAAATTATTTACAAGTGAAGCCATATAACCTTATTTAAGACATGTTCTTATGCCTTTATTTCAGGCTCCTTCATTCTGTGAAAAGAAAAGGGAAGGAAAGCATAATGACTGAGTAACTCAGGAGAAAGAGAGACCTCATGTTCTCTAAAGGAGAGTAGGAAGAGTAACTCTCAGAACAGTATGGGTGATTGGGGTGCCTGGCTGGCTCAGTTGTTAGAGCATGTGACTCTTGATCTCAGGATTGTGAGTTTGAACTCCATGTGGGGTGTAGAGATTACTTAAATAAGAAAAAAAAATTTTTTTTAAGAAAAAAAAACAAAACAAAACCAGGAGAGCCTGGGTGACTCAGTGGGTTAAGCGTCCCCTTTGGCTTGGGTCATGATCCCAGGGTCTTGGGATTGAGCCCCACATTGGGCTCCCTTTCCATCTGCTGCTGCTCCCCCTGCTTGTGCTCTCTCTCTCTGTCTCTCTGTCTCTCTGTCAAATAAATAAATAAATAAATAAATAAATAAATAAATAAATAAATAAATAAAATCTTTTAAATGAAAAGAAAAGAAAAGAAAAAAAGAACAGTATGGGTGACTTTTTCCCTTGATTAGTGTCTGACACCAGGGAACTAAGAAAATTTCCTTATTACACTAAATTCAGACCCTTAGAAAATCAGAATCCTGTACATCATGAGATAGTTAAATTAAGTCTCCTAATTTCTTTTATATAATCACCTAGAAAAAACAGAATGGCATCCTGAGTAAGCCAGAATACCTGCAAAAAAAGCTTAAATAGATCTGCATTGGATCCAATATCTATATATCATACCTAATATCTATATTCTATTAGTTCATTCAATCAATATGTATAAATTTCCTACTATATGCCAGGCACTGAGGATATAGTGTTTATAAGACAGATATGATCCCTGACCTCATGGAACTTTCAGTCTCCTGGGGAAAATAGGCATTACATAAACAATGCATTCATTTTTACCAGTATAACTTTGTAAAAAATGAACAAATATCTTTTGAGGTTTTATGCTAGGTGTAGAAGATACCAAAAAAGTGGTCTTCAAGAAAGTGAAAGTTGAATCTATCTGTGGGAATACATTACATTGGTAAAACTTTGCAAATTGTTACTTTTAGTGCCCAGTAATGCTGGACATTTCCATTACCTCATAATATGATTCAACTCAAATCCCCTTTCTGTTCAAATCCCCATCTCAATCCAGTTGCACCTTTATAGAATACTATCACTTGTTACCACTGAAGGCTAATGGAAAGAGCCTGTGGATTCTTCCACTGAACAGAATTTCTCTGCCGTATTGAACCTCAGCTGACATGAAACAGGCCTATTCGTTTCAGTTTCAGAAAGCAGAAAGCTGCATTTTCTTTTATCTGAGGGTTTATGGAACTCACAAGATCTGAAAAGCCTGTTTTAGAAAATGGCATGGTGGAGAACTGAACATAAAAGACCCTGGCCCTGGTCCAATAGTTTTATGTCTAGGACTTGTCCTTACTTGTTAACAAGAGTTTTGGATTGTAAGAAATAAATTACCTCACATTTATAGCTTTGGCCTCTTTAAGGCAATATAACTAGAGGCAAAGGTAAGCACACTGCCCTCAAAAAACATCAGAGGGACATTTCTGAGTCATCAGACAAATACTATAAGAACTTATATCTCTTGAGTTCACCCCTCTAAAAATAGACCAGGAAAGTCTCAGAGCATATAGAGCATTTAGGTTTCTAGTCTCATTTTGGAGCTATAGTCATTCATCACATCTGTTAGCTGACAGTCACCAGTACAAGAAATACAAATGTCAACACTGGTAAAGGTTTGACTAAGAGTGAAACAATTTGAGATATATTACCTTTATGCAATAATTTTAATAGTGAATAACCTTTTAAAAATTCAGTCTGGGCTCCTCCAACTAAAAGAAAAATATAAAACTCAAATAGCACTTCCTAAAAGATTCCATAGTGTCCCAAATTTGGAAATGTGTATTTAAATAAAGTTTTAAAAAGGTTAACAACTGTTCCATGGAATGCTTTTTTTTTTTTTAATTGGTGGACTCAAGGGAGAACAGAGATATGTATGGTATGCTGGTAAACTGACTTTCTGAAAAACAAAAACAAAAACCCAACAACTCTGATTTCAAATCTTTCTTGATTTCTTCAGTATAAATACCCCCACCATGACCAATTTCAAGTTACCAACATGAAATCACTGAACTTAGAGTTGGAAGAGATGTGCACGATCAGCTCTTATGAGCCTATGGAAGCCGACTCCAGCACCCTCTGACTGTGATCTAGGGGAAAGATAAATATTAATTTATTTTCTGTTAAGGAGGCAAAAGACTACATTTTTTTCTGATGTAATTCCGAGAAAATCCAGGTTTTGGAATGATACCTATGTTTGCTTTTAATATTTTATCAAACTAAAGATTCCTTTTATAAATCTTTTCAATGCTGCACACTTTGATGTGATTTAGGTTTAAACGTGGCAGTTTTCCCTAATGAGAAATATAAAGATGTAAATGTTTGTTAGCAAGACAATATTCGAAAGATTTCTAATAAAACTTCAAGTTGCTCAACTTGGCAGTAATGTTTCTATTCCATTGGATGAGGTAAATTTATATTTAAATTTTATTTATTTATGTCCACCAGATGGCAGACATTTCACAGCAACCTTACAAATAAGGCACATCTTCATTTCTGCAAGGCTGAGCAATAATTTTTGAAGATCCTAAAGGAAATTAAAAGCACTTTGATTAAACAAGAAATGCAGGAGCACATTTGCAACTTGGATTGTACCCTAATTTCTGCACCCCTCCAGCCCACACCACTTCTTTGGGTTCCAGAGGGCATTATCTGACTGCTCTTTTCTGATATTTTCATTATGGAAACGTGGATTTGAACATGGTTGAAACTGAACTATACATGTCCTTTCTATGTGGTTTGGGCTTCTTCAAAATAATTAATCAGTGCGGGAGCATAAGGACCATCTTGGGCCAACCTGGACAGTGCAGAAGGGCCATTCCAGCTCGAGAGCTTCCTGTAGCATCAGTCAAGGTTGTCACTGGCACTGCATCACAGCTCAGCTTCTCCCTCTGTCTACTCTTGCTTCCTTCCCTTCCCTTCCCTTCCACAGGTACTAATCCCAAGGCATTCCTTAGTAAACATCATACACATTAACTTAGTCTTAGAGTTGGCTCCTGGAGGACCCAGCTTACAACAACCTGGGAATTGTAAATTCAGTAGAGAAGACTAACTGGTGAGAGTCAAATGAACTGTAACCATATGAGGCCAGTCAGTGTTGGTGCCAGAATTTCCATTTGGGCACATTGGGAGCAGCATTCTGTTTTGTGTATGTGTGTGTGTTTAAGGATATTGGGGTGGGGAAAGGGAACTTATTTGGGGGCTTCTTTTGAAGTTGCTTATAAATAAGTACACTATGACTTCATTGTATATTTATTTGTGGGGCTTGTCTGGGCAGCTGATGGAGATAAAGGGATGAGAATAAAAGACCCCGTGCACACATATACATCCCCCCACTCCCTACTTGTCACCCTTAGGATGACCATCTAAGGTTGGCTGAAAGAATTGTGGAATTCTCCAGAAAGTCTTATAAAGAACTGAGGCACTTAGCATTGTTGGTGGTGTTTTGTGGCCAAAGATGAGCAAGAGAATAATCGTGGGGGCAGAACCAGAAACTGCCATGACAGAGTGGATGGAGGGCACATGCACCAGTAACATTCACTGCTTAAATTAAGATTGTCCTGTAGGGGGGCACCTGGGTGGCTCAGTCGTTAGCGTCTGCCTTCAGCTCAGGTCATGATCTCAGGGTCCTGGGATCGAGCCCCAGATTGGGCTCTTTGCTCAGCAGGGAGCCTGCTTCTCCCTCTGCCTGCAGCTTACCCTGCTTTACTCTCTCTCTCTCTGACAAATAAATAAATAAAAAATAAAATCTTAAAAAAAAACTCTCTGAAAGATATTTATGCAAAGGAGTCTTAAAGGCAGGCTGACTTGAGGAGACATTGCTCTGTCCTCCGAAAAGTTCTCTACAACCTGCGACACTCTGCAGATCTAACTGGTTATCTTAATAATCTGCTTCCCTAGCAATTATTTTAAAAATGACATCTTTACTTTTTAAAAGGTAATTAAATATTTGTGAGGTTTCTTTGTTAAACCAGAAAAAGAGTTTTAGAATGTCTTTTTCTCTTTATTTTTATTTATGTTTTAAAGATTTTATTTATTTATTTATTTGTCAGAGAGAGAGAGAGAACGCAAGTTGTGGAAGTGGCAGGCAGAGGAAGAAGCAGGCTCCCCACTGAGCAAGGAGCATGATGAGGGACTTGATCCCAGGACCCTGGGATCATGAACCGAGCCAAAGGCAGACATGTAACCGACTGAGCTACCCTGACGTCCCAAGAATGTCTTTTTCCCTTTATGCACAAATGAATAGTATCTTTGACTCTTGGCTTCCTTATGCAAATAGGTGAGAGCTTTTGTCTCATTAACTGGAACCACTCAAGGTTGCAACTGCTTCCCAGTTCAAACTTAACTTGTTATCACCCAATTTATTTTCATTAACTAATCCCTAATACTAGGGAAAGTATTTTAGTTCCATGGGTCTTTATTTCCTATTATTTCCCAAACAATATTAAAAGACAGGCGTTTTTATATCTGTAGTATAAACTTACTGCTTATCAGGATCCTAGGGGGATGAATATGAGTGTTACTTGAAGAAAAAATAATTTATTTTTGCAGTCTCTTAGAAAAGCATAAAACTCTCTGTAAAATCATTTTGTCAGGAAAGCAGACTTGTTTTTGGGTACATCTCCAAATATTATTTATCTTATCTGGTGTACTTGAATGGTGTCTCCTGAATTTTAGAGACCTACTTGGTTCTAGGATTGTTTATTTGAATACATAGTCCAGGCCTGGGCAACACAAAGCAAGGAAGGGGCCAAATTTTTGGTGAATTGGGGCCTTGTATCTTTGGTAAAACTAGTCAAAGGTATCCTTTAAATGAAGCCTGCCTAGGGTTTCTCAAATGTAGGTGTTGTTTTTGTTTTTGCCATATTTATCCAGAGCGGATTTTGTCTTCTCCTTTCTTTATTACTCTTGGTCCATACTGGGTCAGCTACCTTTTACATCTTAGCCATGCAGTTAAAGCACAAAGCTTTAATTTGTGCTTAATATTTAATATATGTGGGGAAATCTTGGCACACTTATAAAAAGGTAATCTGATTCACAACTAATTTCTTCATTTGTTTCCAGTCCATATAGAGAACTCTCTTACTTTTCCTGATTTCCTAGGAGGTGAGATTTCTTTCCTTCATTATTTTTCTAGGTTAACTTTTGGGTTCAGAATGAAGTTCATTTCATGGGAGCTTGTAACGTCCTGTACACTTGCACTCTTTAAGTCTCTTACTCACTGAAGCTTATTCTTACCCGGTCCCTCTTTTCCCTGGGCATGTAGGCTCTGAACAATAACCTTGATTTTTTTCCTTTTTTAAAAACAATTTCCCAAGGGTGCCTGGGTGGCTCAGTCAGATAAGGTCCGACTCTTGACTTCAGCTCAGGTCATGATCTCAGGGTAGTTAGCTGGAGCCCGCTTAGCGGGGAGTCTGCCTGAGATTCTCTCCCTCTGCCCCCCCCCACCCACTCACACTCATGCTCGCTGTCTCTCTCTTTCTCAAATAAATAAATAAATCTTTAAAAAAATTTTCCCAATTCTTGAGAGTTTCAAGGCCACCTAGCTAGTAGATGAAGAAGCCATAATTCAAAACCAGGCAGTCTCTTTTTAGAGCCTGGAGTCTTTTTAGTCACTGTAGTAACTCTCCTAAAGAATGGACATGGGACGGGCATGAGGCAGAGGACTGAAGATAGCAGAGAGGTTCCACTGCAGTTATTCCAAACACCAGTTCAGGGACCCTCTTGAGAATAGGTGGGGTAATACAGCCAGGCTAGCTTGAAAAAAAACAAAACCAAAGGCAGGGTGGGTATACTTTTTGTTTCATCATTGTCTTGTAATAAGTATTAATTGTGGAATACTATGAACCTTAATATCAATTCCAAATCTTCTTTGCACTTTCTTCTTATAGACTTTTGGGTCTACAGGAAAATAGAATTCTTAGGTAAACTTTTTTGTTGTTGTTTTAAGTTCCCAAAGTAGAGCATGCAGATTGGTACCCTCTTCCCCAACTAGGCACATACCCATAAGCAGACACACACACACACACACACACACACACACACACACACACACACATTCTCTATATGACATATGCTGTAATTAGTTCTTTAAAAACTACCAAAGTACGGGGCGCCTGGGTGGCTCAGTTGGTTAAGTGGCTGCTTTGGGCTCAGGTCATGATCCCAGGGTACTGGGGTCAGGCTCCCTGCTCAGCCGGGAGCCTGCTTCTCCCTCTCCCTCTGCCTGCCTCCCTGCCAACTAATGCTCTCTCTATCTCTCGTCAAATAAATAAATAAACTCTTAAAAAAAAAAAAACTCCAAAGTACAAACTTCTCTCATTTTCAGTTCTTTCCCTACCAGGTCTTTCCAGTACTTATTTCTTCCAGTAATACTAACATACCTATTCCAGTCACAACTGCTGTGTAAGAAACCACCTCCAACTTAGTGGAGTAAAACAACAACAATCATTTTATTATGGTTTCTAAGTATCAGGCTCAGAGACTCTCATGCTAGTGACATCAGACACTGACTGAAGTTGTAACAGTATTTGGGGGCATTTTAAGGCTACAAAACAGGAGTGTAACAGCCAAAAGGACAGAAACTGCATCACCTTTAATGACCTAGCCTCAGAAGTTCTATATTTTCTTTGATTATAAGCAAGTCACAAGCCTGCCCAGATCTGTTAATTTCATTGCTTTCTGCCTCTCTATTGGTAATAAGATCATGATGGAATCATAGGCCCAAAAGGAACCTCAAAAGTCACCTAGTCCAATCCTCTATTTCATGCAAGTTTTAATTACTCTCTGAAAAAAAATTTCTATTATTTACATTGACTTTCTCTTCAAATTTCAATCATTTTTTTAAAATGTAAATTCTAACAAGTTTTGGACTTCATTTTATTTTTAATAATCATACATGTTTTTGCAAAACTACTTTAAAAACTCAATAATACTAGTAATACTAGTATAATTATACTAGTAATAATTACTTTCAAGGGGTTAACAGTTTAAATGAAACGGGATAACCATACACACAGGAAAAGGACAAGCATACGCCCATACTTTAAATAAGTGTTCAAGGAAAGGACAGTTTAGGGAATAGTCAGAAACCTTTACTTAAAGACCACATGAGGGTGGGGTTCTCATGATGAGATTAGTGCTTGTGCTCCTTCTCTCCCTTCCTCTCTCTCCCCGAACCCCTTAACTCGCCATATGAAGATACAGCAAGACGGCCACTATCCACAAACCGTAGAATCTACTTCACCTTAATCTTGGAATTCCTAGCCTCCAGAACGGTGAGAAATAAATGTTATGCCACTCAATCTACAGTATTTTAGTGGCTTGAATTGACTGACACTAAGGAAATTGAATATTTAGATTTAGAAATGCATTTTCCCATAGGAAACTTGATTTAAATAATGATTCATTTCTAAAGTGAGGCCATTAACTGAATCCATAATGTAGTTGAAATACCAAATAATTCAAAATAAAAAGACAGTTTTATTTTTTATTATTATTATTTTTTTAAATATTTTATTTATTTATTTGACAGAGAGAGACACAGCGAGAGAGGGAACACAAGCAGGGGGAGCGGGAGAGGGAGAAGTAGGCTTCCTACGGAGCAGAGAGCCTGATGCGGGGCTCGATGCCAGGACCCTGGGATCATGACCTGAGCCGAAGGCAGACGCTTAACGACTGAGCCACCCAGGCGCCCCAAAAAGACAGTTTTAAAAAGCTGTTACAATATTGGTTTTTAAATACAACAGGTAAATAAAGCATTTGTCTATGAAGCAGAAGCCCTGGGTTCAGTCCTTTCTTCTGCTATTCTCTGGCTGTGTGAATCTAACCAAACCATTTTACCTCTCTGGCCCTCAATTTCTTCACTTACAAAATGAAAGGGTAGGAAAATTGTGGAAAAATTATATCTAAAAAAAGTCCTGGGGCACCTGGGTGGCTCAGTCGTTAAGCGTCTGCCTTCGGCTCAGGTCATGATCCCAGGGTCCTGGGATCGAGCCGCATCGGGCTCCCTGCTCGGTGGAGAACCTGCTTCTCCCTCTCCCACTCCCCCTGCTTGTGTTCCCTCTCGCTGTGTCTCTCTCTGCCAAATAAATAAATAAAATCTTAAAAAAAAAAAAAAAGTCCTTCCCATTCCACACCCACTAAAAGGAACTCAAAGAAGCTAATTAGAGAGGGGAACTTAATCCACACTGAAACTGGAAAATGCCCTAACTTCACACTGCAAACTCCTAAGAACATTATCCACAAGTTGGCAGAGAAGCCAGGCTGCGGTACACGGTTCTCGTGCTCTTGCACAAATGCAAACCTCGTAGATAAGATTGAAGTACCTCTAACTCTATTCAGTTTAGAGGAATGAGGGCTTCAAAGGATGGGTGGTCTTCAGGAAAAACAGCAAACAGCTGAAAAACAGCTCATAATGCTTTGAGTCGTTACCCTGCTAAAGGTCTCCAGGAGACAATGCCATGTCTTGAAGTTCTATTTAGGATGGATGTGAGGCTGCAGATTGGTTAGAAGGGGAGCCTTAAAGCCGATTTTCCAAAGCACTTTATATCAGACTGAGGAAACGTCAAAGTTCAATATTAAAGAGTTGGGGAAGGGATACCTCTGAAATTATGGGACCAGCAATTCCTAGGTACCTTTCAGCTCAGCCATTGCCAAAAATAATAGGATGGGAGGAGAAAGCCTTCAATAAAGGAGAAATTTATTTTCTTCTTAGAAACTACTCAGAGGGCAGTAGTGGGAAACAATGCTGAAGCCCCAAGCTCAGAGCAACTGACAGCTGTGCCATCCTTTGCGTCTTGCTTGGTGTCCCTAATGTAACAAGAGGAGTGAGGAATTGAGGCCATGGAAGCCTAGCATTTAACCCATCTCATGGTTAACTTCTGTCTAATGGCTGGACAGGAGAGTTTTGCAGGTTTTGGCATGACTCAAAATAATTATTACTGGTACTGGCAAAGAGTGAAGCCAAGTTCCAGCCCTGACAGGATTACCCCTTTGGCAAATAGTATGAGCAACAGCATGTTACTCTCTTTCTGGCTACAGCTGCAGCTGTCATGGATGGAAGTGGACACCACCTTATTTCTGCTCATGAGAACTCTGGACACCCAGCTGAACCTTTGTTTACACCTGAGGAAACCAGAAATCTAGCTGAAAACTAAGATGAAAAACCACTACAAGATCCATATCTTCATTTGAATATTAAGGAATTAAAGAGTTTATGGTGAAAAGTGTAGAACTCTACAACTTTCTCATGAATTGCCACTGGCAGCCTCTGGATACACTTCACCCTAAAATCCCAGATGAGACCTCAAAGAAGCAAGATGTTCATTAAGCTACCCAACTATCATATTAATTGTATGCTGTTTTGGTTTTGTTATATATATATAATATTTTTCCAGGAATGTACTGGGTTTGGAATGTAAATACAAACTTCAAGGATTTAAATGTAATTGACATGATAGAGTATAATGTAAATAAATTTCACTAGCACAACAACAGCAAAGAAGTGAGACCTGCCAGACACATGGCATGCCTAATTGTCCACCCCAGCTCCAACATAGGCCTTTCTTTATGAATGAGAGCAGGGACTGTGGAGAAAAATGTAGAATCAGGAAGGCGGCCCAGCCAGCCAATCAACAAATAGCTCTCTGTGAAATAGATTTTAGGTGGCAAACAGGGTCGAATCTTAAACAGAAGGGTTGAAGTCTAGGGGCGCCTAGGTGGCTCAGTCAGTTAAGCATCTGCCTTTGGCTCAGGTCATGATCTTGGGGTCCTGGGATGGAGCCCCTGGGAGTGAGCCCTGCATCAGACTCTCTGCACAGCAGAGAGCCTGCTTCTCCATCTCCCTCTGTGCTCTCTCTCTCAGATAAAGAAAAATCTTAAAAAAAAAAAAAAAAAAAAAAGGTTGAATTCTAAATGGTCTCTATGGCTCCTTCCAACTCTAATATTCTAAGACGTGATGGATAAGAAATCTTTATCTTGACTGTTGGTACTTAGCAAAATATAGATATAAGTGAAAGTGAATGAAGTGGTCAGTAAGGACTTCATGATGATTCTGAGGGGAACTCTGAACAGCTTTCAAATATATTAAATTCAAGTTTTCTGTTATCATTGATTTTACCCCCAATACTGAGACTCTCCTGCAGGAAGATGAAGAGCATGATCCTCAAGGTGGTAGGCACATGGAGAGTACTCTTTGAGTTTGTAAATGGAACAAAGAAAGTGGGAGTGGAATTTTTCTGTGAGTGAGCCAAGATTTGGAAGCAAAAAGAAAGACCAGTTGAAAATGGTGTGTATGGGGCGCCTGGGTGGCTCAGTCATTAAGCATCTGCCTTCAGCTCAGGTCATGGTCCCAGGGTCCTGGGACTGAGTCCTGCATCTGGCTCCCTGCTCAGCGGGAAGCCTGCTTCCCCTCTCACACTCCCCTTGCTTGTGTTCCCTCTCTCTCTGTCTCTCTCTGTGTCAAATAAATAAATAAAATCTTTAAAAAAAAAAAAAAAGAAAGAAAGAAAATGGTGTGTAGACAATTGCCTGCCCCTTGCCTCCAGGAGGATCCTCTGCTAAAGCCAAATGTAGATCAAAGTGACTGCAGAGAAGAGAAGTTCTCTTGAGGAGGACTCCTCTATATCTTATTGGTGTTCGCACCCTCGATGCCTTGCCCTCACTCTCTTCTGTGTCCTGGTCCTGGAACCCCACCGCCCTGCATGCGGCCTGCTCACCAAGGAGAACAGAGTGATCCAGAAGGCAAGCTGGCTGAGCAGGCTGAGTGCTCCGGCATGTCCACCTGCATTAAGGCCATGACAAAGCCTGGCACCAAGCTGCCCAGTCAGAATGTAACCTGCTCTAGGTGGCCTATAAGAATGTCTTCAGGGACGGGGCACCTGGGTGGCTCAGTCGTTAAGCGTCTGCCTTCAGCTCAGGTCATGATCTCAGGGTCCTGAGATCAAGCCCCGCATCGGGCTCCCTGCTCTGCGGGAAGCCTGCTTCTCCCTCTCCCACTCCCCCTGCTTGTGTTCCCTCTCTCGCTGTGTCTCTCTCTGTCAAATAAATGAATAAAATCTTTAAAAAAAAAAAAAAAAAAAAGAATGTCTTCAGGGACTGCGGTTGCCCCTGGAGGATTTTCTCAAATATGGAACAAAAGATGAACACCTCTGAGAAGAAGTTATTAAGAACTACTGGGAGAAAGAGTCTGAACTGAGATTCATCTGCACCATTGTCCTGCAATTGTTGGGTAAGTACTTAATAGCCAATGCAACTAATCCAAAAGGTAGTCTTTTATCTGAAAATGGAGTTTACTTCTAGTAACCTTTGTTGCACATGGTGATGATTGAGAACAAACTATAGATAATTCTGGAGGAGCTTTCCAAAAGGCATTTGATATAAACTACAAAGAGATGCAACCCACACACCCAATCCACATTGGGCTGGCTCCTTTCTGTACTCTAATATGAGATCCTTAATAACCCAAAGCTTGCCTGCACACTAGCTAAAACTACTTTTGTTGCTATTGTTTTGTTGCTTTATTGAGCATAATTAACATACAGTGTTATATTAGTTTCAGGTGTACAGTATAACGATTTTACATTTGTATACATTACTCAGTGCTCAGCACTATAGGTGCACTTTTAATCCCCTTTATCTATTTCCCCCATCTCCCCACCTGCTTCCCCTCTGGCAATCATCAGATTGTTCTCTATATTTAAGTCTTGTTTTATTGTTTGCCTCTTTTTTCTTTGTTCATTTGTTTTAGTTACTAAATTCTACATGTGAGTGAAATCATATGGCATTTGTCTTTCTCTGTCTTATTTCACTTAACATTCTACCCTCTAGGTCCATTATCTACATTGTTGCAGATAGCAAGATCTCACTCTTTTTTTTTTTTTTTTTGGCTAAGTAATATTTCACCCCACATCTTCTTTATCCATTCATCTAGATGGACACTTCCATATGGCGGATACTATAAATAATGCTGCAAAGAACATAGGGTGCATATATCCTTTTGAATTAGTGGGTAAATACCCAGTATTTAGTGGAATTACTGGATCATATGGTAATTCTATTTTTAACTTTTTAAGCCACCTCCAAACTGTTTTTCACAGTGGCTATACCAATTTTTATTCCAACCAACAGCGCAGGAATGTTCCTTTTTCTCTTCATCTTTGTCAACACTTTTTTCTTGTCTTTTTGATGCTAGTCATTCTGACAGGTGTAAGGTAATGATATTGCATTGTGGTTTTGATTTGCATTTCCCTGATGATTGGTGATGTTGAGTATCTTTTCATGTGTCTGTTGGCCATCTCTATGACTTTTTTGGAAAAATGTCTATATGAGTCTGCTGCCCATTTTAATTGGATTTTTTGTTGTTTTCTTTTTGGTGCTCAGTTGTATAAGTTCTTTATATATTTTGGATATAAACCCTTTCTTGGACATATCATTTACAAACTTCTTCTCCTATTCAGTAGGTTACCTTGTCATTTTGTTGATGGGTTTCTTTGTTGTGCAAAGGCTTTTTAGTTTAATGCAGTCTCAATAGTTTAATGTTTGCTTTTGTTTCCCTTGCCAGAGAAGACATATCTAGAAAAAATGTTCCTATGGCCAATATCAAAGAAATTACTATGTTTTTTTCCTAGAAGTTTTATGGTTTTAGGCCTCACATTTAGGTCTTTTATCCATTTTAAGTTTATTTTTGTGTATGGTATAAGAAACTGGTCCTGTTTTATTCTTTTGCATGTAGCTGTCCAGTTTTTCCAGCACTATTTATTGAAGATTATGTCTTTTCCCCCATTGTATATTCTTGCCCCCTTCATTGTAGATTAATTGACCATATAACCGTAGGTTTATTTCTGGGCTCTCTATTCTGTTCCATTGATCTATGTGTCTATTTTTGTGCCATGCCTAAAACCACTTCTGATGAAGGCATCACAGAACTTAATGCACTGAAAGAAGACTCATACAAAGACAGCACCCTTATCATGCTTAGTGACAACCTAACATTATGAACACTGGACAGTGCAGAAGAAGAAGGTGAGGTGCAGAAGGGGCAGAAAACTAAATGTATACAGGGTGTCATCCTTTTTTTCTTCAAGAAACCTTTTTACACATCTCCATTCCTTGGATTTTCTTTTTTTTTTCCCCTTTATTTTATTTTATTATTATTATTTTTAGATTTTATTTATTTTTGCGAGAGAGAGAGTGAGCCCACAAGCCGGGGAGGGGGGAGGGACAGAGGGAGAAGCAGACTCCCCGCTGAGCAGAGAGCCCCATGCAGACTTGATCCCAGGACCCTGGGAAAATGACCTGAGCTGAAGGCAGACGCTTAAATGACTGAACCACCCAGGCACCCTATTTTTTTTGTTCTGTTTTTATTTATTCACTTGGGAGACAGAGCACACAAGTGGGGAGGAGGGGCAGATGGAGAGGGAGAGAGAGAAGCTCAAGCGGACTCCATGCTGAACACAGAGCTTCACACAGGGCCAGATCCCATGACCCTGAGATCATGACCTGAGCTGAAACCAAGAGTCGGACACTTAACCGACTGAGCCACCCAGGTGCCCCACTCCACTTGGATTTTCTACAGCAAAGAAACCGATTCATGTTTATGGAATCATCCATTTGATATTTCACAATGGATTACATTTCTTAGAATAGGTGTTTTACTATAGATGTCTCATAAGCCATCTCTTCTTCAGAGGTAAATGGTATGTATTGAGTATCGTGTTGAATAAAGTGGATATTTAAAACTAGATATAAAGGGGTGAGGGGAATGTAGGACAAAATCCCACTAGAATAGGATTATAGGAAAGTACTGAGTGAGACAGTTCCCCATGCTGATCAACAGGTGGCATTAGAGTAGCTTGGATGCCAACTGGAACAGAGGGTGGAAATATTCAGGATCAAGGCAGTCTTTGGGTGAATGTGTGGGGAGGCCGTGTGACTGGTTGTCTATATTTAGTTATGTCTTATCTCTCTAAATTGTTTATTGCTTGAAGCTAGGAACATTTCCACATACAACTAAAAGTTGTACTGAACTTTTCTGTGCTTTCTTTTTCTCCCTTTAAAATGGAGATAGGGGCGCCTGGGTGGCTCAGTCATTAAGCGTCTGCCTTCAGCTCAGGTCATGATCCCAGGGTCCTGGGATGGAGCCCCATATCGGGCTCCCTGCTCCATGGGAAGCCTGCTTCTCCCTCTCCCACTCCCCCTGCTTCTGTTCCCTCTCTCGCTGTGTCTCTCTGTCAAATAAATAAATAAAATCTTAAAAAAATAATAAAATGGATATAACAGTGATAGCTGCCTTCATAGGATTATTGTGAACAATGAAGAGTTAATGTATGTAAATGAACAATGCAGATTGCAGGGTAAATGCTCAATAAATGTTAGTCAGTATGACTGCACAATGACCTCGAGGCACATAGTAGGCACATGTAATATCAGCAGGTATTAGTGGATGCATAAATGGACAGGATGCTCATAAGCCTGATATTTATAACTCAGAGACTACCTAGCATCAAAATATCCATAGAACAGGGGCACCTGGGTGGCTCAGTCATTAAAGGTCTGCCTTTGGCTCAGGTCATGATCCCAGGGTCCTGGGACCGAGCCCTACATTGGGCTCCTTGCTCAGTGGGGAGCCTGCTTCTCCCTCTCCCACTCCCCTGGATTGTGTTCCCTCTCTTGCTGTCTCTCTCTCTGTCAAATAAATAAAATCTTTAAAAAATATATCCACAGAACATATTGGTAAGGGAATAATCATTCACATTGTTAATATGATACTATACTTTAAAAAAAGTATATAATCTTGGAGTGCCTGGCTGGCTTAGTTGGTAGAGCATGCGACTGATCTTGGGGTTATATGTTTGAGCCCCATGTTGGGTATAGAGATTACTTAAAAATAAAATATATATATATATATTTTTAAAGTATATAATCTCAAGAGTCCATTGAAATGGTGTTTCCCTGAGTATCATTTACTTTATGTATACTTCACTGAATCTTTCCAGAGAGGTGTTGTATCAATATTGCAAAGCTAGGCAAACCTATTTTAGTTTATTCCTCAGGTAAGAAGGCCAGTCCCTACAATGTTCAGCTCTGCCCAGACACAGACAGGTCTGCTCAGCTTTATGCATTCAGTTCTATCATTACCTAGAAGGCTACTCAAAAAAGAGGCTGGAATTAGTCTTCCTGTTCTAAGCTTGATAGTCAGTAGACCAGACGAGGACTCTAGAATACTTGATTAGCCATCAAGCTACATTTTCCCTTCCTAATTTTTGACTCCGAGAGTTCAGGTCTTAGAGTGGGGCTTCTACCCAGATGTCTGGTTTTCATGTCAATTTTTCCTGAGAATGTTGCTCAGTCCTGTACCCCAGCTAGGGCCTTGACAACCTACCTATCCATTTCTCACCCTCTTATCCTGATACCCCAACTATGCCACTGTCCCTTGGATGCTAGATCAGAGTCTGCCTCAAACACCATGGATCCCTCTGGGACAACTATCACTGTCCCTTTGACAAAAATTTCTGTAGTCTAGGAGGCAGTAATAATCATCACATCCCCTCTTGGATGTGGATCCAAATTAACCCTGCATTCCCCACACCACTTCAGACCCTATTATTGGGATTTCTGACAGGCCAGCAAAGGCTGACCAAGCTGCTGAGTTATTCTTCCCTTCCCTTGTCCATGCACATTTCCACCTCCTATACTGGCTTAGAAAGCCTCATTCATGGCTGATAGGAAGGGAAGATTGGAATGGAATAAGAGAAAGGCAGATATTGCAAGGAAGAGTAGTGATAAGAATACTTTTAGCTCCAGAGATATAAATGCTATATGTGGGAATGGAAAATAAAGTGATCCTGAAATTTTAACATAATTTCATAGAGGCAATATGGAAATAAAATAGGATTTAGCTCTGTTTGAGTCCTGCCTCTTCCACTTACTGGTTACTTGCACTTTGTGCAAGCTTAAGCTCTCTGAGTCTCAATTTCCACATGAGTAAAATGGGATTATAAAAATGTTTATTTTGGGGGAAAGGGCACAGAGTTTGAAACATGGCGGATGACATGGACCAGCAACAAACTACCAACACTGTAGAAGAGCCCCTGGATCTCATCAGGCTCAGCCTGGATGAGCAAATTTATGTGAAAATGAGAAATGACAGAGAGCTTCGAGGCAGATTACATGCTTATGATCAGCATTTAAATATGATATTGGGAGATGTGGAAGAAATTGTGACTACTATAGAAATTGATGAGGAAAAATACAAAGAGATATATAACAAAACGGAATATTCCAATGCTTTTTGTCCAGGGAGATGATGTTGTATTAGTTGCCCCTCCATTAAGAGTTGGCTGAAACAAAGAATTTATCATGTATGGAATATAGGAGCTTTTGTATGATTGCCTCTTTAAATATAGAAGACATTCAAAAGAGAAACCTGCATAAATTTTGATATTAAGAAATGACCAAGGATTCTTCCACTCCTGAAATGAGTTGATTTGCAGATAACTCAAAAATCCTTAAGCTAAAGGGCATTTTAATTTTTTTCCAATCCTTTCAATAAATGTGATCACCAAGATGCAGAACTCTTTTTTTCAGGAAAAAATAAATAAATAAAAATGTTTATTTTGCAGGGTTGTGAAGATTAAATGAGATAAGGCATGGAAAAATGCTCCATTTTGGAGTGGTGCTTGTCCTGCCCATGACTGATTCTCAGATTAGAGATTAAAAAGTAATACCCTGTGGGCTGGACTTGGCTCAAAGATGAGTTTTGTTTGAATCTCTGTCAGAGGTCCCCAAGACCATTCCTAGGTTTGATGATTCACTAAGAGGATGTACAGGACTAAACATATAGTCCTACTCAAAGGCTATGATTTATCATGGCAAAGGATATGCAGCCAAATCAGCAACGAAAAAGCACATGGGGTAAAGTCCAGGATAAACCGGGAATAAACTTTCAAGGGTCCTTTCCCATGGAGTCACACAGGATGGGCTTACTTGCCCCAGCAGTAAGTTATAACAACACACATGGAATGCTGCCAAGCAAGAAGCTCATTAGAGACTCAGCACCTGGGTTTTCATTGGGCCTGGTCATGTAGGCAGCTTCTGCCAGGCAGATACCAAAATTCCAGACTCTCAGAAGGAAAGCAGGAGCTTGGCGTCATCCATATTGTTTGTACAAACAGTTCAGGCACAGTGAGTCACTCTTATCAGTTTTGGGAATGGTGGGAGCCCTCCCAAAGTTCAAGTTCCCAAATGCCAGCCAAGGGTCAACCTGTAAGTAGGCCTGTCTAAGAATAAGCAGGTCGACCTGCTATGTTACCATTTTTACACAGGCACACACAGGGAATGCCCATGCAGGCTTTTTTTTTTTTTTTTCTTTTAACTTAGTTGCCATTCTTCAAAAATTAAGAAATTTCACTCAGGATTTTCAGCTCCTTGTGAGAAGTCAGATACTGTGGCAAAAATAGATTCATTTTCCCACAAGGCAACAATTGGCAGTCCCCTTTAAATGAGGCTTAAATTCCCTTAAATTCACCCCCATCTCCATCACTGTCAGTCTTTTCCACATTGAGTGCCGACTGCCATTTAATGTCATGTTTTTGTAACTGGCCATGAGCTGCTTGAATCAGAGTGGCCAACTGACCAGAGTACAAGAGAAAGAAGCAGGCATGTGGAATACCTGTGCGTCATGGTAATTAACAATAATACAAAAGGGTCACATTGATGAATTTCTGCTGTTGAGGTCCCAAGAAATGCCATGAATCTAGAACTCCTCTGTGGCACAATTACCGCAATTACTTATGGGTATTCTTGGATTGATATGACAACACTTTTACTGCAATGTACTATAAACCCTTTCCATTTAAGTTAACTTGAATTAGTTTTTGTTCCTATCCACCCAAAGATTACTGACTGGAATAGTGAAAACATAAATAAAACATTACATTTATTGTCAGTTAGTACTTTATAAATCAAAGCTATTGCTACCATCATCACGGCCAAGAATTGTTGGAATGGACTAAAATATGTCAATAGAAAGGTAAATCTTGTTCAAAGGAAATAGATCCAATGAATATTCAAGTAGTTCTACATATCAATGTATCCACTTATTTACTAACTCAACAAATGTTTACCAAACACCTACTGTGTGACAAGATACGACTATAGAACAAGATAAAATTTCATCTTTATATTCCTAGCATCTAGAAAAGTACCAGGCTTGGAGTTTGGATTCGATAAATGTTTCCTGACGTGTTCATTTATAAGGAGATCTAGAAACCTAAGGATAGAGATAATGAAACTAATTTTGTTCAGTACAAAAAGGGAGAAATGCACGTGATATTACTGTAAGATTATGCTGCATGTCACCTAAATAGACAGATGTTCGAGATGCTGCTTTCTAAGTCCAGTTACAAAACTGGCACTGAGGCAATTTAGAGGAGGGACTTCAACTATTCCAATATGTATTGAATGTTCTATTCTGCTAAAGGCAAAGAATTAGGAAAAGTCTTTACCTGCCACCTGATAATTTTATTACTTAGAAGACTAAAGAAACAATTAGGGAAACTTATACTCTAGACCTGACTTTTACTAATAAGGAAAAACTGGTTAGTGAAGCATACAGAAGCTACAAGAAGATCAAGAGAAGAGGCAGTGTCACATTAGGGTTGGACACTGGGAGCAGAGTCCGAATTTGTTAGTATTTTTTAGTTGTCAGTGGCAAGAATCCAATTCAAATTGACTCAGTCACAGTTGGATCAAGGTTTTCAAAATAAGTCATCAAGAAACACTATTTCTCTTTTGTTATTATTTGCTTTCCTGTCTGCTGGCTTCATTCTTAAGACAGGGTCACCTCTCATAGTGGCAAGATGACCTCCAATATCTCTGAGCTTATGTCCTACAAGGTTAGCAAGCTCATTAGAAAGAGAACATCTCTTTCTGAACATTTTTCACAGAAGTGTGGGATTGGAGAGTCATTTGGCAGGCTTGTGTTATGGGCCCATCCCTAAACCAATTATATGACGTATGTGAGGGATGGGAGTAGGAATATATCAGACACATACTAAATCTGAAGCTGAGGAGCTAAAGTCAGTACTATTCAACTAAAAAGGAATAGTTCCATGAAGGAAAATTAAGGTGCTATTTCAAGAATTACAGGTGCTGGGGATTCATTCATTCAATAACTATTTACTGAGTGCCTACTATATTTAGGCTTATTTTATTTCATTTTTGTTTTTTTTGTTGTTGTTGTTTTTATTTTTTAAAAGATTTTACTTATTTATCTGACACAGAGAGAGAGCGCACACAAGCAGGGGGAGCATGAAAGCGAAAAGCAGACTCCCCGCTGAGCAGGGAGCCAGACGTGGGGCTTGATCCCTGGGACCACAACCCGAGCCAAAGGCAGACACCCAACCAACTGAGCCACCCAGGTGCCCCTGTTGTTTTGTTTTTAAAAGATTTATTTATTTTATTTATTTTTCTGGTTCCCAAACTTAAATTTAACGTAAAAATAACAGAGGGATGATAGATATGATTATGTAAAAATATAGAGGTTTTACACATCAAAACACAAAATAGAAATAAAATACAAAGAATGAACTGACAATAATATTTACCATATATAAGACAAAAACTTAGTGTAATTAGTGTATAAAGATTGCATACAAATCTCTGAGAAAAAAGTAGTGAGATCCCAATTATAAGTGGGTAAAGGGTACCAATAGACTAGTTCACCCCCTCTTTGAAAAATGACTAACATAAACATAAGAAAAATGTATTCAACCCTAAGAATATCAGAAGAATGTAAATTTAAAAAGCTATAATTTTCACCAATTAAGGTAGCAAATTGTTTTGGATAAAATATTCCATACTGGCCTAGGTATGGTGAGACAAATTCTTGTGTGCTCTGTCGGAGTAAATATAAATAAGGACATCCTTTCAGGGAAACAATTTGGTTGTTTGCCTCAGAAGTGTAGGTTTATTTTAGATTCCAGATATATAACGGTGAATAATAAAGACAAAAATCCTTGTTTTATTGGGCCTTGCACTCTAGTTGGGGTGAGAAAGACAATAAACAGCTACATTAATAAAATATGTAATATTTCAGGTGGTGATATGTGCTGTAGGAAAATATCAGGGAAAAGGAATAGAAATTGCTGCAATTTTATGTAGGGTTATCAGAGAAGGCCTTATTGAGAAGGGGACATTTGAGCCAAAGCAGACAAGAGAATGAGCTCTGTAAATATCTGGGTAAAAGGGAAGAACGAAAGCAGTGTGTATGTGGATTTGTATCTTGCAAAAGTGAGCCAGAGGAGAGTAGGTGATAGGTCAAAGATTGTAAAAGGTCTTGAAGGCTATTGACTTTGATTTTAATGAGTTGAGAAGCCACTGGAGAGCTTGAGCAGAGTAATGACATGATCTAGCTGACATTTAAAATGTAAACCAAAGGGAGGATGCAGGAGATTAAGTAAGAGATCAGTATAGTAATCCAGATTAGAGATATTAATAGTTTAGACCAAAATGATATAACAGTGGACTTGGTTAAAAGTGGTCAGATTCTGGATATATTTTCAAGGTAGTGAATTGTGGGGGGCAGGAGAAGTAAAAGAAAGTATCAAGGATAACTCTGAGATTTTTGGCAAGAGTGATCAGAAGGCTAGAGTTGCCATTAACTGAGATGGAGAAAACTGTCGGAGGAACAGGTTTGTAGAAGAATAGGAGTTCCACCGCATTCTTATTAAATTTGAGATACTTGTTAATGATTCAAAGTGGGGATGTTGGTGGGCAGTTGAATATATGAGTCTAGGATTCAGGTAAGAGTTCTTGGCTGCAGAGTTTATCAGAATACAGATATATAATGCCATGAGACTGGATGGGATCACTGGGAGAGAGAGAGAGTGTAGAAGAAAGAACTCCAAGAATGAGGTACTTCAATGTTTAGATGTCAAGACGATGATAAGGAATTCCTAAAGAAGACTGCAGGCTGAGAAGCATCAGTCAATGAGATAAGAGGCAATCTAAGAGGATGAGATATTCTGGAAGCAAAGAGAATAATATGCTTCAAGAGGGAGAGATCACTCTGTCAAATGAAGAGAGGTCAAGTGAAAATAAGGACTGACCTTTGGATTTAACTACTTGCCATGAGCAGTTTAAATGGTCTGAAGGTGAAAAAACCCTATAGAGTCTGTTCAAGAGAGAACGAGAAGAAGGGAATTTGGAGATTGCAAATATTAAAAACTACAACATAGTTTATATCTGTGTTGTGCAATAAAACAGAGCAGAGAAATGGGGCAGTAGTTAGAAGAGGGATATCAAGAGAAGATTTTTTTTAAATGGGAGAAATTTATATGTTATAGAATGATCCATTGGAGAGAGGAAACTGATGATATAGGAGAGTAAAGGCAGAATTGATGGAGCAATGTTCTTGAGGAAACATGCAAAACAACAGATGTCCACCACAAAAACATATGGGAGATTTTAGAAAAACAGATTTCTAAAAGCCCAGAGAAAGGCAACTATGGTTTTATGGCCAATATCATTTAAAAAGGACAATAGATTAAGAAAAATGAGAGAGACTAAGGGGTAGTATTCTGATGCAGTGGAAGATTCTGGCTTGAACCTAAATTTTATTTTATTTTTTTTAAAGATTTTATTTATTTATTTGACAGAGAGAGAGACAGCGAGAGAGGGAACACAAGCAGGAGGAGAGGAAGAGGCAGGCTTCCCGCTGAGCAGGGAGCCTGATGCGGGGCTCGATTCCAGGACCCTGGGATCATGACCTGAGCCGAAGGCAGACGCTCAACGACTGAGCCACCCAGGCGCCCCTTGAACCTAAATTTTAATCACCATTGGCATTCAGTGTCAGGGCATGAATCCTCCATTATTGTGCATGACAGGAAAAGGAGTCTCCTGGGAAAGAATTCATTCTAAAGGAAGAGAAAGTAGTGCTCTTAGGTTTGGACAATACCTGGCCAACAGGAGGGGAAATTAGTAGAGCGTGATGTCTATCGCTCAGGTTTAGCCTCTGGCCCAGAGGCTATAAACCCATGTTAGAATCCTAAGGAGAGGGGAATACAAGAGATGAAAGCTCTGTTTCAATAAACTATGTAAGATACTACGACAACAAGACAATGCTATCTTGTTACTCATCTGTTAATGCTAAGGCCCAAGGGAGAAAAGCCTTGATCCTACTTTTGTGCAACAGGCTTCAGTGCATTAAAGATTCTAAAAACTGCCTCCTCCAACTTTAACATTCAATGAGTCTGAAATGGTGACCAGTCCTGATAGTGGTGGCCAGTAGAGGCCAGCCCCCATCACCCTGCAGGAATGAAAACCAGTTCCAAGAGTGGGAGAGATTTTAATAGTTTGTAGCTTCAGGAGAAAATACCCTTAGCATGGATATCACCTGCAGTGGTGGCAATGTTCCGGCACTACCAAGTAACTTCATGGGAAGCAAAGGTTTTGTCAGCAGGTATCTCCAAAGGTGGTCTGGGTGGGAGAGAATCATGGCAGACAGAGGGGAGAGCTGACATGACTTGCTGATGAGCACACATGTCATACTACCTATGAGCTTCATAGAGACAACTGGATGAGACTTTTTTTTTTTTTTTTTAAAGATTTTGTTTATTTATTTGACAGAGAGATACACAGCGAGAGAGAGAACACAAGCGGGGGGAGTGGGAGAGGGAGAAAGCAGGCTTCCCACAGAGCAGGGAGCCCGATGCGGGGCTCGATCCCAGGACTCTGGGATCATGACCTGAGCCGAAGGCAGACGCTTAACGACTGAGCCACCCAGGCGCCACCTGGATGAGACTTTAAGAGTAGCTACAAGTCCTGCAATAGGGTTGGGGTGAAAATCAGAAAAAAAAAAAAACTATTTATTACTGTTGATATGATTCCATTTTATGCTTAGGTTGGTGTGGCTAGGGAAACATGGGTTATAAGAAATTACAATCACACATAAAGCTGATGAGGAAGAAAATACCAAAGAAAGAACATGTGGCTGAGGAGAATGGGCTCTGTTGAGATAGATGCTGATGATAGAGGTGTGCACAACCAAGGACACAGACGGAGGGAAAACTCAGGAAGGATAAAGCACAGAACCAGCTCAAGTTGAGGATAAAAAGAAACAGTTCAGTTAAAACAAAACAAAACAAAGCTATGTTTGGAGGAAGAAAATGATGTAATGCTGACAGATGGCAGAGAAAGTATAACCACTTAACTATTGTTTTACTTCTTTTCTGTTGTTTAAGTAAAGAAAATGGTCTTCAAAAGGGAAGGTAGAAAACATAACTAAGCAGAAAAATGAGAGATCCTCCTCATTTTTTACTTTTCTCCATTTTTTGAAAGTTTTAGAATGAGTATTACCTTTCTTTACTTAAAAAAAAGATTTTTTAGGGGCACCTGGGTGGCTCCCCTTGGTTTGTTGGTTAAGCGGCTGCCTTGGTTAAGTGGCTGCCTTCAGCTCAGGTCATGGTCCCAGGGTCTTGGGATCGAGCCCTCCATCGGGCTCCTTGCTCAGCGGGGAGCCTGCTTCTCCCTCTCCCAATCCCCCTGCTCATGTTCCCTCTCTCACTGTCTCTCTCTGTGTCAAATAAATAAAATCTTTAAAAATATATTTTTTTAAATATTTTATTGAAAAACAAGAAATTAAAATTCGAGATATATATATATATATATAAAAGATTTAGCAAGAGTCCAAATCAATGCTTTAATGATGCCAAGTCCACAGTTCCAGATGAATTATAGCCTAAGGTATTGGGAGAGTACAGATGTAATAATGAGACACCTGCTGATAGTCTTTAAATCATGATGAAGAACAAGAAAGTTGCCAATAGATTATACCTAATATTGACATTTCATAAAGGAACTTCATATGTCTAATATTAACTACTGGTATCTACTACATGCTAGCTAGGCATTGGGCTAGACCAAAGGTCAGTAAAGTATGGCTCATAGGCCAGTTTCAGCCCACTGCCTGTTTTTGTGCTAAGAATGATGAATTAAATGGTTTGAAAAAAATCAAAAGAACATTTCATGTCATGTGAAATTGATATGAAAACCAAACCTCAGGGTCAACAAAGTCTTATTAGAACACAGCCATGCCCATTTGTTTACATACCGTCTATGGTTGCCTTTGTGCATCAATGGCAAAGTTGGGTAGTTTGACAGAGGCTTATGGCCTGCAAAGCCTAAAATATTTACTATTTAGTCTTTATGAAAAAAAAATTCACTGATTCATGGGCTAGATATCTATCTGATGTTATCTCTAATCCATGACAACTATGAAAGTTTGTATTTCATTAGGTCCTCTTCAGGTCTTACTCAGGGAGGTGGGCTGAGCAGCCACTCTTATCCCTGTGATAAAATAGAAGCTCAGAACATTTAAATAACTCGTGCAAGTTCACACAGCTCACATGGGACTCGTGTGGTCTTCTGTTCTCAAAGCCCACACTTTTTGTAGCATACCAGACAGCTAGAAGACAAGTGATGGCAAATGTTTTGTTTTTTTTTTTTTAGTGGAGAAAAGGACACTAGAAATCTTATTCTAGTGAGTTTCACTTTATAAAGATTTTATTTATTTATTTATTTGACAGAGAGAGAGAAAGCACGAACAAGAGGGAAGGGTAGAGGGAGAAGCAGACTCCCTGCTGAACAGGGAGCTCGCTCGATGCAGGACTCCAGCCCAGGACCCTGGGATCATGACCCGAGCTGAAGGCAGACACTTAACTGACTGAGCCACCCAGGCGCCCTCTAGTGAGTTTCATTTTAAATCTCAGGAAAAAAATTAAATTGCTAAATGAGTGACTATAAAAATGTAAGAAAATAAAGTATTCACTAAGAATCTTTCCTGCTTTGATCATGTTTCTATTTTATAAAATATTTCATATAATATAAATGCCTTAAAATAAGATTTATGATAAAAGAAAATTATAAAGAAGGACTTTGACTCTTACATTTAGATAGTGCTTTACAGTTTTCCAAAGCACATTTACATGTACAATTTTATTTGAGATCACAATTCTATCAGCTTGGCAAGGCAGAGATTGTGAGCCCTGTTTTGCAGACAAAGCTCAGAAAGATTAAATGGCTTATGTAAAGTCATAAAACTAGCCAAGATTTGAACCCAGCTCCCCGACTTCCAATTCAGTGTTCAGGGCAAAATAAAACAGCTATGTTTATTGCCTTCTTAATTTGTGCCAGGAACTGTTCTAAATGCTTTACCCGTATTAACTTATTTGAGTTTCACAATGACACTGTGAAATATGCTCCATTATTATTCCCATTTTACAGATGAGGAAACTGAGGCACAGAGTGATCCAGTTCCTTGCTTAAGACCACAGAACTTATAGCAGGTGGTAGAGCCAGTATCTGAACTCTACTATCGGACTCTAGAGCCAGAGCGCTTAGCCGCTACAAACGGCTTCCTCCTGGGGTATCTGACACAGCTCCCCACGGTATCACTCTGGCCTAATAGCAAATCTGTGTGCTGGATGAAAATGCAGCTACACGACTACATTGCCTACTGAATAACAATACTGAGAGTAGTGATTAAAGGTTTGCAGTATCCTGAGTGGTAGGTCCTCAGAGGAGAGCGGTTTATAGTGAAGTCTTAAGTTGATTGTTCATTTTTTGCCTATTGCATTGTATTGCTGATTACAAATATAGGAAGTGCATCTGAAGATTGTATTATCTGCTTTTAACTAAGTAATCTCAAAATGAGAGGATTGTCTGAAAGGATCCATACAAAAAAACTGTGTGTGGTAAGTAGTTCATACAAATGAAAATGTATGTATTTGCACATTGGAAGAATGCAAGCACAATCAACAAGATGATGGCAGAGCCACTCCTTGTAAAGTGAGGGGCAAACCTTTGTCAACAGCAATGAGATAAAACAATTGATCATCTAAGCCTATGTCATATATGTAGTTTTATTGCTCTGTTTTTTTTTTTAAAAGATCTTTATTTATTTTTTGACAGAGAGAGAGACAGCGAGAGAGGGAACACAAGCAGAGGGAGTGGGAGAGGGAAAAGCAGGCTTCCCGCTGAGCAGAGAGCCTGATGCGGGGCTCGATGCCAGGACCCTGGGATCATGACCTGAGCCAAAGGCAGACGCTTAACGACTGAGCCACCAAGGCGCCCCTACTCTCTTTAGAAATATAATTAAAAATATACATTATAGAAAATCATTAATAAAAATAATTTTGAAGTCAAAACAGAGAACATTGACACATCATATATAAAGTAAAACCGAACCTTGGGCAATGAGCTGGATCAGTGAGTTCAGTAAATAGCAGGAACATTCAGAGAGTTAATGTTTGGGGCTTGTTCCTGTGATCCATACAATGCCCATCTTGCTCTTTGTTTTGAAAATGTTACAAGTAGAATGTCTGATTTGGGTATTGTAAGCAACTCCCTGGAAGTTATTTGCAATCATTCTAAACTAGTGATTAACCAAGTATATACTGGACCAACAACATTAGCATCACCTGAGAATTAGCAAGAAAGGACCCCCACCCCAGATGTACTAAGAGAAAAACTCTGAGTGTGGGGCCCAACAATTTCTGTTTAAACAAGCACTCCAGGTGATTTTATTTGAGAACCATATATTGTATGTGTCTAGAACAGTTAAATTAGAAATAGTTGGAAGGATAGGAAAGAGTTTCTCAATATTCAAAGATAGTATTGGATAAAGGCCATTTAAGGTGAATCTACTTAAACTACAATTTTACAGTCTTACTATTCAAACTTAGGACCAAAGACTACCAGCATCAGCATTCCTGGGAGCTTGTTAGAAATGCGGACTCTATGGCCCCTCTCCTGACCTAGTTGAATCATAATCTATATTTTAACAAGATCTCCAGGTGATTCCTATGCACATTAATATTTGTGATGCTGTTATAGAAAATAGGTTTTTAAATGTTTGATTGGGAGGGGCGCCTGGGTGGCTCAGTCCGTTAAATGTCCAACTCTTGATTTCAGCTCAGGTCGTGATCTCGGGATCATGAGATCAAGCCCCGTGTCCTACTCCACCATCAGTGGAAGTCTGCTTGAGATGTGCGTGAGCTCTCTCTCTCTCTCCCTCTGCCCCTCCCCCCACTCACACATGTGTGTGGGGGGAGGGGATGCACATGCACTTTCTTTCAAATAAATAAGTAAATCTTTAAGAAAATGGGAAAAACTGAAAATATTATTTTAAGTTTTTCTTTTGAATAAAATCATATGATAGTATGGTATAATATTCTTCAACATTTTATGGCTGACTTTTGTAGTACTATCATAACTTTTGTAACAAAAATAATTTGAGGGCTTCATTATTTTCAAAGAGCTTCTTCTAATCTTTGATTGCCGAATCATTCTCTTTTGAAGTGCTTGTCATCAGACCTATTTATTTTCTTTTAGTACACGCACATCAGATGGAACTTGCTTTTCCATGGCTTTTACGTGATCCCAGTTTTCCAACATTATGTTCACTGACTTTATGAAGTATACCTTGCTTTTTAAAAATTCACAATTCACTTTAGGGTCAATTTCCATTACATTTGTGGATGTTTACATCCAACATTCAGGCAGCAGCTGCCGGACAAACACTTTGACAGGATGGGTGGGGACGGACGAAACCTAGTGGTAAGCTGGAGGATGTTGGGTGGGGACAAATTTTATAAGTGGTCAGTTCATTAGTTGAATATGTCCATATTATAACTACTGCTTTATTAGGTAGCCTCTTAAATGGGATGGTGGGATAATGGAAACTCAGATAACAATGACACAAATGTTAACAGTGATTGTCTCCAGGCAATAAAACTCCATGTAATTTTTATTTCCTTTTTTGTGCATATCAGTATTTTCTAAACTTTCTATAATGAATGCATGTTATTTTTGCAACCAGAAAAAAAACTCTATTACTTAATAATTTTTAAAATTGAGGTATACTTTATGTGACACGACCCGATCCAGTGGAGGCCGGCAAGGCTGGCAGTGAAAGAATTCACCCTAAGCAGGACAAAAGAGAGAGAAGTTTACAGAATTCGCTGCAAAGGAGTAGGGGGCAGGACAGCAAAGGAGAGACTGTCTGCCAGGAGGTGAGAGGGGGTGGTGGGGGCTGTAGTTAAGGGGGGAAGGTGAGGAGGTATGGGAACGTATGCAGTTTTCCTTTTTTCTAACCCATTGGTCAGCTAGGACTTGTGGATATTTTGAGGTGGGTTGCCTAATGGGCCTGTTTGTATTCAGCCCAGTGGCCCCTGTGGACCCTTTTACCTTACTCAGGTTTCCATTGCTCAAGTTGATTGCCTAAAGGCAGCCTCCACAATTTACATTCAATAAAACGCACGGAGAGCCTAAGTGCTCAGTTCAGAGTCGTGGCCCTTGTGTACACTGTGTGTGACCATCACTCTAAACAAGATATGAGCTATTTTCATCACCCAGAAGGTTCCTTTGTGCCCCCTTTAAATCCGAAATTACCCTAATACAGCACTCCTCCTGTGATACACACTGCTTTTCCAAGGCGTTCTAACCTCGGGTTATTTCAACGTACTGCTCGGGAGCAGCACACTGTATTGGATTTTAGCAAATCCACGTTGTGTGTTGGCCTCAAGCACCGGACTGAGGTACACAGAGGGACTCAATGCCGCAGTCTGCATTTCTTTCCATGTATTCCTCTTTGGGTATTTCCAACTCATATTTTGTAGAAAATGAGAAAAATAATTTCCCCTCCCCCACAGTCATTCCCTTTTCTCTTTCTCCTTCCTGCTTTGAAACAGCTACTTCCCGCACTGCCAACAGAGGATTCTAAGATGAAAGCTTTGTTCTTGCCGAGGCCGACAAAGAGCTCTAAATACAGCCCGCTTGCCAGTGTCTAGGAGAGGAAGAGGCATGTGTCGCCCCCCTGCCCATACCATGTCCCCCCCGACGCCCACATCTGCCCCTCACATGTCTCTTTCTTACTGTTCTGGTTCATGGTAACAGTTAAAACAGCAAAAATAATGTTGACTAAAAGATAATAAAGTTTAAAACACACAAAGTGTTTTCATAAAGGTCATCTCACTTTGTTAGGCGTCCCTGCAATTCCACTTAAATCCTGTGGGGAAAAACTGCATTCATTAATTCATTCCTTTGTTCATTCACACAGCACATATTTATATACGTAGATACTATGTTCTAGACAAAATACTAGGCACTAAGTAACAGTGGCAGAAAAAAAAAAATCCCTCCCAAAACTTATTGTCCAGTGGGCAACCAGATGAGTAAATAGGCAATTCTGACTCAGTGTAACAGTTTGTGTAGTAGCATACTGAACCCAGGTTAATTATAATACTGAAAAATTAGAAACAACCGAACTATCTTAACAATAGGAAGATGTCAAATTACTGCACAGCTGCTTGCTGGACTGATTTGGAACCATTAGAAGTCATTTTTGGGGAAGATACATTTGAGGATATATTAATAAACACACATTACTTTTATAATCAGGTAAAAAAATTGTAAGGTGAAAAACACAATTGTTATAAGTATGCCAAGGTACTACCTAGCCAGCACATAGTGATGGAAATATTTATCTTCATATACGCCTTAAATTGAAATATATTTTCTAATGAAGTTTTAATTTTAAAATGTGCCCTTATAATTCTTCTTTTAATAGGTTATCTATAATTAGTTTTTTGGATTTTTGTGTGTGTGTTTTTTTAAAGATTTTATTTATTCACTTGAAACAGATAGAGAGAGAGTGAGAGCATGAGCACGGGAGAGACAGAGAAGGGAGAAGGAGAATCAGACTCCCCGCTGAGCCCGGAGCCCTACGTGGGGCTCAATCCCAGAACCTAGAGATCACGACCTGAGCCAAAGGCAAACGTCTAACCATCTGAGCCACCCAGGCACCCCTAGTTTTTTGTTTTTAAATATAATATTTAAGAGCAGTCCCTCTTGTATTTTTCCTAATCTCAATTCCCATTCTCCAACAGGTAACTTCTGCAATTTTTTAGCTACTTGGGGGTGTATACCTTGATAATCTGAAATAACATGTGAATACCACTATTTTCTTTCTCCTTTTTTTTTTTTTAAAGATTTTATTTATTTATTTGACAGAGAGAGAGACAGCAAGAGAGGGAACACAAGCAGGGGGAGTGGGAGAGGGAGAAGCAGGCTTCCTGCGTGCGGAGCAGGGAGCCCGATTCGGGGCTTGATCCCAGGACGCTGGGACCATGACCTGAGCCGAAGGCAGACGTTTAACGACTGAGCCACCCAGGCGCCCCTCTTCTTCTTTTTTTTAAATTGAGTATTAGCTTTTATACTTTGATTTTTGTTGGGGCCCTCCCTCTCTCTCTCCTCTGACACTCTCTCCTCCAGGAAGGAGTGATTTACCTGACCAGTAAGCAGGCCTGCCTCAGCCCACTCCTCTTTTCTCTTGCACGCACCTGCCTGAGGCAAGGTGCCTTCTGCTTCTGTTCCATGAGCAAGCGTCCGGGGGCAGAGTGTGCCCTGTGCCTGAGACCAGTGATGGAGCAGCTAAGTAGGCGTAACTCATAGTTGAAATATTAGGAAGCTCACCCTTCATGGTTCAATCCAGTTTCTGTTTGACAGAAACTGTTAACACCCCCCCCATATGCCACACCCATCCGTATCTAAGCTTACCTGCCTGTGCTTGTAGCAACAGCTTCCATCTGACTGACACCTGTGTCTTCGCTTCCCCCCAGGAGGCCTTTCTGCGGCCCCACAGGTACTCTTAGTACCACGGGAATCAGAAATGCACAGTCAACACCATCTTCAACTACTGGGACCAGCTTCCCTATTCCCTGGTGGGACAATTCTAAGGTGGGTTCCACACAGTTTTTCAGAAGGTTCCCTGGGGGATTGAGTTCACTGACACATATTTTACTGACTTTTTTGGGGGTTTATCAGCCATTACTACTTATTTTAGAAAATATCTTTCATGGTTTTTTAGTAGGGAAGAAATTAAAAATAAACCAGAACAAATACTAAAATGCTTCTTTGGCTCACAGAAAAGGTTTTCTTCTTAATTGTATTTATTTAAAGATTTCTAAAGCTTTGCAAACTGAAATCAAAATGATACAGTGAAATATAAAAACACAAAAATTCTCCAATTTAGCCAGCCTAAGATTTAATCTTTTTCTTCTGGCAGAGTCTAGTACTTATAGTTATATTTCTGTTAAAGAAGAGAATAAATTCCCATGAAATGCTTCTTACTACAATCATTACTACCAAGTGTCCTATAAAATTTCTGGATATCTGCACTGCCAACAGAGGTATTAGGTGAAGTCCAGTGTTTAGTGATGAAACAGTCCTTTAGTGAGGCAGCCACAGGCAACTTAAGTAAAAGGGAGCAAGTGCTTGACTTGAACAAAAATTACCTGAATAACTTCTGGCAGTTATTTTTGAATTGTGAAGACCTGACCAGAAGGTTAAGGAACAGCTGGAGGCACTAAAAGGATTTTTCTAGGAGAATCCTCAAGGAAAATATTGTCCACAGGTGAATGCTGGTCTTCAAAAACACTGAGCAGTCTGAATCTGATTACTGGGATCCAAATTCCATCACCTCCCCCATCCCCCCACTCCCCCACCCCGGGCAGTGGTTTCCCTCCTCTTAGGAGATCCTGAGATGGGTATCATAGGGTATGTCTTAGCTTCACTGAAACAAAACCTGCCTTCAGCTCATTACCCCGGTGGTAATTCAGTCAGACTCAGCTGGATCCCATTGAAGGGAAGCTGATGTGGCTGCATTTATGAAACTGACCCCCAGAAAAGACATCTTGCTAAAAGTAACTTTTCTTGCACTAACCAGCACATGGATGGTGCTCAGGAAATAAAATAGCGCTCTCTGAGAGGGTTGAAAGGCACAGAGATTAACAGAAAAAGTAGCTTCGGGTACATTTTTACAGGTGGACAGAGGACTTTAGCGTATAGCTGTACACCAAGTATTTCAGCAGTATTTGCCAGAGGCCTGTCTGGGTTATTGAGAAAGGTCCCCGATAGTTGAAAATTGAGAATTAAGAACTTGAGCGCGGCATCTGACAGACATGGATTGAATTCCAGTTCCACCATTCACCAGGGGCAAGCCCTTTGGTAAATTGTGCAACCACTTTGTTTGCTTCATTCATTCATATAAAACAGGGGAAAAAGATATTAAAATCTCATAGAGTTTTGTTTTTTTTTTTAAAGATTTTATTTATTTATTTGACAGAGAGAGAGACAGCGAGAGAGGGAACACAAGCGGGGGGAGTGGGAGAGGGAGAAGCAGGCTTCCTGCTGAGCAGAGAGCCCAACGTGGGGCTCGATCCCAGGACTCTGGGATCATGACCTGAGCCGAAGGCAGACGCTTAACTGACTGAGCCACCCAGGCACCCCTCTCATAGAGTTTTGTAAGGATCAAACAAGAAAATGTATGTGAATGTTACTGCTTTGCAAGTAGAATTCTAACACTGCTTTGCTATTGGCTTATATCCACTTATGAAGAGTGTCATAAAATTACTGAAAACTATAGCCTTTTAAGTACCAAGAGAGACATGTGAGTGACTCAACTTCTTGAGAAAAATGATAGAAATAAATATTTTGCTTGTCTCTTTGGACATAGCAAGTCATAAATCTCAGCTTGTGAATCACCATTCTGGAGTCCCCTATAGGACAGAGAAACCCAGCTTAGCAACAATCCAAGCGGCAATTTACAAAGCTTCCCTGAGAGTGGGTAGTTCTTCTTTCTTCCTAAGAGTACATTCAGTGACCAGCCATGAACAAAAAGTCTTCAGAGATTATAAATAATAACATTAATGATTAAGAGAAACAGGCAACAGAGGCAAAACAAGTTGGTTCTGAGTCAAACTGATAGGGACGGATCCTGAAAAGTCTTGTACTTTTATTTCATTATTTTGAAATGTTTCTGTTTCCTTTTGAAGAGTCTTCCTTGCTGTGGTGAGGGAACAAGAAAGATATGGCAGGAGGGCGGGGGGGGGCGGGGAATCTACAAATGAAATTGTAAGGTTCTTTTAAATGATTATCATCTGTGTTGCAAAGGGATTTAGGTAAAGCTGATATTTGTTGCTGATCTCCCTCTAAATTGGAGAGCAGACCTGCCCAGATTTTTTTGCTATGTCTCAGAGTCATTTGTTTTTGATTCATCCAACAGCCCTGACAGAAGCAGAGGAATAAAAATCAAGAAGTGAGAAACTCTAACCTGCCTAGATATCGGCATGTAAAATAAATGTAGGTTAGCATGACAGTCTGAGATCTTCAGTACAGAACATTTATGGGCTGTGCAGTGACCAGCAAAATTTTTTTTTGAATTTATATGTCCCAAACAAGCTTAGTTTTATTAAAGTACTTCCATTTTTTACCCTCAAACAGTAACTGTCTTGCTGGGGAGAGAAATCTTGCAAACACATAAAACAAATTGTGCTAGCATAGCATAGTAGTTGTTAGGAGTTAGTTGGACAGTTAGGTAGTCAGGGCCAGGGTCCCCAACAAGAAAATATGGAGTTGGGACAGCTAAGACAAAACAGCACTAACATCCTGTTTTGCAGCTAAGACAGGAACACACTAGCATTCTGCTTTGCAGCCTTTGCAAAAATGACTTCTGCAAAATGTCCCCAAATAAAACAATTAACCACAAAGCATTTGTCATTTGTCATCGTGAGCAAGGGGCAATTAAGACATAAGCCCCCAGATGTCAGCCCAAAAAGACCATTAGCACATAAACATTAACCTATTAAGTAGACAGATACGTGATCAAAGCCCTGGTTGGCACAACTCAGCACACCCTGCTTGCTTAAGATAGTTCCGCAAGAGAGCTCATAAAAACCGCTAAACTTAGAAACTCCAATGGCAACCCTCTCGGGTACCCTCCCCCTTTAGGAGCTTTGTACTCTTGCTCAATAAACTTTGCTTTGGTGCCCACCACTCTTTGTCTGGTCCACCTCTTCATTCTTCAAAGTGGGGTGACCAAGAACTGCGGGCCCTAAAGGAATAGAAATCCTGTAACATAGTTACCAACTTGGAATCTGGAGTCAGACTGCCTGGGTTCAAATCCAATTACTGGTTGTATAACTTCTGGCAAGCTGTTCAACATCCTAGTGTTTCTGTGTTCTCTTCTGTAAAATGGGGATGATAATATAATCTACCTCATAGAGTTGCTGTGAAGATGAAATGAGTTCATACATGTAAAGCACCTAGAATATTATTATCTGTGATAATCTGGCATATGCACTTGTCATATGTTATTTTTTTGAAGTCTTCATAACAACTCTAGAAGTAGGTGTTATTAACTCTAGTTTTCAGGTGGAAACTACTAACCTTTGGGGCCTGAGAGCCCTTGATTTGAATTCTACCTCTGAGATGTTTGGCCTGGCCAAGATATTTAAAAATAACTAAGCTAATATTCATGAGATAATGCCTACTCCCCAGTATTCTGTTAGAATTGAATGAGTTGTGGGGCGCCTGGGTGGCTCAGTGAGTTGAGTGTCCGAATCTTGGTTTCAGCTCAGGTCATGATCTCGGGGTGCTGAGATTGAGCCCCGAGTCAGGCTCCATGCTGGACATGGGGCCTGCTTGGTATTCTCTCTCTCCTTTTCCCTCTGCCCATCCCCATGTGCATGTGCTCTCTCTCTCTCTTTCAAAAAAAAAAAAAAAAGAATTGAATGAGTTGGATGAATGTAAAGCACCATGACTGGCAAAGGTTACCAGACCTGTTGCATTGCACGTCTCTAGAAAGCATTGTTCTCCTTATATTTTATGAAATTGGGACCCAATATCATTTCTAATATAGAAATCCTTATTTAATCATATTCAACCTTAGTTGAAGTTTTCAGTGATGAAAAGCTCATTACCTTAAGTGGTCTATTATTTTTGAGGATTTTTAATTGTTGAGAGGCTCTCCATTATGATGAACTGAAATCTGTCTTTTTTTGGGGGGAGGCAGTTATATAATCTTAGTATTTATTTCTAAAATATTCATCGGAAATGAAACACGTTGTTACTCAAATGCTTTTACTGGTTGGTGTGGGCTTTTTTTTTTTTTTAATTCCAGTATAGTTAACATACAATGTTATATTAGCTTCAGGTAGAAATCTGTCTTTCTTATAACATGAACCCACTAAGCCTAGTTCTGTTCTTTTGAATGGCACAGAATGAGTCTAGAACAGGGTCCTTATAGTTCTTACACAGGGTGGGTAAAAGGAAAGCATGAGCCAAGGATAACTATGCATACATTTCAGGGGTCCATGAACCTAGATGGGGAAAAAAGTGACATCTTTATTTTCATTTATCTCTAATTAAGTTCAGACTTCCTTCAATTATGAATGAAGGCAACAAACAACAGCAGTCTTAACAGTTTCTATGAATTTGTTAACAGAAATGACACCTATTTTCACGTCACATTCCAGTTGTTCCAGAAATCTTAAAATATCATTCACAGTATAACTTGGCAATTTCAGAAGTTATTAGGTCTGTTGCTCCATTGTGTTATTTATTGTGCTAATAAAAATCATACACGTTGCTATATTACAAACTTAACCCTTTCACCTCTGTGTCTTTGCTCCTGTTCTTTCTTCGACTGATTCCTAATAGACCCCCCTCTTTGACAACCAAACTCCATTTTCCTCCCTTAAATAGACCAAATGCCTATCAATGGATCATCTCTCTTCAGGGGCCTCATCCAATTTATAACACCCTTCCTTGCCTTTCTTTTTTCTTTCTTTTTTTTTTTAAAGATTTTATTTATTTATTTGACAGAGAGAGACACAGCGAGAGAGGGAACACAAGCAGGGGGAGTGGGAGAGGGAGAAGCAGGCTTCCCGCTGAGCAGGGAGCCGGATGCGGGGCTCGATCCCAGGACCCTGGGACCATGACCTGAGCCGAAGGCAGACGCTTAACGACTGAGCCACCCAGGTGCCCCCCTTCCTTGCCTTTCACTTAGATATTTTCTCTCTCAACTTGGTGTAACCTAACAAAGGCATGCGGAATCAAAGCATTCATCTTTAACTGAGATTACTAGTTTACCTACAAAATCTCAATTAAATGACTAACAGGAGTGTCAATGAGGATATTTCTAAATCAGTCATTATTTCATCATTGACTTTTCCCTCAAGGATTTTCAAACTCACTTGTACAAACTATTGTTTAAAAAACATAATATTAATTGTTCTTTTTGCAAAAGATGTGTTGGATGTACATTAATGAGGCTGAAATGATATATAAAGGATGAAGGATTCATTCTATCATTGGTGTTGGATGCACCATAATAGTAACAGAATTCATTTCAAGAAGCATTTACTGAGCAAATGCTATTAATGGAAGGTACTTATTCTGGGAGATAAATCAGTAAACAAGATAAGCTCTCTGCCCTTGAAGAACTTTTCATTTAATGGCAGAGACTGGTATAATATCGAAATGTTTATAGAGGCTAAACAAAGTGTTCAATAGCAATACCTTTTTCCAAGTAAAAATAAGTTTTTGGAAGACAGGCATTGCTTTTACCTCTCCTTCCTTCTTCCCTCCCTCCCTTCCTTCTTCCTTTTATTAATTTTAAAAATCATTCATGGCATCTAGTATACATGTTTCCTGTAAATCATTTCTAATAAATTTCGGGCTGATATGTTGAACCCAGGTATTCTCATTCAACATTTGGAGATGGTAGGCCTTAATCATTAGACACTATACAGTGTGTCTACATGAATACTATAAGAATAGTTCTTCTGCAAATTACTGGTTGATTTTCCTTTTAGCAATCTCTTTGATGACGACGATGATGATGATGTTGGTGATGACATCAGACTTTACCTTTAGAGACAGTATGAGTGTTACAAGTTCAGTTGATGCCCTTGAGCCTTTGTTTGTAAATGACAATGCTAGTCCAAATGATCTCAAACAGCTCTAACATATCTGTACTTTATTGACACCTATCAGGAGAGGCCCATTCTGTTTATGTATCTGTCACTGGATTTCCTAATAGTCATTTGGTTCTATAATGGTCACAAGACCAGTGTAAGGGAAATGTCAAGATGTTTTAAGTGAAACCATATTACAACAAGATGTTTTAAGTAAAACCATATTATAACAAGATGTTTTAAGTGAAACCATATTATAACATGGTTTAACATAAAGAAAAGTGTGTGTGTGTGTGTGTGTGTGTTATTGGTCAAACCACAGTCTGAAAAATGCACACATAAAATAAAAACTTTTTATAACTTTGTTAACTGATTATGCTGGTAAGAATCTTTTTACATAATACCAAAAAGACTTTTATGGAAATAAAATCAACTCTCCTGCCTGCATTAGCATGTGAACTTTCAACCACATAAATGAAAATTAGTTTTATGTGTATTTGGAAATGGAAAGAGGTCTTTAATATTGAAGCAGCCATGGCTTTCACCTTCAGGATATTTAAAATTCCAGTTAAAATGTAAATTATGAATAGTTTGAAAACTGAAGCTTCTTTCTTAAAAATCAGTTTCTTGGAATTAAAATATTGAGTCCTTGAATAAAGTGGAAAATATACTGCACACTTAAAATGATTTCTTCTTAAGTTTCACAGATATTTACAAATGTGAAATAATGTACGAAAGCATTAGCTCTTGTTATTTATGACAATTCAGTTAAGGAAAGGTAAAAGAACAGTCTTCAGGACATCTTTTTTAAAAATTAAAGGTCTTCAATTATTGATATTCTGAGTTTCAGTTAAGTGCCATATGTTGTGGTTAAGCTTTTGACCTTTCGTGTAATGCAAGTAAATCCTAGAGGAACATGGAGGCAAAGGAAAAGTAGCTCGGCTGAGATGTCTAATAGTGACATGGAAGCAAACGAGGTAAAGCTAGTCAGAGAGGAGAAGCCCAGGCAACCGAAGCTTCCTTGTTGCTGCTCCCAAGTTCCTCTAAAACTTAATACCTCATGTCCAGAACAATCCCGATCCCCATGAGAATACACCTATGACTACCATTTGCTTAAGGGCTAACTCCTTTGCCTCTTAAAGAGGGATATTTGAAGCTGTAAAATATGTAAATGGAATGATGACCACAAAGTGTCATTTCCTGAGGTGTGAATATGCCCTAGGCACTATAAAAATTTAACAAGTGATAACTCTCCAGCAGAACATTTCTTTAAGACTTGCACTCTTTTGTACCATTTTGTCCCTTGGTGTTTTCCACCAGGCACCTACCAGAGGAAATAATTTTAAAAATTGAAGTGTGATTCAAATAATAGTAATATTCAATAATCATTAGCAGAAATAATATCTCTAAAATATCAGTGTGATGTTAGATATTCCAAAGGTAGATGAAAATGTAGTGTGAGTAATCAAAGTTCCTTAAAATTTGGAGTTTTAGTAAAAACTACATATATTGTCAATTGAAGTAGGTAAGAAAGTAGCACCAGAAACCACCCCCCCCTTTTGTAGGTCAGTGCTCACTGCTGAGTGTGCTGTAATTATGTACTCTAAATGAGCTACAGCTTGAGCTAATAATACCATACAAAGTACTAGAAAGCTGTAATTATACATCTACATAATATATGCTTAGCAAGATTGTCAGTATTGGAGAATCTACTGTCAAATAGCATCCGGCAGAGTTAAAAGTCCAAGTTGGAGGTTAGAATAATTGGTCTAGACTGGATATTGTGGCTCAAGCAGAGTAAGTCATATGCCTATTAGACAAACTCAGTGATAACGAGTAAATCTAGAAACAGTGCAAAGTCTTAAATTCTATAATCACATTACTTTAAAACACAAAGCCTCTCTAGACTGAACACCTACTATACACCTCTGTGCCATACTGGGTGCAGGAAATTTTAAAACAAAACAGGAGAGGAAGAGCTAATTTCTGACGGCCAGTTGCTCAAAATTATGACATAGGGTGAATTTGTGTCTCATAGAGACATGTCCAAAGTAGAACGCGTTAGCCGTACCGTTGACATCTCTGCTGCCTTTAATGATGACCTACATTAAGTCACTCCTTTGCTGTTCTGTTTGAAAAACGTTTCCATTAAACCTCATGTTCTCGTGTTTCCTGTTAGAATTACACAGGATCACCTTCAAAAAGATGTTTCTGTTATGATTTTCCCCCTCCTTGCTAAGCCATTGTATTTTACTTTGCGTCCTACTCTACGAAGGGCAGCTAAGATTATCCCATTGTTACAAAGCTGTCTATCTGTCCCACTTAATGGATACAGAGAAGTCTGTTCTCTTTAATAAGAGCTAGTCTTGGTGTTTCTTTTTATGCCTTAGCTCTGAATTTAATTTAGCTTACAAAAAGCTTTATGTAGAAATCCAATTCATGCTGTTTAAAATATTTATGCTTAGGGGCACCTGGCTAGCTCAGTCAGTAGAGCATGTGACTCTTGGTATCAGGGTTGTACGTTCAAGCCCCACGTCGGGCGTATAGCTTACTTTAAAAACCCCAATTTTTTATTTTTTCTTTTATTTTTTAAAAAGTTTTCATTTATTTATTTGAGAGAGAGAGAGCCAGTGAGAGACTGAGAGAGAGCACGGGTGTGTGGGGGAGGGACAGAGGAAGAGGGGAAGCAGGCTCCCCGCTGAGCCAGGAGCCCTATAGAAGGCTGGATCCCAGGACCCTGGGATCATGACCTGAGCTGAAGGCAGACACTTAACTGAATGAGCCACCCAGGTGCCCGCAAAACCCAATTTTTAAAAATTAAAATACACATGCTTAAATTTTGCCAAGTGCTACACTTTTATTCTGGTAGAAACTAATTGTTGGTCAAGTGATTTCTTGGATTTTTTTTAGGTGGTGAAGAAATTTTCAGTCCAATTGATATGATCATTTTCAGGAATCTGTTTCTAAAGGCATCTAGTTTTCTTGTGACTATTTTGGGAAATTTGCAGATTCTACAGACATGTGTTTGCATGGAAACTTTGTCCAAGTTTGTTACAATGGAGCATAATTTTATTTTGTACCTATTGTTTGATTTAGGGAATGGTGTGTATATTTGGATGCAACTAATTTCTTGAAGCTCTTATTAAGCAATAAATTTGGATCATCAGGTGAAAATGATCACTTTGAATTAGCTATTTTGATAGGTCATCATTTAGGAAACTACTCAAGAGATTTTCTCTTCCTCTAATACATATGCTTAATTTTTTTCTTCATTGTGAGTACTGGTGAGAATGTTCAGAGTTATTAAGTATGGCTATTCAAAGAAAGCCATAGATTATAGATTACTGCTCTGCTCACCTAGATAAAGCAGTACAAGTGGTTCTAACCTTTTATAACATAATACATTACTGAAATTCATAATTATGTAGGGCAAAAAGGACTGAGCATATGAATAAGGAAGCTAAAAGTAATTATAGGTATTTATTAGGCAGAATTCAATAAGCTGATTATTGCAAATGCAAAGTGGAAATTCCCTGTGCCATTAAACAGACCAGCTGATTATTTTTTTTAAAGCTTATTTATTTATTTATTTATTTATTTATTTGTCACAGAGAGAGAGAGCGCACACAAGCAGGGGAAGCTGCAGGCAGAGCAGGCAAGTGAGAAGCAGGCTCCCAGATGAGCAAGGAGCTGGATGCAGGACTTGATCCCAGGACCCTGGGATCATGACCTGAGCTGAAGGCAGACGCTTAACTGACTAAGCCACCCAGACGTCCCAGACCATCTGATCATTATAGTGTGCTCCACAAGGGGTCAATTCTCTGTTCTTCTTGCTACATATAGGTTACTAGATTATTGGTTTCTCCCTATCTGTATCAATTTCTTTTTCTTTTCTCTTTCTTTCTTTCTTTCTTTCTTCTCCCTTCTCTCTCTCTCTCTCTCTTTTTTCTTTTTTTTTGGTGTGGTGGCACAGGGAAGGGAGACAGCTAATGCAGTCCCCTGCTACCACAAATTATGCAGTCAAGTTTCCCACGTTTGGGGAAATCACAGGGGTCAGCATATCCAGAGTGCAATGGATAAGCCTTGCCCTGGGAAACCACTCCCCTGCCAGCTAAGTATCCCCCTCTTTTTTTTTTTTTCCAGATAATCCCAATTGAATCAACAGAAAGACTATAGATCTAATAAGAGATTTCACAAAAATGCCAGATACAAGATCCATTTACAAAAATCAGTAATGTTCCTCTGCATCAGCAATAGCTAACTAAAAATGTAACATTCTATGATGCTGTTCCTAATAACAATCAAAATTATAAACTATGAATTTAACTGAATAAACAATGTATATGATCTCTATGGAGAAAAAGTTTTAAATTTATTAAGGGCATAAAGGTCTTAAATAAATGGAGTGCTATACCATGCTCATGGAATGGATGGCAACAGGGTAAAATGTCACTTTTCTGAAACTAATCTGTAAATTCGATTCAATCCCAAAGAAAATTCTATTAGGACTTTAAAAAAATGAATTCAACACACTTATTCTGCCATGTATAAGAAGACTAAATATGTTATGAAAAATTGAAGAGATTTTGAAAAAGGGTTGGGGGGGCTCACTGCACGTATCAGACAACTGATATGTGCAGGTGGAGAAAGGATTGATAAAACATTTAACAGATGATAATAGGAAAGTGTCATTTTTATGGAGAAAAGTAATGCTGGATTCTTAGCTTATACCAGTGTTTCTCAACCCTTTTTTCATTATCGTATAGTTAAACTTTTTTAGACTTTTTTCCCTAATTTTCTACCTTTTCCAATGAAATATATATCTATATCTGTTTATATCCCATGGGAGGGTGAAATTTAGTTGGATTAAGTCCTAAATGGACAGTGTAAATCTGAAAAGTTAATGGTAAGAGAAAAAAGAGAAACATAGATTATCTTCCTGGCTTTGGGGTGTGGGAGAACTTAAACCAACCACAAACTCTAAGATAAAAAAGAAATGGATAGAAAAGACAGTAAAATTGAAGACTTTGCTTCATTGAAAGATATAATAGGGAAAGTTCATATACAGATCACGGATTGGAAAAGGATATTTGAAATAACTAAAGTCAGTAAGGGGTAAATACCTACAGTAAATAAGACATCTTGTTAATTACAAGAAAATGGTAAACCCAGAACGCCTAGGTGGCTCAGTTGGTTAAGCGTCTGCTTTCGGCTCAGGTCATGATCTCAGGGTCCTGGGACTGAGTCCCGCGTTGTGCTCCTTGCTCAGTGGGGAGCCTGCTTCTCCCTCTGCCTGCCACTCCCCCTGCTTGTGCTCTCTCTCTCTCTCACAAATAAATATATAAAATCTTTTTTTTAAAAAAGGGGAGACACTAATAACTAACATATGAAGTGATATTCATTTCAATTTCAAAAATAATCAGAAAATAGAGGTTAAGATCATTGAAGGAGAAGTCATGGAACCAAAAAGCTATTGTAGTAAAGGATCATCAATACATTGATTTCTTCAGAAATCTCCAGAAAATGAGAGGGAATAACATGAGTTGGAAATGATTGCAACAAGAAAGAGTTATCTGATATTATAAGCTTCATAAAGGGGGTGTTTAAGAAAGAAAGAGAAAATTGCATAGAAGGAGGTTTGGGAGACAATCTCCAAGGGTCTCTTGAATTTTGCATATCTTGTGAGCAGACTACCTTTGTTCTGGACTATCTTTTCAAGGATGTTCTTATTGTGAACAGTTTTGGAAGATAGATAACAAAGGGCATTGTTTACTGTCCATTATAATAAAAATAATGTCTCCCTATATGGCAAAGATCAGGAAGGCTTATTATCCATTTTAAAAGATTTGTGTTCCCTAAGCTCATGGTTCCTCTCCTGTAATGCATCCCCATGTGTGCAGGTATTACCTGACCCTCTTTGGGTCACCCTACAGGAATTGGTCTTTGGGAAACTGGTACAAAAAAAACCTGGCAATACTCTGGCAGTTGCTATTGCTGTGAATAATAACTGTCCTTTGTCCCTGACCTGGGAGTCTCATGTCTTCTGCCAACATCCATGAAACTGTGCCCAGGTAACTTTTAGCTTGCAAGTAAGGTAGAATCTCAGTCCCTTACAATTCTTGACATGAACATTCTTAGGCACCTCCAAGCCCAGTGGAGAAAGGTATGTAGGCCAGAGGAAAAAACCTCACAGGTATGTGGGATTAGCTCTGTTGGTCAATCTACAGGTAGACTGTAGTGAGTGTAGTGAGGTAAGGGCGGGGGTGGATCTTTTCAAATGCACAGGGCCCAGGGAACTCGTCTTTATTACTGGAGCACAGGGTGCTGTCTTCCTTTGGGTATATTCAGGACATATTCACTATTGACAATGAAGCTGTAAAGGTCAGGAGAATGGGGGTCTTATCTAAATCATGTGGAACTCTGGATTCTCTCTATTTAGTTCTTTCACATATTTACTTTATATAATTTGGAATTTACAAATTACAAATACACAAAATAATACTATATATTTTACAAGGATATAGACATATTTAAGGACATATATTGTTTATACTTTAGGGTGCGTCCTTATGTTGGAGAGGGGAACGAGGGTGGGAATCAAGGATTAAAGAGGAAAATCAAACAAAACCAAATAAGAGTGAGCCCTTGCCCAGGCTGATGATAGCAGTATGCCATGACTAAATAAGTTCTCTCTACCTCAGGTTCAAATCCAAAACTAACAGGGTATAGATTTGATCACATTCCAGCGAGCAACTTGGAATGGTCTGAAACATGTGAACCCTAATTCCGACTTCAATTTGAATTGTTTTCATTCTTTTTTTTTAAAATTTTTCAGTTCTGTTGCCTTTTTATGATGTTACCTCAAATGCCCTAGGCCTTTGACTTTCTGCTCTCTCTAAAGGATTTTCTATCAAACATGTCCCTCAGTTTCACGAATGTTTATTACCTGAGGATTGGATCCTTCTGGTCCTTCAGGGACCAACCACTCTGCCCCAGCCTTTATAGCTGGCACTGTGGCCAGGCTGTAGAGGACCTACAAGTGGAACCACTCAGTACATGGAAAGTATCTTGGGTAAGCAGGGCTCTCAGGATTGGTTGGGGATACAAACGTCTCTTAGGGATATTGTGAGCAAGTTTTTCTGGAACAAGGCAATGGTGGGAAATAATTGAAGTGTGTGTGATAGAGGATTAAGGAGTGAGGGGAGGAGCATAAAATAATAAGAAAGAGTGAAAGAGGTGACTATGACAAAAACTAAAGTTTGTTTCTCATTACAATTGGTCAGAGTTCAGCATGTGATCTGTGAGTTTCAGAGTAAGCATGCTGAGAGTAGGAAGGCAGCCATACTTGAATGACCTGAGGGCAACAGAAGGATAGGAACTAGAACATTTGACTTCCACCCTTTTGGAGTTGGACCAACGGATATTTATGTGGTAGACAAATAGACCGTGGAAATGAATGCTAAGAGGGGAGGTTTTTCTCTCACTTCACAATTAAAAGATTTAAATTTTAGAAATTTGATAGCTTATAAAATAGATCGTGACAATTTCACATACCAGCTACTGCCTTAATATGGGTATTTTTTTTTTTAAGATTTTATTTATTTATTTGAGAGAGAGAGCACAAGTGGGGGGAATAGAGGGAAAGGGAGAAAGAATCTCGAGCAGACTCTGCTGAGTGTGGAGCCCTACACGGGGCTTGATCTCACGGCCCTGAGATCACAACCCCAAGATCTCAATGAGCTGAAACAAAGAGTTGGACACTTAACCAACCTTGCCACCCAGGCGCCCCCGTATAATTATTTAGATATTAAATTTCTTATTTTGTACCAAGAGCATTTGTAAGGTATGACAAATAAGAAAAGAACACTGGCCGGTTCCATGGAATAAATATATTAATGTATACCACACACCAAAGTGGTTATTCAGTGATCTGAATGAGATAGAAGTTTATTTTTCCCTCATATAATACATAGTTTAGGGGTGAGCAGTCCAGGGCTGTTATGATAACTGTTGTCAGGTCCCAGAATCCTTTTAGCTATTTTTTCTACCATGTGTAGAGGAGGGCATTTGTCTTTAAGGGTGGAGGCGGTTCATCACTATATCCCTCATCCAAATAGTAAGATGCAGGATGTGGAGGAAGGAAGGTATTCTCCTTCTCTTTCCTGGCACAAACCGGGAGGGACAGTCCACACTTTGCTCACAACACAACGGCCAAAACTTTATCACAAGACCGCATCTAGCTACAAGAGAATCTGGGAAATGTATTTACTGGATTGTTTCATGCCTACCTAAGATTTTTTTACTCTTGAAGAAGAGGGAAATAGTGTTTGGTGATAACTACCAGTTTTAGCCATGGTGTAGGACATTCACAGAAAATTTTGATCTGAGTTTTTTTGGGGGGCAGAGCTTACTCTGACAATGATGAGGCTATAAAGAGTTCAGTTCAAATAATTCAAATGTCTGGGCGCCTGGGTGGCTCAGATGGTTAAGCGTCTGCCTTCGGCTGAGGTCATGATCCCAGGCTCCTGGGATCGAGTCCCGCATTGGGCTCCTTGCTTAGCAGGGAGCCTGCTTCTCCCTCTGCCTGCCACTCCCCCTGCTTGTGCTCTCCGTCTATCTCTTTCTGGCAAATAAATAAATAAAATCTTAAAAAAAAAAAAAAAGAAGAAAAAAAAATAATTCAAATGTCTGATACAATCCCTGTCCCTGTAAGTTCCATGAAGAGCCTATAGCTTCACCAAGAGGGATAGGAATATAAACCAATTATTTCAATATCAAATACACAAAATACAATAGAAGACAAACATGGAGAATTGATCCAGATATAAACTCTTAGAAGATGCTCTCTCTGAACAGCAAAGATGAACCAAGTCTCTCAAAAGAATAAACATATAAAGAGCTACAGAAATTAAATGTTAAAACAATTTTTCAACAATACTCCATAACTAATAACTAGTTTAATTTCTTCAGTGGAGTGCTAAAATTATTAGCAGTCCTGGCAGTGTTCTGAGTGACATCTTCAGTGGGTCAGCAGCACCCCAAAAGCAAGCAGCACATTCCAGTTTTTTACTCCTGGTGCCAAAGCACGTCAGGAGCTAGGCCTGAGCAACATGGATCTCCATCTGTCCTTCGAAAGAAAAACACTTACGAGTCTGTTCGCCTGGATATTCCCTGCGAAGTAAAACCGCACTTAGGAAAAGAAGCATCTGTCCCCCTGGTTTCACGGGGTCTTGCTCCCACCTGCTAATACAAGATCTCAGTGTTTTGTAAGGGGTCCTCTCAAATGAAGGTCCCCAGGGTGTCTCTCCGAACAACGCTGGTCAGTTAACCTACAGAAACAGCCATTTTCTTTCTATCCTCTCACTTCCACTGAGCGTGTCAAGCTCCTTCTCTAGAAGGAACCCATCTGTGAGACCCTGCCCTCACTTCCACTGCTGGGCAATACAGATTCCTCACACTTGATGCTTCTAACGGAGTGAAGCCCTGTAGGTGCCAACGATGTGTGGAAATTGTCTCTCCTTTTAAAGAGGGCCAGTACAGTTCTGCTGTCTCACCAAATTTCTGTGAACAAATCGTTTTTACTCAGAGGTTTTCTCTACTAGCCATTCCCACATCCTAGGTGGAATGTGAGTCTTGGGTGCCTGATCCGATGGGCAAGACTGGGTCGAGGACACTGTGTAGTACTCAGAATTGCCGTTCCCCTCCTACAGCTGTGATGTCTATTCTCTTTTCTCTGGGAATGATTCTCTCCAGAGAGCTCCTCCTCTTGCAAATTCTTTTTTTTTTTTTTAAGTTTTTTTTTTTAAGATTTATTTGACACAGAGAGAGAGAGGGAGAGAGAGCACAAGCAGGGGGAGCAGCAGACGGAGAGGGAGAAGCAGGCTTCCCGCCGAGCAGGGAGCCCGATGCGGGGCTTGATCCCAGGGTCCCGGGATCATGACCTGAGCCGAAGGCAGACGCTTAACGACTGAGCCACCCAGGAGCCCCCCTCTTGCAAATTCTTGAAGCCCCATCCTTGTTGCTCACCTGAAGAGCCTTGAAATGTCTGAATTCCACTTGAGTTCAAAGCGGGACACCTCCCAACAGCAAGTTTGCACAGATTATACTCCCTATTTCCTGACATTGACTGTGAGACACAACTCCTCCCCCCTCCCCCGCCCCCAATGTAGCTGTAAATAGCAAATTTCACTGGAAACCCTGAAGCCCATCTCTTTGCTGTTTGGGCACAGAACAATCATCTAGAGATGTGCAATAAAGATTTAAATACTCAGTGCAATAAAGATTTAAGAAAGAGCTCCTGATGTGTTTTCCTTTTGCCAAAAGTCATTTTGCAAAAAAGGAGGATGGGAGGTGTGGACAGTGCCTCTTGGCAGGAAGGGGAAATTTAGAGCCTCTCCTGTATTAGGTGAGAAGAAAAAAAGAAGCAAAGCTTACACCATTGGGTGAGAAAGTCCAAGCACAGTAAGAGGAAACAAACAGTTCACTTCGGTGAGACAACAAAAGCCAGGAGGCCAGAAACCGGCGGGATTTCAAAAACCCTTCTTTCTCATGCTAATGGTCCCTTTGGATGAGTGGTGCTGACCTAGGCAGCTCTCCGAAGAGATGATTACCTGTTGTCTTTTTTTCTTTCTTTCTTTTTTTCTTTCTCTCTCTCTTTCTTTCTCTCTCTCTCCCTTCCTTCCTTTCTTTCTTTTCCTTCCTTCCTTCCTTTTTCTTTCTTTCTCTCTCTCTTTCTTTCTTTCACCTCCACACCCAAAGTGAGGCTTGAACTCATGACCCTGAAATCAAGAGTCACATGCTCCACCGACTGAGCCAGCCAGGCCCTTTTTGTCTTTAATTGTTGTATCTTGTTGGTATCTGGCCCTTGACAGCAGCTTGCCCTGTTATCCCTGATACTAATCTGAGTGATGCCAAGCTAGAGTAAATCCATATTGGTTTAACAACGTGGATTCATGACTTTTACCAGCGGCATAATTCATGCTGGCAAATAATTATTGCTTCACTTCTTAGGTGATTTTAGAAGTGAGTTATTCAGAAAGCATCAGCTAACTCCCAGGGGGAGCCTATTAACATTGTGCTGAATTGCAAACAGTGACTATGCAATCAGCTGTGAGGTTTTAGAGCCCAGCTTCTCTGGGCATTTAACCACTTACACTTCTGCCGCCCATTTTTTCCAAGGAGATACTGCACGCTTCATTTAGTTGGTCAGGACAACAATGACCCTTAGCTGGAAAGGAAATAATGATTTAATAGTTTGTCTTATTCCTAGTGAGGGAGAAAAACATTGTTGTAGTGAATCCAGCATTTGGAGCTGAATACGTAATTCCCATCATGGCAACAAAGAGCAATAAAAGCAATTCTACCTGTTCTGAGGCCTTGCTTTCCACCCACCCCCGCCCCCCAGCCCCCTTGAGGATTATCCTGAGGATTATCCTGAGGATTATAAAAGACTGTACTGGATGCTTTGTAAGATGGGGGAATCTGAATCCTTTAAATAAGGGAGAAGAGATAATGGTCTCTGAATTTCATCAACAATTATATTCCTCAAATAGAATTAGAACTGCTTCTTACATAGAAAAATGTTTATCAAATGGAAATTTTATTACCTAAGTATTGAATTCAATGATACCAGGGGCATTCTTTTGTAGACAAAGGTCCTGCCTAGGTTTAATTTCTATCTTTTTACTAACTTAAGTGCATTGAAGTACTGTTCAATTTTTTTGGTGGGTGGGGTAGTTTTTTTTTTTTTTTAAGCCAGTTGAACATTTCTTTTGGAGCATCCGTTCTTTTATATACTCTTTCCCTTTTTACCTACTAGTAAGCAGAGACTTACTAAGGGTCCGTCCTCAGAGGGAGCGTGGCTGGTGCAGACATGTGGGGGTGAGCTTCATAAAGAAGGCTCCTCCCCTGGACACTTCTCTTTCCTGAGGTTGACACTGCTGCCTCCGACATTTTTCATCACAGTCTGAAAAGCAGTGATTTTTTGGCACATTAAAACTGGACTGGTGAGGGCGCCTGGGTGGCTCAGTTGGTTAAGCGACTGCCTTCGGCTCAGGTCATGATCCTGGAGTCCCGGGATTGAGTCCCACATCGGGCTCCCTGCTCAGCAAGGAGTCTGCTTCTCCCTCTCCCGCTCCCCCCTCTTGTGCTCTCTCTCTCTCACTCTCTCTCTCAAATAAATAAATAAAATCTTTTAAAAAAAAAACTGGACTGGTGAATGTAAGTCACTTTTGGAGAATGTGCTTCCGAGACGCAAGTGCACTGCCTGCCTCACCTTCTGATGCCTTCTGCTTTCTTCCCTCCTTCCTGCAGGCAAGCAAACCCAGATGTTCATCATCTGTCCTTGTCTAGCATTGGTTTAGTGACTAGGTGGCTGGTACGATTCACTCTGATTCGGGTTTTGCTTTGTTTTGATAACATAATTTTTCCCTAAGTATTTGGAACTATTTTGAATTGCTGGGGGGAGGGGAATGAGTGCTCAAAAAGATCAATACTTAGTGTACATGCTGTGGATAAAATTATATCTGGATTAACAAAACATTTCAATTTGTGTTCAACTAATAAATTTCTGGTCTTTCTTTAACTGCCTGTGGGTCTGCAGCTGTCATATTTGAAATCCCCTTCTTTCATGCCTCTCCTTACTTTTCTTGGTACTTTTCTTGGCTCACCTAAGCAAACAGGAGATTTACTCTTATTGAATCTTATTATGTCCATATCCAGGGTTTTTCAAAATTCTCTCCAAGGAGCTTGAAATCCAGTCATTTGTGCCATCCCTAGGCCTTTGTTGGCCCTGGAAACTTTTTTGTTTCCCTACTTGGTCTTCTTTCTCGTTCTCCATTTTCTTCTGCTTCCTTTCCCCCTTAGGTTCGGCCCTCTCCCCTGTACTCTACTCTGAAGAGTGTAGAGTACCCCTAATTCCACTGGTTGGTACCTTTGCTCTCCTCCTAGATGCACTACTGACCTAGATCGAATTCCTCTAGGTTGGTGGGACTTCTTGGCCATCTTGGGCAGGTGGGGCTGCATATTGCTTCAACATGGAGCCCTGTGATTTGGATAGGAAATAATGGGAGTCCAAGCTGTATTCCCCAAAACCAGATCAAGTATTCTTATCAGAAAACGAGTCTTCCATCTCTGTAGTTTGCTTGGGCAAAGTATAGTTTTCAAAAATTTAAAACCATGTCTCTCATACATAGAATGGGCTTGTGTCAGAGATTTGTTCAATCGTTAGTAAAGGAAATAGTAAAATGCAAAAGATGATTCAAAAACCATTTAAGTAAGTGGGTATTTAAAGACATTAGAAAAAAAGAATATTAGAATAAGATTGTTAGGTTAGATATAAAACTGGTTAATATCCTACAAGGCAATAAAACCGTAAGTTTGGGATAATTCTTCCACTAGACAGAAACCGTTTACATCTGTCTCAGGGGGAAAAAATCTGTAAGACATGACTTCACAAAATCTGGGTTTTTAAAATCAGTGCTAGGTGGTGAGTCAAGGATTAGATACTTAAATCATCCTTGCGTGGCTTTGTTAAAATGTTTTTTTGTTTTTGTTTTTGTTTTTAAGATTTTATTTATTTATTCGACAGAGAGACACAGCGAGAGAGGGAACACTAGCAGAGGGAGTGGGAGAGGGAGAAGCAGGCTTCCCGCTGAGCAGGGAGCCCGACGCGGGGCTCGATCCCAGGATCCTGGGATCATGACCTGAGCCGAAGACAGACGCTCAACGACTGAGCCACCCTGGCGCCCCTGTTAAAATGTTTAATATTGAAAGAACATGCTCCTTTTCCTTTGCCTTATTTCTAAGTTTTGGATATTTTTTTCTTAACACCTCTTTCCTTCATTTTAAAGTGGCCCAGGTGCAGGGATTAAACCGTGCCACTCAGCTGTGCCACTCACCTCCATATGGTAACTATTTCTCAACATATCTGCTCTAAAGCTGTGGGACCTACTTCATGAAGTGGTCCATTATGGCCAAGGTATTGTTGAAGTGTGGTGGGGAATGCAAGAATGACACAGAAGTGATCCCTTTGTCATATCAATATTTTACCTTTAAAATTTGGTTGTAAAGGAGCCACTCTTGAAGATTACGCTCCAGCAGAACACCCGTTACCTCTGCATTTGGTCTGGTAGATAGGTGAGAGAGGTGTACAGCTATTTATTCAATAAAAGAGCATGAGCACGTTTCAAGTGTCTACATACTATAGTGGCTAGAGAAATGGATCATTTCTAGTTGTGGTAATTCAGAGAGGCTTTTGCTGATAGAGAAAGAAAGAGAAGAAGGAAGGAAGGAAGGAAGGAAGGAAGGAAGGGAGGGAGGGAGGGAGGGAGGAAGGGGACTCCCTGCCCTCTGCAATGAACTCTACCGTAGGTGCTTGGGCGTGGAGGAAGAAGGCAGGGCAAAATGGTGCTGGAACTTTAGAGCCAAAACGTGTACGTGACAGAGGTGAAGTCTGGTCCCAGAACTGGAAGTGCCTGCAAGGAGCTGTTATTTGGTACCACAGTGTTTCCAGAAAAAGCCTTGCCAAGTCTGTGCTAGAAGAGGGCTCCTCTCTGTGAGGCTCTGCAGGACGCCAGGATTTGGGATTGGCCTGGCCACAAATAAAACGGTAAAGCAAAGAGAGTTGTTGTGATACTCTGGTTTTCACAGCACAACATAGAGGTTAAGTATAGGATCTTTGGAGCCCGACAGTCCGAGTTCAAATTCTAATTCCTTTGTTAAGGATTTGGAGCCAGAATATCCAGGTTAAAATCCTGGTTTAGCTACTTATTATTAACCCTGTGACCTTACTTAGGCAAGTTCCTTAACTTCTCTGTGCCTCTTCATGTGTCCATCATAAAATGGCGATAATCAGTGACTCTCTCACTGCCTTGTTTGTGAGAATTAAATGAGTTAATATATGTAAGGTGCTTAGAAGATGCCGGGCATGAAGTAAGTGGTAAATAAATGTTTGGCCTTTCCTTTCCACCAGCTTAACTTAAATACCTTGTGTAGGAGGCAGAAACCATGTACAGTTAGCTGAAGCAAAAACCAAAAAAGGTGGCAGGGTTTATTATAAGAATATAGGGATGACTTATGAAAACCTAAGGACAAGAATGAAGATGGGCCTCTGATGAAGACATAGGAACTGAGATGCCATCATATTTTTATCCAATGCCTTAAACCTCTAAGATTTTGCCCTTCACTCCCCAGTTTTTAATCAGTAATTGACTTATAAGTGTAATCCAATATGATCCAATAACAGTTTTTCATTTGGATCACCAAATGTCTGAGCACTGCTCATTGAATATCTTGTCCTTTTCCCACTGACCTACAATATCACCCATGTAATATGTCAGGAACATTACATATGTGGGTTCTACTTCTAGGTTCTTCATCTTATTTATTTGTTGTCTATTCCTGTATCAGTATCATATTGTCTTAATTAATGGTTTTATAATAACCTTGATATCTGATATAACAAAATTTCCCCAGTTTGTTGTTCTTTTTTCAGGAGCGTCTTAGCAATTCTTGGGTCTTTTCTCTTTGGGATAGTTTAAAAATATAGGTGTAGATTCTTTAAACACTTCCCACTGAGAGGTGAGATCTATGTTTCTTCCCCTTGTCATATGGCATCACTTCTGTTTACTCTATTGGTTGAAGCAGTGACAAGCCTATCCATATAATGTGTGATCCTGGACTAGAAAAGTACATTAGTGACACAATTAGTAAAAACTGAATAAAGTCTGTGAGTTATATCAGTATTAATTTCCTGGTTTTAGTCATTGTAGTATGATTATGTAAAATGTTAACATTTGGGGAGAACCTTAAAACGCCATAACTCCGATCACTTTCCTCCTGATTTTAATGATCTTTTGTCCATTATCTTACCCTTAAAAAAAAACCTCTACAAATTAGATAAGAATATTTGTTTTCACAGATAATATTTAAATATGTCTAGATGTTTACCAGTTTCTTTGCTTGCCATTTATCTTACATCTCAGACACTCCTTCTGGGATCATTTTCTTCTTTCTAAAGAACATCTTTTAAACATTTCTATAGTATAAGTCATTAAATCATTTGTAATATCTGATTATTATTCTCATTTGTACAATGAGACAAGTAACATGATGTGGCGCAAAGACCCCTGGGCTGGGCATATATTAATATAAAGTCTAGTTTCAGCTTTGCTATCAATGATTAAACTTTTGTGGGCCTCAACTTCCTTGCACTTAAACTGGATGATTGCTTCAGCTCCCCCAGCTTTAAAATGATACAGTCAGATAAACTTTAAAATGAAGTATTGGCCCTTCTGTCTTTATCACTTACATGCAACTTCTCTCAGAAAGTACAGTTGCAAGAGAAGATTCACATATGATAACTTGGAATCTTTCTATCATTATAGAAATGTGAGATATTTACCCGATTTCCCATTATGAGACATTTTCCCCTCTATCAAGTGTAAAAACACTTGTCAAATATAAGAAGGGACAAGGATTGCAATACATGTCTTTTCTCAAAAATGACAAAAAACAAAACATGCATTCTCCTAAAAAAAAAATGCAGCCAATTTACCTCCCTATAAGGAGAAGTAATGAATAAAGAGTAATGAGATCCCCCTGAAATACTACTGTAGATACAATTAAGTATGAAAGAACTCAGAAAAGTCATATCTTCGAGTCAGGGAAGATTTGTGGTTAGCTCATTATAATTTTTCATCTCATGTTCCTTAGAGAGCTGGCAATGAGTATTTCGGATGGATTTCTTTTTCCCTTTGCATATCTATGACTATTTCCACAATGAATTTTACGCATATTTTTCTTATTAAAAATGTTCCCTAGGGGCGCCTGGGTGGCTCAGTCATTAATCGTCTGCCTTTGGCTGAGGTCATGATCCCAGGTCCTGGGATCGAGCCCCACATGGGGCTCCCTGCTCCGTGGGAAGCCTGCTTCTCCCTCTCCCACTCCCTCTGCTTGTGTTCCCTCTCTCGCTGTGTCTCTCTCTGTCAAATAAATAAATAAAATCTTTAAAAAAAAAAAATGTTCCCTATACTTTAGCCAGCTTCTCCAACCAGGCTTCAGACAGAACACGGATGTGGAAATGGTTCATCTCCAATGGTCTTCCTGCCCCTTTTTACTTGGAAAAGAGAGTTTCTTCCCTGGAGGTGCTCTGCAATCCCTGTCTCCTTTTCCTTTCCTCAACCAATTAAAGCTAATTTCATAGAAACAGAATAGAATATTGGTTGCCAGGGGCTGCAGGGAAGGAGAAGGTACAAATTTGCAGAATAAGTTCTGAGGATCTAATGTACAGCATGGCGATTATAGTTAATAGGGTATTGTAAACTTGAAAGTTGCTGAGAGTAGATCTTAAGCATTTTTACCACACACAAAATTAAATACTTTATGTGAGGTGATGGATGTATCTTGATCTTGGTAACCATTCTACAATGTATATGTATATCAAATCATCACCCTCTTCAAATATATACAATTATATTTGTCGATATTTCTCAATAAAGTTTAAAAGAACTAGACAAAAGGATATAATTGCAGCCATTTGACAATTTGGTATGAATTTGAATTAATAGGTTACATTCCCTGAGAGTATTTGTATCTTATTTATCTGTAGCTTTATTATTCATTGCAGAAATACAAGTTTTGTCTTTTTGATAATGATGTTCTCTGATCTCTCAGATTCCAGACATCAGAAAAGTCTATATGGTCAGACTTTTAAAATTTTGTTCTGATTCTTGTGGGGTGAGAGGAGGAGGAGGGTGGTCCCAACATGGCATCACATGGCACGTATAGCCCAACACAGCCCTATCCCTCCTGTGCTTAACCTGTGAGCAGAAGCTGAACCTCCTCAATATCCTGGGAAAATTTCTTCTTTTTCTTTTGTCCTCCTTCATATTTGATAAGAACATTTCTGCAGAGAATAAGTCATTAGGATCTTAGAATTTGAGAACTGAAATTCATCAACTTTTTTCTCCTGTCTCATGCTATTCTTAGGTCCAAATCACCTATCAATACAATCTCTCAAGAGAGTGGAGATAAGAATCCCCTGGTGGACTCTTATCCAAACAAACCTCCTCAGTACACAGACGGGGAAGGGAGGGCTAGTTGGGCCAAATCCAGGCTAGTGGAAAACCTTACACAACTGGGGGATCTTTTTTAAGAAGAAGAAGAATGCACAAATATGAACAAAACATCAGATATACAAGCAAATTTCTACTTTTAATGAGAAAAAAATCACAATACATTATAAATTTTAAAAAGCTGATAAATGGGGCACCTGGGTGGCTCAGTCGGTTAAGTGTTTGCCTTCAGCTCAGGTCATGATCCCGGGGTCCTGAGATCAAGCCCCATGTCAGGCTCTCTGCTCAGCTGGGAGCCTGCTTCTCCCTCTCCCTCTGCCTGCCACTCTGCCTGCTTGTGCGTGCTCTCTCTCTCTCTCTCTGTCAAATAAATAAATAAAATCTTTAAAAAAAAGCTGATAAATGCCACAAATACTACAAAATCCAAAAAATATCATAATATTCTTTTTAACCATCTGCTTGACACACCTTTGTTATTGCTTCCTACCTTTTTTGACTGCATACTTCTTAATCACCTCTCCAAATCACAATATCATAATATTTTTTTTTAAAGATTTTATTTATTTATGAGAGAGAGAGAGCAGAGGGAACCAGGAGTCGGAAGCTCAACCGACTGAGCCACCCAAGCTCCCCATATCATAATATTTTCTAATTGGAGAGAATTGAAAGGTAATTTGATCTTTTCTCCAACATGGCTGACCAAAGTTTATTTTTATTATAGTTTAGAAAAGTTTTTTTTCAATGCCATAATTCTTCTTAATAGGATTGTGTACATTTTTAGGATTGTCAAATTTGAAAAAACCTCTGTCAAATTTCTCTCATGTATAAACTGCAAGCTTTTCAGGGCATTTAAGTTTTCTTGAGTAACGACTAATTTTATACTTTTTAAATTGATGACGGTAAGGGCGCCTGGGTGGTTCAGTCAATTCAGTGTCTGCCTTCTGCTCAGATCATGATCTTGGGGTCCTGGGATCTAACTCCTCCCCTTCCCCCACCTTCGGGCTCCCTGCGCAGCGGAGAGTTTGCTTCTACCTCTGTTCTTCCTCTCCTTCCACCCCTCCCCCTGCTTGTGCTCTCTCGCTCTCTCTTAAAATAAATAAATAAAATCTTAAAAAACAACAACACAGGACAACTTAAAAAAATAAGTAGACAGCCATTAACTACTTTATCATCAATGTTCTCATTGTAGTTGTGTAAAATGAGTTTTATGTTATTTTCATAGATATCAACATTTCATGTTGTATCAGTCTGGGTCCAACCAGGAGAGAAAACCACATGGTAATTTGATAGGAAAAGTTAAAAAAAAAAAAAAGACATAAAATAACATAGAATATAGAAATAGCAAATAATAGAGGCAGCTGCTACCTTCAGGGCTGAGATAGAGAGCATGCCATGCCCCCTCACCCGCAGTCAAGACTGAGATACATTGTGACTCACTGAACGGCAGAGAAGTGGCTGTGGTGCCCCCTAGTGGAACGAGCTGGATATCGGCCTACGGAGTGTTGGTGAAAGCTGATCATGGGGCTACACCTCACCTGAGGCACGCCTTAACAAAACTGCCCAAGGCGCTGGGCTTGCTAGGGGGAGCCCCAGGCTACAGCGCATAGCCGGAGCTGGGTCCTGGAGAAGCTACAAGCACCGTAGGACTAGATGCTGGAGAAACCATGCACTGCAGGAGTCGGACTGGACAAGCTGTGGGCAGAAGTCTTGTGTAACTGCAGGAACCTGCCAAAACACACCAGAGTTCGGAAGCAAAACTCTTTTCCTCGCAGTGTTTTGCCACACCCTCTACGGACAGAGCCTCAGTGCTAGCTAGGAAAGAAAAATCATTTTAAGGGCCTGTATTCAGTTTTCAAAGAGCAGACAAAAAAGGGTGATTTGAAACTGAGAGGCAGTACATCAATAACCACACGTATATCAAATAAGTGAGAAATGTCAACCTTTCTCCATGTGATAAACTTCTCTTAATAGAGTATCAAACAATCCAAGGGTCTTATTTTTTCTTCTTTCTTTCTTTCTTTTTAAAGATTTTATTTATTTATTTGACAGAGAGAGAGACACACAGCAAGAGAGGGAACACAAGCAGGGGGAGTGGGAGAGGGAGAAGCAGGCTTCCTGCTGAGCAGGGTGCCCCATGCGGGGCTCAATCCCAGAAACCTGGGATCATGACCTGAGCTGAAGGCAGACATTTAACTGACTGAGCCACCCAGGCGCCCCTCTTCTTTTTCCTTAACAAAAGTTACTGCTTTTGTTATGCTCAAAAAAATCTTGTTACCATTTGCCTCTCAATGTCAGAATGATTTCCATTGGTTTCATTGGTCTTCTTTATCCCTTTTGTTTCATATTGCATTAAATTTTTATGACTTTTTATCAGCTCTTTAATAAATTTAAAGCTGACAAAAGAAGATAACTTTGTATATTTTCAAATTAAAAGTCTATCATTTCTGGCCAGTTTTGCTGAAACATTCAAAAATGCCTTTCCAAATTGTAGTTAAAGTGGCTCCTTCCCAACTCAGCTTTCCTTACCTGGATTCTCAAGAATCCCATTGCCATTCCAATGCCGTCTGACATTCAAGAAAGTCTAACAAATGGGAATTCTGAGTGGAAAGAAATAGTGGTTAAATATCTTATTTTTCCCAATTTTAGAAAAACATATACTCATATAAAAACATGTGATCGGGGCGCCTGGGTGGCTCAGTTGGTTGAGCGACTGCCTTCGGCTCAGGTCATGATCCTGGAGTCCCCGGATCGAGTGCCGCATCGGGCTCCCTGCTCAGCGAGGAGCCTGCTTCTCCCTCTGACCCTCCCCCCTCTCATGTACTCTCTCTCATTCTCATTCTCTCAAATAAATAAATAAATCTTTAAAAAACAAAACAAAACGTGTGATCATGTAAAATTATATAGCTACATAGCAGCAGAACCTGACCACCAGTTCATTCTTTTTTCCATCTTACTAAACTCTCTGGTCTACTCTGCACACTTTTTAAAAAAACAGACCCTACATACCATGACAAGCCCATGGTGGGACCAGGCAAAAAAGTGATCTCAGATGGCTACATAGGTATCTAGACCTGTTCCCCATTGCTCCTTAGCTCATGGCTTTCTAGATGCTTTGGATCCATCCCCTGTTCTTTTACTAGCCTAGAGTTTGAAAATTTTTCAGAATTTAGAAGCAAGCAGGTATTGTAAATGAGGGCAGCAGCTCTGTTAGGAAAGGGGGAATTATGAAGAAGAGGAAAGACATTTCCCATTGAAAAGAATACTGTTGCCATGCAGAAATATCCACTCAGCATAATTATATCTTCTGATTTTTCAAGAGAAGGTAAAAATTTAGATTTTACATGAAATCTCCCAAATATTAAAGATTGGCAATTGATGTTAAAATATTTAAAACACTGTGGATCATACATTTTTCTTCTGGGGTAAATCTGATATGTGAAAGACCACTCAACCAAAAGTGGCCATCTTCTACCCTTCCAGTCCCACCGTCTAATTACATCATCTTGTTTTATTATAATAATAGCACTTATTACTACCTGACACTTATTAATTATCAGACATACACAGAGCGCATGCAAGGAAACCTCTGTGAAGACCACATATAAATTGTTCACAGCTGTCCCCTAGCACCAAGAAGAGCCCCTGACATCTAATACATTCAGTGTGTCTGTTGAATGAATGAATGAAAGATGTGTGATTTAATGCTTTTGAACTGCCCATCTTTGTTTCTTTTCAATATGAGTGCAGGGATATTCCCTCTGGTCCTGGCAGCACTTTCCCCTTCTGTTCAGGCCCCAAACTGACAGGAGAGGAGAAGCGAACATAATATCTTCATCTCCATTTCAAAAAGGCACAGTTTTTAATATAAAGCATTACAGATCAAGATTTTAAAATTTACATTTCAATTGAATTTCATTTAAATTTTTAATTATATTTGAATCATGAATGTTAGTGTGTTGATCAGAATCTAAGACTCAAATATCTTTAGCCAAAAATAGAAAAGATAACTGAAAAAAATACAAAAAACGTAAAAATCAAAAGTTATTATAGTCCCATGAAAGTGATTTTTTTGGTTTCGTTTGCTTGCTTCATCAGAGCCATTGTGTTGGAGGTCCCCAAGTCCGCCTCCACATTCAGAGACGAGCTAAGAAGCACTCACGGGACTTACCATGTAGTTGTACGCACACTAAGATTTATCAAAGCAATGTAGTAAAGACACACAGTTGAGTCGTAAAGGAAAAAGACACAAAGTCTGGAGGAATCTATTTGCAGGATCCCCTATGCTCTCACCCTCCAGTAAAGGCTTGCACAGATCACACACTTCTCCCAGCAAAGAAAATGTAGCAATATGTGTGTAATATTTCTGCCCAGGAAAGCCCATGAAAGACTCAGCACCTGAAGATTTTATTGGGGGCTGCTCGTACAGGTACCCTCTGCCTAATGTATACTGACATTCCAGACTCCCAGGTAGAAAGCAGGTGTTCAGCATAAACATATTGTTTGCACAATCAGTCTAGGCATAGTGAGTCACCCTTATCAGTCAGGGAAAGTTTTATAGCAGTGTAGGGAACTGTTTACCAGCCAAGTTCCCAGATGCTAGCCAAGGGCTAATCTTACAAGTTGGCCTTTCGGGCCTGCCATGTTAAGTTTTTCTGCACAGTATAAAAATAAGACAGCAAAAAACACCCAAGACCAAAGCCATCGTCTTTTTGCAACTGAATATTGGCAGTGACATTCCATTACTTCTGCCACATTTTATTCATTAGAAGCTAGTTACTACATCCAGCCCACACTCAAGGGGAGGGAATTTCCTAAGGGTGTAAATACCAGTAGCCAGAGATCATTGAAAGCCATCTTAGAGGCTGCCTACCATACTGGCCTACTTTTTATTCCTCAAACACCCCCAGGATTATTTCTGCCTCAGAGCCTTTCAATTAATGTTTCCCCTTTCTGGTATTTTCTTCCCTCACTTAATTCAGGTTTCAGTTTAAATGTCCCTCCTGAGGGACACCTTCCCTGATTATCCAATTTCAAATAGCACACACTCCTTCCTAAAAATTTTCATCCTTTTATCCTGCTATATATATATTTTTTATAACAGCTACCATTATCTGCATTTAATATTTGTTGACATAGTTTGTGCAAAATGCATGACAGTAATGATCTTAACTATTTGTTCACTGTTTATACAAAGATATAACAACACCTAACACATAGTAAATACTTAAAATTCATCAAATGAATGAATGAGCATAATTCCAGACCGCCCAAAAGCTATATTTCTTAGAGGAAATAAATATAGTTTCTACATCAGACTCTTAAGAATTTGTTTAGTCTGAATCTACCTCCAAGACAATAATCAACTTTGGCTAAGGCCCAATATTGTGTTCCTAGGTCTGTGGAGCTGAGGACCTATCCTGGACCAAACCACCTCACTGAGACAATGCCAACCCGGAGATCTGCCCAATCCCCCAGCCCGGTGAGCTGACACCTCCATCTCATCTATTAGCTCACAATGTACCTCCTTCACAAGTGTTTACTAAGGACCCACCTGGGCCAAGCACTATGCCAGGAAATAAAATCCATTTGTGAACAAGACAGTCTCTGCCTCAAGAAGCTTATAGTCTAGTAAAGAGTCTTAGATTAATTAAGATGTAATTCAGAGTATAAATAGACCATTTCAAAAAGACATACTAATAAAGAAAATATTAAATATAGCTCTTAAATGTGGAGTAAAATCACTAAAGCATCATTATAAAATTCAATAGGTAGATGAAATTCGGGACATGTTGCTAATAACCGTTACTCCTGTGAGTACCTTTATTGAGGACCCTCAGCTGGTCACTGTGCTGAGTCTAGGGGTACAACTAAATCAACCAAAGCTCTTTTTTTTAAAAAATATTTTATTTATCCATTTGACAGAGAGAGACACAGCGAGAGAGGGAACACAAGCAGGGGGAGTGGGAGAGGGAGAAGCAGGCCTCCCGCTGGGCAGGGAGCTCGAGGCGGGGCTCGATCCCTGGACCCTGGGATCATGACCTGAGCCGAAGGCAGACGCCTAGCGACTGAGCCAGCCAGGCGCCCCTCAACCGAAGCTGTTGGTAGCCAGCAACCAAAGCTAACTCTGGCTGGTTATACCGTAAGGGTGAGTCAGTGGCGAGCGGTTGCTCATAGAATTGCCTGAAAACCAGGAGAAACAGGCTCTCAGCTGAATTTCCGGGAGTAATGACAGACACAAAACTGGGCTGATAAAGGAAGCTGCTGTCATTATCACAAAGCACGACATGGTAGTTTGCACTGATGTGGCTTCTGCACCGGAAGCAGTTTTAACGCAGCCCACGCGGCCCGAGCCGGTGTGACGTCCGCATCGGAGCCCCGCCTGGGGCCACCACTGCCACCACGGGCCTGGCGGCTGAGCCCCTGGTCCCTTCCCTCCTCTGCCACGAGCAGCTGCATCAACACTTCGTTAGAGCTGCAGGAGGAAGCCCAGGGCTACATGCTTCTGGCCTCCCTTTGAGGAAACCCAGCAAACAGAAGTGTGAGCTCTTCTAACACTTAACAGGGTAAGATGATTTTTGTTGCACCCAAAGTCATAAATGGGAACTTCTACGACATAGAATTTAGATGCTGAGAAGCCTAAAAGAATAATGGCCTTTCCTTTGATCCTCACAACAACTCTGGGCATGCGTATTATTTTCCAAAAAATCAGAGTTGAGGAAATACCTTACCCGAGATCACACAGTTAATGAGTAGCAATGTTGACTCAAACTCTCGCATGTTTGGCTCCAAAGCCATATTCTTAACCGAAATTCTATACTCCCACTGCTCTGGAGGAGTAGTTATTTCCTGGAAGTGTGCTTTAAAAAATGTGAGACTAGTTTGCTTTATAGAAACAGAATATTCCACTGGTGATTCTAAATAGAATCATCTCTATAAAGCTTCATACTTAGTAGCAGTAAAAATTCCCTCAACATACGTTATCTTTTTCGTATGTGATGATAATGTTACTGACAAATAAAACTCAGCACATACCTCTTTGCAATTAATTTCTAGTGGGTGACAGATTCGAACTGGATTATATACATAGAATTATCCAGACTCCACTGTGGCAAAAGGCACTTGCAAAACAAATAGATGACGTTACCACAATTGCCGTAATTACAATGTAATCATGATCTGTGACTGTGAAGTAGCCTCAAACTGAATTGATCTGCCCTGTGACTGAACCTACCCCTTCACATGATCCTTTCAGCAATTGAGTTTACTGGCTGAGGCCACGTAAGCGCAAGAGCCTCCGGCAGCCATTTGTTCACTCGAGCACCGTTCCTAAAGGCCCCTTCATCTCCACTGCATCCCGGCCTGGCGGGGGTGAGGGCTTCTGTGATAAACAAGCCGCAGGAGCTCTAATGGAAGACGGGGAGGTAGGTGAGCACGGAGAGAGCTTGAGCTCAGGGACTTTCATATCTTGCCCAACCCAGTAGTTTATACCACCTCTTTCCGGACTTTTGCTGCCCGTTTTTCAAAGAGCGACCACATGAGTGAACTTTTTAAAACGTGTCCTATTACCCTCCGCCGCTCCTGCCTTGGACTTTGCCACTGTTCCAGCTGCACTTTGAATGGCATCCAAACTTCTTACCACAGCTGTAAGGAGCTGGGTTGTCTGGCCCCTGCTTGCTTCTCCAAACTCAACAGATACGCTGTCATTACTTACTCAGTCTGCCGGGCACAGTGGTCTGCTTCCTGATCCTTGAAGTACGAGACAGAGGGTCGCGCTTGCCATTCCCCTTAATTGAAACCTTCTGTCCCTCTGACTCGCCTGTGGGGGCCTCCTTCTTGTCATTCAGGCCTCTGTTCCAATCCTCCCGCCTCAAAGAGGCCTTCCCTGGGTGGCTGCGCCACAGCTCACCAACCCTATTGCTGATAAACTTGTTCTACTTTCTTTATAGCACCTACCACTGAGTGAAATTATTTACGTAATAATAATTATTGTGTGTTAATCTGTTTACTTCTTTATTTTGTTTTAGTCAACTAGAATATACGCTCTCTGAGGGCAGGACCTTACCTGTCTTGTTCACAAATATTTCCTCGCCAGGCTAATCACACGCACTCAGAAAAAATTTTTTGAATAAAGCTTGGACTACAGTAATCTTTTATCTTCTTTCTCTGCCTTCAATCTTGCTTGCCCTAATTCATCTACCATACTCCACCAAAGTCTTTCTAAAGCATAAAATTGATCCTATTGCTTCCCCTATGCTTGGCTTATATGATGAGGTTAAAAGCTACTGAATGTGGCCTGGGAGACAGATAGCTCTGATACGGCATTATTTACGCTATATGTGTGTATATCGCATGTACTTTATTAAATGTATTACTTTTATCTCCTTTTTAACCTCCACTTTCTACCTTACTACTCTAGTAAGTATCTTAAGGGAAAAAACTTTGCCAGATTGATCTCTGTATTAGAGAGCCCAATGGGATACCTGATAATGATGAATTTATTGATGGAATTCACTCATTTATTCATTAATTCATTTCAACATTCAAGAAATAGTTGTTAAGCTCCAGGCTGTGTTATGAACTAAGCACTGAGTTCTGGCCACTGGGGATAGAGCAGTGAATCCAAGTCCCTGTTCCTTGGATACTTGCATCCTGGTAGAAACACTGGCCATAAAATCATAAACAAGTAATTATATAATATAATGTTGGGTAGTGCTACCTGCCTTGAATCAAATGAAGAAATTCACTTATTGTGAGGGAATTTTTCTCTATAAAACAACTAGATCCCACTAGTTTCCCACTGGAAAATAGACCTTGCTGGGCTTAAAAGCAGTGAGAAGGAGAAAAAGACCAGGGGCTAAAATAAGACTGGCAAGCCCCAAATACAGGAAGGACAGATATATTTCCTGAAAGCCAATGCCAACATTCGCATTGCAGGAGGGGAACTCTGGACTAGCAGCTATGTAGGGGAGGTAAGGCAGAGACTTTTAGCTGAACTGAGATCCCAAAAGGGAACTTGTGTGGTGCCAGGCCAATAACATTTCTGGATCCCAGCAAAACATCCCAAAGCCTCTCTGAAGAAAGCATCCCCCCAATATATGCCCTCAATATTAGCTCACAATACAGTTCAAATCTCAAATTCATACACCGTGAGTAAGAGTCAGCAGAGACAACAAACACAGTAGACCCAAGGACTATATATTTTGAATATTGGACATAGAATGCAAAAGCCATATATAAAGTTTTTTTTTTTAATTTTTTTCATATATAAAGTATTTAAAGAAATAAGAAAGCAATTGCGAAACTAAGGCAAGAAATAAGACTACAAAAATTATTTGAAAAAGAACCAAGTAGACTACTATAATTGTTGCAATGAAAACTCAAAGGATGAGTTAACTAGCAGAGTACATATGGTAGCAAAAAATAGTAACCTGGAAGATAGATTTGGAAAATGCAGCATAGGAGATGAAAACACTGAAATATTAGTATTGACAAATACTCTCCCATTTTGTGGACTAGTCAGTCAGTGCAGACAAAATAGCACTAATAATAATGGCTGCCCATAAGAGAGTACCTGCTACTTGCTAGGCATATATAATCTTAATTAATTTTCACAGTGACCTAGGAAGTACATATGACTCCTATTTTACTAGTGAGAAAGCTGAAGGCAGAATTTGACATTGAACCTGGTTTATTTGACTCTCAAACCTGCTATTTTAAGGAGGCATGGCTATGAATTGATTATAACCAATTTTACTTGTTTTGCTTTTACTATTTAAAAAATATTGCTACTTTTTACTAACATTCACATAAGTGATAACATTGATACTTTTTAAAATCCTAGCTTTCTTCATACTTTCGTGTTATAAATAGGACAACAAATTCACTGAATTTTTTGATTCATAAAATTGTTTCACTTGGATGCCTCCTTTAAAAAGTAAATTAGGTCATGCCACTGCTCTGCTCAAAACCTTCCATGGTAATAAAAGGCAAAGTACTTACCATTGCACGTAGGGCCCTCATAATCCGGCACCCCTCACTACTCTCAGGCTGTGCTGGCCTCAGGACCTTTGCATTCACTGTTTTCTCATACTATAATATTTTTCTCTCAGATATATATATTACTGGCCTCTCACTTCTTCCAGGTTTCCTGACCACCCTGTCTAAAAGTAGCATTCCCTCTCTCTCATCCCATTGCTCTTTATCTTCATGTCCTACCATATTTGGGTATGTAGAACTAACTTCATACCATGTGTCCTATGGTCCTGATATATGGTTCTTTACTTATTTGTTATTGCCTCTCTCCTCACATTAGAATGTAAACTCCATGAGGACACTGGACATATGTTTCTTGAATGAATGAACGATGTGGAAATGTCTAGAGTAAGTTGTTAGGCAGCTTTTATCTGCTTGGTGGTTCTCAAGGTCTATCTATATTAGAATCACCAGGGTACATCTTAAAAATACAGATTCCCTGGGTCTGAAAGCAAGGACCCAAGAATTTATATTTATCCTTTATGGATTACTTGTGAATGGTTTGTATTTTTTTTTTTTTTTTAAGGAGGCTCCATGCCCAGTGTGGAGCTTGAACTCACTACCCTGAGATCAAGAGTCGCATGTTCTATTGACTGAGCCAGCCGGGCACCCCAATGGTTTATATTTTTCAACTGATTTCTTTACCAGAAAATTCCTTCATACTTAGTTTTATATGCAGAGCAACCAGAGGTCTTGTTCAGTTGTTTGCATGATTTGGTAAGTCTGAACATTTGGATTGGGTAGTTCTTCTAAGATAAAAATTTCCCCTGGAGATGGTACCCTATAATCAGAGATATGTCAAGAAGGTACCAGTATTAGATATTCTCTCAAGTTTGTACACAAACTTGTAGCTATCAGCAGGGAGGAAAAGTTTCCAGCACTGCCTATGTGATAAGTTTCTTCGAAATTTTTTCATGCTGCAGAGTCTTGTGTCATAAATACTACAGCAGTGGGTGCCCTACTAAGTAAAGTGGCCTGTGGATATCAGCTCGTTTCAGGAAAATCAGAAGCTTGGGTTCTGTGTCTTGGGTCAGTGCAGCATAGTCCAAAAAGAATTCTTTTTTTTTTTTTTTTTCACTCAGCCACCTAATGTGCCAAAATTATTTTTGAGGTCTTCATTATCTTCAGTCAACTCCCAGATGTCATTTTTTTGGTTGTTTTGATTTTGGTTTTTAAAGTCCTATACCGTAGAATCTAGAAAGCAGGGTTAGCATGGAAGACCAGAATTATCACAGAGATCATAGAAATTGTGGACCAAAAACACTTATTTTACAATGTGTCTTAATGATAGTTTCTGTCTGTATTGTATCAGCAATGCCCACTCCCCCCTGTTTTTTATTAACTTGGGAGAGGTTGATTTTTACAAAGCCCTTCCTCCTTGAGCATGTTCCGTGATGATTTTGATTGGTGAAGGTAAGTGGAGGTGGATGAAGGTCCAAGGCTTTCTTCCCCATGTATTTGCAAGGATCTGGTAGATGGATATACCAGTTGCATCCCGCACAAGGGCATCAGGCCTGGCAGGATGCAAGTGGAGCCTGACATCAAACTGTGCTCTAGTCGTCAAGCTCTTGGAAGGGACTTCAGTGGCTGAGAGAAAGAGATATCAAAGCCTCTCCATAGTCCTGTATTAGACTTCAGTTTAGTATCATCGTGATTCTTGTAGACTTCTGGGTAAGAGTGACTGGTTCTGGGACCAGAGCACCACAGTGAATAAACAAGACATCAAAGGACCCAAGAAACCATATAATTACATATGTATATCCTGGCAAACATACCCCCTTACAAAACGCCTATTTTTTATACTCATTCTTTATTGGTTCAAATTAGATATCAAAGAGTTCATAATGGACAGTAACCACATTCATATGAGGAGAATGGAAAAATCAGTCAAAATCAGGTCTTAAGGGCGCCTGGGTGGCTCAGTTGGTTAAGCGACTGCCTTCGGCTCAGGTCATGATCCCGGAGTCCTGGGATCGAGTCCACATTGGGCTCCCGGCTCGGCGGGGAGCCTGCTTCTCCCTCTGACCCTATCCCCTCTCATGCTGTTTCTCTCTCTCTCTCTCTCTCTCTCTCAAATAAATAAATAAATAAATAAAATCTTTAGAAAAAAAAATCAGATCTTAATTATGGAAATCATACAGGAGCAAAATATAAATGTAATGAGTGTGGGAAAACTGATTCTAGTTCATATGTTATGTAACACCAGAGAACTCATACTCAAATATGTGGGTGTGCAATAAATATGGAAAAATGAGGATTTATTTTATTTTATTTTTTTTTGGAAAAATGAGGATTTAGTGGCATGGAAGATTTCCCATTTGGATTCAAGGTCCTTTAGTAGATTTTTAGCTTATCAAGAATAAACTCCATGTTTTTCTAATTGCATTTTGATTTTACTCAGCAAAATGCCACTCGATGGTTATTGGTGAAGGACTGAAGATGAATGAGAAGTCTCTTATCACCGTGAGATTTTTGTTTTTCCTAAATGTCTGTTGCCTGAGGCATAGTCCCTTGCCATTTCTTATGTTGTTTTCTTTTTTTTTTTTTAAGGATTTTATTTATTTATTTGAGAGAGAGAGAATGAGAGACAGAGAGCACATGAGAGGAGGGAGGGTCAGAGGGAGAAGCAGACTCCCTGCCGAGCAGGGAGCCTGATGTGGGACTCCATCCAGGGATTCCAGGATCATGACCTGAGCCAAAGGCAGTCGCTTAACCAACTGAGCCACCCAGGTGCCCTCTTATGTTGTTTTCTATGTCTGGAATTTTTTCCTCATCTCTCTAACTTAAAACTTTAAATGTCAATTTCTTTGTCCAGCTGTTTTTAACTTAGTTCTAAGATGAGTTACTGACTGTCTCTAGTCCAAATTTCATTCTTTATTCATAAATGTATTTCAGCTCTTGGCACTATAATGATTTGTTTATCATTGCTACTCACTTATTAATTTTTATTGTTATTTTAGTTGTTGGATGAATGGATATTTTGGCAGTGCTAAAAGAAAATGTTTTCACGTAGTTGAATGTTTTTAGAAACATTTGTAGCTAAAATAAAAAATAAGAGTTTAAATCGGTATTTTTCACTGTGCTCATACTATATGGAAAGCACTATAGAGAAGTAGTTAGATGGGATCTTTTTCCTTAAAAGAAGTAACAGCAGTAGGGGAGATAAGACATTATTTTATTGGGGCGCCTGGGTGGCTCAGTTGTTAAGCATCTGCCTTTCGCTCAGGTCATGATCCCAGGGTCCTGGGATCGAGCCCCACATCAGGCTCCTTGCTCGGCGGAGGGGCCTGCTTCTCCCTCTCCCCCTCCCCCTGCTTGTGTTCCCTCTCTCACTGTGTCTCTCTCTGTCAAATAAATAAATAAAGTCTTTAAAAAAAAAAAGACATCATTTTATTTATAAGATAAATAAATAACTACAGGGACACCTGGGTGGCTCAGTTAGTTAAGCGTCTGCCTTCAGCTCAGGTCATGATCCCAGGGCCTTGGAATCAAGTCCCACATCAGGCTCCCTGCTCAGCAGGGAGTCTGCTTCTTTCTCTCTCTCTCTCCCCCTCTCCCCCCCTGCCCCCGGCTTGTGCTCTCTCTCTCTCAAATAAATAAATAAATCTTATAAGAAAGAAAGAAAGAAATAACTACAAAACAAGGCAAGAAGAGTATATGAGGTTTGTCAGGAGAAATACAGGTAAAGTACTATGGAAAAGCAGAAGAGGAAGACATTACTTCCCACTTTGGGTTGGGAGTGGGAGGATTAAATGAAAAATATTGGCTTTTTGTCTTGTGTCCATTTTCTGATCTTTTATCGTAATTAGTTTAATAGGTGAATATAATATTGTGATTTATAATAAGAAATATATATTTGGTCTTCGTTTCCATTTCTAGCACAGAGCTTCTTTTTTTTTTTTTTAATTTTTTTTTAAGATTTTATTTATTTGTGAGAGAGAGAATGAGAGACAGAGAGCATGAGAGGGAGGAGGGTCAGAGGGAGAAGCAGACTCCCTGCTGAGCAGGGAGCCTGATGTGGGACTCCATCCCAGGACTCCAGGATCATGACCTGAGCCGAAGGCAGTCGCTTAACCAACTGAGCCACCCAGGCACCCTAGCACAGAGCTTCTAACATCCTTGGAATTTCCTGAATGTTGAGAACAATTAAAATATCTTTTGTTATGTTAATGAGGTGACTTTTGGAAAGCTGCTATGTAACCAAAGAATGGGGGCTGGTTTCCAGTGGAGCCAACCATGTCATTAGAGGGTTAGAACTTTCAATCTCCCCCACTCCCTACTGACCTCCTGGGAGGGGAGAGAAGCTGGGGGTTGAGTTCGGTCACCAGTGGCCAATGCTTTCATCAGTTGCCTATGTAATGAAGCCTCCATAAACACCCAAAAGTTCAGAGAGTGTCCAGGGTTGGTCAACATGTGGAGATTCAGGGAGAGTGGTGCTCTCAAGTTTATGGAAGCTTCATGCCCTTTCCCCATAACTTGCCCTATGCATTTCTTCCAACTCATTCCTGAGTTATATCCTCCTTCAATAAATCAGCAATCTAGTGAGTAAAATGTTTCCCTGAGTTCTCAATAATTAATGAGCCACTCTCATAAATTAATTAAACCAAAGGTGGGGGGTCACTGGAACCCTCAATCTATAGCTGGTTGGTCAGAAACACAGGTGACAACCTGCACTTGCAATTGGCATCTGGAGTTGGACGAAGGACAGTCTTGTGGGACTGAGCCTTAGCCCATGGGATCTTTATCTCCAGGTAGATAGTATCAGGATTGAGTTGAATTGCAGGACACCCTGCAGGTGTTGGAGGATTATTTGATGGTGTTGGGAAAACCACCATACGTTGGAATCAGAGTCATTAGTGAAAAACAACGTTAAAATATGTGTAACGACAGAGGAATGTTTGGAACATGGAGAAGATAAAGGAACATTCCTGAACATCTAAGTAAAATCTAAGGAGTTTTCTATAAGGATGCCATCATTACAACCTTTGTTAGCACCTAATCTTCTTCATTAATATGTAAATTTCTATGGGTAAAAATGGCATTGTTATATATTTGTCCACATCAGGACATAAAATTTTAGGCATCAGTAAATTAAACAAGCATAACAAGATTGTAAATGTTTTATCAGTTAAGGTTTAAAGGAGTCTTTATAAATGTGAAAGCTTTACAACTTTCTGCAAGATATAATGCCCTATTAAAGTAGTAAAAAGGGAAGTAATGGTAAAAGTTACAGACAACATTACCAGAGAAGAGCTATTTACTTTAAAAGCTTCAAGAAATGAATGTAGAACTTTTTCTCCATAAGCATACTGAATGTGAGAGGAGAAGAGTCACACGGTATTATTTGACCTGAATGTAAATTTTACATGGGGAAGAAAGCAAGGTTATCCTCAAATGAAAATTCCAGTTTCCTTTTGAGAGTAAAATTGAGAGAACTCTTGTCATGAATGAAATCAGTTGTGGTAGAGAGGCTAGCTGGGCACTTAGCTAGGCAACATTTCCCAGTCTCCTCTTGCAGTTAGATGCAGATGGGTGACTGAGTTCTAGTCAATCGAATGTGAGTTGAAGTGATGTATGCCACCTCCAGAAGTGGTCTGTAAGACTGCCCCCCCAGCCCCACCCCTGGCATGTTCTTTTCCCTTTCTGTAGTTTGATGGAGATGAGCACTGTAGTTTGGAAGTCATGTGTTGATGAAGGAGACACAAGATGGGCTGGTTCTTAGAGGAAAGCCATCTGCCATCAGGAGCAATCATTTTGGACTTTATGTATATGTGAAACAAATATTTATTGTGTTTGGACCATTGTACATTTTGAGGTTGTTTGTTACAGCAGCAGTGTTACCTTAACCGATATAAAAGGGGTCTGTAAATAATATCTTATTGATAGTGGCACACTTCAAACTAGATTAACCTAAGGACTTCCCGGCCAAAATGGCTGCTATATCCTGCCTTTATCTGGCTGTCAATACAACCCATCCCCAGCACTGATATAGGTCTTAGCTAAAGGTGTAACTGGGTAGGCTGTATTTAATATCATGAACTCTTGAATCAATTAGCCTGAGTCAAATCCCATCTCTGCAACTTACCAACTGTATGGACTTAGGCATGTTGTTTAACCTTTCTATTCCTCAATTTCCTCATCCATTAAATGAGGATAATAACCCTACTTTAGAATTTGTTGTAAAGATTAGAAGAGGTAATATAAGAAAATTTCTCAGAATAAGGTTCCCGTAGAATGTTTAGTAATTAGGTTAACCATTATTAAGATCACATGGGAAGATACGTCCTTGCGTTTGTGTGTGCCCCCCCCCCCCCACTTTGGGTTCTCCTTTTGTCTTTGTATTTCTCTTTTTGGATTCTCCTCTTTTGGAATTCCATTTAAGAGCTTCTGTGAATTCTCTCTCATGTGGCTAGTGCCATAAACTGGGCATGGTGGAGTCCATCCTGTCCTGCTGGTCCATGGGAAAGGAGACCTCTCCCAGGCCTTCTTCCAGTCCAGGCAAAAGGAATAATCTTGATTCAGCTTAAGCACTAAGTTCCATTGGAGCTTTCATCCATAGCTCCAGAAAGAAATATTGAAGGATTTTGCGACCTAATAATGGTTGCTGTGGCTTTGGGAAGTAGCTGGCTCAGAATACCAGATTTTGGGCATTTTGCTGTCTCTTTCTGCCTAGAAGACATGACTACCATTCAGAGATATGTTTCAACCTTGGTGACCTCAACTTCAAGGAGTTAGACAAAAATGTTATTTTAATTAAAGGGAATAGTGGAATACTTGATATCCATAATTGAATATTTAGTTTGTGCCAGTTACTGCTTTTAAGAATTTTGAAGTATTCTTTATGGGTACCTGGGTGGCTCAGTTGGTTAAGCGACTGCCTTCGGCTCAGGTCATGATCCTGGAGTCCCGGGATCGAGTCCCACATCGGGCTCCCTGCTTGGCAGGGAGTCTGCTTCTTCCTCTGACCCTCCTCCTTCTCATGCTCTCTGTCTCTCATTCTCTCTCTCTCTCAAATAAATAAATAAAATCTTAAAAAAAAATAATAAAAAATAAAAAAAAGAAGAAAGTCTGTTAATTTAAAAAAAAAAAAGATTTTTGAAGTATTCTTTATTGCTTGAGATAAATGGGAGTATTTTTTCCCCATAATTCATATCTTTCCCAGTGTCCTCTGTACACATCACTACTATTGATCCAGGCATTCACATCAAAATCCTGAAGATGTCCTAGATTCCTTACTTTTATCACACCCTAAATGCATCAGCAAGTCTTCTAGGCTCCACCTACAAAATATATAATTTCACCATTTCTTAGTTTTTTTGTGGTCACCACTCTAGGCTAAGGCTGTCTCTCTCTCTCACCTAATCTACTGCTGTAGCCCTTTAACTGTTCTACTTCTTCTGCTGACCTACTAGAGTGGATTCTTTATGCAGCAGTGAGGGTGCTGTGCTATAAAATGTAAGACACATCATATCCCACCACTCATCCTCCGTACTCTCCTAGTGGCCTCCAGCATCCATTCCAGTCTTCCAGTATACTTTCTCACCCTGCAGGGACTGGAAAACTGAAAGACAAGTTTCTTAGACTCTCTTGCAGCTATGGCTTGGACACGAACGAGAAATTGGGAGGGTGGAAGTGCATGGAGGCCATGTTCTAGCTGCTTGCACTGTGATAGCCGGTAAGTGATCACAGAGACCATGCGTACATTGATGTGGGTGTTCAGAGATGGGTGTGGTAGCAGCAATGAAGGCTTCCTGTTCCCAGGGCCACAGCCATGGCATCTATCCCGGAAATTATCTGTTCCTTTGCAAACTCTTTTTTTTTTTTTTTAGATTTATTTATTTATTTTAGAGAGAGAGTGTGCAAGCAGGGGGAGGAGCAGAGGGAGAGGGAGAGAAACAGACTCCCCGCTGAGTGCAGAGCCAGATGCCGGGCTTGATCCCATGACCCTGAGATCATTACCTGAGCCTAAATCAAGAGTTGGATGCTTAACCGACTGAGCTACCCCGGCGCCCCCCTTTGCAAACTCTTGATTGCCCATCTTCCTGATGGTGGCAGAGAGAGTAGCTTTTCTGGCAGGCTGGTTTGGTGGTGGTGTTCTGGATCTCATTCCTGAGGATCAGTTTAGAGCTTGTTTGATAGCCTTTTTAATGGTTTTATAAGCACCCGAATCTCTTTCTCATTAAATAATGAAAGTATTTTCTTTTTCCTGTGACTGAAACTTAATTGCTACACTCTAATCACTCTTAGAATCAATCTAAATTCCTTACGAAGGCCTGCAAGTCCTGGATGATCTGGCCTCAGCTACTCTGTCCCACGGACTCCACGTAAGCCACACTGCATTTTTGCGCTGTGCTCTTCCTTGAGCACACTGAGTCTGCTCCTCCTTAGGGCTTTTGCACTACTCTTCTTGTTTCCCTAGATCTATAGCATGACTCATTCACTTCTTTTCATGTTTCTGCTCAAATACCACTTATTTAGAGAGGTCTTCTGTGACCATCTAAAATATCAATCTGTCACTCTTGTCCCTTTAACTTCCTTTATTTTTCTTCAGATACTTAATATCTGTCATTATAGCATATATTTGGCTAAAGTGTGTCTGGCCCATTGGAAAATAAGCTCTCTGTTTTGCTAATGGCTCTATCCTCGAGAGGGTCAAACAATTCTTGGCAAACAGTAGGTATTTCATAAATATTTTTTGAAGAGATTCCCATTTTACAGAAGAGGAGACTTGAGGCAAAGAGAGATCAAGGAGCGTGTCCAAGCTCATACAGGAGTGGCAGCCTGATGTGGGAGCATTTAATGTCCTCGTAAGCCGGATACCACACTTCCTACCCAGCATAGCTTGCCTCCAACCAAGTACTCAGACTCCATCTGAAGAAAGACTGATAACACCATTGGGGGGGTGGAAAGCAGGTACAGCAAAAAGGTTGAAAAAGAAAAGGAACAAAAATGTATGAGGATTTGTCTGTCCAAGAGAGGGATGTCCTGACCCACAAACACAACCGCCTGCCCATGAGGCAGGCGCATCCCTGTGGTGGGGACAGGTGGCAAAACGGAAAAAGAGAGATGGCTCAGTGCCTCACCTGTGGGACCATCCAACTAACTCTCCAGCTCAGCCTGATTCTAAATCACGTATTCCTCTGCTTCCCTATCTCCAAATATACCCAAATGCCTTCAAAATTACGCTACCCCGGGGCACCTGGGTGGCTCATTCGGTTAAGCTTCCGACTCTCGATCTCAGTGCAGGTCTTGATCTCAGAGTCGTGAGTTCAAGCTCCACGGTGGGCACAACACTGGGCATGGAGCCTGCTTAAAAAAAATTACATAATACCCTACTCAGCGCCTGGACACTCTCTAGGTTGTTGTAGATATTTTTAATACTACAAGGGCCGATTTTTACTTTTCTTTATTCATTTTCCTTTTTAAAAAAATTTCTTTCTCTTTTTTCTTATTTGTTCTCTCCTTATAGTTTAATAAACAAAAACAGTTCAATGCTAATTTTATAACATATTAAAGTTCAGAAGTAACAAAAAGTGTTAACTTGTTCACATTTCCACTTCAGGCCACGGGAAAGGGAGGTTGAGGTTTTGCACCATCTGTCCCTTTTGTCACTAGCTGAAGGTCAGGATCCCCATCATTTTCGTTCACATGAAACCTTATTGTATCTCTCTGGGAGTCTTTCTGGGAGTCTGTAGGCCAGTTCAAATACCTCAGCCTGATTTCTTATCTCTAAAATCAGAATAAAAACATCTTCCTTAGGGGCACCTGACTGGCTCAGTCAGTAAAGCATGCGACGCTTCATCTCACGGTCACAAGTGCAAGCCCCATGTTGGGTGTGGAGCCTACTTAAAAAAATTTCTTTTTTAATAAAGTAAAAAATAAAATCTTCCTTGCTGAGATTTGTATTAGAGATCATATGCATAAAGAACCTGGCACAAGCAATTAAAAAAATCAAACTACCAAAGGAAAGCAAGAATTTTTCTTTCCCCTCCATGTTAAAGCATAATAACATGAAATGATTATTCTGCGATTGCACATGGAATTAATTTGCACAATTCACTTCCCGAACATACATGCTTTCTATTGGAGATTATACATACTTTAAAAATTTTTTTCAAGTGCCTGTTGCAAGATATTTCTCTTAAAGATGATTTAAATTGATACTCTATTTTCTTTTGTATCTGAATTTTCTAAAAGAAAGACTTTCATAAAAATAAGACAGATATTTTTTGTCTGAATTTTAATTTTATCATGTAACACTATGCTAGTATAACCCATTTATATTTAGACTGAAAAAGCTCTACTGTTGTCTTCTCCCAGAATGAAGGCAGATTAGTCAAAATAACATTATATTGGGAGCAAAACTATTCTGATGCTCTGTTCTGACTTTAGTGCCTTCCACAAATAATTTTTACTTGTAAATGCTCAATACTTAGGGTGCAGGGCAATAGGCACTCTTCAACATTCTGATAGAGGTATCAATTGAAGCAGGAAAATGTTAACAGTACTCCTACCTGGGTGGTAGAAATTTTTTTTTTCTTTGTCATTTTCTCTTTTTTGCTAATTACCTACAATAAAAGCATATTACTTTGATAGTCAGGACAAAAGTTATAAAACAGAACAAAAAATCAATGTAAGGGATTTAACTGAACTATTAACTGTAGAATTTAAAGCATCAAACAGCAGGGTAGAGTACCCCCAAGCTACGGGTAAGTCCTGTCTCTCTCACTGCCACTGCTTCCCACCACATCTTTCTGTGGAAGGTAACTGGTTCTTGACATTATCAAGTCTGAGGCGAGATGAGAAAGGCCAGGGTGCCCATGGAGTGAGTGCTGGCCTCCTCCAGGCTTACTGCCCCAGAGAGAACCATCCCTTACCCTGTGCAACCAATTAATCAGTCTGTGTTCATCTCTTCTGCTGTAAAGGTGGAGCCCTTGCCAATGAGATTAGTGTCCCTCAAGAAAAGACCTCAGGTAGCTAGCTCCCTTGCTCCTTTCACCGTGTGAGGGCACAGCAGGAAGATGGCCAGGAAGCAGATTCTCTCTAGACACCAAATCTGCCAGCACCTTGATCTTGGACTTCCAGCCTCTGGAACTGAAATAAATTTGTGTTTTTTATAAGCTACCCAGGCTCTGGTATTCTTTTATAGCAGCCTGAACGATGAGCGAAGACATTTCCCCCCATTCCTTCCCAGCAGTCTCCAGTTTCCCCGAGATCCACTAGGGTCAGGCAACTGTACTTGGCACTGGAAATATGTTGTTGAATTCTTGGAGCTCCGGAGAGAGAAACAGAAGAAACAGTGGAATAAGGTGCTGACTACCACAAAGAGGTAGACCTGGGGTGCTGCAAGGGGTCAGAAGACACCTTAGCCCAGCTTATAATTACCAAAGAAAGGCTTCTTGGAAGAGTTTATTTATGTTCTAAATTTACTCCAAACGCACGCATGTCTCTAACCCCTGCAGTCCCACATCCTAGCTTAAAAATTCTTTTACTTGTTTTTAGTCAGTTCCATCTCGCATTCTGCTTAGTGACTTCTGAACCTTCACCCTCTTCCCTGACATAGCTCACAACCTCCTCACTCTCAGCAGTCAAACCTGTATTTCCAGAAGAGCTTGCATTCTTCTTTTCGTGTGCCACTCAGAATTACATAATTGCCACCTTTCCATTTTTGCCTTTGCTACCAAGAAACTCAGCGTTAAAATGAGAGTTCAATTATTATTAGAGTTTAATACCAGATTCTCTGCCTTGTAAACGATTTATGGTTTTTGAAACAATGATATCACTATTGCATTAGGAAAAGACCATCATATGTCAACTACCTCTACTTTTTTCCAAACCCACTACTTTTCTGTCTTTGTACTTTCCCCTCCTATCCTCCAGTCTCAGGGGAATGCACTCAAATATATGAGCACTGCGAGTGAACTCTGATGGAGTTTCTTCACTTAGTTTCCTAGCCCCTCTAGTCACCTTGTTATGTGACTAATTCTTGTCTGTAGATACACACATAACTTCTGTCCAGTGGGCAGACAGACAACCCTTCTCTTCCCTACTGCTCAATCTCCCCCCAACCTATCCCCATGGAACAAGCCAGTTTTGCAGTCATTTGTTAAATTCATTTCAGTGTTCTTTTACTCCACATAAATTTGTGGTTTTCTGCCTTCAGATTGGTTGTAACATCTTTACAATTTCCTCATTTAAAATACATAATAATAATCTTTGACATGTCTTCACTTTATAGCTATATGAGAGTTTTGATTTTAGCCTTTTTGAAAATTATGCTTAACATGTAGATAAGCTTTTTGAAAAATGAAGTCTATCTTTTCTAGTTTCATTTTCTCACTTTTGAATTACCCATTTAAATCTATCTTCTGCATCCCATCCCACACCAAATATATATATACGCTCATCAACCCTATGTCAAAACCATTCTGGAAAAGATCAGCCAGAGTGAACATTTTTCAGTCTTGCTGTCATTTGCTGCATTGATAGTGTTAAATCCAAGTGATATTTACTGACAAAGAGTCAGTAAGTAAAGACAAAGAGTCTATCTCATGGCCTCATTTGTACAACCAAAACTCTTCTGGCACAGACGTTTCTGACTTTGGTTTCAGTATTTTACGTGATTCTTTCTTTCCTTTTTTTTAAATTCTGGAGGAAGAAGCTGGGATAAAAAGTGCAGATGTCTATGTAACCACAACTGTCCCTCATTTTGTGCTCATAAAATCGCCTCATCCTGGTAGGGAGAACTGCTCCAGCTACACAACTGAACAACCCTTAAGCTTTATACCTTTGAAAAATAATGTGGTCCTTTCCCATAATATCCGCAAAAATTTTTAACTCCATTAATGTTAATGTCCTGTTTCAGATGGAATACCCCAGAGCTCAGTCTTCAGATCTCTTCTCCATCTACACTCACTCTTAGTTGTTTTCATCTATTTCAAGGCTTTATTTATAGTCCCTTCAGTGAAGACTCCTAAATTTACTTCTCCAGCCCAGACTGTTCCCTTGAACTCCAGATTTGTATATCCAACAGCTTCTCAGTGTCTCCTCTTGGAAGTCTAAATGGCACATCTAACTACTTAACATGTCCAAAGTTGAGCTCTTGATCTTCCCCCATCACCTCCTAAACCTATTCCTCCCACAGATTTACCCATCTCAGCAAAAGGTAACTTCATCTTTCTGGTTGCTCAGATGAACAACTAGAGTCATGTTTCATCCCCACCCCCAACCTTTTCTCTTACTCACATTCAATCCATCAGCAAATCCTGTTGGCTCTACTTTCAAAATGTGTCAAGACTCCTACCCCTTCTCATGACTACCACTGCTACCACCCAGTTTCAAGCTGCCTTTGTCTCTTGCTTAGATAATGGCCTCCTAACTAACCTCTTTATTTTGGGGCTTGCCCTCTACCATCTATTCTCAACACAGCAGACAGAGCAATTTTTATAAAACACAAGTCAGATCATGTCACTCCTTTGCTCAAAACCCTGCAATGACTGTCCATTCTTTCAGAGTTAAAGCCAGAGTGCTTAGAGTGGCCACCTCTGATCCCTACCAGAATCTGGACTTCATCTCCCACTTCCACTTCCTTATCATCCATGCTTCCTTGCTTGTCCTTGAATATACTAAGCACACTCTCACCTACAGGTCTTTTTACTCCTGAACTCTCTGCCTGGAAGGATCTTTACCCAGACATCTACAGACATCTCCCTTCTTTCACACCTTTGTTCAAGTATCCCTTTCTCAGGGAAGCCTTCCCTGACTCCGTTATGTAAAACTGTGACTGCCCACTAGCCCTACCCCCAGCCCTCCCTGTCCTATCGTTTGCTTTTTATTTCTCTATAGCACTTGTCATCATCACTTGACATTCCACGTGTTTTATTTTATTTGTTTATTGTTTATCTCCCCAGGGAAAGCTTTCTACAACACAAAATTGACTGTGTTTTTTCCTTAATGAAAGGCATCCTAATGTCATGTTTGTGATCCCAGGTTATAGATATAGAGTCTCTATCGCTATAGAATCAGAGATCTAGAGTCAGACTGCCTGGGTTGAGCCCTGGTTCTATCACTCAAACTTTCTATGCCTCAGTTTTTTTGTTTATAAAATGAGGATAATAAAAGTACTTTTCTCGGGCGCATGGGTGGCTCAGTTGGTTAAGCAACTGCCTTCGGCTCAGGTCATGATCCTGGGGTCCCTGGATCGAGTCCCGCATTGGGCTCCCTGCTCAGCAGGGAGTCTGCTTCTCCCTCTGACCCTCCCCCCTCTCATGTGTGCTCTCTCTCATTCTCTCTGTCTCAAATAAATAAATAAAATCTTAAAAAAAAAAGTACTTTTCTCATAGCATTGTAGTAAGGACTAAATAGGACAAAGCGTATAAAATACTTAGAATAATGCCTGGTACATGGAAAATGTACAAATGATAATTTACTGCCTTGGTTTCAGGGCATAGGGTATGGGCAGGTATTTGATAGTGTTTTCTTCTCAAGACCTTTTGTCTTTTCTTTTTATTCTTTTTATTTTTTTATTTTTATTTTTATTTTATTTTATTTTTTTTTTTAAAGATTTTATTTATTTATTTGAGAGAGAGAGAATGAGAGAGAGAGCACATGAGAGGGGGGAGGGTCAGAGGGAGGAGCAGACTCCCCGCAGAGCAGGGAGCCCGATGCGGGACTCGATCCCGGGACTCCAGGATCATGACCTGAGCCGAAGGCAGTCGCTTAACCAACTGAGCCACCCAGGCGCCCTCTTTTTATTCTTTTTAATTGTCTGGTGTTAATTCAGTAATTAGGGTGGATAAGTGAGGATTGGTTTGAACAGCGTCAACCACCATTTGTCCTTGGGCTCAGAGACACTGTGGAACACCCAGGCAAAAATGTGGCCTCCTTTGTTCCCTGGGGCAGATAGCAGAACACAGCTAACAGCACCTCCTGAGTTTTATACATTTATAATTTAGGCAGTGAGAGGCTGACTAGACCCTTTTGATCTCCAGTCCATTGGCCCATTGTCCAACATGAGCCAAGTATTCACCTCTAGCTCAATCACTACGGTGAGGGCATGGAGTCATGAAGCCCTGACAGCATGGAGTCACTATGGAGCTGCTCCCACTGTCATTACATGGATGGAGTCGGCAGAGATAACTTCTGAAATAAAGCAATGAGGAGAAAAGAGTGCCATAGGCATCCACTGCATTGGTACAGTATTATTACAGAAAATGTTTGAGATTTCCCACAATGTTTACCAGCTTTGAGTCAAAATGGTAAGATGTACCCATAACAAATCTGTATATTTCAGTTTCTTCCAAGGGACTCCATGTCTTGAGTATTCGAAGAGGCTCTAACTTCTTGAATATTTTACATGGCAGATCCTGCCCTCTGAGAAGGATATGTCATTGACTTGGTGAATTGGGGTTTTCTTGGTTGTTGTTTCCTTGTGTTTTTGTTTTTGCTCCTTTCTTGTATACATAAAGAGAAAACTGCAGCTATATCAGGAACTGTATGGTTGGCAGCTGATGTTTCTGTATCTTTCTGCCGATTAATGAACTTTCAATATCTAGATTTTTGGCAAAATGTAAATTAAAATTTACTAATATCTTTATAAATGCATGCACTTGGTGCCTTAGCCAGCCTGGCAAGTAGTGCAAAAGCATTACAACCACAAACAAAAATGAAAGCAGTCAGACTGCTCTCTCCCCTGCTAGGAAGCTTATAGATAATAAAATATAAAAATATAATTTATTTCATCTTGCTCAGCATGAGCTTATGTATTCTCCTATGATGAGTGTCAGACTGCGAGTTCTATGTCTTATGATCTAGTAGCTACTATCTGTGACACTAGACAAGTCACAGGTCCTCTGGCTTCAGTTTTCCCATTGGTAAAGTAAATTGATTAAAATAAATATCTAAGGGTCCTCCCAACTTCAGAAATCTCGTTTTGCTAATTGTGAGTCTCAGAACAGGTGGGTAAACAGTTATTTATAGGCTAACACCTACTATAAAGGCAGGGAAGCAAAAACAGCAGAGAATCTTGAACTCCTCAAAATACAAGCAAACTGTTAACAAGCAAGCATCAGTTTAAGTCACTGAGGTCAGGGAAAACAGTGCCTTAACAGAATCAAGAAGGAAGAGCCAGAGAAGGATTGTATAGGATTTGGGAAGTCTGGACTCAAAGGGTTTATGGCAGGTATTTCAAAGTGAGGGCCAAATTGGGATTGGGCAAGTGTGTGAAATAATAGTTGACGGTTGGTGGACATAGTGAGGTGAGGATTTTGAAGTGAGTTTTGATAAATAAACCATGGTTTGATAAGGGAGACTGTTGTCTCAGATAAACTCATTTGCAGGGATTTCCTAAAGCAAACAGTGAGGTTATTTATTGGCTTATGGTTTTATCTTCTCTGGGCAAAGCTTCCTGGAACGAAGAGCTAAGTTGTGTTGACACAGGTGGCCTCAGTTCTCAGGCCTTCCAGCGATATCGTATCGACGCAGGTGGCCACAGATCGGAACTTTAGGTCAGTACAGAACAAAACAGGCTGCAGCAAGAAGTGTTTGACGAAAGCTCCACTCCTGGCCTTTCTTGAATTCCATACTCATATATTCCACTTCCTACTTGACATTTCTTTTTGGATGTATTATATATTTATCCAATTCCAAGTAGAACAAATAAATTCCAAAGAGAACTCTCCTTTACATTCTACAGTTTAGCAAATGGCACCTTCACGTACCCAGTTACTTAAGTCAAAAATGTAGGCACCTCTCTTTTCCTCATATCCCCACATGCCTTAACAAGTTCTGTTGGTTGGATCTCCAAAATATATACCAAATTCAACCCCTTTACATCTTCAGTGTTAAAACTAATTCATTCCATCATTTGTCTTGCTCAGGCCCAGAGTGATTGCATAAAATGCCACACTGGTCTTTTTTTTTTTTTCTAGAATATGCATGTTTATTCCTGTGTCAGGGTTCTTGTACTTGTCTCCCCTGTCTAGACCACTATTCCTCAGTATTTTTCTCCAGCTTCTTCTCATTGTTGAGATCTCATCATTGAGAGCCTTTATTTCCTCAGAGAAATCACTACCTAAAGTTGGCCTTTCTCCTCTCATCACTCCATCCTATTGTCATATGTTATTTATTTTATAGTAGTAAGCAGTTGCTGGAACTATATTATTCTTTACTTAGTTTCCCATCTGTCTCTACCCCATGAATATAAATTCCATCAGGGTAGAGATTCTGCCTATTAGGCACCAGGACTTGTATCCCCACTGCCTTGAATAGAACCTGGCACATAGTAGAATCCCAAGAAATAACTGAGATGATTCAACAAGAAATTTTCAGCAAAAATAAATGAGTGGATGGATGTAAGTATAGATTAAGATGTTAATTATTTAGGGGCGCCTGGGTGGCTCAGTTGGTTAAGCGACTGCCTTCAGCTCAGGTCATGATCCTGGAGTCCCGGGATCGAGTCCCGCATCGGGCTCCCTGCTCAGCAGGGAGTCTGCTCCTCCCTCTGACCCTCCCCCCCTCATGCTCTCTCTATCTCATTCTCTCTCTCAAATAAATAAATAAAATATTAAAAAAAAGATGTTAATTATTTAAAAAGTAACAACCATTTAGTGGTAACATGGTCAAAGATGCCAAGTATATAATCTCTCTATCCCTATTAATGGTTTAACACACTTATCTCATCACTTAAATTATGCTAATCACCATCTTTCATCCAGTGAATCCCAATGCTAGGTGATGAAATTTGTTTTGTGATGGAATTGAATACTATCAGATTCATAATTGGTATATTTATTGGACTACTTAAAGAGGCAGGAACAGGAGAATGGTTACTGATGGTCAGGGAACATTAGAATGGTTAACCAAGTAGCTTAGATCTGAAACCAAAATCATGAGAAAAGCTTGGCTTAAAACTTAAAAACCTCCCAGACGTAAAAGTATTTATTTATTTATGCAGATGCTAACTGTTAACGTTTCTGGGTTTTGCAAATATATTTGAAATCCTATTTCTTTACCTCAGAATAGCAAAACTGAATTTTAGTGATTGAAATAAAAATACTAATTTTTGCATGGACTCTACTCGAGCAACTTAGAGTTGGATTTCAGTTGATGAAGGGGAAAGGCTTCCTGGGCGGTTCTCTGGGAAGTAACCCCTGACTACGGTGTCATGCCATTGAGTTACACAGGCCAGGACAGCAGAGTGCCATATTGAAGGGAATGAGTGCCTGCTGAAGGTCTGGGAAACAAGCCTAAAGCTGAGTCTGAGAGAGCTGATGGCGAATTCACGAAGCTTGTCCACCTCCTACAAGCCTTGATGAATTGAAAGCATATTTTTTAAACCACAAAACTAGGCCAGAAACTCCTTAACAAATATTAATTGAACACCTACTATCTTCCAGGCACTGGGCTGGCAATGAGAATATAAAGATTTTTAAAAACCCACAAAACTGCAGTTTTTGCCCTTCTGGTTCTTCCTGTGAAGTGACTACACATATGGAGACCCAAACAGGGTCTAAATCATCCAAGGCCTCACGTGCCAACCTTTGGGGTGTAAACTTGATTCTGAGAGCACTGAAGAGCTGTTGAAGGATTTGCGCAGCCGAGTGGTACACTTAGCTTTTTATTGTACAAAGACTAAGTGGTCTGTTAGAACTTTAGAGGATGATTGTGGGTAAGGAGGTTGGTAGTAGAGGTCAGAGGCAAAGAACCTGAGAAACCACTTAGGAGGCGGCTGTAGTTAAGCCAAGCAAAGAGATGATGGTGGCCAGAAGTATGAGAACTAACTGCACCAGAGGTGGACATACACAGATGGGAATGTTAAGGGTACGGAATTGGCAGGACCCAGTGAATGCTTTGATAACAGGAAGCACAGAATTAGGGAAAAGGAGAAGTCAAGTTTGAAAACCATTTGGCAGAGAGAAGGTAAAAAGTTCATCAAAAGGATTTTGCCTTTTTTTTTTTTTAAGATTTTATTTATTTACTTGAAAGAGAGAGAGAGAGTGATGGAGCAGGGGGAGAGGCAGAGGGAGAAGCAGACTCCCCACTGAGCAGAGAGCCTGACATGGGGCTCGATCCCGGGACTCCAGGATCATGACCTGAGCCAAAAGGCAGATGCTTAACCAACTGAGCCACCAAGGCACCCCAGATTTTGGCTTTTATTTATGTATTTTTTGAAGTTTTACACCCGGTAGTTTTCTGAGGTAACTTGTATTCCAAACAAGCATTTAAAAGAAATCCCTACTGTATTAATTTATTCTGAAAAATTTGCTATTATAAATTGTGTTTGTGATTAGAAATCAGCAAATAGTAAGAAGGGAACTTGCCTTAGTTACAAATTTTCTCATCATCCTGCTTAAGATTTTGAGGTAAATTAATGAATATATTTAAGAAAAAGACTGGTAAAGATACCTGTACTTTATGTGTGTACACTAAGTAAATTCTTTGTGTGGTTGGCAAATGCATAGTTCTCAATTTTAAAAGAATGCTCTGAGTGTAAAGTCATGGGTACTAGTGATGAGACCACCCACATGGGTTTTATATAGATGAATTCTAAGTTACCATATTAGAAATGTTCTAACCACATCTTTTCTAATTATCATGTTCTCAAAAAGTACCCTTTAATTAGTCAAATAGTCAGATTCAGTCAATTCTTTCATACATCAGGATAAAGCAGTTTTAACAGTCTCTAAAATTAAAAAAATAATAAAAATTGGACTTCTCTTTATAAAATAAGCAAATGAAACAAGCTTTTTATTTAATCCATAGGTATAGAAAAGTGATTATTCCTATTGTATATAACATATATTTCCCAAAGGACTTTCTCTACCAAGACATGATAACTCACAAGAAACCTGTGGTTGCATCTGTTTACATTTTTAAAAGAATTTCTACAGTTTATGAATTATTTCTTTTTTTTTTAAGATTTTATTTATTTATTTGACAGAGAGAGACACAGTGAGAGCAGGAACACAAGCAGGGGGAGTGTGAGAGGGAGAAGCAGGCTTCCCGCTGAGCAGGGAGCCCAATGTGGGGCTTGATCCCAGGACCCTGGGATCATGACCTGAGCCGAAGGCAGACACTTAACCGACTGAGCCACCCAGGCGCCCCTATTTCTTTTTTTTTTAAAGATTTTTTATTTCCTTCTTTGAGAGAGAGCGTGCATGTGCATGCGCCCAAGCACAAGGTGGGGGGCAGACTCCCTGCTGAGTGGGAAGCCAGATGCCGGGCTTGATCCCAGGAGATCATGATTCCTGAGATCATGACCTGAGCCAAAGTCAGACGCTTAACTGGCTGAGCCACCAAGGTGCCCCAGCTTATGAATTATTTCAATTGGTATTTTATAATACAAGAACTTTATCAGTATTTGCTCATTAAAAAGATTTTCTGCACAAATGGACACTGACATTAAGTGTTCATTGTATAATTGTTGTGCAGGCAGTAAATTGGGAAATGGTGAGGTGAAGCACATAAGGTTGGAAATAGAGTTTCAGTTAATTATAAATTTATAAAATCTGTAAGAAATGGATGCACTGATAGATGCAAAATCATCTTAAAAGATGAGCTCATTGCCTGAAGAAGCCCTGATTAGGGTCTAATTGATTGCATTAATATTTTCAAAGATAGGAATTACTAAACATACAAAATATGACAGTAAAGGCAAGCCAGGTCCCCAGTATTTAATTGTCTCAGTCCATGGCAAGTGGGAGCCCACACAAAGGACTCAATCTGTGGACAGACTTGGGCAGCTTCAGTATTTCCTATGGAAGGGACTTATAGGAGGCAGTCCTTCTATCATGAGAAGCTGGGACCTGTTTTGAAAACTGCATTTGCAAATCCACATACTATTTTCACTGCAATTTAAGTTGCTTTAGGAATGCTGAAGGATATTAGGGGAGGCTAAAGGGCCATCCCTTGGTGCTCTATGATAGAGCTGAATGTCTCAGGATATCTTAGGGGCACTGGGACTTAGAGGAATGTGCCTTCATATCCAATACCTATTATACCAATTATTGGCATGATACTTTCATAAAATTATTCAATCTTTCTGAATCTTGGTTTGCTTGGTATAATAATATCTTGATCTTGGTTTGGATATTTGAATCAAGACTGAATGTATAAAAATGCTTAGTATGTACCCACCGATGATTAAATGCTAGTTATTATTATAACAGCTTAATGCATTAAATACTTCTCATTTTGTCACTCAAAAATTTTCTTTACCACTCTATTAGTCTCCTAATGCTGCTATAACAAATTACCACAAACACACTGACTTGAAATAGCATAAATTTATTATCTTATAGTTATGGTGGTGAGAAGTAGAAAATGGGTTGCACTGGGCTAAAATCAAGGTGTTGACAGGGCTGTGTACCCTCTGAAACTCTAGGGAAAAATCATTTCCTTGGGTTTTTTTTCAAGCTTCTAAATACTATCCTTGGTTTGGGGCCCCCAGCTAGCAGTTCTGTCATTTGGCTCTCTGCTTCTTTCATTACATCTTCTTCCCTGAGTCTGACACTTCTGCCTCTCTCTTATAAGGATGACATTGGGCCTACTGAATAATTCCAGATAATCTTATAGTCTTCCCATTTTAAGACCCTTAAATTAATCACACCTGCAAACTCCCTTTGCCATGTAAGGTAATACATTCACCAGTGTGTTATCCAGGTGCCCCATGGAAATAAAATCAATATAACTATGTAATTTATTATAGGGAATTGGCTCATATGATTATGAAGGCTGTCATGTCCAAAATCTACAGTGTGGGCCAGCAGGCTCAAGACCCAGGAGAGTGGATGGTGCAGATAAAGTCTGAAGGCAGCCTGCTGGACAATTCCTTCTTGCTCAAGGAGGCTAGTCTTCTTTTTCTATTCAGGCCTTCGACTGGTTGGATGAGGCCCACCCACATTATGGAGAGCAATCTGTGTTCACCCATTTAAATGTTAATCTCATCCAAAAACACCCTCTTAGTCTGTAGAGGCCACTTTTAGGCAAACAGCCTTGAGCAATGAAGTACAGATAGGCCCATCAGGTGACCCACCTCAAAATATCCACAGGCCCTAAGTGACCAATGAGCTACTTTCAACCAGGCACAGTTACCAAAAAAGGGAGAATTCTATACTTCGCCATACCTCCTCACCTTCCCCCTTTAAAAACAGGCCCCACCCACTACCTCATTGCAGACAGCCTCTCTCCTCCCCTGTCCTGCTCACAGCTCCCTTGCAGTGTATTCAAGACACTTCTACCTCCTTCGTTCTGCTTCAGGTAAATTCTTTCATCTCCCATGCCACCAGCTTCCACCCAATCATTGCCCCACATTTGGGGGCCCTCATCCAATCGAGAGACACCTCATTTAGGTACCACATAGTTGACACATAAAACCATCACAACAGGTTTCAGGGATTAAAATTTAGAATCTTTTGGGAGAGGGGTGATTATTCTGCCTCCCACAAATATCTATCCATGTACTGAGCTCTGTGCTAACTACCAAATCTGTAAAAATAAGTTTCTGCTTTTAAGGAACTCACATTTAGTGGAAAGGACACGTAAATTGATAAGTACAATACAAAAGAGTAGGTGTAATGATAGAGTTATGCACAGTATGCCATGGTAATACTGAAGAGAGGCAAGTAATTCAGCCTGGGAGTGGGAAGTGCAGGTGGAGAAGGTGGGGGTAACAAAGAAAGCTTTCTAAAGGGGATAATGCTTAAGCTGAATTTTAAAGGGTATGTGGGAGTTTAAAAAGGGAAAAGGCATTGCAGGCAAAGGAATCAACCTGAGCATAGAGAAGTAACTACTCCTCTACGACTGATTCTAGTAGCGTTTCCATTATATTTTAACTTCACTTGAAGGTTTTTTTTGTTCTATAAAGAAATAATATGTTGGCTAGAGAACTCAGGGGCCCAGTTCTCTTGGCAATAATACTTTTCAGTAAAAATGAATAAATTGGCATTCAAGTGTATATACCAGTCTTTGTGGTGTAGTAAGAGCTACTGGTTACTGACCAAACAACAATCTTGCCCTTATCCTTCCTAACAAAAATCCAATTTTGTTCAGAGATTTGGTAGCAGAATACTCAGGGAAGGTGGGTCTCTCCTTAGCCCCAGGAGAAAAACTGTGAGTTTTTCTAATTCAATGGAAGTAATTCAATGGAAATAATCCATTCCTTTTTGTTGTGATTCCTTTAGGGGAGGTAGGTGACACTGTTGTTGTGGCCATTGAAACAAAAGAGAAAAGAGAAGTTGCCTGAGGAGCTTCTAGAAAATAGTTTTCTTCCTGATAAAAGGAATATATATATATACCTATATATACCTATATATATCTATATATATAGATATATATATCAAGAGAGGCTCTTAGCCCTCCCTTCTTGTTTGTTTTTTGACTTTGTCATTTGTAAATGTGATGTTTGGCGCTAAGGCAGCTATTTTGTAACCATGAGAAAAACACTATTACATACCAAGCACGAGACGAGAAAGATGGAAAGAGCCTGGAGTTTTAGTGACATCCTTGAGCAGCTAGACCAAAGGTGCAGGGTGGCAGCCAATAACGACTTCATGTTGAGTGCCCCCAGACATCTGCAAAATAATCAAGCATTGTCTAGATTAACCTCCTCTACATTATTTATAAGAGCATTTGTCTTTTTGTCTTATCATAGTCTAGTATGCCAGACTCCAGGAGGATGTAGGAGGAAGAAAGAAAATTCCATTGTGTTCCCTCTCTTGCTGTCTCTCTCTCTGTCAAATAAATAAATACAAAGGTATATTTATTTTAAACATTTTCTAAACTCTCTCTACAAATGACTAAGCTTTGGACTTAGAATTCAGGAAAAATTGTCCCACCTCACACTGTCCACTTTTCCCTCCTATTTTTGGAACTTTCCTGTTCTAATCAGGTCTTAGACACTAAGAAAACTTTTTTACTTGCAGTATTTTTGCCCTTACCCATTATATTAGAAAGTTTTCAACTGTGCACAAAATTGTTTTTAGAGACATGCAGAAATGTTTAAACTTAGAAACAATATGGCTTATTTTTCCTTTATATCTTAAAAAAAATTTTTAAGTAATCTCTACACCCAGTGTGGGACTTAAACCCACAACCCCAAGATCAAGAGTCGCTTGCTCCACCGACTGAGCCTGACAGGCGCCCTTTCCTTTACATTTTAATTCGTGTTTCTACATATGTAATTATATCCTCCCTGAAAGTCTCTAAAAAGTGTGAAGTTTACACATGCACATCTTTAAAATCATGGATTTCACTGTTTTGAGTATCACATTAACAAATAGTGAATAAAGAACTAGAGAATTTACCTATAATGAGTATTCTATTGAGTATTTTGGATTTTTAAAAACTATTTCTATTAAAGCATAGTAAATGTTCTGAACCATTATTGTGCATCCTTGCATTATATATTGATTTATAGCACATTTAAGTAGCAATTATTCTCACTGCTGCGAAGTGCTTGTTCTCTGCTCACTCAACATGCAAACATTTCAAATTACAGTACATTAAGATGTCAATGACAGAAGGGAACATTCTAAAAATAAAGTGATTTTTAAGCATTTTATAAAATGACTAACTCCTCCTTTACCAGTGAGGACATACTCTACACTCCTTCAAATGCTTCTTAAAAACCTTTATGAGACAAACAGACATACTTCTAATTATTCTATACTGGTGAAATAGTATCAGGAAATACTGTCTCCCTGATTCTTTAGCATTTTTTACCATAGAATTAGACTTGCTTTTCAGGCAAGAATGAACCTTGCTATGTACAAAGATAAATTTATGTATACTTTGTTGATCTTCTTGATGACCTCTTCATTTCCACTTTTGCCTAAAGCAGTACATTGATCTAATATCTTTTTTTTTAATTGAGATTTTTTTTTTTTAAGATTTTATTTATTTGACAGAAAGAGACACAGTGAGAGAGGGAACACAAGCAGGAGGAGAGGGAGGGGGAGAAGCAGGCTTCCCGCAGAGCAGGGAGCCCGATGCGGGCCTTGATCCCAGGATCCTGGGATCATGACCCGAGCCGAAGGCAGATGCTTAATGACTGAGCCACCCAGGCGCCCCTAAGATTTTGTTTTTAAGTGATCTCGACACCCAGCGTGGGGCTCAAACTCACAACCTCGAGGCCAAGATTTGCGACTGAACCACCCAGGTGCCCCTGATCTGATATCTTTTTTAAAAAGATTTTATTTTCTTTATTTGAGAGAGCGTGTGTGTGTGGGGGGGGGGGAGGGGTAGAGGGAGAGGGGAAGCAGACTCCCCTCTGAGTGTGGAGCCTGACACTCATGACCCTGAGATCACGACCCTGAGATCATGATCCTGAGATCACAACCTGAGCAGAAACCAGGAGTCCACCCGCTCAACCAACTGAACAACCCAGGCATGCCTGATCTGATGATATCTTTAGGCAAGATTTACAGTGATTCTCAATTCTCATTCATGGAATGAAGGAAATGTTCAGAAAGTTCCCCTTCTGTGTGTCAATAAAATTAATTTGCCACTTCTTTGCCCCCCTCAAAGGCTTGAAAATTTTCTCTGAAATGCCCATGTATGAGCCGGGAATTTCAATACCATTTTTAGACTCTTCTGAGTCTAATATATTTGATAAAACACTCCCTTTTCTGGATGGGTTATGAAAATATTGTTTAAGGCAAGTCTGATCCCTGGTGAGCCCAACATTTTGGATTGCCTTACTCAGAAAAGAGTTTTATTAATTTATTCTTTCAACAAGTATTTATTGAGTGCCTGCAATGGGGTGGATGCTAGAGATATATCAGGGACCAAGACAAAACTGGTTCTCTGTTTTGTTTCAACCCGGAGGGAAAGGGATATGGTGAGACAGGATGTAAGAGAAGGAAGACAGCTCACATTAACTGAGGGACCTCTCTCTCTCTGTGCCTCTTACTGTCTAGGTGTGATGACATTTAAGCCTCACAGAAACCCTATGAAAAAGGTATTTTTCTCATTATCCACATTCTACTGATGAAGAACTGAGACTTAGAGGAATATCTAACTTGCTCAAGACTAAAGAGCTCATAAGCACCAGAGCAAGGAATTCAACTCCAGTTTGCCTGACTTCAAACTCTATCCACTTAAACACTATGCCAAAATGCCTCTCTATTATCGCATGGTGATAACTACCACTGAAAAAAAAAGATTTTGTTTTTCTTGTTTGAAAATAACATTTTCTTTCATATTGAGTTAAAGCACTTTCTCTATGGGTTTGGCAATCCAGTTGGATGTCCTTGGGCCTGAGTGCTATCCTTTCTCACTGAAAGAAAGTGGGTTGTCATCTTAAAATAAGCAAGCCAGAGTGGCCTCTGGTGTGTGTGTGTGTGTGTGTATACACCTTATTTCCTATATATTTCCTATATATATTCTCATATATATATATATATATACTTCCCATATATATGGGAAATAAGTCTGCAACATATATAAACAAATGGAGAATTTCAACAAAGAGAAAATTTTAAAAATCAAATGAAATGTTAAAAATGAAGATATGATATTAACTACCAAGAATTCATTTCATGGGCTTCAAAGCAATCTGGACACAGTAGAGAAAATAATTACTGAACTTGAAGACATTTGGGTCAACAGCCATTACCCAAACTAAAACACAAAGAGAAGAGAGAGAGAAAAATAAAAACAGATTGTAACATCTGAGAACTTTGGAACAATACCACTGATCTAAAATATATCATTGGAGCCCAAGAAAGGGAGGTGAAAGAGTGGGGAGTTTCCAATAATTTTCCAAAATGTTTTTAAAGACATTAACTCACAGAACCAAGAAGCTCGGCAAATGACACGTGAGATAAATACAAGGAAAACACACATATTTATATTATAGTCGAACTACAACATCTTTAAATTGCCAAAAGAAAAAAAGTCAACTTATACCCCAATGATTCTTTTAAAAGAAGTACAAAATAGAGACATTTTCAGATAGATAAAAGATGAGAGAGAATTGGTTGACAGCTGACCTAAACTAAAAGAAATGCTAAAAGAAATTTTTTGGTTTAAAGGGAAATGATACTCGATAAAAGCTGGGTCAGCAGGAAGGAATAAAAAGCACCAAAAGTCTTAATATATCTTTTTAATATTCTTTATTTCATATATATATATATATATATATTATATGTTACATATATCTTATATACGCTTACATAGATGATAGATAGATAATAGAGACAGAGATAGAGATATAGACAGATTCCTGTAACCTGCAAAAACTGGAGGGAAAATAAGGTCCCATTTATAGGGACAAGGAAAAAAAACAAAAGTAATTTACGGAAAGCTACTAAGAGTGGTATGGAGTCCTTATGAATGCAGTTTAGGCATCGGCAAGGGTGCCCTTACCCTGCAGTCCTGAGTTCCAGATATGATTGGTTCAAACCTCCCGTTTCCATGCCCTGAATTCTTTCTATTCTCTGCATGTTTGTGTCTATTCCTTTATCTCTGCTGTGACTTTAACGCAAGTCAGGGCACACAGTACCTGCTCTGTTCCCCTCTCCCAAAGTAGTTTTGAAATAAAAGATTGTATCGAGTTGTAGAGATTTTACTGAAGATAGACGCCTGCAACCCCACTTCAATCAACTGAACATTCAGAACATTCCTGTTGTAAATGTCTCGCTGCCGAGATTTTTCTCACTGGCCTCCTCACCTATGTACTATGCATCCTTCCACCATCACAACAGCTTCTCTTTATCTGGCTACTGTTCTGATCCTTTTCTCTCTTCTTTTCTCTCTCAAGAACTAAATAAAATTTTTCTCATGTTCTCATGCAGAGAAGCTTAGCCATTCCTCTCATTGCTTTGGCTCCTGTCAACATTCTTACCTTCTTCCCAGAGCTACTTCACTGCACAGCTCCAGGGGCCCCACTTACATTGTAGTCCATGTCCATGGACTTGTATCACGCACAGATTGAGCAGCAGTACGTGGTAGCCTTACCCCTATTTTATTAAGATAGTTTCCCAATCAAAGACTTTTCTGGTGTCAGCTATTATGCTAATAATCTCCACCTATAATACATAAAGGACCTACAGAAATTTTTAGGAGATTGAAAAAAAGTTAAGTGGAAAGCTATGCTATGTACTTGACAGGAAGTCTAATGTAGAAATGTCTACTCTTTTCCAATTACTCCTAGGTGTCATCAATTCTAATTAAGATATCAACAGCTTTTCTTTTCTTTTTTGGTATATGACAATTTTATAAGACATTTGAATAATTGCACAGAAGAGAACAGCAAAAATAAATCTCTTGGAAAAAAATAATGAGAACAAATATTAGACCTTACGATAACTCATTAACACATGGAACCATCATCTAATTAGCTAGTTTCCCATCAAGCTAGCTGTCTTTGATCTATCTTGGTGAACATTTGAAGCCTCTCTTTCTTTTAATAATATCTCTCCCTTCTTCTGGAGAAGGGCATCACCCCCACTATGCATCCAATAATGGTTTTTGTGGAGTTGCCAATTGTAACACCCTGCTCCCTGGCCAAAAAGTGGACATGTAACATAGGCAGGATCAGAGAAAACTATCTTCTTGACCATAATGATTGGCCTAGGGATAGGTAAATTACTTGAGTCACTCAGTGTTTTCCTTGGAAAAATCCAAAATGAAGCTGAGAAAATATATCCTCTTCTAGGAAAGATAACTGGGATGATAGAAGCCCAAGGCTGCTGGCAGATATGTTTTCTGTCAGTGCAAAAGGCCCATCTGTTATAGGAGAGAGTGAAGCCAAGCAGAAGGAAGTAAAGATGAGAGATGGAATGGGTGAAAGAGAAGATCCTGGAGGTATTAAGTCCCAGACTGAATTTCTGAAGATCCAGAACCTATCTGGTTCCAGAAGGTCTTCTCTCAATTCTCAAAGTTTCTCTAGTTTATTTCTGATAATATAGACAGAGATTTAGTGATAGAGATATAATGACAGGAAATATTTCACTTCACTGTGCCCACCTCTCTCCTGGTTACCATTCAAAGGAGGAAAGGAAGAGGCACATCCTGATTGGTCAGGATCCCAGACATGTTTTAGGGTTATGATTTGCTATGGGATGATTTCACTTTAAGTTAATGGTAGTGGTTATGACGTTGATGGGAATGCTGGTGATAAGAGTATTCATATTTGCAGGGCACCTGGCTGGCTCAGTCAGTAGAATATGCAAATCTTGGCCTCGAGGTTGTGAGTTTGAGCCCCACGCTGGGTGTCGAGATCACTTAAAAACAAAATCTTAGGGGCGCCTGGGTGGCTCAGTCATTAAGCGTCTGCCTTCAGCTCAGGTCATGATCCCAGGATCCTGGGATCAAGGCCCACATCGGGCTCCCTGCTCTGCGGGAAGCCTGCTTCTCCCTCTCCCACTTCCTCTGCTTGTGTTCCCTCTCTCGCTGTGTCTCTCTCTGTCAAAAAATAAATAAAATCTAAAAAAAAAAAGAATATTTGTCAACATATATATATATTTTAAAAAAAGAGTATTCATATTTGCTATAATAGCAGCAGTAGTCGCTCTGCTCCTGGATGTGCTGGAAGGTGCTTGGATGTCCTGAAGTTTCTCTAGGTATTATTTGCCTTTAGGGTTGAAGTGGGGATCAGTTGCTTGGGAAAGTAGATGGTATAGAAGCTGTAATTGGTATGGAATAATAGAATCTGAACAGACAAATGGCATGAATTATTTTATGCAAACTCTGTGGGAGTTTTACCATGGGTAGAACTCTTTCCAAAATTCTCCTTTACTAGAAACACTGGGGTTCTCCTTATTTGGGGGGAAATCTGCGCATACTCTGTCTTAGCTTTAAGCTATCTGACTTCAACTGTGTATTTTTCTGGGTTATCCTAGGTTACTCCAGGATAATAAGGCCTCCCACACCATTGAGACAGCTCAAGATTCCCATTCTAACTCTTCCTGGCATGATTTTCTGCCATCCCCCCTCATTCATTTCACCTGTATGTTTTTACCCCCTCTCATTTAGGGAGTTTATGAAACTCTCTACTGAGTATTTCATCTGTCTTGAACATTCATTCATTGATCCATCCACTTACTCAAATATATATTTAATGAGTGCCTACTATGTACGAATCATGATGCTAGTTGTACCCCAGGAACTTTTAGCCTTGTAGGAAGACAGACATGGAAGCACTTTAATAAAAAATTGCTAAATCCAGTCCCATGTAGCAAGACCTTGATATGGTTGATCCAGCAACCCTCCCTCAGTATCTCAGTGTTTTCTGCCCTTTCTTTCCTGTGTTATATACCCAGTCCCCTCCCAAGAGTATAGCTGAGGACACTTAGTTCAACCTTCTAATCATAAGCAAATTCGAGCATCTCCTATCCTCCTTACTTCTTTGCTTACAAAACAGGGGAAGAATAACTGCCCCAACTATAACACATGATGTCTTCCTCTATATGCATGTTATAGTACCAGAGCCCCTGGCCATAAGTCCAAAGAATCTGGCTTTTTCTAGGGCAAGGATAGGAAGTGGGGAAAATTCCATATCCCTGGTCCTTCAAAATACTTCCTAATGCCCTACCAAAGATGGCAATGGAAGGGCAGCAGGAAAAGATGTAAACCTGAAGACAAGGGATTTCACTGTTAGCCGGTGAAAATATAATTCCATGCAATAAACTTGCTTTCATAAAATAGGATTCAGTAGTTCATTTATATTAGTATTTGTATTATCTATTTTTTTGTATCTATTAAAGAAATTTAATCCATCATTGAATATTTCTTTTTTTATTAATTAACATATAATGTATTATTTGTTTCAGGGGTTAATGTAGATTAAAAAGTGACTAATCTTGGGGTGCCTGAGTGGCACAGTGAGTTGAGTGTCTGACTCGTGGTTTCAACTCAAGTCGTGATCTCAGGGTGGTGATCTCAGGGTTGTGAGATCAAGCCCCACCTCAGGCTCTGCTCTTCCTGGAGTCTGTTTAAGATTCTCTTCTCCCTCTGCCCCTCCACCCCCCCAAGCTCTTTCTCCTCTAAAAAAAAAAAGTGACTAACCTTTAAATTTCACTTTTATATGCTTTTGTTTACTCAGCTCTCATACTTTAATTATCATCTTAAAATACCACCTACTATGACAGTGGCATGTAAGCTTTAATTACTGTTTAATTTTATAGCAAAGTATTATTGTATTTTCTATTGTTTTATGGATTGTGTTGTAATGCAAAATTGTGACTGAATTAAAAATGTATGATAAAACTAGTGTATATTGTACAAATAGAAGTAGTTGGGAAATAAAAAACATTACCCTGTTTTTTTCCTCTCAAATTCCACTTCCCAGAAGCCACATCACTTTGTTTAAGCATGACAGTTTTTCCCCACAAATCCCACAAATGAGTTTAGACACACACACACACACACACACACACACACAATCTTATAATCAGCTTTCTCCATGAAACAATCTGTGCTATGTAGTATATTTAACTGTTTATCAAAATACAATTAGAATAATTTTAGCTTTTTCACTATTATAATAACTTCATAACATATAATCTTGCATGATTATGTGATATACCTCTAAGGCAGACTTCTAGAAATGGAATTGCTGGGTCAATGACTAAATACATTTGAAATTCAGACAGATGCTGTGGAAATGCCATCTAAGGAGGTTGTAGCCACCTGTGGTCTTACCAGCAGCACGTATCTGACCATGCCTGTTTGTAATCTTTGCCAAGCTGGTAGCCAACGTGGTATAACAGTGTTATTTTAATATGCATTTCGTTCATCGTGAATGAGATCTAGCACCTTATCATATATTTATTAACCATTTGTATTTCTGCTTCTTTGAACTATATTCTTTTTGTGGCTGGATTTTTTTTAATATTGTGGATAATTTCCAAGAATGTATATTATGTACATGTTTTTGAGTTTCACATTAAATGACTAAAATTTTTTAAGCATACCATTAACATTAGACATAGACAGATGCCAGGGTCTTATATAATGAAATAATGATTTTTGATATGAGGAGAAGACCCCCCAGTCCCTCTGGGTCCCTGGGATCCTCCTCCTTCCCACATTGCAGAGCGGCAGTTTTTCAGTTCCCGTGGATGATAGTCTCAGACATTCACATCCTCTTTAAACAGCCACACAGCATGGTTTCTGTAGCCTCAAAAATTGTAGCGCAGGGCGCCTGGGTGGCTCAGTCATTAAGCGTCTGCCTTCAGCTCAGGTCATGATCCCAGGGTTCTTGGATCGAGTCCCACATCGGGCTCCCTCCTCGAGGGGAAGCCTGCTTCTCCCTCTCCCACTCCCGCTACTTGCGTTCCTGCTCTCGCTATCTCTGTCTCTGTCAAATAAATAAATAAAATCTTAAAAAAAAAAAATTGTAGCGCAAAATTATAAAAATTGTAGAGGATGGGCTAGCTCGGTGCTAACAGCACAGAAAGCTTTTCGGAGCTCATGTAAGAAGGAGGTAAGAAACATGATGATGCCATGTGTGACACTAAAAAGCTGGGGTTGGCCCAGGTCTCAAGTGCACCAGTGAAAGAAACAGGAGACAGGAGTCAAATGCAAGGGGGAAGATCGCTAGTACTGGGGTGAGTCTGATAATGGAAGGCCACACAAAGATTCAGCAAAGGACCTATTTATCTTTGTTTCAATTCAATTTAAGTAGCTCGCTAACATAGGGACACCCCTGAGCAGAACAAACCAGCTGTTTTAAAGTTTGTTTGTTGGTTGGTACTGGTGGTTTTTGGTTGCAAGCTCAGGTCCTGACTCAAATGAGTTCAGGCTAAAAACGAATTCACTGGTTTATGTAAAAGGAAGTTGAGGATTAACTACTTTCAAGCTTCCTGGCTGGCTCTTGAGGGCTGTCCCTTATTTCTGGCTCTGGCCTGCTTTTCTCCACATGGGCTCCTTATCCCGTGGGCGGTCCCTATGGTCACCAGCAGCATTAAGGTTTTACCAAACAAATGTCAGGTGACTTCTTAAGTGCTGGGAATATAAACATGAATGAGAAGACATCATCCCTATTCTTTCTTTTCATTTAATAAAAATTTATTATTACTCCCATTTTTAGAGAACTCATCTCTATTCCCTTTATTAAATAGCTAATTCCTTCCATTCCTGGACTATTTTTGTTCTTTTTCCACCTATAACCTCTTTAGTAAATTCCAACGTATATACAGTTTTTTACCTTTTCACTTGGATATTTCATTTCAGCTTGCCCAAGAATATAATCTTTATATTTTTATTGATGGCTGCCTATTTGTCCATTGTATCAATATTTTCATATTTAGACACTTTAGGGGTTTTTTAGAGCAGTTTTAGGTTCACAGCAAAATTGAGGAGAAGGTACAGAAATTTCCCATATACTCTCTGCCCCAACACGTGCACAACCTCCCCCATTTATCAACACCTGGCACCAGAGTGGGACATTTGTTACAACTGATGAACCTACATTGACATATCATTATCACCCAAAGTCTATAGTTTACATTAAGTTTCACTCTTGGTGTTGTATATTCTGTGGGTTATTACAAATAAAAATGACATACATCCATCATAATAGTATCACACAGTATATTTTCAATGCCTTAAAAATCCTCTGTGCTTTGCCTATTCATCCCTTACCAGTACCCACTGCCCCCAACCCCACAATCCCTGACAACCACCCATGTTTTTATTGTCTCCATAGTTTTACCTTTTCCAAATGTCATGTAGTTGGAATCATACAATATGTAGCCTTTTCAGATTGGTTTCTTTCCCTTAGTAATGTGCTTTTAAGATTCTTTTGTGTTCTTTTCATGACTTGATAGCTCATTTTTTTTTTCGGCCCTGAATAAGATTCCATTGTCTGGATGTACCACAGTTTATTTATTCATTTACCTACTGAAGGACATCTTGGTTGATTCCAACGTTGGCTATTATGAATAAAACTGCTATAAATATCCATGTGCAGGTTTTTGTGTGGACACAAGTTTTCAACTCCTTTGGATAAATACCAAAGAGCACAATTGCTGGATCGTATGGTAAGAGTATGTTTAGTTTTGTAAGAAATGAAGAAGCTGTCTTTCAAAGTAGAGGTACCAGTTTGCGTTCCTACCAGCACTGAATGTGGGCTTTTGCTGTTCCACATCCTAGCCAGCATTTGCTGTTGTCAGTGTTCCAGATACTGACCATTCTAATAGGTGCGCGGTGGTACTTCACTGTTGTTTTAATTTGCACTTCACTGATGATATGTGATGTGAAGCATCATATGCTTGTTTGCCATCTGTATATCTTTGGTGAAATGTCTGTTAAGATCCTTGGCCTATTTTTTTTTTTTTTAAGATTTTATTTATTTGACACAGAGAGAGAGAGAGAGAGAGCACAAGCAGGGGGAGCGGCAGGCAGAGGGAGAGGGAGAAGCAGACTCCCCGCTGAGCAGGGAGCCCGATGCGGGGCTCGATCCCAGGACTCTGGGATCGTGACCTGAGCTGAAGGCAGCCGCTTAACTGACTGAGCCACCCAGGCGCCCCATCTTTGGCCTATTTTTTAATCAGGTTGTTTGCTTTCTTATAGTTGAATTTTAAGAGTTCTTTTTTAATTTTGGATAACAGTCCTTTAATAGATATGTTTTGCAAATAGAAATGTTTTGCAAATATTTTCTCCTAGTCTGTACCTTGTCTTTCTTTTTTCTTTTCTTTTCTTCTTTGCTTTTTAGAGAGGGGGAGAGAGAGATATGGGGAAGGGGCAGAGGGAGAGAGAGAGTCTTAAGCAGGCTCCACGCCCAGCATGGAGCCCGACGCAGGGATCAATCTCACAACCCTGAGATCATGACCTGATCTGAAGTCAAGAGTCGGATGCTTAACTGACTGAACCACCCTGGCATCCCTCTTCTTATTGTCTTTGATATTGTTTTTTCATGGAGCAGAAGTCTTTTTTTTTTTTTAAGATTTTTTATATTTATTTATTTGAGAGAGAGAGGGAGCATGAGAGGGGGGAGGGCCAGAGGGAGAAGCAGACTCCACTGAGCAGGGAGCCTGATTCGGGACTCGATCCTGGGACTCCAGGATCATGACCTGAGCCGAAGGCAGTCTCTTAACCAACTGAGCCACCCAGGTGCCTCAAGAAGTCTTTAATTTTAATAAGTCTAGCTTATTCATTGTTTTTTTTATGGACCATACCTTTGGGGTTGTATGTAAAAAGTCATCGCCATACCTAGTTATCTAGGTTTTCTCCTATGTTATCTTCTAGGAGTTTTATCGTTTTGCATTTTCCATTTAGATCTGTGATCCATTTTGAGTCAATTTTTGCGAAGGGTGAAAGGCCTGAGTCTAGACTCACTTTTTTGCATGTGGATGTCCAGTTGTTTTGGGACCATTTGTTGAAGAGACTATCTTTGTTCCATTGTATTGCCTTTGCTCCTTTGTCAAAGATCAGTTGACTATATATATTTGGCTTTATTTCTGGGCTATTTTGTTCCACTGATATATTTGTCTAGTCTTTTGCTGGTATCACCTTCTTGTTTACTATAGCTTTATAGTAAGTCTTGAAGTTGGATAGAATCAGTTCTCCAATTTTGTTCTTTTTTTCAATATTGGCTGGTTATTCTGGGTCTTTTGCCTCTCCATATAAACTTCAGAATTGATTTGTCAATGTCCACAAAATAAGGTGCTGGGATTTTTATTGGGATTGCATTGGATTTATATATCAAGTTGGGAAGAACTAACATCTTGACAATATTGAATCTTCCTATCTATGAACATGGAATATCTCTCCACTTATTTAGTTATTTGATTTTGTTCTTCAGAGTTTTGTAGTTTTTCTCATATAGATCTTGTACATATTTTGTTAGATTTATACTGAAGTGTTTTATTTGGGGAGCTCCTAATGTAAATTGTATTGTGTTTTTATTTTATTTTATTTTATTAAATATTTTATTTATTTATTTGACAGAGAGAGACACAGTGAGAGAGGGAACACAAGCAGGGGGAGTGGGAGAGGGAGAAGCAGGCTTTCCATGGAGCAGGGAGCCTGATGTGGGGCTCGATCCCAGGACCCTGGGATCATGACCTGAGCCAAAGGTACACGCTTAATGACTGAGCCACCCAGGCGCCCCTGTATTGTGTTTTTAATTTCAAATTCTACTTGTTCATTGCTGTCATATACAAAATGATTGACTTATGTATATTAATCTTATATCTGGGAAACTTGCTATAGTTAATTGTTAGTCACAAGGGTTTTTTGTTGTTGATTCTTTTGGATTTCCTACGTAGATGATCATGCCCTCTGCAAAGAAAAGACAGTTTTCTCTCTTCCTTCCTAATCTGTGTACCTTTTATTTCATTTTCTTGTCTTATGGTATTAGCTGGTACTTCCAGTACAATGTTAAAAAGGAGTGGTGAGAGGAAATATCCTTGCCTTATTTCTTATCTTAGTAGGAAAGCTTTTAATTTCTCACCATGTATGAGCTGTAGATTTTTTGTAATTTTTTTAAATCAAGTTGTGGAAGTTCCCCTTTACTCCTAGTTTACTGAGAGTTTTTATGATGAACAGATGTTGGGTTTTGTCAAATCCTTTTTCTGAATCTGTTGATATGATCATGTGATTTTTCTTTTTTAGCTTGTTGACATGATGGATCACATTAATTGATTTTTTAATGTTGAACCAGCCTTGAATACCTGGGATAAATCCCACTTGGTTGTGGTATATAATTATTTCTATACACTGTTGGATTTAATTTGCTAATATTTTGTTGAGGATTTTTGCATCTATGTTGATGACAGATATTGGTCTATAGTTTTCTTTTCTTATAATATCAGTTACAAGATAATTTGTCTGGTTTTGATATTAGGGTAATGCTGTCCTTACAGAATGAGTTAGAAAGTATCCCTTCTGCTTCTATCCTCTGAAGAGATTATAGAGAATTAGTATAACTTTTTCCTTAAATGTTTGCTCAAGGTAAAATTTTAAAGTACAGTTTTCATTTGGAAATTATATAGTATCATAGAGTAAAAAGAGCTCAGATCCTAAGCAGGTTTTCTGAATAATCATCACAGGAAAATGAAGTGCAGGATCACCTAGAAACCTGTCCTCGGCATTGTGTTAGGTGTTTGATAAACACACATACACACACACCCCTATATGGATAAATAAATATATATCAATTTCTTTAGTTTAAAATTAACATTTTAATCTTGATATAATTTCAGACCTTTGTTGCAATAACTACAGAAAATTTCCACATATCCTTCACCTAGATTCCTCAAACATTAATATTTTATTATCATTTTCTCTGTGAGACTTTCAGACATGATGTTCCATTACTCTTAAATACTTCAGCATATATTTCCTACAAACAGGAACATTCTTTTATAAAACCAGAGCACAATGATTAAAATCAGGAAACTGGGGCACCTGGGTGGCTCAGTCATTAAGCGTCTGCCTTCGGCTCAGGTCATGATCCCAGAGTCCTGGGATTGAGCCCCGCATCAGGCTCCTTGCTCGGCAGAGAGCCTGCTTCTCCTTCTCCCTCTGCCCCTGCTTGTTATCCCTCTCTTCCTGTCTCTCTCTCTGTGTCAAATAAATTAATAAAATCTTTTAAAAAATCCATTTAAAATTAGGAAATTAGCACTGATGCCAAAGTATTGTCTGATATATGGATCATATTCAAAATTTGCCATTTGTCTTAATAATGTTTGCTATAGCAAAACAAAAGTCTGGATCATATGTTATATTCAGTTTTTATTTAATTTGAAATAATTCCACGGTCTTTTTTTTTGTCTTTCATGACATTGACATCTTTTTGGAGTACAGGCAATACATTTTGTAGAATATCCCTCAATTTAGGTTTGTCAGATGTTTCTTCATGATTAGATCTAGGATGTGGCTTTTGGTAGGAATATCACAGAAGTGATGTTTTCTTCTTAACGCATCCCTGCAGGATGCATATAATACCAGTTTATCCCATGTCCCTCTTTTTAAAGTACTTAGCATCTAGGATTGGTGACAGGCACACAGAGAAATAACTGTAATATAGTCTGATTAGCACAATAAGAGAGGCATGCGTGTGTGTGTGACGTCTTTCATTCCTTCCTTACATTCTCTTGGCTCTCCTTTTTGCCCCAGTTGTTGCTGCCACAACCAACTATGTACACTCCGCCATGGCCTTGCCTCAAGTGCATGGATCATCTCTTGCTTTTTTGCAGTAAGGGCTTTTCTGCTACCACCATGGGGAATGCCTGCAGAAGCCCATCTAGCTGTTTTGGCATAGGCACAGACTGGGGAGTGTGAGGGAGTTGACACTCACCAAGGCAACCTTCTACCACTGAGATGTAGAGCCAGGGAATCCATCATCTCCTCTTCTGTGTCAGACAATTCTGATGATTCTGAGACACAATTCACACAGCCCTCCAAGGCCTCTTCAGTAGGACCAAGCTCCAGGTGGCCACAATGGTGACCAGCTCAATAATGTACCCTTAGATTAGCTTTCTTTCTTTCCATTTATCATTCTTCTCCAGACCCCTCTGTCCCCTGCTCCTGCCCTATGGAACTATTTCCCAGAGTAAACCAACTGCATCCAAGTCCTTGTCTCAGACTCTGCCTTTCAAGGGAACTCAAAATAAGACATTTGATATGAGGAGTAGACCTAGAAAGCAGACCATCAGGAAGGGATTCTGGAATTGAATCCCTTGCCAGTCAGACTTACCACTGTGGGTAGAAAGTGTAGGTAGTGATAACTCCTAGCCTGAATCAGGATCACTAAGGTTTTCACTGGTAGATGTTTGGGATGAGGTATAGATGGAAAGTCAAGCATTTGCTTATGGACTGGGAATGTTCCTTGAACAGTTTAAAGACAGTGGTACTTTTTTTTATTCGAGTATAATTAACATACAGTGTTATATTAGTTTCAGGTGTACAATATAATGATTCAACAATTCTATACATTTCTCAGTACTCATCAGGGTACCTGTACTCTTAATCCCCTTTATCTGCTTTCCCCAACCTCCTACCCACCTCCCCTCTGGCAACCACCCGTTTGTTTTCTATATTTAAGAGTCTGTTTTGTTTTGTTTCTTAAATTCCACATATAAGTGAAATCATATGGTATTTGTCTTTCTCAGACTGGCTTATTTCATTTAGCATTATATCTTCTAAGTTCCATCTGTGTTGCATAAATCTCTTCGAATTAGTGTTTTCATTTTTTGGAGGGGTAAATATCCAGTAGTGTAATTACTGTATCATATGGCAATTCTATTTTTGATTTTTTGAGGAACCCACATACTGTTTTCCATAGTGGCCATACCAATTTGCATTCCTCGCCAACACTCACTATTTCTTGTGTTTTTGACTTTAACCATTCTGACAGGTGTGAAGTGATATCTCATTGTGGTTTTGATTTGCATTTCCCTGATGATTAGTGATGTTGAGCATCTTTTCAAGACAGTATTTATAAGACCTGTGGATTGACTCACTTTTGTTAAGGGCTTTTGAAGACTTTAAAAAAAAAAACAAAAACAGACTCAAGTTACCAACCTTCAATTCAAGACAGGCTGTGAAAATCAGAAAGCCTCCAAAGCAGTATTTAAAGACATGCTTATGTTTTGCACCCATAGAGGAAACTGTGCTGATAATCAGATCCGAGATTGATCAATAAGGTAGTATAGCTACAAGGAGACTGAATGCACTGCCTTGACAAGTCCTCTATGCTAAAGAAGGGCCTTGGTACGGAAAGAAAGGAACCCTAAGACTTGCTACTGTAGCATGTAGGTGGACAAGCCTGAGAAATTCAAACCCCCAGATTGTTCTGAACTCTGTATTAGCCTAACTTGAGAATACCCTCCCGTTTTCTGGAGACACTACAAAAACCTCAGATGAGGCAATAGCATATAATTAAACAAAGAATGTTAAGACTTGGTTAATATTTTACCTGAAAGGACTGAGGATACAGGTATAGGAATGAATTTTTAAAGTGTTGGGCCAAGGAGGGCAGAATATAAAGGTGGACAGGAGAGAATTTATTGACATTGAAAAATACTCTCATGACATAGCAAGGATACATGGAGCTAGTCGTAATATATTGCTAGGATGGTTCTCTAAAGTTTAGATAGAATGAAGGGCTATAGGAAATGAAGGAGAGATTCTAGAAGTGCCTTAACTGCCTTAAAGAAGGTGTCAGAAGTCTTAGGGAGGTTGGAATAAATTTAAAAAACGAGACCTGAGAATCTACCATCTGACTATGTTCCTTGTAAGGGCCCAGAAGACATACCCATCTCCAAGGCAGTAAGAAATACAGCAATGAGGGTAGCATTGGCATCTTTGAAAAGCTCAGTCATAGCTATTCACTGTAGTTGACAGTAAGAGATGCTGCTGTGGAACTGGGCTCCCCAATATCAATTAGACTGATAAAAATCCAAAATAGCAGAGGCCAGATGGAGCACATGACTGACAGAAGGAAAGTTTACATAATTATAATAATGGACTGCAAGGCCACAGTGGCAACTAGAAGGTCTTCACCCACAGCGCTCTGTGATAATGATTAATAGACCACTGTGTTCCTCAGGGCAAGTTAAATGAGTGTCCACTAGGGTGTTACTTGACATATATGTATAATCAGAAACAGTGAACAACTGGTGAACAGAAGGCTGATGCCAGCTAGCTCAATGAAAAGTTGCAAGCTCTCACCCACTTTACAGATTAAGCAAGTTCTCAGACTTAAAGCTCATCATTTGAAGGGGATGCTGAGTAAAGACTCACCAATACTAAAACAAGTATATATACTACATATTCTCCCAATTATTCTCCAAAAGGACATATGCCCATTTATGGGGAAATTGTACATTGAGAAAAGGGAAGCGTTTAGGCATTTCAAGGCTTGTTGGATACAGGTTCTGAGCTGACACTAAATACCAGAAAGCTAGAAGCACTATCATAGCTTTCAGGTAAGTGGGAGCTCATGGAAACCAGCTAGCTCAGGTTCCTCTCACAGTGGTCCCATGGAGTCACAGACCCACTTTTGCTTATATCCCTGGTTTCCAAATGAATGTTTGGAATGGATATACTCAGAAACTAGCAGAACCTTCACTTTGGTTTCTTGTCCTGTGCAGTAAAAATTATTATAAGAGGAAGGACCAGTGGAAGCCCCTGAAACTGCACATTCTCCCTGGCTAAGATAGTGCATCAGAAGGAATACAGGAATATATTTCCTCCTCAGAGGAAATATAGAGACTAGTGCCACCATCAAAGACTTAAGGGATGCATAGGTGTTGGTAGTCATCATATCCCTATTCACCTCGCCAATTTAGCCTGTTTGGCCACTGCAAAAACCATAGTAGAAAGTTATGGTGGACTACTATAAACTTAGCCTAAGAAGAGCCCAAGCACAGCTGCTGTGCCAGATATGGTATATTTGATAGAATATAACCACACAGCTTTTGGCACCTAGTACATAGTTATTGCTCTAGTGAATAGGTTCTTCTCAATCCCTGTCAGTAAAAGAAGCAAAAGTGGTTACCATTTATGTGGGAAGGAGAGCAGAACATATTCACTCTCTTGCCCCAAAGCTATGTTAATTTTCATGCTGTCTATCACAATACGTGTAGTCCACAAGGACATTGATCAAGTTGACATTCTATAGAACATCATGCTACACTGATAAGGTGAGTAGCGAGGTGCTTCCACACCCAATGATAACCATAAATGGACAAATGCAACAGCCTTTACCCAATCAGGCTAAAGCAACTAAGGGCTTTAGCCCCTCCAAGATTAAGAAGTGGATAACCCACCTGGTAAACAACCTAGGTAAAGCAGAGTGGTGGAAGAGAGAGAGGAAGAATGTTAATTATGGCCTTGAGATCAGTTACGGCTTGTAAGGGAATAGTGCTTGTCTCTCTAACACTCCTGTATCAAATCCTTTGTGGGCATTGCTGTCGGCTACCACCTTGAAGGCTCTCTGGTACACTACATATAAGGCAGGCTACTAGCAGATCTGAGTAATACACAGAGTGGAGTATATCAGACATCTGTTCTGCCCACTTCATACCCAGTTGAGCCGACGTTGGGGTGCCTGGGTGGTGCAGTCAGTTAAGCATTCAACTCTTGGTTTCTGCTCAGGTCGTAATCTCAGGGTCATGGAATGAGCCCTGCATTGGGCTCCATCTTACTTTGTTTTCTTTGCTGGGGTTTTCTAAAAAGAAGAGCCTGAGACAAAGTTCACATTCATATTCACTTAGTTTGGGACATGATCCCAGGGAAAAAAAGTTGGAGGTAGAGGACTAGAAGTAAAACAGGATAAGAAAAAATCAGTGCAGAGGTACATTATTGATCTAATTACCTTTACAGGCAAGAGGGCTTTGCCTTGCCAGAGAGCTTCTGAGAGGGCAGAATTAGTAACTGCTTGCTGACACACAGATGGTCTGTTTCAACTACTCAACAATACTGTTGTAATGTGAAGGCAGTCTTTAAGAATACTAAACTTTATAATATTGAACTTTGAATTTCACTTAATTTTTAAAAAAACTGTTATAAAATTTTAATTCCAGTATAATTAACATACAGTGTTATATTAGTTTCAAGTGTACAATATAGTGATTCAACAATTGTGTACGTTACTCAGTGCTCATCATGACAAGTGTACTCTTAATCCCTTTCACCTGTTTCACCCATCCTCCCATCCACCTCCCCTCTGGTAATCATCAGGTTGTTCTCTATAGTTAAGAGTCTGGGTTTTTTTTTTTGTCTCTTTTTCTGTTTTTCTTGAATTCCACATATGAGTAAAATCATATGGTAGTTGTCTTTCTCTGATTGACTTATTTCACTTAGTGTTATACTCTCTAGATCCATCCATGTTGTGGTAAATGGCAAGATTTCATTCTATGGTTGAGTAATATTCCATGGTGTGTGTGTATATGTGTGTGTGTGTGTGTGTGTATATATATATATATATATATATATATATATATATATATATCACTTCTTTATCCATTCATCTATTGATGGACGCTTGGGCTGCTTCCATAATTTGGCTATTGTAAATAATGCTGCAATAAACATAGGGGTGCATATATCTTTTCAAATTAGTGTTCTTGTATTCTTTGGGTAAATACCCAGTAGTGGAATTACTATATCATATGGTAATTCTATTTTTAATTTTTTAAAGGAAACTCCATACTGTTTTTCACAGTGACTACACCAATTTGCATTCTCACCAACAGTGCACAAGGGTTCCTTTTTCTCCACATCCTTGCCAACATTTGCTATTTCTTGTGTTTTTTATTTTAGCCATCCTGACAGGTGTGAGGTGATATCTCATTGTGGTTTTGATTTACATTTCCCTGATGATTAGTGATTTTTTAGTATCTTTTTGTGTGTCTGTAAGTTATCTGTATGTCTTCTTTGGAGAAATGTCTGTTCATGTCTTCTGCCCATTTCTTAATTGGATTATTTGGTTTTTGGTGTTGAGTTGTGTAAGCTCTTAATATACTTTGAATATTAACCCCTTATCTGATATGTCATTAACAAATACCTTCTCCCAATCAGTAGGTTGTTTTTCTGTCTTATTGATTGGTTCCTTCACTGTGTGGAGGCTTCTTATTTTGATGTAGTCCCAACAGTTTATTTTTGCTTTTATTTCCCTTGCCGCAGGAGACATATCTAGAAAAATGTTGCAGTGGCCGATGTCAGAGAAATTACTGCCTGTACTCTCTTTTAGGATTTTTTTGGGAAAGATTTTATTCATCTATTTTATTTTAGAGAGAGAGAAAGAGAGAGATCAGGGGGAGGGGGCAGAGGGAGGGAGAGAGAATCTCAAGCAGACTCCACACTGAGTGCAGAGCCTGATGCAGGGCTCAATCCCACAACCCTGAGGTCATGACCTGAGCCAAAACCAAGAGTCAGACACTCAACCGACTGAGCCACCCAGGATCCCCTCTTCTAGGATTTTTATGGCTTCAGGTCTCACATTTAAGTAATCCATTTTGAACTTTTTTTTTTATGTTATGTTAATCACCATACATTACATCATTAGTTTTTGATTAAGTAATCCATTTTGACTTTATTTTTGTGTATGGTGTAAGAAAGTGGTCCAATTTCATTTTTTTACATGTAGCTATCCAGTTTTCCCAGCACCATTTGTTGAAGAGACTTTTTCCTGTTGCATAGTCTTGCCTCCCTTGTTATAGATTAATAGACCATATAAATGTGGGTTTATTTCTGGGCTCTCTATTCTGTTCTGTTGATCTATGTGTCTATTTTTGTGCCAGTACCATACTGTTTTGATTACTACAGTTTTGTAGTATATCTTGAAATCTGGAATTGTGATATCTGTAGTTTTGTTCTTCTTTTTCAAGATTGCTTAGGCTATTCAGGGTTTTTTGTGGTTCCATACAAATTTTAAGATTATTTGTTCCAGTCCATGCTGTTGGTATTTTGATAGGAGTTGCATTGAATCTGTAGGTTGCTTTGGGTAGCATGGACATTTTAACAATATTATTCTTCCAATCCATGAGCATGGAATATCTTTCCATTTCTTTGTGTCATCTTCAATTTCTTTCATCAGTATTTTACAGGTCAGAGTACAGGTCTTTCATCTCCTTGGTTAAGTTTATTCCTAAGTATTTTATTATTTTTTTTTTTAAGATTTTATTTATACATTTGAGAGAGAGAACACAGCAGGAGAGGCAGAGGCAGAGGGAGAGGGAGAAGCAGACCCCTGCTGAGCTGGGAGCCCGATGTGGGGCTTGATCCCAGGACCCTGAGATCATGACCTGAGCTGAAGGCAGACGCTTAACCAGCTGAGCAACCAGGTGCCCCGTATTTTATTATTTTTAATGAAATTGTAAATGAGACTGTTTTCTTAATTTCTCTTTCTGCCCCTTCATTATTAGTGTATAGAAATGCAACAGATTTCTGCATATTGATTTTGTATCCTGTGACCTTACTGAATTCATTTATCAGTTCTAGTAGTTTTTTGGCGGAGTCTTTCAGGTTTTCTATATATAGTATAATATCATCTGCAAACAGTGAAAGTTTTACTTCCTCCTTACCAGTTTGGATGCCTTTTATTTCTTTTTCTTGTCTGATTGCTGTGCCTAGGACTTCCAGTATTATGTTGAATAAAAGTGGTGAGAGTGGACATCCTTGCATTGTTCCTGACCTTAAGGGGAAAGCTCTCAGTTTTTCACCATTGAGTATGATGTTAGCTGTGGGTTTTTCATATGTGGCCTTTATTATGTTGAGCTATGTTCCCTCTAAACCTACTTTTTTTGGGGTGTTTTATCATGAATGGATGTAGTACTTGGTCAAATACTTTTTCTGCATCTATTGAAATGATCATTTGGTTTTTATCTTTTCTCTTGTTGGTGTGACGTATCATGTTGATTGACTTGCAAATGTTGAACAATTTTGCATCCCAGGAATAAATCCCACTTGTTTGTGGTGAATGATTTTCTTTAGTGTATTGTTGGATTCAGTTTGTTAAGGATTTTTGCATCTATGTGCATCAGAAATATTGGCTTGTAGTTCTCTTTTTTTGTAGTGTTTTTATCTGGTTTTGGTATCAGGGTAATGCTGGTCTCAGAATGAATTTGGAAGCTTTCCTTCTATTTTTTGGAATAGTTTGAGAATAGGTAGTAACTCTTCTTTAAATGTTTGTAGAATTCACTTACGGAGCCATCTGGTCCTGGACTTTTGTTTGTTGGGAGATTTAAATTACTGATTCAATTTCATTGCTGGTAATTAGTCTGTTTAAAATCTCCCTTTCTTCCTGATTCAGTTTTGAGAGATTATGTGTTTTTAGGAATTTATCTATTTCTTCTAGGTTGTCCAGTTTGTTGACATATAATTTTTCATAACATTCTCTTGACATGGTTTATATTTCTGTGGTGTCAGTTGTTATTTCTCCTCTTTTATTTCTGATTTTGTTTGAGTCCTCTCTCTCTCAACCTCTTTCTCTCTCTCTTTTTAACGAGTGTGGCTAAAGGTTTATCAATCTTGTTGATCCTGTCAGCAAACCAGCTCCTGGTTTCATTGATCTGTTCTATTGCTTTTATAGTTTCTATTTCATTTATTTCTGCTCTAATCTTTATTATCTCCTTCCTTCTACTGGCTTTGAGTTTTTTTGTTCTTATTCTGCTCCTTTAGATGTAAGGTTAGGTTGTTTATTTGAGATTTTTCTTGCGTCTTGAGGGAGGACTGTATTACTATAAACTTCGCTCTTAGAACAGCTTTTGCTGCATCCCAAAGATTTTGGACTGTTGTATTTTCATTTATCTCCATATATTTTTTAATTTCCTCTTTGATTTCTTGGTTGACCCATTCATTGTTTAGTAGCATGTTATTTAACTCTATATATTTGTGTTCTTTCCAGATTTTTTCTTCTGGTTGATTTCTAGTCTCATAGCATTGTGGTCAGAAAAGATGCAAGGTATGACCTCAGTCTTTTTGAATTTGTTGAGACTTGTTCTGTGGCCTAACATGTGATCTATTTTGTAGAATGTTCCATGTGCACTTGAAAAGAATGTGTATTCTGCTGTTTTAGGATGGAATGTTCTGAATATATCTGTTAGATCCATCTGGCCCAAGTGTCATTCAAAGCCCTTGTTTCCTTGTTGATTTTCTGTTTGGATGATCTAACCATTTTAGTAACTCGAGTGTTAACATTTCCTATTATTATTGTATTACTATCAATGACTTCTTTTATGTTGGTTTTAAGCTGCTTCATGTATTTGAGTGTTCCTGTGTTGGATGCATAAATATTTATAGTTGTTATAGCTTTTTGCTGGATTGTTCCTTTTATGATTATGTAGTGTTCTTGTCTCTTGTTACAGTCTTTGTTTTAAAGTTATTTTGTCTCATATAAGTATTGCTACCCCAGCTTTCTTTTCACTTCCATTGGCATGATAAATGCTTTTCCATCCCTTCACTTTCAATTTGCATGTGTTTTTAGGTCTGAAATGAGTCTCTTATAGGCAGCATATAGATGGGTCTTGCTTTTTTATTCATTCTGTCACCCTATGCCTTTTGGTTGGAGTATTTAGCCCATTTACATTCAAAGTAATTATTGATAAGTATGTACTTGTTGCCGTTTTGTTACTTATTTTATGGTTGTTTTTCTAGTTATTTTCTGTTCCTTTCTTACCTTGTTCTCTTATCTCACAGTTTGCTGGCTTTCTGTAGTGATATACTTGGATTCCTTTCTCTTTATTTTTTGGATACCTATTAACAGTTTTTGATTTGTGGTTACCATTGTTTATATATAACATCTGAAGATAGAGCAGTCTGTATTAAGTTGATGGTTGCTTAAGTTTGAACCCATTCTAAAAGCACTAAATTTTGAGTCCTCTCCCCCTCCATGTTTTAAGTATACAGTATCATACTTTACATCGTTTTATTTTATGAATCCCTTGACAGATTTTTATAGTTATACTTAGTTTTACTGCTTTTGTGCTCCCTACTTTTCTTACTCCTGCTTATGGTCTATCCTTTCCACTCAGAGTCCCCTTTAACATTTCTTGTAAGGCTGGTTTAGTAGTGATGAATTCCTTTAACTTTTGTTTGTTTGGGAAACTAGTTCATTTTATATTTGAATGATAGCCTTGCTGGATAGAGTATTCTTGGTTTCAGGTTACTTTCTTTAAACACTGTGAGTATATCATGTCATTCTCTTCTGGCCTGCAAAGTGCCTGATGAAAAATCAGCTGATAGACATATAGGGTTTTCCTTGTAACTGTTTTCTCTTGCTGCTTTAAAAAATCTTTCTTTATTACTACTCTTTGCCATTTTAATGACTATTTGTCTTGGTATGGACCTCCTTGAGTTGATTTTGCTGGGGGCTCTCTGTGCCTCCTGACTCTAGATTTGTATCCTTCCCCAGATTTGGGAAGTTTTCAGCTATTACTTCTTCAAATAAATTTTCTGCCCTCTTCTCTCTTGTCCTTGTGGGATCTCTATAATGCAAATGTTATTATGCTTAATGGTGTCACTGAGTTCCCTAAGTCTGTTTTCATTTCATATTTTTTTTCTCTCTCCTGTTCAGCTTGATTGCTTTCCATTACTCTGTCCTCCAGTTTGGTGATCCATTCTTCTGCTTCCTCTGGTCTACTCTTGATTCCCTCTAGTGTATTTTTTTCCTTCTAGAGTATTTTTATTTCAGTTATTGAGTTCTTCATCTGTGATTGGTTCTTTTTTATGCTTTCTCTTTGTTGAGGATCTGACTGAGGTCCTCCATTCTTTTTTTTTTTTTTTAAGATTTTATTTATTTGACAGAGAGACAGAGAGAGAGCACAAGGAGGCAGAGCGGCAGGCAGAGGGAGAGGGAAAAGCAGGCTCTCACTGAGCAGGGAGCCTGACGCGGGGCCCGATCCCAGGACCCTGGGATCATGACCTGAGCCGAAGGCTCAACCGACTGAGCCACCCAGGCGCCCCAAGGTCTTCCATTCTTTTATCCAAGCCAGTGTGTATCTTTATTAACATTACTTTAAATTCTCTACCAGGCATATTACTTACCTCTGTTTTGTTTAGCTCTCTTGCAGTGCTTTTTGTCTTTAATTTGGGATTTATTCCCTGTGTTCTCATTTTGTGTAACTCTCTTTTTTTTATGTGTTAGGAACATCAGCTACATCTCCTGTTTTTGAAAGTAGTGGTCTTATGAAGAAGAGGCCCTATGGTGCCTTGAAGAGCAACATCCTCTGGGCACCAGAAACTGGCACTTCAGGGGTGTCTCCTGTGTGTGCTGTGTGCACTCTATTGTTGTGGCTGAGCCACGTTTGCCTTTAGTCCAGTCATCTGCAATGGCTTTTTTTGACTGTTGTGGGCAGGGTTTGGTCCCTGTAGTGTTAGTGGCCCAGTCTGGGGCCACCTTAGGCTTAAGTTGAGTCAGACCCAGGATTTCCAGAGCTATGGTAGCACCAAACTGCAGGGTGCTCTCCCTGTGTTATCCCCGAGAAGCTTTTGTTGGTGGTTGGAGCTGCAATCAGACCAGATGTCTGCCCCCTGCCCACTGCTAGGGCCCCAGTTGAACTAGTGTGTGTGGTTTTCTTCCATCTTCCTGGTACAGAACCACTTTGGGGTGGTGCTAGCCCGTCATGACTGTTTGCACACTGCCATGTTTGTGCTGCTGCTTTGGATGGACACCTGCCTTGTGTATTGAAGGGGATGGGTCTGCAGGAGAACTTGGGGGCGGGGTGTGCTAGTCCAGTGCAGGAGGGGACCTCAGTAGTTCAGGAAAATGGCTGAGGCCAGACTGGAGGGGGCAGGCCGGCATAAGAGTATGGGGGCAGGGCATGCTGTTAGGAAGCTAGGTGGAGAGTGTTTGGGCTGTGCTATTTCCCTCAGGTATCGGTGTATCTAGGCTGGAGAGCAGGGGAGGGAAATGGGGCCCTCCGGCTCTTTTGTTCTTGGTGAAGTCTCTCAAAGATCCCTGCCCCTCCAGCACAGGCTCTGAGATTAGTAAATATATCTTCCTCCCATATATCCCAGGCATTTTTCAAACTGTTGCTTCTATGCTATATCTTCATGGGGCTATTTATTGTGTTGTCTTTTTAAGGGCAGGGACTCAGTTTTCTATAACCCTCTCAGCTCTCTCAGGTCTTAAAGTTCCAGGTGTAAAGCCCCACTAATTGCAAGAACTTGCAAGGTTAGGCCCCTCAGGTTTTTAAAGCCAAATGTTATGGGAATTCATCTTCCCAGCGCAGGTCCCCCATGGCTGGGGTGAGGTCTGCTCCTCACCCTTCTCCATGCCTGCAGCATCCTTCCCTCCTGTGGACAGTCCTGTGTGTCTGTTTGACTCCTGATTGTGTCTCTGCTCTTCCTATCCTCTTTGATGTGGCCTCTTCTTTACATTTAGCTAGGAGAGTCTTCTGCCAGTCTTCAGATCATTTTCTGGGTTATTTATACTGATGTGGATATTATCTAGTTGTATCCATGGGACGAGGTGAGCCTAGGACCTTCCTACTCTGCCATTTTCCCCGGAAGTCACTTAATTTTTCTGTTTCACAAAGTATTATCTTTCTTTTGATTTTTTGCAACTATTTAAGAATGTAAAACCCATAGTCTGTGGCCTATACAAAAACAGGCAATGAGTCAGAGTTGCTCATAAGCCACAGCTTGTCAACCCTTTCTATAAGTTAACCAGGGTGGTCTAATTTCCTTTGCCAAAGTTTGGCTTTAGCATGGACAGGTAGTTGCATCTTGACCAATGCAACTTGAGGGATGGTATGCTACAAGCTTTCCTTGATTTAAAAAAGAGGCCCATGAGAAGGAACAGTACTTTTATTGCCTGTAGATACTGCTATGTGATGAGTAATGCCTACAGCTGCTGTAACCATGTTGCGACCATGAGGCTTCTTGCCTTTTTACTGAGAACAGCAGAGTAGAAAGAATCTGAATCTTCATGATATTAATGAGCTGTGGAATTAACCTGGAAAATATTTGAATCTTCATGAAATTACTCGTGTTGAATTAACTTGACTCTAGACTTCTTGTTGTAAGAAACAATAAAGGTCCTTATCATATAAGCTACTTTTAGTCAAGTTTTCTGTTACTTGAAGCCAAAAATATTCTGATACTAAAGGACCCAGGAGAATACTACTTAAGCCATTAGAACTATAAATGCTGCAGTGGAAGGATATCCAAGTCAAATTCTTAAGTGGAAAAAAGCAAGGTATGGAACAGTTTGCACAGTTAGGATGTCATCTTTTTTTATTATTATTTTATTTATTTGACAGAGAGAGACACAGCGAGAGAGGGAACACAAGCAGGGGAAGTGGGAGAGAAGCAGGCTTCCTGCTGAGCAGGGAGCCCGATGCGGGGCTCGATCCCAGGACCCTGGGATCATGTCCTGAGCCGAAGGCAGACGCTTAACGACTGAGCCACCCAGGTGCCCCAGGATGTCATCTTAAGCATATATAGGTATATACATTAAAATTTGGGGAAAACTATGATTAATTATGATTAACTCTCGGAAGTGTTATTGGGATGAATGGGGAGGAAAAAGAGACTTAATTTCAATTGTAGGTATTACCTTATTATTTAAATGTTTTAAAGGATGGGCAATTACTACTTTTCAAATTGAAAAGCTGATTAAAAAATAGAAAATTGTTAATGTCTAGATAAGCAAGTATTGTGAATAGGATTCTGCAGGATTCTGGAGATGTAGCAACTTGATGCTGATGCGTAAAATGTAGTAAGGCCTTAGATTCAGATAAATTATTTCACTTCTATTTTATTCTCTTAATGTGGTATCTTTATCTATGCCACCTTCTCTCTGAGTGAAGCTTAGAAAAGTATAATCTAGAAGGGAAGAGCAGAGAATAACAGATACTGCAACTACAACAGTTTAGCTCCTCTTATCTTTCTGAGAGACAGAATATCTAATGGATTGCCTTTTGGTGTTACAACTGTGTCTTGTCTCAATTACCATGTGTGTTAATGATTTAAAAGTGGGAAAAAGGGTACTTAGTAATGGAAGTCCTTCCTTAAGTTTCACTAGTGAGACTTACCTGTCTGGGAATGATTTGGGTAAGGAAGATAAAAGAGAATATTAAGAATACCGAGAAGATAAAATAAAAAGAAGACCTATAGCATGAGGGATTTAGGATAGCAATCAGGAAGAAATTTCTGATAGTAAAAACTTACAAACAGAACAGAACAGAGGTTAATTACACACACTGTGGACTTTTCATTGTGACAGTTTAAAAGGAAATTATCATCTGTGTGTAGCATGGTATTATCATTAGAATCATAAAGATGAAAGAGAGTGTAGAGAGCACCTATTCCAAGCCCCTTCATTTTACAGATGACGAAACTGAGGCTGAGAAATTAAAGTGACAAAAATCATCCAGTTAATTAGCTGTAAAGCCAGAACCAGTGTTCAGTTTCTTTTTTTTTTTTTTTTTTTAAGATTTTATTTATTTGAGATAGAGTGAGAGAGCACAAGTAGGGGGAAGGGGCAGAGGGAGAGGGCAAGACAGACTCCCTGATGAGCTGGGAGCTGGGTGCAGGGGGTCCTTGCTCAGGGAGTCTTGAACCCTTTGATATTTATGCAAAATTATGTGTATGTATGCTTGGAAATCTGTGGTTTCCAGTGCCTTCTTTTGATGGACTAGTTTAACAGCAAGTATCCCAAAAGCTGAATTTGAGATTAATCTCAGAGAATGAAAGTAGGAAAAACCATGCAATCAAGGAGGTAACTAGTTAGAACCCAACCTCAGCAATGAGGGGTGGAGGAGTTAAGGGGACTCTCCAGGTTCAGTGATAGGGGAATATTCTCTAGAGTATCTGATTATATCAGCATATCAAAAGTTGACTGGGTATGGAGGAAAACTCTCATGGGCTGGGGATTTTTCAAAAGTCCAGGTGGCCAACTAAAAGTGCACAACAGACTTTTTCTCCTTAATACCTGCCCCCCTCCCCCCAAAAAAGGTCTAGAAAATTCACCAGTTCAACAACCAAAAAATGAAAGGGGCATACCCTAAAGTTAAAACAAGAAAAATAAAAAAACTTTCAGATACACAAAGAAATGTAACATTCTGAAACAAGTACCAAATTATGAGATTAGCACGGATATCCCCAAATTTGTAGAGTAATAAACCTAATGGATCTCCTTACATTTTTCATTTTCTCACTGTACATTACTAGAAATAGCTGAAAGAAAGGCTGGTGATATGGGGAAAGTGAACTATGGGTCTGACCCTAAAAAAGGGCTACTCACTAAAATGGGGAGACTATCTGATGTCTTAAGATTTTTTTTTTTAATGGGATTAAGATATAATTCTCAGCTAGGACAAACACTCAGCAAAGAGAGTATGGCCCGAGTTTTCTAACGCAAATTTTATCTTTCAGAGCTTATCTCTCCTTCTTACCATTTCCTTGAGGTACGGAAAAGTAAACAGAAGATGAAATAGTCTGCTAACAGAAACTGAGTGGAAGCCAAACTGGACTCAGAGATGAAGGCAAGGAAGTAAAAACATCATTCACACCATATTACAGCAAAGAGAATCTCTGTCAGACTATCCAAGCCTGAGCAAGATGAAAAGAAATGACATGGCTACCATGTACACATGTTATAGCCAGACACTGTATGTAACTTTTCTCAGGTCACAGAATTAAGATGGTAGAATTGGGATTCAAACCCAGGTGGTCTGACTAGCCTGGAAAATCTGGATAGAAGAATGTTTGATTTACTAAACTGTTTCCTAAATGAGATAAAGCTGTTGAGCCAACTGTAGTCAGATTTCCAACTCTGTTTGATTCTTAGGTATAAATAAGATAATGAGAGAAAAGCCTCTGGTCCCTGGTTCTTATAGCCATAGGAGGCAAAAATCATTCAGGATATCTCTCTCCAATGATGGGCCAGAAGCCTGGGGAAGAGGTCAGGGACAGCAATGCTGGGGGACATTATGGGTGTGGCCTGGTCACAGCCTACTTCTACAATAGCTACCATACATTCATACTATCCTAATGAAGTCCTGCTATAAAAGTTTATGTCTTTTAATGTTCTCTTAAACAGGAGCCTTGACAGGGGTCCAGCATAGTGAGTCAAGGCCCTATTAACACAACTGTCGCCTTTTCCATTACTAAGTTAAACATGTCTGAAACATGAGTATCCTGTTCTAGAATCTGGGTGACAAGAGAGTGGATGTCATAGTTGTGGCCATTTCCTTCATGCATGGCAACAACCAAAGCCCTTTTCTTTTTTTAAGACAAAGCGTGAAGAATACCCAATTTGTTCCTGGCATGGGTTTGATCTGTAGTCCAGCAGTCATTCTGAAAAACATAAATGACATTAACAATATGGCAGCATATAGGGTGCAAGCAGAGGGTGGGCAGAGATGTGGGAAAGATGTGGAAGATCACCGAAAACATGTTTTGACTTTTCCATATTTCCCGATTCAAACAGAGGGCTATGACACAAAGCTTCTCTCAACTGCTTTCATTCCCTAATGGTAGCAACATAAAAGATGTATTTTTAATAAGAATTAACTTCATTTCCTCTTAAAGTTGTGACTAATTTTAAGTACTATGTAGATAGTCAATGACAAAAAGTTTTCTGGGATTGTTGAATTGTCAGAGAAAAGCTAAGGAATAGTGTATTTGACATTGGATCAAAGAGGTAATTTTATGGCAACAGAGGTGTATCTTTCTATCCAGTCATGATAACATAATTAACTAGCATATATCAACCTAATAGCTTATTACCTTTTGTCTACATATTTGATTTCAGGGCCTGACGACGCATCATTAATTGTTTGCAAACTACCTAATATGTAGATATCCTACAGAATCCCATGTAGCCATCATATTAATTCACTGTAAAGGGTCAATTTACCTGTAAAAGGGAGATATTTACAGTACTTACTTCTTAGGCTTCATATGAGCATTAAATGGGATCATGTGCATGAAGGATTTAGAATAATGACTGGTACCTAGAATGTGTATCATCAGTCAGAGCCCTTCCAGGAAATAGAATTGCCTCCACATGACCCAAAGGAAGAAGTGTTAGTGAAAGTACTACATACAGTGATATGGGCAGGGTGAAGGGAGCAAGAAGAGCTGCCAGCTGGAACTGTAGAAGAGGGACCACCAGGTAGGCACTGTAGTCTCAGAGGGATGAAACTGCTGACAGAGATGGTTTGTCAAAGCGGGAAGCGGTAGGAAGAAATACTCCGAGCTATTTCTTACACCAGTGCCTCCCGTCAGCCAAACCCAAACAGCAGCCAACTTGGCCAGATAGCGCAGGACATGCAGTCCTTGGTGATCAATTTGCTAGAGCATAAGGCAGAAAAGAGCAAATAATGGATTGGGATGGGGGTGGGGGTAGTAGGGAGAAGGGGTAATGCAGATTAACCAGCACACTCCGGTTCATTTTCTATTTTAAACCAAAACATAGTACACCTGAATCCTAACAAAGTTGGTATAAATGCATCTTTTCCCTACTATGAGAAATAGATTATGTGGAATTTTATTCCTACCAAGGCTCATATATGCTTTCTTTTTTTTCTTCATTTATTATCTATTCATGTAACATAATTATGGAATAACTACTTTGAGAAAGCAATATGCTAAGTATTACGTATATGATTGGTATTCTTGTCCTCATGGAGACTGTCATTTACAAATCACTCATGTAAGTTAATATCATGTAAATAATATAATAATATAGTAAAAATGCCCAATATAAATTTTCATTTATGTAAAAGGGAGCAGTACTTCTAAAACAATGGAGATTTTACATTTTAAATGTTCCTAGATATGAACAACCTTTTTTGGATCATATACCCACTTGAAAATCTGATGAAAGCTATAGATTCTCCAGAAAAAAAAAGTGCATATGCATGTAAGGGCTTTCATTGATTACTGTCTTAGTCTCAGGCTTGTTCACTTGAGCCTTTCTTACTCTTCCTATCTCCCCACTGGCAGGTACTCATATGATCTTTTTGGGCTTAGAGGTGCCCAGGAACATTGCAGAGGGTGGAGGGTCAAAAGACAAAGAGTAAAATAAAACTTAGTGGCACTGCCTGGCATGGCCATACCTTGTTATTCCTAAGGAGTAGTAAAATGGTGGAGCCCTGGTGCCTAACAAGAAAAATTTGCTTCCATGTACAGAATGGCTCTTGCAAAGGGCTCTGATTCATGAGGCTCCTGGGCACTCAACATGCCTTCACAGGGGACTCTTCCCGTCTTCTATGAGTGCACTCACTCCCCACAACTCCCCATTTCCTGGCAGCAGGATATTTTCTTAGACAAATTCAGATCTAGCACTCCATACTCTTGCTACCTGGACAATCCTTTCTCTTTGTTCCCCCTTCAAAATTACATTGTTATTTCAAATCCTCATTATTTTTCAACACAAAGTTCCATTATCTTTCACATTGACGGTCCTTGAGGGCTGACCCCAAGTTACTAGAACTGATTCCATTCTCTTTAGGGATGTGACCAGCTCAGTTTTTAAACATTCCCTGGAAAGGAAGAATTTGCATGCCACACTTCTCTCTCCCCCACCAAAAATAACAACAGGGGAACCTGGGTGGGTTCATAGGTTGAGTCTGACTCTTGATCTAAGCTCAGGTCTTGACCTCAGGGTCAAGAGTTCAAGCCCCACACTGGGCGTGGGGCCTACTCAAAAAACAAAAAACAAACCCCCAAATTCAGTTATATATTCCTTTTAAGGGACTAAAACTTAGGAAAAAATTGAACAGTTCTTTTAAATCAAATTGGATGTTTTGATCCTGCTGTATTCTTATAAACACATAACTCTGTAAATGATTTCAGGGTTTCAGGCTTTACATACTGATTATCTACTACTGCTGTATAATAAATAGAATATATATAATATAATAATAATATAATATAATATAAGTTATCCCAAAATTCAGCAGCTCAGAAAAATAAACACTTAATATTTTACACAATTTTAGTGGTTGAGGAATCATGGTGCAGTTTAGGTGGGTGGTTCTGGATCAGGGTCTCTCATGAGCTTATAGTAAAAATGTCAGCTGGTGTTGCAATCATCTGAAGGCTTGACTAGGGCTAGAAGATCTCCTATTAAGGTGGCTCATTCACATGCCTGCCAAGTCAATGCTGGCTGTTGGCAGGAGGCTCCACTTCCTTGCCATGTGGACCTCTCCATAGGGGCTGCATGAGTGTCTTCATGACATGGCAGCTAGATCCCCGAGAGTTGATAATCCAAGAGAAAATGAGACAGAATCCACAATGCCTTTGATGATCCAGCTTCCAAAGTCACACAAAATTTTTCTGCAATATCTTATTGGTTATGCATATCAGCCCTATTCAGTGTGGGAGGGCACTACCCAAAAGCGTGAATACCAGGAGATGAGAATTGTTGGCTTAGCAGTTGACTATCACACATGTCAAGTTCCACATGTTTCCTTTAATTCTCCTGCTTAATTTTATTTACATCAGTGATTCCTACAGAAGAGTGCAAAAATATTGTTCTCATTTCATTTAAAATAAGATTATAGAGTATTGCTATATGTCCTTGCTTTTCTGTGTTAAAATACCAATACCTTGCCCCATCCAAGTTTTAAGTAGGTAGTATCTTATTTGGTTCTAGAGTCCACAATTCTAATGAGATACAGAACTTTATGAAACGGCTTATAGGAAAATCTTACAATCAGTGGATCTCATTAGATTTCAAAGGACTATAACTAAGGAACAGCATTTAGCTAAGTCAAATAATCTGTATGGTATCTTAAAAATTATCTTTGTTGTGGTTACTAATTCTAGCATTTCACAGAAAAAGCGTTTAATAAAGTATTAAATAGACTAAATAATAATTCACTGAGGATAATTGCAACAGAAAAAATGTGGGGTAGAACCAAGAACAGTAGATGGGGAAGAGTTAGAAGGCTCCTAGACATGATTCTGCTGCTACCTAGTTTTATGACTTTAAGCAGGTTTCTTAAATTCCCCAATTATCATTTCCCTATTTGTGAAATGTTAGTTTGACTAGAACTGGATGACCTCTAATGATGTCTTTAGCTCTAGTACTCTCTGAAATTACATATGAAGCCACATCTATACAATAATTCCCCATTCCTCTCTGTTTCTAAATCCATTTCATAATTCTTCTCTAACAAGGTCCATCTTCTCTTTGTATTTTATTCTCTTTCAGCAATTATTCTGCATATCTCCCTAATTCTATGGTATTCTTTTGCCAATTTATCCATTGACATGTCTACTTTCTTGGCTGTCCTTCCCAGTACCCTGAATATATTGGCTCAAATCTGCATGTAGATAAGAACTATGCAATTACCGAGATGGACTCTGACTATATCTATAGGGTTCATTTCGGTCCATATTGAACCTCACCCAAGCCTCAGCTTCAACATATTTTCCCAAGAATGGCTGCTCTTACTCCTGATTTCTTTCTTTCTTAATTTAATAACTATTGTTTTCAGTCATACAGCAGTGATCTCTGGGAAGGCTAAACATCTCCATTTTTTGAGAACTCATACACCCCAATGTTCCTAATATATGGGCACCGGTGAAACATTCTTTCCTGTTATTTATACTTGTCTTTATGTCACTCCCCCACAATTCAGTATCTTCTTTACCCCATCTCCCAACTGTTTCTTTTCTTTACTCCCATCTTCTATTTCCAGTAAATGTATGACATAGGGTAAGGGGGAGCAAGATGAAAATTGAATTGTTGAAGTGAAAATTACTTCTGTCCATGTTAAAATGCATCTAAAAGCAGTTTGGAGCGCCAAAGGGAGAACCCTAATTCTGTCTAGTCCTGCATGCTGAGTGAAAGAGTCAAACCAAAATTTTTCGTTTGGGCTAGGACCCAAAGAATTAAAATCAGCTCAGACTGAAAGGAGAAAAAGCAGCAGTGCTGGGAGGACAGACAGATACACCAGCTGCAGTTAACAGAGAATCTTGTTCTTCCCACGGCCATGCAGCAGCTGTAAAAAGCTGTATCCACCTATCTGAGTGATATTGCTCTCTTACCAATGATGCCAAGGCTATTTATTAGCTCTCTAGCTATTTAATAGCTAATCTCTAGCTAATATCTAGTTCTTTAATAGCTAATAGCTAGCTATTATTAGCTATGCAGCTATTTTTATTTATTACTGGGTGCACCCAATTAGTGAACGGTCCTCTCCTCATGATAGCATCCAATCCCCAGTTAATCCCTGCTTTTCCTAATCCCACCTCACAAATAGCGTCCAATCCAGAACTGGTACTCGCTCTCCCTAGACCTCCTGACTCCCTTTGGCGGGAACCTAAACCTTACAAAAGACACTTCATCCTCCCTTTTCCCGTGGTCTCCACGCTTCCTCTGGAGTGCCCTTCCTCCTGATTTACACATAAATCTGACCTTATCAGATGGCAGGCTTCTTCCCGGTGGTCTTGGCTGATTTGGCTTTAACAGGAAACAGGTTAGTATCAGAATCTCTAATAGGCATGTTTCGTGATGTCTCCTAAATCTTTCTCTGAGCAGTTTAGATTTACAGTTCTTAATAGCTAAAAGCAGAGATACATCTTTTCTGTAATTGTTCCATCAGCACATTTCTAGGAAGGAATTCCCCCCACCCCCATCATAGAGCCCTAATATCCGTTTAAAAATGGCTTTAGTCATTTTATCGGGTTCGAATTTCAGCGAATTCAGTTTAAATGACTCCCGCTCTGCATTCCTGGGTTACAGATGGGGGTGTGTGGGCTTTGAGGGTGTAAATTTTTTATGTAGTTACTGTTAATTCAGTTAATTCAAGATCAACGAAGGCAGGTTGGGTCATTTAAAAAAGGCTTCTCTAGAAGGAAGCCTCAAGCTTCACCCATGTTTTTCCGGGCGCCCCCCGGAGGCATAAATTGCGGGATGATCTTTTTGAGTGTGGAGGAAGGGGGCGCGTCCGTAGTCTTCAGGAGCGATGCACGTCTGGATTCAAGCCTAAAAGCCCAAAGCCTTGTACCTGGAGCCGGGTGAAGGTTCCGCCCCGGTCTCTGGGAAGGAGTCCCGGGGGTCTCGGAGGCGGACAAGGTGCTCGCGGGCGTGCGCCGCCTCGGCAGCCCGAAGCCCCCAGTTCTCCGCTACGCGGTGCCGCAGCTTCGTCTTGCTCCCACCGGGCGGCCAGGTTTCCCACGTTACCGAGTCGTCCCTCGACCGCCTCCCTCGAGCGGACAGTGGCGCACATCTGCCTCGTGCCCGGGGCCCGCCCCCGGGCCGCGCTGCCCACGCCCAGAGCCTTCCGCCAGTCTGGCCCGGCGCAGTGCAGCAGAGCGCGCTCCCGCTCGGGGCCGGCCCGGCTCGCGCGCACGCGCGCAGGGACCCCCCCCCCCCCTCAGAGTGGGGTGGGGGCAAAAGGGGGCGGCACGGGGGGAGGGGAAGGAGGCGGAGGAGGCGGCCGCATTGCCTCCGGCGGGGCTCGAGCTCGCCCTCGCGCGTGCCCTCCGCCGCGCCCGAACCCCGCGAGGGTGAAACGCTTTCTCCCGGCATGCAGCGGGAGGAGGGATTTAATACCAAGATGGCGGACGGCCCGGATGAGTACGATACCGAAGCGGGCTGCGTGCCCCTTCTCCATCCAGAGGTGAGGGACCGCACCGAGCGCATTCCTCGCCCTTCGGGCCCCGACCTTTCCCCTCCCCCCCCGACTTGCGGAGGGCTGTGGCCTAACCGTGTCGGGGTAGTGGAACGTGCCGAAGTTGGGGAGGGCGGGGAGGCAAATCCAGGCCCGAGCGCAGCTGCGAGCGGATAACGGGGTGGAGATAGCGGGGCGGGCCTGGTCGGGGCGGGCTCTGGGACGCAGTCCCTGGCTGTGCCTAGAGGACAGAGGTGGAGATGTTGATGGTTCTGCTCTGTCGCCACGCTGCTCGCGGGTGCACAGGCAACGGGGGCCTGGTGCTGGTTTGGAACCGCAACTTACGCCCCTAGTCCTGCTCCAAGCTTCTCGGGGGCGAGGAGGGAGCGCGTCTGGTTTTGATTTCTTCTCTTTTGCTTCGCTAGGGTGAATGACAGTATCTGTTCCTCCCATTTAGCTCATCACTGTGGGGGGAGAACACAGTTTTTGGATAAAGTGGTGTCCTTCCAGGTTATGCCACAGGCAGCACCTCGGGCACCTTGTGTCCTTATTTGAGCGTCTGTCTTTAAGCGATTAAAGAGAGAGGTCAGAACTTTTGGGAATAGACCCCCGATTACACTAGCTTGTCAAAGTACCTTTTTTTTTGTTTTGTTTGTTTGTTTTTTGGAGCCAGGGGAGGACAGTGCAACACGTTTCCCATCACAACATGAGTATCTTCCCATGTAAGTAAACAGTGCCCCGCTCCAGGATCAGTCACATTCTGTACTTGTTTACCTCTTAGTTTATAGCTGAGCTAGTGCTAGTTCAGTACTGGAAGTAATTTGTGATACATTCAAGTTTTTAATGATCCACACTTAGGTGCGGATCAGGCAGTGGCAAAGCTTCCTGAAGAACTCCTGTAGTTTTTATGAGGCTAAGGGAAGAAGACAACCTTTGTGTTGTAGTGGGGGGAACAAACATGGAAGTCTCTACCTGGTTACTTTGCAGTAGAATGATTCTGCTTATTTCTGAATTTTGGGTTAAAGCATGCTTTTATTATTTAGTAAAATGTAAATAAAGACGCACACTTAAACATGCTGTATATTAATACTCAACCACCCTCTTATTCATCACTTTGGTTTACCAGAAACAGATGGGACTGTTCCTTAGGAATATGCCTGAGCCACTCTCAATAGAAAAGGCTCCTCTGGATTTCGGAGAAACAGAACTGTACAGTAAAACTAAATATTTTTGTGACCAAGGTAGTACCATTTTTAGAACTGGCATTGGACGCATCCTTTCTTTTAGTTCACACTTAGGCCTTAAAAATATGCCAAGAAATAAAATTTTCAGATGATGCATTGAAAATATTGCTAAGGAATATTTCTATTCATCTATTTCTGTGAAAGTTTCAAATACTTAAATGTTGATTTTATGTATTTTAACATACTGTTCTTTTAACAAACCTTTGCTTTGTGAAATAATACATTGTTTGGTATTTTAGGAATAATTTTAACTGGTAACAAATCCAGAGAGATATTGCTTATAATAATGAAATGGCCTGTAGGCTTGAAATTTAGAGACCAGTCTTCAGGTTGCTATTTAAAGAATATTATTAGAAGATAGGCTTATCATTGAAAGTGGAAGTTGATATAAGTGATATCTACCATTCTTTTTCTTTCTTTCTTGTGTCAGAGAGAGACACAGCCAGAGAGGGAACATGAGCAGGGGGAGTGGGAAAGGGAGAAGCAGGCTTCCCGCTAAGCAGGGAGCCGGATGTAGGGCTCAATCCCAGGACCATGGGATCATGACCTGAGCTGAAGACAGACCCCCAATGACTGAGCAACGCAGGCGCCCCTACCATTCTTTTTCACCTAGCAAACACAAGGTCTGATTAATTTAGATGTTTTGCATCTTAAGCTTAGAATTATAAGAGCTAAGGTCTTTCTGCATTATTACTGTGGTTAGTGTTGCATGCACACCTGGTGCAGATCTGGTAAAGTTCTGCTTCCTTGCAGTATGTTCTTGGGCAAGCTACTTCTCTGAGTTCTAGCTTCATCGTTTATAGTAATAGTATGAAATGATAATAACTAATAGGCTATTGTGAGGATTGTGATAATGTATTCTTTTTTTGTTGTTAAAATAAGCAGTGTTTTCAGTCTCCCTTGGAAAGAAACCCATTCTACGCTTTGGTGAGCAAATAAAATAATACTTTTAACTCCTTTTAGGAGAGAACATAGACTTTTGGTCAGACAGACTTAGGTTCCAATTCTGTAATTTGTAGTAATTAGCTAAGGAACCTGAGACAAGTACTTAATCTTTTAAAGCCCAAATTTGTTCATCAGAAATGGAGATGTGGCCCAGTTTAGTTAGCTGTAAGGGATTAAGCGAGACTGTATGTTGAGGATTAAGAACTGGCACATTGTAGGTGTTCATTTAATGTTATTTCTTTTTCCTCTACCAAAGAAGGAGGGAGATGTACCACATGTATTTTGATTTTGGTAAGTAGTTTAGAGACTTGTGTGGGTTTTAATTTATGGAATAGAATCTTGTAGGAAAAAGTTTTATTTTACTTATCTTCGAATTTAACACTGACACAAAAATAGTTTCTCACTTAATATTTGTTGAACAGATGAATTATTTGTAGGATAAGGAAATTAGCCATTCTTTAAATCTTCTGTTAGTATGCAAACTGCTCACTATTAAACCCTTTCTCAGGGGATTATGTAATTAGATGAACAGTGAAACCTTCTTTTTAGAGGTATTTACTGTGAGAGAACCTTACTTTTTAATTAATTAAATGACCCATCCATTTAGTCAGTCTTTTAAACATTTCTTTATTTTGTTTGGGTCAGGTACTGTGCTGGACTCTTGAGACTTTGGGATTTTTGTGTTAAATTCAACGAGAGGTGGTATAGGATAGCGGTTAAGAGCCACTGGTGACAAACGGAATCTGGGTTCTGCCACTTGCTGTTATCATGGTCAATTTACATTTGTAAAATTGGGTTAATACCTCTTAGAGTATTTATTGTATTAAGTAAAAAAAATAATGTTTATAAATGTTTATATAATGTTTATAAAGCAGTCATCCCAGACCAAGGCACATAGGCTGCCAAGCAGATCTGGCCTTCTGAAAGTCCTAGCATGTAGTGAATACTGGTGCTATTACTTTGTTTTCTGATGAAGTAGGTGATTATTCATTTTATCATAATGGAAGAAATTAGAGGCTATTTGGAAAAAGATGAACTGATTATCATGGGATTAGGGATGTTAATCCTACCTCTGTGACTTTAGGCTATTGGACATTTAACTACTCTTAGTTTCTTTGCTTTTGAGATAGGCTAGGGGTACCTGAGTGGCTCAGTTGGTTAAGCGTCCGACTCTTTATCTCAGCTCAGGTCCTGATCTCAGATAAAAAGAAAGAGGCTAGACTAGATCTCTTAAGATTTCTTTTAACCCTAATGTTGTGATTGTAGGTTTGAGCATCTACTATATGCATAGTACTGTGCTAGGTTATATGGGTGAAAATAAAATAGCTAGGATAGGATAGCTTCTGCTCTCCAGAAGTTAATGATCTAGTTGGGAATATATACATATGTGAAACACTTAACAGAAGCCAAATAAGTGCTGAATTGATTAGCCTATAAGCAGTGTCAGATTTCTGTCCCCTCGAATGGTTAGAAGAATGACTTCAGCAGGGAGATAGAGACCATATGTTGGTCTACAATCCAGCTGACTTGCTATCACCACTCTTCCGTTTCATCCACTAGTATATCCTCAGTAAGCCGTCCTAGCTCTTTCATTGAATGAGGCCACAATACCTCCTTTTGCCAGAGTATTATTATAGGGGCTCTCTGTTTCAGCAAGATCTGACTCAGAGCTTTGAACTGGATTGCCTAGATTATCTAGGGCTTTCATCTCTTGTTTGCTTCCCTTTTTAATCAATTTCAAAACTTCTGTTACTGCCTTCTCTCTAGTTTCTCTCTTTTTTAAAATAGCAACATTTTTTGCTTCACATTAATTTTGTCCATATTCATGTCTCATTGTTTTTCCTTTGTTTATTTTTTTTATTTTTATTTTTTTAAAGATTTTATTTATTTATTTGAGAGAGAGAGAATGAGAGACAGAGAGCATGAGAGGGAGGAGGGTCAGAGGGAGAAGCAGACTCCCTGCCGAGCAGGGAGCCCGATGCGGGACTCAATCCTGGGACTCCAGGATCATGACCTGAGCCGAAGGCAGTCGCTTAACCAACTGAGCCACCCAGGCGCCCTTTTTCCTTTGTTTAAAACGTTAAGTCAAGGGCACCTGGGTGGCTCAGCTGTTAAGCGTCTGCCTTCAGCTCAGGTCATGATCCCAGGATCCTGGGATTGAGCCCCGCATCGGGCTCACTGCTCCGCGGGAAGCCTGCTTCTCCCTCTCCCACTGCCCCTGCTTGTGTTCCTTCTCTCGCTGTGTCTCTCTCAGTCAAATAAATGAATAAAATCTTTAAAAAACCAAACCAGAACAAAAAAACGTGAAGCCAAAGTATTACTACTTCTCTTGCCATCAGATTTTATAAAATCTCTTTTTTGAACTTTTTCTTTAGTGAAAATGATTTTGCCTTTTTCCATTACTATTTTTGCTCTATAATTAGAGATATACATGTATACACATAAATAAATCATTTGCTTTCAGAAAATAGATAGAAAATTCCTTTGAAAATTGTTTTTCTTCTTCTGATAGGTTACTGGCATACTCTTTACCTTTAAAACATGTCTTTCTGGAAGTCTTTAGAATCTGATGCCTTTTTTTATTCAGGAAGAATGCTATAGGTCATGTAGTTGTAATTTAGATTTAAAAATACTGTACCTTAAGCCTAGTAACCACTGAATCAATAGATATAAAATGAAAATGCAACTAATTGGTGACATCATAGATTGTGGCAAAAGCCAAAGTTGAAAACTACTGACCTGTAAACCAAAAAATTATATTTGGCTGTTAGAAATGCTACTTAACAGTTTTGACTTCTTTGTTTAATTTTGCTCATTATTTTGATTTAGTTTGAGACCATCATCCCAAAAGTATTTATTAAGAATGGACTGTGGAGTGGGTAGATTTAAGAAGATATAGATTAAAAGTGTGGCTGCTTGAGTTTAAATCCTAGTGTTGCCACTTACTAGCTATGTGACCCTGGGCAAATTACTGAACTGTGTCCTAATTTTCCAGACTAAAATGGGAGTATAATAGCACCTACCTCATGAAGTTGTTGTCAAGGTTAAGTTAGATAATATATATAAAGTTGAGTCTGGCGCTTAGTAACACAATACATGTTAGTATTAATGTTGTGGTAAGAAGTTAGTAATTCTCAAGCAAAGTAGTATGCATAAACTGGATATGGAGGCAACTAAGTAGCTAAGATAATTAAAATTGGGGATTGAGGAGAGGATGGGCAGAGGACTTTATTATTAGCTTTTTTCTTATTTTGATTTTAATTTTCTTAAATTTTCTTAAAAATGTGTGCTTTGTTATGAGGAGAGTTTATTGAACATCTAAGTATGATCTTGATGCTTTGATAGGCCACAAAGTAATGGGGAATATAAAATAAGGCATTGCAAAATGACAAAAGATTAACTGTAGGCCTTCAGATCCCTCACAGTAGACAAAAGTGAGCTGGTTAAAATTTTGTTAAAAATTAAAAACCCATGGCAAACCTCTTTTCCTTTAGAGAGTATCCTAAGGTTATGTTAGGGTAGTTAGGATTTGTTAGTTAAGGCATCTTGATACAGTGTGCTTTTTAACAGAACCTCTTACAACCACATAATCCAAAAAGCATTTCAATATCAGGGTTATGTGAAATGCTCTTTCACAGCATCATCTAACTCTCGTATTATTTTGTAATTAGATTCTAGTACAGATAGGTAATTTAAAATTAAATATCAAATACTTTAAACTTTGGAGTTTGAAAAATTGATTCAAGGTGATACTGTATTTATAAAATACACAAATAAAATTTTCATCCAGTATAATAATTTTCCAGTGGTAGGATAATATCTTCTATTAAAATATCCTTAAAATAGAACTACACAGGCAGCTAATTTGAAAGTGTGGTGAAACTTCAGCTTTCAGTAAAGGAGATATTGCAAAGAACTTAATTTCCTGAGTTATAAAGGGATATTATTTTTTGCTTTTGTTTTAATTGTTGGTGAAAATTTGTCATATGATTATTGCATTTTCTAGGGTTAATAAGCACTAAATTAGAATCTTTGGTAAATCACAGTATTATAATGTCTTAAGCTTGTCTTTCTGATTATCAATGATTATTATTGAGGAGAATGAGATGAGGGGGATAAGTTTCCCTGAAGTATGGGTTTTTTTTTTTTTTGCATATATGTTAAATAGGTTATATTTTTAAAAATCAGTTTTTTTTTTTAAAGATTTTTTATTTATTTGAGAGAGAGAGAGAGAGTGAGAGAGAGAGCCCAAGAGGGGGTAGGGTTAGAGGGAGAAGCAGACTCCCCGCTGAGCAGGGAGCCCGATGTGGGACTCGATCCCGGGACTCCGGGATCATGACCTGAGACGAAGGCAGTCGCTTAACCAACTGAGCCACCCAGGCGCCCTAAAAATCAGTTCTTTAATACTAGGAAAAGTCAAGTGAAAAATAGTAACTACTGATTGAGATGTTACTGTACTGTACCCTTGTCAAATTTTTTAAAAAGATTTTATTTGAGAGAGCGCATGCATGAAGCAGGGAGGTGCAGAGGGAGAGGGAAAAGCAGACTCTCTGCTGAGCAGGGAACCCAATGTGGGGAGGCTCCATCCCAGGACGCTGAGATCATGACCTGAGCCGAAGGCAGATAATAAACTGACTGAGCCACCCCGGCACCCCTACCCTTCTCAATTTTTTAAAAATAAGTTTCTGTATTACCAACATTTGTTAACTTACGAAGGATTTAATGAGGGATGAGCAAAACTATGCCTCTTTTCATGAAAAACGAAAAAAATAAACCCTTCCGTGAGCTAAAGAGAGAAGTTGCTTGTTGTGTTAGAATCCTTGAATTACAGGGTGCCTGGGTGGCTCAGTTGCTTAAGTGACTGCCTTCGGCTCAGGTCATGATCCTGAAGTCCCAGGATCGAGTCCCGCATCAGGCAGGGAGTCTGCTTCTCCCTCTGACCCTCCTCCCTCTCATGCTCTCTGTCTCTCATTCTCTCTCTCTCAAATAAATAAATAAAATCTTTAAAAAAAAAAAAAAAAAAAAGAATCCTTGAATTACAAACCCTTTTAAAACTTACTTGGGCAAAAAAGGGAAGTTACTGATTTACATAACCCTAACTTAGGATGGCAGGGATGCATTTGGGCTCAAGGATACCTGGAACTTGAGCCGAGAATGTCACCAAGACTCTGTTTTCTATCTAGTCTCATCTCTGCATTTCAGCTCTATTTTCTCCTAAGGTAGAGGAGCTTCTTTCCTCTCTATAGTGGCGACATGGATGCTGACTTTTTTTCCCCCATATATCTCAAATTTTAACTAACCATTAGAGAGGGACTGCGTGTCTTCCCTTATTCCACGATGGGAAGTGGCACTGCGTTTTCCTTATTTAGGTTGTTTCCGCTCTTATGACCATGAAATAGGGCCTCTGATTTGCTAAGATCTCTTGGTTGGACTTGGGGGGAGAACAGTTTCCTTAAAGAAGGAACGCTAGCAGGCAAAATTATTTCTGTCCTCTATGTTCTTAAGTGAAAGAACTGTTTATTTGCTTTGTTTTGTCATCTAGTTTTTTACATGCTTTAAGAGATGTTGTAATTACATTGAACTCATTCTTAATGCCAAATGTTCTAATAGAGTTACTGAATAGCGTTTTGTATGAATAATCTGGACCAGGAGTTGGGAAACTCTCTGTAAACGCCACGTAGTAAATATTTTCAAGTTTGTGGGCCATATAGTCTCTGTAGCAATTACTTAGCCCTGTGGTGGTTGTATGAGAGCAGCCAAAGACAATATGGAAATGATTGGGTGTGCCGTGTTCCTATAAAACTTTATATGTAAAACCAGGTAGTGAGCCAGATTTGACCTGTGGGTGTATTTGTCAGCCCCTTATTGGGACAATACATAGAAACTCCAAGAAATTTATATTAAAATATATGTTTCAGTGCATGGAATCCCATTAGTCACTGATATTCAATAACTTTATCAGAACTGGATTTGTGTGGGAGATGGGTTGGGTGAACTAAGAATATATGTGTGTGTGTGTGTGTGTGTGTGTATTAGAATCTTACGGAGAACTTTGTTAGAATACATCTATTTCCATGCACACCTCTTAAAGTTTCTAATTTAGTATGTGGATTTGTGGTATGTATATTTTGAAAAAGTTCCAGAGATGATTCTTATAAAACTCTCTCATATTTTGTTCTCCATTCATTGATACATACTTGATATGTGGGAAAAGTTTTACTACAGGAGGAGGAAGGAAGCTGATTTGACATTTAATGCATGAGACATTGTACTGTATGCTTTTCATGTTATTTCTTTGGTTTGATAACAATAATGGTAATTGCTAACATTTATCAAATTATAACTATGAGCTAGTCACTATCCTGAACAGTTTTGCATATATATTCATTCATTTAATTCTCACACTTTTTTATACCTATTTTACAAATGAGGAAATGGAGGCATAGAGAAAGTTACTTGTTGGTTAGTGGCAGAACTGAATTAGAATCCAGGTTTAAACTGCTTGAACTCAATTGCTCCTTTTTTATAGTGCAGCGCAATGTGAAAGTGATAATACAGTCATGAAGTTGATTGACTGTTATTTGCCAGGCACTGGTTAGCTGTTGATTGCAAATGCCCTCATTTACTTTTTAAAAAATTCTTGAAGTTTTTTTTAATAGGCTCTATTTTTTAGATCAGTTTTGAGTTCACAGCAAAACTGAGCAGAAAGTATAAAGATTTCCCATATACTTGTTGTCCCCGCACCTGCACCACCTTCCCCTGCATCAGAGTAACATTTGTTATGAACCTACATTGACACATCATTATCACCCAAAGTTCATACATTACATTAGGGTTCACTTTTGGTATATATTCTTTGGGTTTTGACAAATGTATAATGACATATATCCATTGTTACAGTAGTATACAGAATAGTTTCACTGCCCTAAAAATCCTCTGTGCTCCATCTATATTCATCCCTCCCTCCCTGTAACTCTGGCAACTACTGATCTTTTTACTGTTTCCATAGTTTTGCCTTTACCATAATGTCATGTAATTGGAATCATATAGTATGTAGCCTTTTCAGATTGGCTTCTTAGTAATATGCATTTAAGTTTCCTCCATGTTTTTTCATGACTCAACAGCTCATCTTTTTAATGCTGAATAATGTTCCATTGTGTGGGTGCACCATAGTTTAGTTATTCATTCACCTACTGAAGGACATTTTGAAGTTATTTCAGTATTCTGCTCATTTACTTTTTACAGTTCTGCAAAGCAGGTATTATTGAACTGTTTACAGATTAGGAAGCAGAGTCGGAGGGGTGAAGTAGTTTATTTGGGTTCACGTCATTAGTAGTTGGCAGCTTATATTAACCTAAACTCTCTCTCTGACTCCAAACCCGTAATCCTCATATATATTCTGCCATATAATTTAATAGGTCAAAACACAAATTATTTTTGACTATATAATTGAAAAGCTCTGTCAGAATCCCACATCGGGCTCCCTTCTCAGCGGGGAGTCTGCCTTTCCCTCTGACCCTCTCCCCTCTCATGCTCTCTCTCTCTCTCTCAAATAAATCTGATTGCAGAAAGTTCTGTTGGACAACACTGATCTGGATGGCTTTTTATGTATGCCTTTTAAAAATGTTTTCTACTGCATAACTCTTTTTGTTAAGGCATATTTTATTTATGATAAATTGTGCAAATTTAACATTTTTAAGTTGATAATTTTTAAGTTAAACTTTTTATTTTGGGATAGTTTAGATTCACATGCAGTTGTAAGAAAAAGTACAAAGAGATCTCATGTACCCTTTACCCAGGTTCCCCCAGTGGTAACACCTTGCAAAATTATAGTATAATATCAAAACCAGGAGATTGATAGTGAATCAGTAAAGATATGGAACATTTCATACCACAGAGATCCTTCGTATTGCCCTTGTATACCATGCTAATCTGTTATCCATTTCTATAGTTTTCTAATTTTAAGAATGTTATTTAAATGGAATCATAGTGGTATGTAACCTTATGGGATTGGCTTTTTTTCAATCAGCATAATTCTCTGGAGATTCATCTGGTTGTAGCAGTCAGTCATTAGTTTGTTCCTTTTTATTACTGGGTAGTATATGGATATACTACAGTTTGCTTAACCATTTACCTATTGAAGGATATCTGGATTGTTTCCAGTTTTGGTTATTATAAATGAAGCTTCTTTAACCATTTGTGTACAGGTAAAGTAAAAATAAGTTCTTATGGGGCACCTGGGTGGTCCAGTCAGTTAAGTGTCTGACTCTGGATTTCAGCTCAGGTCGTGATCTTGGGGTCTTGAGATTGAGCCCCAGTTGGGCTCTGCCCTGGGCATGGAGTCTGCTTAAGATTCTCTCCCTCTCCCTCTGCCCCTCCTCCCCATGCACATGTTCTGTCTCTAAAATAATAAATAAATCTTAAGAAAAAAGATTTCATTTCTCTGGAATAAATGCCCAGGAGCGCAATTACTGGGTTATATGGTAGTTGTATGTCAGTGTTTTCAAGAAACTCTCAAGCTGTTTCCAGAGTGGTTGTACATTTTACATTTCAGTCAGCAGTGTATGAGTAATCTGATCTCTGCATTTTCACCAGCATTTGGTATTGATACTTTCTGATTTTAGACCATTTGAATAGTAGATGATGATAAGTCATTGTGGTATTAATTTGTATTTCCCTAATACTATGTTTTCATGTGCTTATTTGCCATCTTTATATCCTTTTGGGTGAAATGTCTCTTTGTATTAGTTTGCTAGAGCATAGAAATACCACACACGAGGTGGCTTAAGTAATGGAAATTTATTTTTTCATTGTTCTGGAGGATGGAAGTCTAAGATCAAGGTATTAGCCGGTTTGGTTTCTTTTGAGGTCCCACTCTTTGGCTTATAAATGGCTGCCCTCTTGCTGTGTCCTCACATGGTTTTTTTTTCTGTGCTCACAGTGCCCCTGGTATCTGTGTCCAGATATCCTTTTCCTTTAAGGACACCAGTCAGATTGGACTGGGACTCACCCTGGCGACCTCATTTAAACTTAATTCCCCCTTTAAAGGGCTTCGTTCCCAATACCGTAACATTCTGAGGTACTGGCATCTTGGCTCCAACAAATGGCTTTTGGGGAACACAGTTCAGCCCATAACAATGCCTTTTGCCACTTTTTTTCAATTGATTTTTTATTTTACTGTTGAGTTTTTAATATATCCTAGACACTAGTTCTTTGTCTTGGCTTGCAGATATTTTCTCCCAGTCTATCAGCTTGTCTTTTCAGCCTCAGTAGGATCTTTCTCATGGCATAAGTTTAAAGTTTCATGAGGTCCAGTTTATAAGTTTTTACCTTTATGGGCTGTATTTTTTTAATTCTTAAGATTCTCCTTCCCTAGCCATAGATCTCAAAGATTTTCTTTTTCTTTTTTACAGTTATAGTTTCACAGGTAACACTGAAGTTCAGGATCAGTTATTTTTTGCATAAAGTGTGAGAATTAGGTTGAGGTTTTTTGTGTTTTGGACTTTTTGTGGCCTGTAAATGTCTAGCAGCTTCAGTACCATTTGTTGAAAAGCTTATCTTTCCGCCATTGAATTGCTTTTACATTGTTGTCAGAGATCAGTTGAGCATATTTGTGTTTGCTTATTTCTGGGTTCTGTGTTCTGCTTCATTGATCTATGTGTCTGTCTCTCAGCCAATAGTATACCATCTTGATTACTGTAGCTATATAATAGGTCTTGAAAATGAGTACCTGCTTTCTTTATTCATTTTTTAAAAAGTTATTTAACTACTTTATTTGCCTTCCCATATAAATTTTAAATTAATCTTGTCTATATCTACAAAAAAATCTTGCTAGGATTTTAATAGGAATTGCATTAAGCTTATATATCAGTATGGGGAGAATTGACATCTTTACCATATTAAGTCTTCCAATCCATGAATATGGTATGTCTGTCTGTTTTTTTAGATCTTCTTTGATTTCTTTCATCAGTGTTTTGTGGTTTTCAACATAAAAGTACTGTATATGTTTGGTTACACTAATTTCTATTCTCTCAGGCTGACTTACGGCATCTCTCCAGCAGTTCTCACACTCCTCCATCATCAGTTTTTGGCTTTATCAGATTATATCTACTAACGATCATTTCTCCCATCCTAAAAAAAAAAAAAAATCCCAAAATCAAACCATATTTTCTTTGATCCCACTTACCTTCTGTCTTCTGCCCTATTTCTTTGCTCTTCTTTCTAGCAAAACTCCTCAGAAGAGTTACTTATATTTGCTGTTCCCAGTTCCTTTCTTTCCCAAATTTTCTTTAATCAATCCAGCCTGGCATGTGCCCCACCTTGTCAAAGTAAAGCAGCATCTAGATTGCTAAATCCAGTGGTCAGCATGTGGTCCTTAGCCTTCTTGAGTTTTCATCAGCATTGATAGAGTTGATTTCTCCTGGATAAATTTTCTTTGCTTCAGGGAAATGCAGATTAAAACAAGGTGTAATTTGGTACCCATCATATTTCCTCAAAATTAAGTCTGGTAAATCTAAATATAGTGAAAGGAAAACTCAGACATTACTAGTGAGAGTTTAAATTGGTACTACCACCTTAGAAAGCAATTTAATGGTAGGGAAGTTGAAGATACTAAAATCTTTTTATCCAAAAGTTCTATTACTAGGTGCTTACCCTAGAGAAACTTTTACAGGTGAGATCTGTATAAGATTGTTCATTGTAGTATGGTTTATAGTAGCAAAAAGTCTCAGTAGGAAACTGGATGTGGTTTATTCATATAACAGAGTACCATCTAGGAGTTGCATTGAACTACATGTATCAGCACAGAAAAATCTCAGAAACATAATGTTAAGTGAAAAATACTAGGTAAGAAAGAATAAGTAATTTATGATATACTTTTGTGTAACAGGATATTAAGTGGGACTTTTTTTTGTGTCATCTAAGCATTTTTCCCGGAGCTCAAAGCTGAGGACAGTAGCTGACAAAGGATCCCTGCGGTGTAAACAGAGATGCTGAACTTGCTGGGAAATGGCCATGATTTGTCCTGGAACTGTGTTACCTCCAGCTTATACAAAATAAAGGGAGACTTAATTGAGAGGAAGGGTTCTTTGAAGGGTTATTAATCCAAAAGGGAATGCTGTAGTGTTTGTATTGTCCTCTATGTGGGTTGCAAACAATTTCTTTGAAAGACTGGGGGACTTTTCAGGAGGGAAAATGTGTCTATGGATGGATGCCTGCTGGGATGCTGTCTTAGTGGAGTGTTAGAGAATTCATGGAGAAGTGTGATTTGGGTCCCCTGCAGTTATTGAAGGCCCAGGGACTGGGGGCCGCTGCTGCTTTCCTGGGGAAGCATAAAGGTAAGGGATACATAAAATAGTCCTGTAGTGGAAAAGCCAGAAGAGAGGGCTTCCTCTGTTTGTGTAGTGATGTTGAGTTGTTTCCTTTGGACCAGGTGGACACTTTAGAGGCTAGTTAGGCTAGAGCCACCATGAAAGAAACTTACCAAAAGATAGTTACCTGCTTGGTATAAGCAACTCCAGGGTTATACCGGTAGCATAAGAGCTGAGGAGGAGTTTTTAGAAGTGAGCTGGAGAATGCCTCTTCTACAGCAGAGGATGTTACAGAGATTCTGTCAAAGAAAACCAGAGCTGGACAGTAGTTAAAGTGGTAAAAATTAATTTCATTCAGGAACTATTGCAATAGGGGGAGAAGAAGCCCCTAAGAATAGAACTGGGTTCAGTTCTGAATATAGCAAGTACAATTGGGGATTTATAGCCAATAAGCAGAATGAGGGGGTCAGTGGATGGAAATACTAAGAGGAGACATTAAGGATAGGGGGATTCTTGCTGAACTGACTTAATAGGACTTTTGCTGAAAGCAGGTCAGGATGATCAGAAATCAAGGATGGGAATTTCTCTCTGAGCTGCTAAAGCTGGACTGTGCAGTCCCAGTAAGGATATGGGAGGACAAGGTCGAGGCCTAGTTGAGAAGAGACTTCAGAGGACTCTGACCAAAGTTTGGTCAAGGAGAGAGTTATTGTTTATCTCCATGGGGTGAATTTCAGAATTCTCAAAATGCTCCACAGAAGAGAGCCACATTATCACCAATGATTGAGGTATTTGATAGCCAAGAGAAAACTACAGTCAGCACCAGCTTATATAATATGAACTTGCCTCTTTACTTCTCATTTTTCTATCTTTATTCCTGTCCTGTGGTAGGCAGAATGATGGGCCCCCAAAGATCAAATCTTAATCCCTGGAACCTATGTTACATTATTAATGGAAAAGAGTCTTTGCAGAGATAATTAAATTAAGGGTGTTGAGATGGGGAGGTTATCTTGGATAGCCAGGTGGACTCTAATTACAATCATATGTGTCCTTATAAAAGGGAGGCAGAGGGAGATTTGAACACACATGCACAGAAGGTTATATGAAGCAGACTGGAGAGATTTGGAGATGTGGGCCTGGAATATTGGAGTGATACTGCCACAAGCCAAGGAATGCTGGAATCTACCAGAGCTGGAAGAGGCAAAGAATGGCTTCTGCCCTAGTACTTCCTGAGGGAGTGTGGCCCTGCTGACACCTTCTGATACTGATGTTTGATTTTGGACTTCTGACCTCCAGAACTATAAGATAATATATTTGTGTTGTTTTAAGCCACTAAGTTTGTGGTAACTTATTATAGCTGTAATGGGAAACTAATACACCATCACGCAGTACTGTAATTATTTGTTTGCAGAGCATTGGGAACACAGAAAACTGGATTGTTGACTCTTCCTGAGGGAAACAAGGAAGGCTGTGGTGACATTTGAATTGTGAATTGAAGGATTTGTAAAAGTTTGCCAGATCTGAGATGGGGTGTGCCTTCTAAGTGGAATAGCTAACATGAGTGAAAGGACCCTGAGGTTTTTAATATACAAGACTTCTTGGGATGGCTGTTATACATAAACATTTAGGATGCTTAGAAGGAAATGGTGGATACTAAAGCTGGAAAAAGTAAGTTGGGGCCAGTTCATGCAATTTTGCATGCTTACTGAAATGTTACTGCTTTACTCTGTTTACAGGATTATAAGGATTTTAAGCAGGGGAGTGATTGGAAGAGCAAGGTGGTTAGACCATTTGAGAAGATATTGTAGAGGCAAGACAAAAAAGAAGTGATGGATTTGTTTTGAGAAAAGAAGTAGTAAGACTTGATAGCTAATTAATTGCACCTGAAATTTGGGGGCCTTGAATGCGATTTAGTGTGAACATTTTGCTAGTTAGAAATGCCTTTTAATAAATTATACAGGAAGGTGGGAGAATATATTGTGGAGATGGTGAGGAGGAAAAACATCATTAGATTATCTTTTAAAATTGTATATCTAATCTGTAATTTCCTTGCTCAGAACTCCCTGATTATCTATTGCCTTCTGAACTGGATGCCTAATAAATGCCTTTATTCTCAATTGAAGATGGGATTTTTGCATTTCTTCTTTTAGGATTTTCAGTGTTTATTTGACATCATATTTGCAATTTGGTAATTAAATTTAAAACTTACTGTACACGTGCACTTGACTCATACATTTAAAAAACAAAACTTAAGAGTGCTTCAAAGGTACTTCCTCAGATTTGCCACAGATGGGACATTTTGTGTCTGCCCTAGCTTTTGGGTGCCAAGTTGGTAATGTGGCCAGCACTTGAGCTTGGGCTGCTGGTTAAGAAGAGTTGGCTGTATGTTAAGGTCAGGAAGCAGAGAAGTAGAGAGAGACTTCCATAAGATTTTCAGGCCAAGTAGGAGATAATAGTAAAAGAAGGCTATTCAGAATCCTATAGTTGGAGGATAAAATTGAGAGTTAATCTCAAGTGAAATATGAAATTGGACATATTTTATAGTGAAAGGGTGTGGTGGTTGGCTGGGTATTTATATCCAAGTACAATGTTACTCATTCTCTGGAATGTATTTGAATACTATTTAACAACTTTATATATAATGGAGAAACAATAAAGGCATTGCCTTTTTAAAGTGGAAAAAAAAAGGTAAGGAAATAAGGATGTACTGTCATCATTTTTTCCCCAATATTGCATTTGATGTTTTTGCCAATGTCATATGCCATGGAAGTGAAAGACCACATTTACTTGGAGGAGTAAATGTTTGGAATACTTGTATTCTTAGGCTACTCAAAGAAATCATCAAAAAACAAATTAATATTTTTAACCATGTGTCCAGATACAAGATACATTTGAACATTAGCAGTACTCCTGTATACTAGTTATTACATTAAAGGTCTTGAGATGTGGAGGTTATCCTGGATATCAAGCTCCAAAATACAATGAAAATGCTTTAGGTAGCTCTCCATTGCATACTCTTTACCAAAATAATTCTCAGAGTTGTTTTAGTCAGATTAAGCTAGGTTTTTCTGGAGTAGCCACGCTAAAGTCTTAGTGGCTTACATGTCAGTGTGCAGTACACATGCATTGTGGGTCGGATAGTGGCTGCTTTGGGACTTGGACTGATTACTCTCTGGAATATTGCCATTTTCCATGGTAGAGGGAAAGAGAATGAGGAATTGCATACTGGCTCTTAAAACCTGTTCTCTGAAAGCAACATGTCTGTTTTATTCATATTATATTAGTTAAAAAAAAAAAAAGTCACTTGGACTCACTTAACTTGCAAGGGGCCATGGTGTATAATCCTGCTATGTGCTTGGGAAGAGAACTGGAAATATTTAATGGGTAGCACTAATGATTGCAGTAGCATTTAAATGTAAAAGTCAAGACCAAAAAGCCCAAGAAAAAGATTGTATGTGAGTATAAAAAGTATAATTCTTGAAATATATTGAAAGGATAAATAACTCAAAAAATACAACAGAAGTGTTTAGATCAGTATGAAAAAGGTTAATATCTGATCTTCTCAATATGTGAAAATCTGATTCAAATCTATTAAACAAACAAATTTCAGGCCTCAAATAGAATAAAATGGCCAAAGGATAAGAACAGGCAATTCTCAAAAGATGACATAGAATAGGAAAATATATTAAGGGTTAAAATATCAAGTATTTTTTTTTAAGATTTTATTTATTTGAGAGAGTGAAAAAGCAGGTGCATGAGCAGGGGTGGGAGGGTGGGGGTGTGGGGGGTGGTGCCTGGAGAGAGTGGGAGGGGCAGAGGCAGAGGGAGAAGCAGACTCCCCACTGAGCAAGAAGCCTGACATGGGGCTCCATCCCAGGACCCAATCATGACCCGAGCCTAAGGCAGATGCTTAACCGACTGAGCCATCCAGGCACCCAGTATTAAATAATACATCAAGTATTATTTACTTTATTTAAATTAGGGGAAGAATTCAATGCAAATAAGAGTAGTTCTAGTGAATTTATGGAGAAATGGTTAATTATACGATGCTGGTGGGATTATAAGTATAATCCTTTTGCAAAACAATTTACATATTGTATCAAGAACCATAAAAATACTCATTCTCTTTAAGAATTCCTCTTTAGGAAGTTTATTCCAGTTAAAAAGAAGAAATATTAAATGAGTTAAAGGTAGTATTTTTTTAGTAGTGGGGAAAATCCATCCATTTGTTTTGTAATTTCCTTTAAGGGAACTAAATACTATGCCAGGCTGTTTGTGCTAAGCACTGAGAGTGCACAAATGATTTAAGATAGGCTTCTTGACTTGTCATAGTTTATGTTCAGTGGTGAAGAGATTGTTAGAAGACAAAGAATGGAATGCCTAAGAAATAACATCTGAGTTTAGTTAGGAAATGTAAGAATAACCTAAATTTTCAGTGATTGGGAAATGTTTAATTAAATATTTTGCAGTGGCAAAATATTTAATTAAATATTTTTAAATATTTAAAAATAAAGCATTACTTATAAAAACTACCTATAATGGTATGAAGAAATGTAAAATGGAAGAATATAAAATGAGTACTATGATTACAGACTACATGAAGATATTTGGACAAATAAAGATTGTTATAGCAGTGTTCAAAGAAATTGTAAAAATTAGGTTAAATTAGAAAACAACACTTTCTCCTAAAAACACATAACTCTAGACTAATAATGAAAAAAAATCAGACAAATCCCAGTTGAGGGTCATTCTGCAAAATACCTGACTACCTCTCTTCAAAAAAAACTGTCAAGGTCATTAAAACAAGGGGCTGTCTGAGAAATTGTTATAGCCAAGCGGAGCTTAGGAAGCCATGACAACTTAAAATGTGGTGTGATGTCATAGATGGGATCCTGGAACAGAAAAAGGATATTATGTAAAAACTAAGGAAATGTGAATAAAGTATAGACTTCAGTTAATAATGTATCAGTATTAGTTCATTAATTGCAACAAATATGCGGTACTAATGTTGTGCGGTGCTAATGTTGGATCTTAATGCTAGAGGAAACTGGGTGTGCAGAATATGAGAACTCTGCATTGTTTTTGTAAATCTTACACTATCCTAAATAAAAATCCTAAAAATAAAGTTTATTTTTAAGGAGATAGAGAAAAATGTACATATAGGCATTTGTTCATCAAATGCCTGTGGAAAGAAAAAAAATGTATGCCAAATTTATGTATATTGTTACAAATATCTGTATATGCGTGGATTAATCCTAGAAGGAAATGAAGTGGAAACCAGTTTTTAAAGAAGCTAGAAGGTGATGATGAACATTTTCCTACTCTAAAATTTGTTGGAAGCTAGCAAGATTAATTTGATAGTTTGGATTGAGGCAGTGGTGGTATTACTCCAGTATGAGAACCTGTGAGTCAGGTTGGACTCTCTATTAGAAGCAGCAATCATGTAGTGTTAGGCAGCGATCTGGAACTGCAGCCGAATATGTAATATATGGGACCTGTTGCTTACTGAAAAAATTGATTCTTAATCTTTCCATTTTATAATCAAATCATTTTTGTCTAACTTCCCTTAAAGAGAGAGCATCAAAAAAAGTTAGAAAGCATTATGGCTTGAGTGTAGTGCCATCTGCTGGCAGTATTAACTAAATACACTTTTTAAATCCTTTTATAATCATGTGATGGCTACTGCTTTTCCTTATTTATTGTTCCCTTGGTATTTGTTTTATGCTTATGCTGTCTTTTTGTTATATATAATTGATATTCCTTTTTTAAAAAATCCTTATGGAATACATAGAATCTAGTTCATCACTACCTCAGGTTTTAAGTTCTCACATTTGGCTTGTCAGTTTTAGCTGGGACTTAAAAATAAGTCAAGTATGCATAGACCTTTTTTCCTTTCCTTTCTTCTTGTCAGTAACCCTTTATGGTGCTCTAATTTTATCTCATACATTTAACGGAATTAAATTTGAACGACTCAAAATTATATAATTAAGTACATTTAACTTCTTGATTCAGAGTCTGCCTTATTAGAGTGATACCTGACAGCAGACATTTACACAGTGCAAATCATAAGCATATAGTTCATCCCTGCTGGCTTGCTAATTCTCTGTGTAATGTGGGCTATGCACCAGAGATAGGCAGGTAACATGTGCCTTGTGGGTAACATGTTTGTGTCCTAGAATGTTGTTAAATTGATTTCTCCCTCTTTTTGGAGGGAGGGTTTGGGAATGCATTTATTTAATTAACTTGGAATTGTGGTGTCTTTTTCATCTCTTTTGCATGTGCATGTGTGCTCTCTCTCTCTGACAATTATATTTTGCCCCCTTTGAATTATCTTCATATCCTTTTCCCATTTTGTCAAATGTGATGTTATTCATGCTTTTCTTAGAGCTTTGTTTTGTTTTGTTTTGCTTACATTAGGACTGTTATTGCCAGTATTCTTATATTTAAGTCTTTGGTCTGGCTGGAAGTTACCTCATATGTATGAAGAGTGAGGTGGGAATAGGTAGGCTGGAGCCTGGTCCTGCCAGGAGATAGTCACATTTCTGGGAAGCCTGGGAAATTGACCTGCAATTTACCTTGTCCTGTAGTAAACATTGAAGAAAATCCTAGAGCCTTTTGAACAAGTTACTTAGACTTGGTATTTGGCCAGAGTTTCCAGGACAGTCAGGAGAGTCCAGGAGGGGCACACATTCCCCAAGAACAGGAAGATGCATCCTTCTCTCACGAGGAGAACCCTATCCTTTTCTCACATAGGCATCTGTATGTTCTTATGGGAGTGTGGCTGACCTGGGAAGCCTCCATTCATGCTGCCCTGAATTCTGTTTTGTGTGGCGCTGTTATTTTCAAACACATTTCAGTATCATCTGCCATTAAGGAAACTGTATCTTTGGCTATATTTGTTAACATCTTTCCTGCAAGCATATCAGCCTTTATGTTGGAGATTGCTAAATTTTTTTTTTTTTTATCCCGAATGGCTAGCTATTTGTCCATTTATACCATTTATTGAATAATACATCTTTCCCTCCTGATTCTAATTCTCATTCTTCAAGCTCTATTCCATTGCCCTGTTTATTACTGCATTGCTCCTATTTTTGCATATGTTTCCTTCCTAATATATTGTAGTCAGTGGTAGGGCAAATCTCTTCCCTTACGCTTTTTTTTCCTGAATATTCCTGAGCTTACTCTTCTTGCACATTTATTCTTTCAGAAATACTCTACCATCGAATCAGTTCTTAGAGAACCTTTTCTGCTGGAGCACTTATAAAACATCTGTATTCAGTTGCTAATTAATAAACATAATAAGCACTGGGCCATAGAGGATTCTTTGGTCAATGCTGCGTCCCTCTTTTTTAAAAATAAAAATAAATGTAAACTAAAGATTTAATAGGTCTAGCATTCTAAAAAAAAGTTAACTAGATTGCGTATGGACACTTGGTAACTAGTTGATTGGTTATATTCCACTGGAGCATGTGAAAGAACATGTATTATGGCATCTGTCATCTTGATATACCAGCCAACATTTGCCTATACCTGCTGTATAAGTTTAAGTACCGTCATGTTGATTTCCCTTTGCAACAGTGTGCAGCTGCTGAGCTTATTCCAGCTCTTCTCATTCTTGTCTACTACTTTAGCTTTAGATTTTGGAGATGCTTTCTCCTTCCTTCCGTTCTCTTCAACAACTACTAGGACTGTAAAAACCTTTGGTTGTTGGGGCGCCTGGGTGGCTCAGTCGGTTAAGCGTCTGCCTTCAGCTCAGGTCATGATCCCAGGGTCCCGGGATCGAGCCCTGCATCAGGCTCCCTGCTCAGCAGGGAGCTGGCTTCTCTCTCTCCCTCTGCTGCTCTCGCCCTGCTTGTGCTCTTTCTCTCTGTCAAATAAATAAATAAAATCTTTAAAAATCAAAACAAAACAAAACCTTTGGCCGTTAACTAGGTATAACTTTAAGGATCTTCCTATGGCTGTACTTTCTTTACTCCAATATAGAAAATCATTGTGTGTTAGCCTTAGAAGGCATCTTGGAGGACTGGTAATCTAGTAGTTTTTGAACTTTTTTTTAAAAAAAGCAGCTGCATCTTTTTTTCAATTAATCTTATGTAAAACCTCAGTATCTAAAGATAGGATAAATCACACAGGCCTTTGTTTAAGAAGTAAATGAATTGAGAGTAGGGCTTAAGCCTTAGAGCTCTTGGACACCCTGTTGTTGGTCCTTGAGGCACCTCAGAGGAACTGTGTCCTTGTCTTATTTATCCTTCTCTTTTTACAAATAAGGGACCTGAATCCTATAGTAGTGAATTGCCTCCCTGGGTATAACCTAGATAAGAAGGTGGCAGACTTTGAATTCAGTAGCCTCCCAGTCAAGGACTTTTTCTATTACACCAAGCTGCTTCTAATGGATTTACTGCTTTCTTAAAAGTTACAGTGATCTACATATGTATTTTTAAATTCATATTACTTTTCTTGGCAAGTATCAATTAAGTTGCTTCTTGGTTCCCATAAAAATCAAGGAAAAATTATACAATTTAAAATTATCATTAAATATTTATGTGTTGAAAATGTATCTGATATGTAATAGCAAATTTGTAATTAAAAGTTAATATTATCTGTACATTTATTGAAGATATACTTATTTACATGAATACAGTGTATTTCTTTGTTTTTTAAAATTTTTATTGTTATGTTAATCACCATACATTACATCATTAGTTTTTGATGTAGTGTTCCATGATTCATTGTGCATAACACCCAGTGCTCCGTGCAGAATGTGCCCTCTTTAATACCCATCACCAGGCTAACCCATCCTCCCACCCCCCTCCCCTCTAGAACCCTCAGTTTGTTTTGTTCAGAGTCCATCGTCTTTCTTTATGTTTTTGAAATTAAAAAATTACAATTGTTATTCCTAGGCCTAATGATAGTGATGATTATCTTAATAGAGAGTGTTGTCATTTGTCACAGTGATGGGGTACTATTTCTATAGATGAATCAGTTTCCAGTCTGTTTAAAAGTGAAAAAGATAATTCAAAATCCGTATTATAATTTTTTTTTTTTTTTTTTGGAAATGAAATAGGCTGGAGATTTGCTTTAACATCATTACTTCTGCCTTTTAGTGGGAATAACTTTACCTCTCTGGAATTACTGTAGGGATATATTAAAGTTATCTTTTAAAAATCAAGTTTCTGGGGCATCTGGGTGGCTCAGCCAGTTAAGCAGCTGCCTTTGGCTCAGGTCGTGATCCTGGGGTCCTAGGATCGAGCCCCACGTCGGGCTCCCTGCTCAGCGGGGAGCCTGCTTCTCCCTCTCACTCTCCTGTTTCCCCTGCTTGTGCTCTCTATCTCTCTGTCAAATAAATAAATAAAATCTTAAAAATAAATAAATAAATAAAAGTCAAGTTTCTTGGGGTGCCTGGATGGCTCAGTTGGTTAAGGGTCTGCCTTCAGCTCAGGTCAGGATTGATTCCCTATCAGGCTCCCTGCTCAGTGGGGAGCCTGCTTCTCCCTCTCCCTCTGCCTGCTTCTCCCCTTGCTTGTGCGCGAGCTCTCTCTGTCAAATGAATAAATAAAATCTTAAAAAAAAAGTCTAGTTTCTTTTACCAAAAAGTAAAAACAAAAACTTTATAGATGGATAAAACAGATTTAATTTAAAAATGTAACTGGAAGAAAAAAGTCATTTCTAGAACATTTGGCAATGTCACTGAGGCAGAATGGTCTGTGGAGAAACTGAGAGTACAACTTAATCATTTTGTACAATGAGTGAGGTTTTTGGGGATAAAAATGGAATTAAAGTCGCATGGAAACATTAGGATAGTAAGCCTTAAAAAGAGATTTATTTTGTATTTTATGAATATTTGTTTTTTTGTCTGTAAAAGCAAAATGTTTGTCCTTAGTAAATAAGAATAGCAGTTTGCCCTAACAGATTTTCAAATTGAAATAGGTTTTAAAGTTACTACTTTTTAGACCTTATGTTGTCTTTGTTTAGGTTTTAACTTATTATTGGAAGGTTCTTCTAGTATGTGACTTAAGTTTCTTACCTACTTTGTCCTTCCTCTCTGGACTGTAAAAGGCAAGTGACTGTATTTGGTATATGTTTGCAGTGCTGCTCCGAGCCACAGTGGAGCCTGGTGCAAAAGGAAAAATCAACAGTACTGATGCTGTCTGTATTTAAAAGGTTGATGTTTGGGATTTTTTTTTTTTTTTTTTGCGTTGGCTTTTTTATTCTTTTTTAAAGATTTTATTTATTTATTTGAAAGAGAGAGAGCTAGTGCATGAGCAGAGGGGAGGGACAGAGGGAGAGGGAGAGCCAAGAGGTGGGGCTCCATCCCAGGATCCCAGGATCACAACCTGAGCCGAAGGCAATAGCTTAACCACCTGAGCCACCTAGGCATCCCTTGGCTTTGATTTTTAAAACAGAACCCATTAAAATATATTTAAAAAAATTCTAGTATAGTTAACATACAGTGTTACATTACTTTCAGGTGTACAATATAGTGATTCAGCAATTCTCTATATTATTCAGTGTTCATCATGATAAGTGTACTCTTTAATCCCCTTTGTCTATTTCACCCATCTGGTAACCATCGGTTTTTCTCTGTAGTTAAGAGTCTGTTTTTCAGTTTGTCTCTTTTTCTTTGTTTTGTTTCTTAAATTGTACATATGAGTGAAATCATACGATATTTGTCTTTCTCTGACTGACTTATTTCACTTAGCATTATACTCTCTATCCATCCATGTTCCTGCAAATGGCAAGGTTTCATTCTTTTTTTATGGCTGATATACCACATCTTCTTTATCCATACGTGGGCAGTTTCTATCTTGATTACTGAATTTTTTGGCAACCTCTTAAACTTTGTATTGGCCTTACCGTGTCCTGGCCTGAGGTTGCAGTACACCATATAGTGCTTTATGTGTAGCAGGCCAAACATGCTTAGTTTTCTGTTGTCATATAAAGGAAAAATAATTGTATCTTAGTGCTGTGTTATATTGAGGGAGCTGACCATGCGTAACGAATTTTGTATTTTAAATAGAAAATTACACACAGCATACGAGCTTTGAGTGGATGTAATATTCTGTAAAAGTTTAAAATTAAGAGTGTTGACCTTTTTAGAACTATTTAAGTGGATTTACATTTTATCAGAGCTGCCCCATTGTTCCTTACTCACCTAATGGTAGATGTTTAACAAGCCCTCAGCATAAAGGAGTATAAGGAAAGATAGTATCTGAAAATAATAAAAGAATAATCTCCATTGGTTTGTTTCTTTACCACCTTAGAGTTTATTTGGCATGTGATGAAGGTTTTAAAGTAGAGTGCTAGGTGTTAAAGTAGAGTTTAGAGTGTTGGGGTGCCTGGGTGGCTCAGTTGGTTAAGCAACTGCCTTCGGCTCAGGTCATGATCTCGGGGTCCTGGGATTGAGCCCCGCATTGGGCTCCCTGCTTGGCAGGAAGCCTGCTTCTCCCTCTCCCACTCCCCCTGCTTGTGTTCCCTCTCTCGCTGTCTCTCTCTGTCAAATAAATAAATAAAATCTTTAAAAAAAAAAAGTGTTGTTGAATCACTGTGTTGTATACCTGAAACTAATGTAATATTGCATGTCAGTTGTACTCAAAATATATTTTAAAATAAAAAATAGAGTGTTAAAGGTAGGGGTTATGCTGGAATAAAAAAAATTGGTCTGAGAGAATGAGAGTTGATGAAGTAAGAATTCTATGGAGCTAAAGATAAATTTGTTTCAGATTTGCCACTAATTTCTAGTCTCATAGCTTTTCTGTTTTGAGAGTGTGCACAAGGGGTAGATCTATTGAACATGCTTTTTCTCTGAAGAGTACAGTCTTCAGAATAAGGTAAAACTTAATTTCAATAGTAAACATTCTTCAAACAGTGCAAAAATGGTAGTAAAATATTGAAACGTTTTCTGTACCTCTCTTCTGAACTTTTGCCTTTGTGTGATTTACTCTTTAACAGGAAATCAAACCCCAAAGCCATTATAACCATGGATATGGTGAACCTCTTGGACGGAAAACTCATATTGATGATTACAGCACATGGGACATAGTCAAGGCTACACAGTAAGTTTTTTGTTGTAGTTGTTTTCTTCTTTGACATCTGTATTTCAAGTGAAATATGAGCACATGCATTTATTTCTCTTTATTGGTAATTCTTTATTTGGTGAGACATTGTTCTCATACTTTAGCTCTTTGTACAGATTTTTTTTTTAATATTTTATTTATTTGACAGAGAGAGCACAAGCAGAGGGAGAGAGAGGGAGAAGCAGGCTCCCTGCTGAGCAAGGAGCCTGATGTGGGACTCAAAGGCAGCCGCTTAACCGACTGAGCCACCCAGGCGTCCCGCTCTTTGTACAGATTTAACATAGCTGATTAAAGTCTTTCTCTAGTCAGTCCAATGTCTGGGATTCCTCAGGGACAGTTTATTAATTGCTCCCCCCCAATGGGTTATACTTTCTTGTTCCTTTGCATGTCTTGTAATTTTTTTTTATTGAAAACCGGACTATTCAAATTCTATGAGGTGATAGTTTTTTTTAAAAAGATTTTATTTATTTGAGAGAGAGCAAGAGAGGGAGAGAGAGCACTGAGAGAGAAGGAGAATGGGAAGCAGACTCTCCACTGAGCAGGGAGCCCAATGCAGGGCTTGATCCCAGGACCCTGAGATCATAACCTGAGCTAAAGGCAGATGCTTAACCGACTGAGCCACCCAGGCGCCCCTGAGGTGATAGTTTTTCTATCAGATTCTCCTGGGGTTTGTTGTTATTTATACCATTTCTAAACTAATTCTGTAAAGTCTGTATTTTTGTCATGGTGTGGCCACTGAAGCCTCTGCTCAGTTAGGTAGTGGTCAGTAAATAACTGGACAGAAACTTCTTAAATCCCTACAACCAGTAGGCCTGATCTTTGTTGAGGAACTGTGTGTGTGTGTGTGTGTGTGTGTGTGTGTGTATGTTAGGACACTTAGCACTCTGCCAGGCAGCTTACTAGAGCCTTAGCCTTCGCTTTTTGCTTGCCCAGAACCTCAAGGTCAATTAGACCTGAGAGCTTCGGGCCTTCCTCGGTCTTTGTTGAACATGTGCACACGACCTTAAGCTTGTGTATGGCCTTCTAGATTTCCAGGGATATGTCTGAGCTTTTCAAAGCCCCTATGAATATCTTATTCCTCAGCTTTTGCTTTTAAGCTTTTTGCTTTGTCTCTTGTTGGACCCAACTGTCACCCATCCTCTTAAGCAGCTGTGATGTTAAAACATTTGACAAACAACCCCCAAGGTGAAGCTTTTAATGAGTTTAAGTGAGGTTCAATAGATGAACCTTTCGAGTGGACTCTTCCCTGTCTGGGAACCACCAGACAGGTCAAATAATGACTTCTCTTTTGGAATGAGGCTTTGAGAGAACTCTGGTTACTAGTTACTAGTGTAACCAAACCAATGTGAGTTCACTTCTTGGTGAGTCACAGATACACCAGGTGGAGTTGTTGCACAAGTAAACATTATTTGCAGCAAGTGAGGAGATCATGGGGAATAACTTGCAAAGCTGTGACTCCCTGAGCAAGTTTGGATGGGTTCCTTTTATGTAGGGTTATGATGAATGAATATTTTAAAAGGGATTCTTGTCATTGCATGTAGAGGTGGGTATAAGGTTGCACACTTGCCTTAAGGAAAAGGAAACATGCCTGTGCATACATTGTATGTTATGTAAATGAGGCTTGTGCTCCTCTTTGGGCGGAGATTTTAGTATTATAATGAATAAAGGTAGTTGTCAGTCATTCTAGAGGTTACTCCATAGTCCATCCATGCAGTTCGGGGGTTAGAATCGAACTGGTCTGGGTGGTGTGGGCCAGCTAGTGGTCTTGTCAGGGCAGTCGCTATCACTTGAGGGGGGTTTCGGTTTCCATTTGCCTGAGTTGAGATAGCTGGAAAGAAGAGCTTAAGGAAAAATGTGGGACAAAGGTCAGTGAGTTCAAGCAGGTGGGCAATAAGAGGTCAGGTCTTGGGGTCTAGCTGGTGACACTAGTACCAGGAATACAAACATTTTTTCAAGCAGAGAGGCTGGTACTATGGTATGTTAAAGTACCACAAAGTTCTCTGTTCTTACTGAAATTCAGCTGTTTTTTTCACTGAATGCTCCTTGGATTGCTGGACGCCTTTTGTTAATTCCCAGAGTTCTGAAAAAGTTGATTTTGACACTTTCTGGCAGTTTTTTCATTACTTTTGTGGAAGGACAAACTTTTGGAGGTCCTTACTTCACTGGTGGCCCTCTTACTTTCTTGAATGTTATGTATAGTCGAAAATCAGAGCACATCGTGCCACCTGTATTTAGCAAACAAATTACACTGCATTACATTCATCTTTCCTTTTGAGACTGCTCCTTTTGATATCTCCTTTCACTCATTTGGGATTAATCTGTCTCACCCAAATGCATCATTTCCATCAGCAAATAGACTCCAGTATCTTTGATCTTAAGAAAAAAATAACCACCTTTCTTTATACTTCACATACTCTTCTATTTTATTTCTTGAAAAGTATGCTGTCTGTAATTTCTACCTTTAAAAACACTTTTTTAAATTAAGAAACATTTCAATTCTACAGTATAGAGAAGACTATAACTGTCAGATTAAGCAGATGCTACTAACATTTTGCTGTAATTGCTACAGGTTGCTCAATGTGCTCTCTTCATTCTCCCTAAGGAAAGCTCTCTTGAAACTGCTGTGAATCATTCTCATGAACATTCCTGTACATTTATTTCTACAAACATCTACAAACAAAATATGTCATTGTAATATGTGCCTAAAATTTATATAAATTGTATTCTACTCTGCATATCACTTTACAGCTTGTTTTTTTTTTTTTAAATAAAAAAACTATAGCTTTTGTGATTTATCAGTGTTGACAAATAAGGACCTAGTTTATTGTTTAACTGCTTTGTATTATTCTATTATTCCTTACTGAGGGACACGTAAAATTGTTTCTACAGTACTTTTTTATTATAACAAACTTTGCGTCAATGAATGTCCTTTTTCCTGTTTTCCTATGTACATAAACAAGAGTTCTCCTCAAGTGGAATTTCTGGCTTCAGTATGTTCTTTCAACTTTACCAACTATTGCCAAATTGATTTCCAAAATGGCTGTACCACTTTGTACTTGCACCTGCAGGAAATGAGTTCTTCTTTGACTACTTCTTGCTAACTCCTAGTTTTGTCACACTAATAATTGTTGTCAATTTAATGGTTGTGAAATGGTTTTCTGTTTTGATTGGTCTTTCTCTGATTACAAATGGTGTTGAATGTATTTCCTATGTTTATTGGCCATTTGGGTTTCTTCCTGAGCAAACATTTGAGTTCTTTTGTCTTTTTGTAATTGATTTGTAAAATTCTTTATGTATTTTGATGGAGTTCACAAAGAAGTTAGTGGGATTTGTATCCCCTTAATGTTCTCCAGAATCCTGTCTTGCTGCTCTCCTAGCCCCTTCTCACCCCCCGCCCCTCAGTCATGTAGCTCACTATTTGGTACTCCTATTCATTGTGTCAAAACTTGTATTTCTTTTCTGCAATAATGTGGTAGAACATCTCCTCTGGAAACCTGGACTTCCACAATGGTTTTCTCATCTGTGGGTGGTTGTCTAAGACAGTGTTGTACAGGGTTCCCAGACCACTGTCAAGAAGGACTGGAACCAGTTCATGGGCCACTGCAGGATCCATGGCTGGGCTGAAGTCTGTATGCCTATTACCCAACACGTGGGTGGCTGAGACTTCTCAGCTCCCTTTGAGTGTGGTACTGGATCCTACAACTCCCACAGAGGCACTTTTGTCCATGACTAGATGCCAAATTACTGTTGTTGGAAGGGGGACAAAACGATGGATGTCTTATTCTACTCTGATGCTGACGTCACTCTGGTCCATTTCTAAATACTCTTTCATTTGTTTCATCTTGTATAGTACCACATTGTTTTAATCGTTTCTTAGTCTTCACAGTTGTCGTAGCTATTTTTGGCTTTTTACTCTCACAAATGAATTTTAGGTTCTACTTGAGAAGTTCGTGAGATACTCATTTGTGATTTTAATTAGAATTTCATTGAATTTGCAGATCAATCTGGGGGAAATTGGTATATATATTTCTTTAGGTCTTTAATATCTTTCATAAATCTTATTTATAGTGAGGGTAGTGTAATTAGATATACTTTTCATTATTATTTTAGATGGTTTAATATTTCATATTATAATGATACAGAATCTGATCCTAAATTTTTTTTTACTTGGTTACTTTGTTGTAATGATTTTCTTTTGCTGGAAAAAAGATAACCTCACAAAAATACATAATTACATGATGGGAGAATTACAGCATATGCTGCATTTACTAAGTCATAGTAATTACTTTTTCAGCATTACTCACTAGGCAAATATTTTACTGAACTTTACCTTGTATTCTTGCAAACTATTCAGGTTTTAGTATTTTTATAATTATAATAAATGGGTTTGCAGGTGTTAACAAGATTGTTTCAAAATATTTTAGTGCATTCACATGAGGTTTTTATAGGTGATATATTTAGATCTTTCAGAAACTACATTATATAATGATGTAAACATTTCCCAGCATACAGTTTTTAAAAAATACTCTCTTTATAGCAAGTTTTTTTCTGAAGTAAAAGTAGTTACTTTCTCACTGTGTCTACAATACCCCTTTGCCTTGAAGGGGAACAGACTGTCTTTACCCATTTTAAGAATATATGGTTGATAGTATACTGTGTATTCATTTGCCATCACTACCACTCCAAGCCCTTGCCCCCCCAAAAGGCAGTAAATTTGATATACTTTTCTCTTTTGTTAAAGGGAAAATGCAGTTCACTTCTTTGTATGGTTAAAAAGATTTTTGGGGCACCTGGCTGGCTTAGTCAGAGGATTGTGCAACTCTTAATCTCGAGGTTGTGAGTTCAAGCCCCACGTTGGGTGTAGAGATTACATACATACATAAAGTTTTAAAAAATGATTTTTGTGGTCACTTGTCACTTCTCTCATTTAAAGTATGAGGTAGATTCTGCTCTTTAAGGTAATACGTCTAGTTCACTTCACTAGGCACATGTAGGCAGCTTTCTGAAAAAGAACAAAGAACTTAAGGTACCACCGTCATCTCCTGTGAATCATGGAACTCTTGCTCTTGCCATAGGTTGATTGCCTTGTGCATGTGTGTGTGCGTGTGTGCGCACATAGTACACAGCCCGTGAGGGCAGCAGTGTGCAGGCTGTGTGAAGCTTAGTTTATTAACTACACCATGAGTACAGGTATGTTTTAATATTTGCTTCTAAAGTCCCATTATGTCCCCCAGCCCCACCCTTTGGTGTGCCTTCCCCATTTTGGAGACCACTCTGAGAAATTACAAATATAGTCAAAGCTCATTTAAGTTTGTTTTTGTGTCTCATATTTCCAAGGACCATATATTTTGTTTAGAATAAAGTTGATGGTTCTTGAGGCTCCATGACGGATTCTTGGAGGTTTATTGTACTGCTCTCTCCATTTTTGCTTATGCTTGAAATTTTCCATAGTAAAAAGCTTAAAAACTTTATGTTGCCACACAGTGATCAAAAGCTGAAAGGGAGGAAAGGATCAGGCTCTTCACAAGTGCCTTTCTTCTTTATCAAATAAAATCATCTTTCCTAGAACTCTCCCAGTATACTTTCTCTTCTGCCTCATTGGCTTGAACTCACAGGACTCTTCCCCTACCCACCCTGCTTCCCGTCCCCACACATCCTTTTTCATTTGCCCTCAGGAATATCAAAGCTAAATTTGTAAACAAAGAATCCTGAAGCTTGGGAAGCATCCTTCTTTTCATTTTTAAAATCATTGATAAGCTCTTGTAACATGTTTCTTTGTGTGTGTGTGATTTAATATTTTTTAACATAATTTTATTATTTTTATAAGCAGCCTTAAGTGTTTTGTGGAATAAGTGGTGATATTAGTAAAAACAAGCAATCGCTAGACATTTTATTTCTGGTATCCTTTTCTCTTCCAACTGATGAGATATTGCATTCTTATAGATGAGACCTTTAAAACTAAAAAATTTACTAACTGGATTAGTAAAAGCTGTTGGAATATTGATTTTTTTAAAAAATTTTATTTATTTACTTGAGATAGAGTGAGAGAGAGAGAGAGCACGAGTGGGAGAGCAGAGGGAGAGGGAGAAGCAGGCTCCGCACTGAGCAGGGAGCCCGATGTGGGACTCGATTCCAGGACCCTGGGATCATGACCTGAGCCGAAGGCACACGCTTAACTGACAGAGCCACCCAGTTGCCCCGGAATATTGATATTTTTAAAGTAACATTTTACCTTGAGAAGTCCATTTTAGTTTCCAGGTATCAGGACACCTGGGTGGCTCAGTCAAGCACCTGCCTTTGGCTCAGGTCATGATCCCAGGGTCCTGGGATCGAGTCTCACATTGGGCTCCTTGCTCAGCAGGGAGCCTGCTACTCCCTCTGCCTGCAGCTGCCCCTTCTTGTGCTCTCTCTCTCTCTCTCTCTCTGACAAATAAATAAAAAAAAATAATTTCCAGGTATCAAAATGGAGCAGTATTTTTTTCTGGAAATGTTACTTTCAGCTTTAAATTTTTTGTCAAATAGTAGTAACGATCTCATATTTTCTTTCTTTCCCAGATACGGAATATATGAACGCTGCCGAGAATTGGTGGAAGCAGGTTATGATGTACGGCAACCAGACAAAGAAAATGTTACACTCCTCCATTGGGCTGCCATCAATAACAGAATAGATTTAGTCAAGTATGTGTTTTCTGTATTTTAAAGTAATTATTTATTATAAAATTATTACAAATAATTATAAAAGTTAATACTTTCTAAAATTCATTGCTTTTAAAATGTAGTTTCTGTGTACCTTTTTTCCCTGAAAATTGTTTTTAACATATATTGAATACGCATTTGTACAAGGTGTTGTGCTGAGTGCTTTTTCATGTATCTTTCCTTTAATTTTAATTCTTGAAATAATAATTGCTGTCCTCCTGATGTGGAAACTGAAGCATAAATAGATTAAATATGTTACCGATGACATGCAGCTAATAAAAGTTGGAATCAGGATTTCAGCAGTGTAATTTGCAGCTCACATTCAAAATGTGAATTCTGTGGGGAAAAAGCTACAAAAGAAAAGAGGGGTTACCAAAATAATAGGTAATAATAATCTGTTTTAAGTATTCATGCCAGCATAAGTGATGAATACATATTAAGTGTAAATGATTTTTGTTACTTACTGCTAATCTGCTTGCTTAGTATTAATAAGAGGTAGTTAGATAAGCAAGAGTCAGGGTAATAGGAAGTCTTAGTAAATCTAGTTTAGCAGTCTCTGACAATTTGGACATAAGTTCTTCAGATGAAGACATGAATCTGAAATAAACTAGCTGCAGATATGCACTTAAGTACAGCATACAGAGTCTAGAGACAACTAGGATATTAAGGCTAGGGAAAAGAAATTGCCCTTTTGAATACTAAAGGAAGGTTAAGCAGGTAATCACTTTCTTCAGAGAGCATATCTCCATTTTATTTGTTCTTTTTTATTCTTGTCTGTCTGACCTTCCCTCTGCCTTTGATAATGGGTCTCCTGATGTCTAATTCTGTTTTTGTTTGTCAGAAAATGTTTTTATTTCATCTTCATTTGTGAAAGAAATTTTCACATGGTATAGAAATCTAGGTTGGCAGTTTTTGTTTGTTTTATTTTTGTGTTTTACTCATTGAAAATAACATTCCTCTGTTTTCTGGCTTCTGTTACTATTGAGAAATCAGTCTAAATATTGTGCTTTTGAAGGCTTTTTTTTTTTTTTCCTGTCTGCTTTTAAGATTTTTCTCTTTGTTTCTGGTTTTCTGCAGTTTCATGATGATGTAAGTAGGTGTGGATTTCTTTTTATTTACCCTGAATGAGATTGCAAGGAATTCTTAATTCTTTGGATTGATGTTTTCATCAGTTCTGGGAAAAATCTCAACTATTATTTCTTCAACTATTGCTTCTACCCCATTCTTTTTTTTGCTCTCCTTCTGGAACTACAGTTAAATGTCTCTTTGACCTTTTCATTGTATACTCTGTGTCTCTTCTCTTTTGTATGTACTGTCCTTTGGTGTGCTTCATTCTGGAAACTTCTGACTTACCTTCCAGTTCATTTATTCTATGTATAATCTGCTGTTAAATCTCTTCAATGTGTTCCTAATTTTATTTTCCAGTTCTAGAATTTTTATCATTTATCTTTTTCAAACCTGTATTACTTAAATCATCTGTGGCTGAAATTTTCAGTCTTGTCTTGTATACTTGAATATAGTAAATATAGTTACTTTATAATTGTATCTGAGAAGATAATCTGTATCTGTTAATGTTGTTCCTTCCTGTGCCTGATTATCTTTAAATATGTACTAGACGTTGTGTTTGAAAATTATTTGTTGAATAATTTGAGGCCTAAGATGAGATTTCCTTTTGTTTCTGCTAGGCCCACCTTTAATTTAATTTCAAGGCTTTAGATTTTCTGGATTTCTCAGGTGGCTGAAGACCAGGCTAGACCCAGGTTTACTTCTGGTTCATAATTACTGCTACAGTATAACCTTTTGGGGTCCCAACCTTTGTTTTGCTTTGCCTGTTTAGCTTGCTTCTTAGCCAACTCTTCTGTATCAGCAAATTATCTCTAGGGCAGGTGGTGCCCAAGTGGTTTTCTAACTTCTCCAAATTTTAACCCTCTCCTGAATCTTGGCCTGGTTAATGCTCTTAATCTCCTTAGGTTTTACTTTTTAGGAAATGTTTCTTAGATTTCATTGACCTTTTTTAGTTTTCTTTAATGGGAGAGTTGATTCAAATGATCTAACCTTCTCAACCTCTGTTTTTCAGTTAGTGTTATTTTAATCAAAATTGTGTATAAACACTTTGAAAACTCAAATAGTAATGTACTTAAAGGCTTACAATGGAAAATGGCAGTCCCTCCCCACCCTCTCGGTCCTGTAGCCCAGAAATAACTATTTTTAGCCCTTGAGCTGTTTCTTTCAGTATTTACTCTTTATTTTATATATTTATGTTGCTACATTTATCTAGAAAAAAATGACAGCAAACATTTTTTCTGCTTTTTCATTTAAATATATACCTTCAAGATTTCTCATTGTCAGTACAAATAAGAGTTGCATCATTCTTTTTAAACAGCTATATAATGTTCAATTATATGGGTTTAATTTATTTAATGGTTTTCCTGTTGATGGACATTTAGATTGATTTTGGTGTTTTTACCGTTAACAACCACTGGTGTAATTGTTATCTTGGTCACATATCATTTTGCTATGTTTATATATATCTGTAAAATTTATAGGAGTAAAAAAGTTAGAAAGCTGAATTTTGAATTTTAATAAATATTGCCAGCTTTTATGCTGTTATTTCTTGATTTATCACTTATTATATTTTGACTTTCTATTTTTGGGATAACTAGATGTCCTAGATCTCCTCACCACTAATAATTCTTCCATCCTCTACTATAGTTTTAGTTAAATCGCCATGCAAAGTTTAAGTTGTTGTATATAAATTCTCAGTGCTAAGTACCGAAGTGTTCTGTGATTATCTGTTTTCTCCTTGTGGAATTTTGATTTTTGCCTGAAGTAACAGTTATTTCATTTTTAAAACTTTCCATATGTTGTAACTAATTCTTCCCATACTCTTAGAAGTATAAAATCCCTCTGTATGCAAACAGTATCAGCTAATTTATCTGTTCCGTTTTTGGAGGTGGGGGATAGAGGAAATCATTCCTGAATTCTCCACTTTTCTGCTCCAACCCAGATTGTTTGCTCTTTAGAGCTACTATGCAGCCATTATCGTGAGACTTTGCCATTATTCTGGGAAATCCCTTTGCTTCAGTATTGGTCTCAGTTTCCTGGATCTCAGGTTTTTGTCTCTTTTGGGTTGCTACCTGGTTTTAGTAGTTTTAGTAGAGCACAATTTCTGATAGCTTTCTGAGAGAGACAGAGCACTTGGGAGGTAAGTGTTTTGAAGTTACTATCATTTCTGCCCTTACACCTTATTGGTGATTTGGCTGAGCATGGACTTACAGATTAAAAATAGTTTTCTCAGAATTTTGAAGCATTACCTTATTATTTTCTTAATTTGTATATTACTATTGAGATCCTGTTGGTTAAAAAATTTCCATTTGTCTTGTGTTTAAAAATAAAGAGGGAAGTCTGAAGTGAGAAATACAGACAAAAAGACTTGATACTGCCTGCCTTACAAATGTCCCAAGCCACTTGTGAACTAGTGAGGTTATAGAAGAAAGTCAGTAATTGTGGAGTGGGTTAATAATCGGTTCTGTGCATATTATATCTTCAGGTAGGTAAACTTAATTTTTCACAATGCATAATCTAGCAAGTTACTTTCCTAAGACAAACATGGTGAGTAAAGGCAGTTTCCAATAACAACTGGTATTCATAGCCTCAAGGTTACTTTTTCTGCTGACTCTGGAATTACACCCCTGCTTAAAAGTTATAGCATATCCATAGCACAGCAAACAGTATGAACATCATATTTGCATAGGACCCTCATACTCCTAGGTCCTGTGGGAGTGGCTTGAGGTTATCCAGATGGATACAGCACACATAGTGGGTTTGTATTGCATCTTGGGGAATTCAGTGCTTTTATAATAAGAGCAAGCTTGCTCTTTGTTCCAGAGGGAGACATTACCTCATCTCTCAAGGTTGTTTGATACAAACACAACTCGGAGAATGACCTGTGTAAAAGTGGTCAGGGCCTTGCATTCTACTCATATACCTAGCAAGACATATGGGAATGTGAGGGATCCATGGAGAAGTGTCTCTTCTAACAGTTATGTTCCATCAGGGTATATTAAAGGGACTTACTGCAAACAAAGTAGTTGGGTCACTTTCATGATGATAAGGTATAAAGTAAGTATAATATGGAAAGGAGGAGACCTTCACCTTAGCCTGGATTGTTTGTATTTCTAATGTTTTCAAGTGAAAGTCTTTATTTCTCAGCTTTTCCCCCAATATAATAAAATAGAAAAGATTATCTCAAGCTCTTGTCTTCAATAATCTCTTATTACCTTAGGATTCTTCTTCAAGAGTAACTAATAATACTTGATTTCAGTTTGATTTCAAGTCAAAGCTTTATTAAGGAATATGGGGCTTTGTTAAAACATTGAGTTTAAAATTTTGTGAGAACACATTGTATGTGTGGCTTATTCTTCTTCCCTGGGAACATTACATTTTTTTTTTCTTTATCCCTGACTTTGTGAAAGCTCACGTTATTGTGCACTGATATGGCTGGCTGGCTGCCTGGCTTGCTTGCTTGCTTGCTTTATTTATTTATTTATTTATTTATTTATTTAATTTATTTATTGACTTACTTTAAATCCAGTTTATGGCCATTAAATGGCCACTTTTTCTGGAAACTTGCTTTTTTGGATTAGGGAGTTGTTCTTGCATGGTGCCCTCAAGAGTGCCTCACTTTCGTTTTCTCTGTTTTCCCCCCAGGAACTCAGATACTGAAACCAACCAGATTGATTCTTTTTCTTATCATCATCCCAAGTACTTTTTTTTTCCATTTTATTTATTTATTTTAGAGAGAGGTAGAGAGCGTGAGTGGGGGTGGGCGGGTGGGGACGGGCAGAGAGGGAATGCCAAGCAGACTCTGCACTGAGTGTTGGACCCCCACGTGGGGCTTGATCTCACAACCCTGAGATCATGACCTGAGCTGAAATCAAGAGTAGGATGCTCAACTGACTGAGCCACCCGGGCACCTCATATACCAAGTAATTTTTATCTCCTAGTATAGCTGTTGTACTTTGGGGAGATTTTCTTAATTTATGTAATTTATCTTCTAATCCTTTCTTTGAATTTCTAATTTTATCTATTTCATTTTCAATTTTCAAGCATTTTTTCCCTTGATTTCTGCACCCCCCCTTTTAAGAAAATATTTTGTTCTTCATATCATGAGTATATTATCTTCTCTTACTTTTTGGAGGATATTAATTGTAATTTTTGTTTTGTTTCTTTTTTCTTCTCTGTTATCTGTTTATGTTAGGCTTCTTTATTTGGTCTCCTTCCATATTTGAAACTTTCCTCAATTATTTGGTCATATTTAGGAGAGACATAACAAAGCTGATTGGAAGTTGTAGAACTTAGATCATAACAGGAACCTCCCAAATATCTGTTTCTAGAAATTTTTCTCTGGGGTTGTTCAGTGTCTCTTAGAGAAAAATCTTCTGATCTCTTTGTGGGAAGGAGTTCAGTTATGTCTGCCAGCTGACCTGAACAAGGAGAGGAGCCGGGGGTTGTAGTTGTTGTTTAGAGTGTAAACTTTATTGAATAGCTATTTTCAGTATAGTGTCTCATATGGTTCTCTGATTTAATTCCATGAGTCTCAAATTTCTCTGGTAAAGGTACACTGAATACACTTTTCAGCAAATGCCGAATGGTTGAGTGTTGAAATCAGTGTGAGCCTGAGGCTGGAGCCAGAAATCATCATCATACAATGAAGCTTAGGGACATAAGAATGAATCTGAACTTGAAGAGTTTGAGTTATTATTACAATAATATTAAAATTTTGAGTCGTCACATTTTAAGATTGAACATTACAGTACACAAAGAAATACTTGTCTAGCAGCGTCAGCTGCTTGTTTCAGTGTCACTAAAATGCCTGTTTGTGATGCTAAATACTGAACTTTCAGTGAGAACATAAGTTACAAAACAACAGTTTTTTCAGCAATTTTTATTAACTTTGAACCAATGTTTCTGTTTATACTCTAGTTTTTTCATTGCATTCTACAGAGGTAACAATTACCTTTAGTCCCTTAGTCTTTCTAGGGTTTTATAATATATTCTGGTTTGCTTCTCAATGGTGTCCCCCTCTGGAGACATTTGAGTTTTAACTATTTACTTTTCATCTTTCAAATACTTGTTGATATCTCTTGTTCATTGATGATCTGGTCTCAAAACCTAGGGATCACTAATTGGTACCTACAGGAACATTCCTTGATAACCTTGTAGTATGCAGGGAGGCTTGAGTTTAAAAATAAGAATTACATGATCATTTCAGAATTGTGTGGTTTTGAGCTAGGGTCTTACAGCTATAAAGAATAACATGTTGTAAAAATTTAGTACTTCCCTTCCAGTAGTTTACAATGAAAAGGTGATAGAAGTTGTTCTTTAGTTTGCGGAAAAAAAAATTCTCCTATCCCTGTGGGGGTAAAAAAAAAAAAAGTTGTACTTTAGAACCAGTCTGGAAATCATTCATTACTATAGCCCTAGCAAAGATTTGAAATGTGAGTAAAAATAACTCAGGAACAAATATGTTGACTATAGAGAAGGTAATAAAATTGCCTTAAAAAAACATCGCAGCTCTTATCAAAGTTGTTCTTTGGCTGAGCTATACTTCTCTTTGGGCTCAAAAAACCATTTTCAACTATTATATAATGTCTACCAAGTTCCTTAAGAAAGAATTTAGGAATAGTTAAATGTTTGTGTTCAGACTAATGTCTTTGATATTTTGGACTGGAAATATTTTAGTCTGGAAATATTTTGTTACGTTACTTTAAACTATTTTACATGATGGAGTGGAGTTTGGCCCTTTGTTACATAATGCTTTAAAAACACCAATTTAACAGATACATAAAGCAATAAATTTCTGCATCAGGCATGTAAGTATGAGTATATTAAATGTTTAAAACTATATACATTAGAAGTAAATGCATTAGTGATCTGAAGCAGTAATCACTTAGAACAGTTTAAGAATCTCAGTAATATTCACCATCAAGCATTTGACATCAAAGGCTTGAAATCATTTATATTCAAGATTCATTCATTGATCAATCCAAAGTAAACATTATGGTAAGCAGCTAGGTCCTGTTCATTTCAGAGGATATCAGATGTTATTATGTTAATATATTAAACAATGAGGTGGTTCTTCCTTTTTAAAGCAACACAGCTTTAAAGGTATAACAAGGCATTGTAAAGAACCTCTGTGTTATACTTAAAATTTATAAGTCTTGTACATATATTGTTTGATTTAATCTACAGTAATTTTGGGAGGAAAGTAAAGCTCATAAAGCTGAGCTTCTCCCTATAGTAGACTAAGTGGCCTATTCTACAACTTTCTATCTGCTGCTGCGCTCTGATCCAAGTCTTTGTGGTTCTCTGACTGCCTTCTTCTTTATATGATTGTTATTGGCATTACTATTCTTTTTTGTAACTTCAAAAAAAATTACTTTCCTTTTACTTCTAGAACAAAGGAGTAATGTGTTTGATATAAAATTCTACTAAATATATTTTTTAAAGATCACAAAAGATTGTTTATCATCAAAGGCATAAACTAGCATGAGGTCTACAATGGAAAACATTTTTTTCTTTATTTTTTACATAATTTCTTAAAATTGAAAATGAAAGTTGTCTAAATTATTTAAAATTTTGTCTTATAGATACTATATTTCGAAAGGTGCTATTGTGGATCAACTTGGAGGAGACCTAAATTCCACTCCATTGCACTGGGCCACAAGGTTTAAATTTGCTTCTGGATTTTTTTTCTTTTGGTTCCTTTATTAGTCTATAACTAAACAACTTTTCCTTTTTTAATGATATGCTAAAATGAATGAGAAAACTTATGCTAATAGTTAATATCAACAGTATACTAATATATTGCTACACAGTGTGACCTGCATTGGCAGCAAAGTTTATTGTCCCAAAGTGTCTTTAGGGAATTCACCATGCTGATATTAATCCAGTTAGTTTACGATTGAGTTAAACTTTGGATTTGTAAATGTAATACTTACGCAGCCTCTATATATTTACAATTAAAGAAGTTGCCCAGTTCATGGGACAATTAAGATTATATTTGAATAGGATTAATAGAATATAGTAACTATTTGTTACATATTTAAAGAAGTTATAAGTATCTTTATAAAATTTAAAAGACTCTTATTTCAGTTGAGACTTAAGAACCATAAAATCCTAAGCATGTCTTGACATATACCTATTTTAAGAAATTAAAAAAAAATTGTGTAATCTTTTCTACCATTGCCCTATTTAAGAAAGATCTTTCCAGGAGATCCTGTTTGAAATAACATTATATATTTAAGTGTTTATTCTTTTATGTTTTAGACAAGGTCATCTATCTATGGTTGTGCAACTAATGAAATATGGTGCAGATCCTTCATTAATTGATGGAGAAGGATGTAGCTGTATTCATCTGGCTGCTCAGTTTGGACATACCTCAATTGTTGCTTATCTCATAGCAAAAGGACAGGTAAAAAAAATCACAATGGTGTGGATTTTAATCAGATGTTCTTCATGGTTTAAATGCCTAATATCATTGGTGTTACAAGTGTAACAACCTGATGATATTTAAATAGTATTTTCTGATGGATGAAGAGAACAGATAATATAGTTAGTTTGAGATTGAGGTAATAAATATAGTTAAGTTAAAAATAAGATATTCAAGAACCAGGTAATGATCCATTAAGTTGTATCTTTTATTTCTGAGAATGATAGAGATGAATCCCAGAAAGTAAGAAAATTTAGGTATCTTTTTTTCCCCTTACTTACATCTTTTGAATATAATCTGAATTCATTTAAGCTTATTTGAACATTTTGCTGGTTATTTTCTCTATTAAGTTACTTCTCAGAGTGGGGGATAAATTCTTTAGGATCAGTTTCTCATTTTCTGCTGCATAAAATAATGCTGCTTCTTCATGTCAGAAAACTTCTCATGATTTAAGTGCTTCTTCCTGATTCTTCATGAGTGTGTACTGACTATAATCACATTAAACAGGTACCAGTCTATATATGCCATGTTTTTGTCATAAATGTATTTTGTTGAAATTAATGTCACTCAGTTTTTCTTTCATGTGTTTTCTCTGGTTATACTTAAACATTAGCTTTATGGCTAAGGATCTCATCATAAGAGTAAGATAAATGATTTTAATTCATTGCTGTTAACGTATTTATTTTAAATTTTACGCAGATTTGGAGTTTGAGTAGTATTTATTTTATAAATACTTTAAGATACTTGTTGTTGGCAGTGCCACACAATGACAGTTGTGTGTTGTGCATTATAGTGTAAGAGGCACAGACTGGCTAATTGCTGGAAGAGGGGGGTTATTACCTATTACGGTGTTTACAGACTCCCCCCAAAATCTAATGGCTTTAGAACAGTATCAACCATTTATTACCTTAGCTTGACTGGGCTTGGCTGGGTGGTTCTTTACCTTGTGATAATGGCTGGGGGTTACAGTTATCTGGGGGCTTGACTGGAATGGAGGATGGCTCACTCATACCTTATGCCTTAATAGGAATGTAAAAGGCTGGGTTCAGTTGGAGTGCTGAGATAGCAAGTCCTCTCTTTTACTCCATAGTCTTAGAATTCCTTCTCCATGGTACCCCTGCACATTGTCTTTCTAAGCAGGGAAGTAGACTTCTTCCGTGGTGGGAGCTCCCAAAGGAACAAAAGCAGAAGCAGTCTGCCTTTTTTTTTTTTTTAAGATTTTATTTATTTGACAGAGACACAGCGAGAGAGGGAACACAAGCAGGGGGAGTGGGAGAGGGAGAAGCAGGCTTCCCGCTGAGCGGGGAGCCCAATGCAGGGCTCGATCCCAGGACCCTGAGATCATGACCTGAGCTAAAGGCAGACGCTTAACAACTGAGCCACCCAGGCGCCCCAGCAGTCTGCCTTTTATAAGTCTTATGTCTTGAACTGGCACAGCAACATTTCTGCTCCATTCTGTCAGTTAAAGCAAGTAACTGGGCCAGTTCACGTTCATTGTGGGAACAGATGGGTAGAGCAGCAGGTGAGGTTTGTTGGTGGCCATGTTTGGATACTAGCTGCCACAGGAGATTACTTTCGTTCTCCCAAGTTTCTTTTAGACTGGGGTTTGGAGCAGTAGATGGTGCTGTAACACATGATAGTGTTGTTAGTGGCCTTTTATTTTGCAGGTAAAATTTACAATATGCGTTCACTGTTTCTTTTGTTTTTTTAACTGGGTAAGAGAAGTGGTATAAGTTTTTTGTCTTTTTGTTAGCTTATTGGTTTTGGGGTTTGGATGTTTCAGTAATCTTTTTTAACTCTGGTATAGGATGTTGGCTATAAAATTCTTATGGCACAGGGATTTCTACCTGTCACAGTACCTTTTGTATAATAAATGCACGATGATAATAAATGTCTGGCAATTGGTTTTCTTTTTTATGAGTAAGTTTGTTTTTGTCTTTGTTTTTTTTTTTACTACAAAACTAACATGCTTATTGTAAAATAGTCGAACGTAAGAGAAGAGTATGACTTAGAAAATGAAACTCCACCTCTACCCTTACCCCTCCCCCCCAGAGATCACTTTCTTTAACAGTTTAGTATATTATTTTCCCAGAATTTTTTCCATGTATACACTAATTATAAAAGAAACTCCTCTAGTATTCATCACATCATACTTTGAATGGAGTCCAAAGTCCTTCCCTACAGAAGCACTACAGAACCATGTGTAATCTAGTCTGAGATACCTCACGGGCCCATCTTTTGTCATCTCCCCCTTACGCTGCTTTGACACACCAGTCTTCCTGCTGTTCCTTGAAGAGCCATGCTGTTGTCTTTGGGCCTTTGTGCTTGATCTTATCTGCTTGGTAAATCCTTTCCTTAGTCACACAGTTCTCTTTCTGTCTTATTTCAATCAGATGTTTGCTCAAATCTTGCTAGTTTTGATTAGTTCCCAATTATAAGTAATAATAAAATTAGTATGTTTTTATTTTTTCTTTCTCTTTTTCTTTCTCTTCCCTGTCTTTCACTGACTTTAGTCTATAATATTGTTTTTTTTAGTGTTAACTTTGTTCTGATAGGTATAACTACATTTCTATTACTTGATTTTTCAGCTTTAATATTTAATATTCTTTGACTCATAGCTATTACAGATTAGGTACTTATATTTTCTTTTCAACCTTTTCCATTTTCTCCATTTTTTGTTAATTGTATCAGTTTTACATTCTTAGGGCATATAACATTTCCATTTAGTTTGTCATTCTGTTCTTCACATTTGTTTCATTTTAGTTATACTGTTGAAATATATGTAGTGCTCACTACCAATTCTTTTGGATGATTTTCAGGAGAAAAGGGAAAATGCTAAGTTATGGAGCCCTGTTGATCATGGAATCCCCATAAGCTTTTGATCTGGGCTTGTTAATTCTTCCTAATAGAGAATACCCATACGTCCAGGCTGAACTTGGAAAAGAAGTACCAAGTTTTAAACCCCGACCCAAAGAAAGAAAAGGTTGAATTTCATTTTTCTTTTAGTACTCTAGAGATGTGGCATTATTTTACATTTTTAATTTTACTTATTGATATTTTTTAATACCATCACTTTTTTAAAAAGATATGAAAAAACAACTAAGAAGGAAGAAGAAACTAAAACAAGAATTTACGTGTTTGTTTTAATTGGACATCAAATTTAGTTGGGCTCTCTTAAAATTAGGACCCTGAAGGAAGTAAAATAGTTAGTACTTGACTCATGTAAAGAACGAGGAAGCTTCTCATTTCTGAGATTTTCTTAAAGATTTTTATTGAAAAAAAAAATCAATGTGTATATTGGAAATACTGAGTGAGGTTACATAAGATGTTCCCAACCAAAGTTAACGTAAATCTGTAAATGGATTTATAATGGATAAGGTATAACTTTTGATTACGGTATTCATGATGAGGGACTAAATCTAATGATGTCCAAGGATGTGTGTTCTAGTTTGTCTAATGTACTGGTTCTCAGCATTTTTTCTGCTTCAGTACACTTGGCTAATGTTCACATTTGAGACGTATTCCCATTGGTAATAGTGGCTCACAGAGAACTGCTGTATAGAAGTATAGAGTGTTTTGCAGTGTACTCACTATAACTCTGTCCTCTCTGCACTGACTGGTGTGTTAGATAGATAACACAACTTGGATTAGAACTGCTGCCTTTATATAATCCAGGAATGGGTGATAGGGAAGGGAAGAAGAGGAAACTTATTATCTATTGAATGTCTCTTATGTTCTAGGCTGTGGACTAGGTGCTTTACACACATTATTCCATTTGATCATCACAGGGATCTTATGAAGCCATTATTTATATTTGCATTTTTAGATGAGGAAGTCGAAGCATAGAGAATTAAAGTAATTTTGCCAGTCTTATAGCTGTTAAGTGGCACAGCTAAGAATTCAAAACCATGTCTGTCTTATTCTAAAGCCTATGCCTTTCCCAAACGAGTAGGTAGATAAACATGTCTTTTCACTTAGCAAATGGTTTTTGATCATTTACTCTGCTGGGCCCTGGGAATACAAAGATGAATTTAATATAAGTTCAATCGTCAAAGAACTCCTAGTTAATGAGATAGATGTCTCAGGCATGTAGGATAATTAGTCCAGATTGGAGTTAGGAGAGATAATTTTAGGGAAGTGAAACTGATAGAATCCCTGATGCATCAGGATGTCTTGAAAGGAGATTTAGATAACTAGGGAAGAGTTTTGGTTGACTAGATGGTAGTTTTAATTGTAATGTGTTAAAAAAACTAAGGAAAGCCAGGGGGAAGTGCCATAGGAAAGCAAAAAGTTGGGTAGGAGAAGAAAAATAATCATGGTTTACTACACTATTTTGCTGGGAATAGCATTCATATACATTTATAATAATATAAATATCAAACATTTATAGAACCAAAAATACAATAGATCTCTTGGAAGAATAGAGAGGTGCATTATTTGTGATGGCTCAGGAAGAGTAAAGAGAGAAATTCTCATTTTGCATACTGAAGAGTCTCAGAAGATAATGCCTAAAACTGAAAAATCAGAAAGTAGTAATTCAAGCATCTTATTTTAAGATGTGGAGGGCTAAAAGAGGTGAAAATAGTGGGGAGTAAGGCAGAGAATTGCTTTATCACCACAAATTTTACAGAATTATTTGTCTCTAAAAATGTACGTGCATAACAATAAAAAGCAAACAGACTTTTTTGAGTTTATTGAAAAGATACGTCTTTTTATTCTTTGTTTTGAAATGCCTAGAAATAAACAGGGTTTCATTATTCCCTCTTACCATGAATTAGTATAAATCAGTTTTTCACAGACTTAAATCATTTAACTTATCCTCTGTGGATGAAAGATGAAGAGTAGGTCAAGGTCTTTAAATGCAAAACATTGAAAGGGTGATTAAGGCATCTGAAAAAGGAAATCTATAAATGTGTGTTAATTAAATACATATTTAATGTATAGTCAATTAAATACATGCCCATTAATTAAAATATTTAGTGACAATAGTTTTATTTTAAAAAGTTAAAAAAATTTTTCATAAATCAGCCTTGATTGAGGAGTGTTATATTGGCTTCTCTTGTGATATGTAAATTAGATTTTTCTGAGTAAATTTGGTAGGAACTTAGAAATTTTTACTGTCTGACTTTTTTCTTTTTATTCTATCAGGATGTAGATATGATGGATCAGAATGGAATGACACCTTTAATGTGGGCAGCTTATAGAACACATAGGTATGTAATCATTATAAAATATTTATTCAGATCATTTTCAGCATATTAAAATGTAAAATAAATAATGAGGAAAAGCAGTTAATGTTCTGTTTGTTAATATTTAAAATTCTTATTATGAGTACATAGTATATAATAAATTACCTCTTTGAATATTTGAATCTCTGTGCTTATCTTGACCTTGGTAATTGTAGTATTCTTAATCTATTCCTCTTTTAGCAATTTTTAAGAATGAAAGATGTTACCATATTTTTAAGAACTATTTTTTTCATGTTATTTGTATACTGGCAGGTTTAATATATTAATTAGTAAGTCACCTGAAAACGTTTTTGGAATAATCCAGATTTAAACTTAAAAATTTAATTGTTTAATTATATAGATATTAATGACCTTACTCCCTAATCAAAATTAGAAAATGTCAGGACCAAGTATGCCCTCTTTTGAGGGGCCATACTTTATATGGTGTTGCACATACTTAATACTTCATATTAGAATGTTCTCTCAGTACTGATTATAAGGTTGAGTATAGGTTAGATTAGAAGTGTTCCAAGATGGAATGCAAATGCAACCACAATCAGTTTAGTGTCTGTAATGATTTCTATAATTGAAATTAGGGTTGTTGTTGTTGTTTTTTTTTTTTTTCCTTTTCAGTGTGGATCCAACTAGATTGCTTTTAACATTCAATGTTTCAGTTAACCTTGGTGACAAGTATCACAAAAACACTGCTCTGCATTGGGCAGTACTAGCAGGGAATACCACAGTCATTAGTCTTCTTCTGGAAGCTGGGGCTAATGTTGATGCCCAGAACATCAAGGTAAAAATATCCTGTATTGATTATGCTATGTGAAATGTTAAGATCTTAATTCCTCAGTAAAAAATAGGTTTTTTTCACAGCCTGTCAAAAATGGAAGAAACCTCTTATTTAAGCTCAACCCTTTGCTTCCATGTGAGAATTTCTTTGGAAAGAATGATTTATTTACTTTTGTCTTTCAGTATTGAAGTAATTTTCAGATTTTGATGGCCTTTTCATTAGTGAATTCTTACTGACTTTTGAAAATTAAATTATATAATCCCTATCTTTATAGCTGAATGGAATAGTTTTCTGGTTTCTTTAAGAAGGTCAGTACAGAGAATCACAAGTTTGTAGTTAAACTACATTATGCATAATAATTTTAGTAATTCTTTGACTGGTTATTGTTTTATTTTAAAGGTCAAGACCTTTAAATATGATAGACAGCTTTATGATGTTTATAGGAAAGTCCCCACCTCCCTCAGATGTTGGACTAATCCAGGAAAAGTATACAAAATTATCTAAGAACAAAACACAATTAACATTTACACTCTGAACCATTTAGAAATTTGTAGACATTTTATGAGTACTTCAAAGAAAATTCTATTGGTAGTTTTAAATTTTAAGCATTCTCATTTTTAAAGCTTCAGGATCCACCACGTCTTTCAGGAACTCTTTCTATGAAATGACTTTCAACTTTTAAGTATCATCTTTCAGTAATGTGAATTCATAAATAACTTCGTGCCCTTTGACAAATGTTCTTTAATTTTGACTATAAACCATAGTATTTTCTGAGTCATGTTTCTTAAATTTCTAAGGGATATGTGCTAATTAAATTTGAAAGAGATTTGAGCCACATAATAATCCGAAATGGCAGTCAAAAAGTAGGTTATCTCCTGCTGGATCAGGGCATCTATTTATGTTCCAATGAATAGTTCTTTCTGTATTCGATTACTTTGAGCTTGAGCTACCGAAAATAATACAGCTTAGACTAGCTATATGGAGCCTAATGTATTTAAAATTTTAACCAATTTTTAAAAATGAGTTTAATTAAAAATATTTAGTTAAAAGTAAATATCAAATACCTTGTTGGAAACCATAAGAAATTGAGAAATCCATATCTTTTCTTTCTTTTTAAAATTTCGAGTCCTGGGGTGCCTGGGTGGCTCAGATGGTTAAGCGTCGGCCTTCGGCTTAGGTCATGATCCCAGGGTCCTGGGATCGAGCCCCGCATCAGGCTACCTGCTTGGTGGGGAGCCTGCTTCTTCCTCTCCCTCTACTGTTCCCCCTGCTTGTGCTCTCTTGTGCTCTCTGTCAAATAAATAAATAAAATCTTTAAAAAAAAATTTTCGAGTCCTTTTGTCTCCACCCAAAGTGATCAGAGTGGCCTAATGTCTACCAGTAAATACGAAAAGAGGAAAGTCAATATACCATAGTGCCTGACACATGATGGGCACTCTAAATATTTGTTGACAGACTGAATGAAGATTTATGTAGTCATGAACTTTACCTCTAAGCTAGTTTTCATGACTCTGCTAGTATACCTGTCTGCCACTTCCAAAATTATAGATAGAAACATTTGCTTTTCCAAATGTTTTTAAATAGGAAGCTCAGAAAAGTTCACAACACTGTAATTAGTAAATTAGGCCAACCTCAAGGCCTAAAGGATAAGAAAGAATGAGTTTGACTAAGGCTAACCAAGATCCCCATAAGAAAAAATTAGGGAGCTTACCTTCTGTTTTATAACTGAATTGCTTTAGAGCATTATTTTTCTTCTCTTTGGTACCAGACAACCATTCCTAAAATGATCATGCCCCAGGAATATATTTCAGAATATTTGGCATTAATATTATTGAAAAGGTAGAACCAGTTTTACTGTGGCAAATATTGAGTCTCCCTAGACTGCCAAGAGCCACAGCAATATATTGAAATTACAAGAATGCTAAAAATTGTGACAATATGACTATACAGTTCTGAAATTTGAAGCTAGTAGTATGTATTTTTAGACCATTTAAAAATATCTTTTCTATCCATATAGAATTTACGTAACTTCACTTGGATCATGATCTTTAGGTATTTGAAGTGCAGTTTGTAAATTTAATGTCTTTTCAAATAAATAGTGAACTTCACATTAACCATTGCATAAACTTTTATTAGACTTAGCAGAAGAAATAACCTATAATGAATTTCAACAGAAATGTAATGATAAGAGAGATATTTGAGATGATTTATATGGTTTGAACCTTATATTTTTAGTATTTTGTAGGTTCAGGTGCATGAATTATTTGGTACCAAGATAGGATAAGCTCCAATGTAGCTTTTTATTTACTTACTTTGAGAAAGAGAGCACTCATGAGCAGGGGGAGGGGCAGAGGGAGAGGGATAAGCAGACCGCCTGCTGAGTGGGGAGCCTGATGCGGGGCTCAATCCCAGGACCCTGGGATCATGACCTGAGCCAAAGGCAGGCGCTTAACTGACTGAGCCACCCAGGTGCCCCTCGAATGTAGCTTTCCTAACTAGTGTGGTTCATGTGAATACCTTCCAGAGCTACAATGTCATATAATTATTGTGCATGTAGAACCTTTTTTTTTTCTTGGGAGAGAGAGCACGGGTGAGCATGTGGGGGGGGGTGAGGCACAGAGGGAGAGGGAGAGAGAGAATCTCAAGTGGACTCCTCACTGAGCATGGCTTTGTACTCGGGGCTCGATCCCATGAGCCTGAGATCATGACCTGAACCAAAATCAAGAGTTGGACACTTAACCGACTGAGCCATCCAGGCGCCCCCCAAAGGAAGTTATTTTAAATGTAATTCTCTGGTAGCTTCTGGAGTGACATCATCATCATTGTCATCATCATCATCATTATTATTTTATTTTTTAAATTTATTTTATTTTATTTTTTAAATTGAGGTATAGTTGGCATGCATCATTATGCTAGTTCTAGGTATACAACATAATGATTTGAACATGTTGTGGGATGACCGCCACAGCAGGTCCAGTCAGCATTGTCACCATTACATAGTCACAAAATGTCCTTTTTCCTTATGACAGGAACCCTCAGGGTTTACTCTCTTAGGAACTTTCAGATATACAATAGAGTAGTATTAACTATAGTAACCATGCTGTACATTACATCCCCAGAACTTAACTTATTTTAAAACTAGAAAGTTTGTATGTTTCAACTCCCTTCACTCATTTCACCCACCCCTGACCCCTGCTTCTGGCAACCACTATTCTGTTCTCTGTATTAGTGAGCTTGGTTTTGTTTTGTTTTGTTTTGTTTTTTAGATTCCACGTACAAGTGAGATCATATGGTATTTATCTTCCTCTGACTTATTTGGAGTGACATTATTTTTAAAGGAAATAAAGTCTAAGGAGTTGCTTCAGTTCCTCAGGGAATATTTATACTTTCAGAGTAAAAATAATCTTTTTATCCACACTGGTGGAAAAGTAGATTTTTTTTTTAAATGCACTTTTTATGGAAGTTAAAAGATGAAATAAGTATCAGCTGTTTTTTCTAATGGAATCTGGCATTCCTGATATGCTGCGGTCTAGTCACCACCTTCTAATGGAAACCATTTATTCATTCATTCATTCAACAAATATTAGTGCTGGGGAGTCAAGGTGTTCAAGACAGATGAAGTCCATATTCTCTCAGAATTTACATTGTATTAAGGAAATAGACATTAAATTAATTAAAACATGCGTGTGCATGCACACAGGCACCTGTGGTACAGTGATGAGGGCTGTGAGCGACTTCTGAATACCTCTGAGGAGATGACATTTGCTTTGAGACTTGTCTGATGAAGAAGGGATCAGTTATACAAAGATAATGTGGGAAAAAACTTTCCGTGTAGAGAAGCCTGCAAGTGCAAGTCCCAAGGCCAGGAGCAAGCTTGCCATGTTAGAGGTGCAGAAAATGACAGTCTGGACTGAGTGCAGTGAGCAAAGGAGTGAAGTCACTGAGAGAGCCAGGTGCCAGATCACGCAAGGCCATGATAAGAACTTTAATTATATTCTCAGTCATGAGAAGCAGTTGGAAGGATTTGCGTAGGCTGGCTTTGTAATCTTTGTGTTTTAAATATTTTTAAAAGACTACTTTGGTTCCTGATGGAGAATGCATTGAAGAATTAAGAAAATGGAGGGGATGGTTGAAAATCAGTTAGGCCATTGTAATAAATCAGGCAGGTGATGTTAGTTTAGCCTACGGTTGTAGGAGTAGAGATGGAGAGAAATGAATGGATTTGGAAATGATAGTGTAGAGTAGATTAGATATGAGGGCGAAAGGAAGTCTTGATGACTGAATAAATAAATGTCTTGTGATATATATTGAGGTTGTGAAGACTGAAGGAAGACTTTCTTGGGGCGAGGGTGATAGGAATTGGTTCTATTTTAGTCATATGTAATTTGAGGTGTAGTGCCTTTTAGCTATGTGGAATGGCAGGCTAATTAAGTAAATTTAAATTGCTGTGAATTTCAAAAGGGAAAAATTCATTAATTAAAAACAACCTAGATTCTTTGTCCAGGAATTTGACAAAGTTTATCTATGCCTGTATATTTTTCCATTTTTCATTTTAAGTGTTAAGAAAGAGAGTCTAGTTGATAATCATGAATTATAACAAAGATGTGGTCTGCAAATCTGGATATGGCTGTAAGAGGAGTAAAAGTGGCATTCTTCAAAGAATATGAAAAATTATACTTTGTGTTATAGTTATACAACTGTTAGTTGATCCTTTTTCTTCTAAAATAGCTATTTGCTAAATAAGATTAAACTTGTTTCTTAGAAATCTGTCTTTATATTAGATATTTACCCTTGTATGTTAGTTATTTGAGTAAGGAATTCAATTCTTTTAATATATAAATAAATGATTTTTTTTCCCAAAATAAGATTACTTCAAAATAATTATTTTGATCCTTAGAAGGAACAGGAATGGCCCTATACCTTAGATTAGAAATTCTTAATCTGGGACCTACCAGTGAATTTTGGTTAGGGGGTGGGCCCATAAATTGTTACATAGAAATTACTTGTATCAGTACTTTTGGGGGAGAAGGTCAATGGCTTTCATCAAGTATGACTCAAAAGAATTTAAGAACCATGGCCCCAGATAATAGTTACATGGAATAAATCCAAGTCTTGTGAAGTGATAACAGTAAGGGAAGGAAAAGTGACTTGGGATACTAAGAATTTTTTTTTTTTTTTAATGACCTATGCAGTAATCCCTTTTTATGGTAGCTCTCATTTGTGAATTTTTAAAAAATAGTATTGTACTCCCTTCCACATGTTTTGGTTATACGATAAATTTAGATGAATTGAATTTTGGGAGAACAATTAATCTCTGAGTGCTGCCCAAGCACTTCTAGTTTTTTCTTTCTAAAAATTATCAACATAATTTAGTTTGTGCAGGCTGTAAAATTACTGAGCTTTGTTAATAGATTAAAAGACTCTTACATGGTTTCTTGAAATGAGGTAAGAAACTTTTTTCTAAAAATGGTTTTCTTTACCTCTTAAGTACCCGACCTAAATGGTCTCCGAGAAAGAATTTTCCTTAGTTTTAATAATGAAATTCGATCTCATGCAAAAAGTTATCTTCCACCCTCCACCTTCCATTATGTTTATCTCACCAAAACCTTTGAAAAATTTCTTTTATTACTAGTTACATAGTCTGTAAATACTCCATGATTCTTGTTGTTATTGCTCTTGTTACTATCATTTACTATTTTGGCTGACACATGGAGTAATCAAATATAGACTTAATTCAGCACCCGGGCTTTAGTGTCATTCTTTAAATTAATTGCTTGTTTATTTTACCAGCTGAATAAAAGAACTATACAAAAGCAGTCAGAAGACTAGAGGAGTAGTAGTTGGAAGATTTCTTAAAGCTCCCTCCATCTTTTTATCTAGGCAATCCTTAGGTGTCACATGGCCCTCTAGTGGAAGGGATGCTCAGCTGGACCGAGGCAACAGCAGGATATTCTCTGGGAATTGTTACCCAAGGGATTGCTTTTATTCAGGTAATCTTTATAGTTTGGATTAATTAGCTGGTTCTTACAACTTAGGTGGTAGAAGTTTTGAATAGGTAAGGAGAGATTTTACAGTTAATATCCCTATTTGTGGAAGACTCACCTAGATTAACCCATTCCTTATTAAATACTGTTGACCTTTTATTAAAGGATTGGTTGGGCTTTTTGTTGTTATTGTTGTGTTGTTACAGTTGTTGCTATTGGTGGTAGTGCCGTGCTTATTTTGTTGTTTGCTTTTTGTTTTTTAGTGTTTTTCTTTTAAATAAAGTGTACTTTATACTTGATAATAATCGTCCCTCATAAGTAAGGCACTCCAAGGCTTATTTTTTTTTATTCAGTTTTTCAAAATAAAATTTCAATATTTTCCTTTTTTATTAACTGATTTTGAATATTCATCCATACATTCTTAAAATTTTGGCACACAGAATTTTTCATTTTGCTTTTCTATTTAAAGAAGTAGATAAATAGTAGAGAATATTAAATAAATAGAAATGTAGGTGTCTGACTAATGAGGAATAAGATTTTAAATTAATAATGGCAAAAAGAAGCGTGGATCTAGAATTGGGGGCACTTATGTCTTCTTTCTTTCTTTAAAACACTTTAGTTCTGTTCACTTACACTCTTTGGCATTCTTCTTGAGATTAAAGGGAGCTGTAGGTCCATAACTTGAGTTTCACTATTTTTTGTTACTGTTCTCAGAATTCTCTTTGGAAATTTCTGGATGGGTGAATGAATTTAAGATGATCAGAATGCCAGTACAACAGTAGTAGAAATAGAAGTTGACTTTTCTTTTTCTTCCCTGTTGTCTTCAGACCTTTGTCATTACTGAAATTAAACTGAGAGGTTTCTGGCAATTTTATATTATAGTAGGATGTTTTGTAGTAATAAGTATTACTAATAAAACCCTTAAAGGATATGAAATACCTGATAAACTGAATGATAGCCTCTGATCCAGCAGGTGCTAAAATACCTACTTTTTGATTTACTTTAATATAAGTCAAAACGCAACCAGAAATAGAATCTATAGAATAAGATGAGTAAATACATTTACTGATTGTACCTTGAATGGGAAAGCATAATAATAATATGTAAAAATTTAGACTCTTTTAGTATTTGACTTTGCCCAGTGTCAAACAATGTTAATGAACTAATTGTTCAATTTATTTTTGTGGGAGTACTTTAAAAGTTAGTAACTAAAATATTTTACTTTTTCTTTTATTTTTAATGTGAATTTTTTCTGCTTATCAGGGCGAATCAGCACTTGATTTGGCAAAGCAGAGAAAAAACGTGTGGATGATCAACCATTTGCAAGAGGCGAGACAAGCAAAAGGATATGACAATCCATCCTTCCTTAGAAAGCTGAAAGCTGATAAGGTAAATTCATGATTGAAGATTTTCAGTATATAATCTTTTTAAGTAAAATTCATAGGCATACTTTCTTAGCTGAGCATTTTTAGCTTTTAGTTTTGCCATTGGCCAGTGTAATTTTTAAAATACTATATTACCCAGGACAAAATGAAGTTGGATAGCAGAGTTTTTCAGGGCTCTGCCTACTAGGTAGTTTGATAATTAGGAAGGATGGTTATGTGTGAAATTGTTTAAATCTCCATAAGCTAACATAAATTTTGGTTCATTGATTCAGCTGGCCTTTGTTATTAAGTAATAGATAATAAGTCCTTCTTGTTTAAGTGCATTTATTAATATGGTAATAAATTATGAAAAATTGTAGTCCTAATACATATCTTTTTAAACTGCTCGCAACTTTAATTAATTCAGGCTTCCCATTCTTTTGTGATATGTTGCAACTTTTTTTAGAGTGAGAGAAACTTACATTCTTCACTTCTCTATGGAAAGCCTGTTTTAGATCTTCCGTATACCGTCAAGGTTAAACTGTATAATTGTTGGTTCAATTGCCTAGTTATAATAATATCATTTCAAAACTAAGAATATTTCCCCCAAAGAGGGGTCTATATTCCTTAAAAATTTCTTTCCTTTAAAAAGGAAAAATCATCTGGCAGTTTCTTTTATAATACTTAAATAATTGACAAGGTATTTGGCTAATTCGTCAATAATCACAAGTCGAATGGCATTAAGCCTTCAGTACCTTTTTATTCAGTCTGTTCTAGTGGTACTACTTTTTATTTAAAGTTAATGATGTATGTGTTAGCAGGACAAAATGACAAGATTTGGACAAAGGGAAACGTGAGAAAATGTCTCATTTATAGTTCAGACTCCCTTAGTGCGTTGAAACCACTGGTCATTACTTCGACATGAGAAGAGTTAGATTTATAGTGTATAAACTTGCCTTTTGAGGCGCCTGGGTGGCTCAGTCAGCTAAGCATCTGCCTTTGGCTCAGGTCATGATCCCAGGGTCCTGGGATCGAGCCCTGTGTTGAGCTCTCTGCTAAGCAGGGAGTCTGCTTCTTCCTCTTCCTCTCCACCCCCTCTTGTGCTCACTCTCTTTCTTTCTGTCAAATAAATAAAATCTTAAAAAAAAACTTGCCTGTTTTCAAACCCATAGTTGAGAATAATGAGCAGTTTTTGCACATTGTGTTAACTTTCATTTTACTATTAGATATAACATAGAAAATGGTTTATTTTTTTATTTTCATTAATTTTGCTCTGTCCTCTAGGATTTAAAGCAGTTTTTCTCAACACAGTGAACAAAGGCTGATGTCTCATAATAACTAAGCTTATAACAAAAATGTCTTGTATTACTTTGGAAAGTCCCATAATATTTATACTTTCATTTTGTTTAGTGTCAATATTCTAAAGGATTTTTTAAAAAATACATTGTCAGATAAAAATGACTTTGTAAATTCTAGATGTTTAATAATATATAGTTACTTATTATAGCAATATGAACTATGTGTCACGTTTATGTGTTTGGATACAATTTCTTTTAAAAAAGAGAGCTTCAGGGGTGCCTGGGTGGTGCAGTCAGTTGAGCATCCAACTCTTGGTTTCAGCTTGGGTTATGATCGCAGTCTGTGTGGGGCTCTGCACTCAGTGTGGAGTCTGCTTGGGATTCTTTCTCCCTCTGCCCCTCCTACTCATTCTTTCTCTCTCTAAAGTAAAATAAATCTTTAAAAAATAATAAAAAAATAAAAGAGAACTTCATTAAAGAGTTTAGCACAATTTTATTAACATGTGTATATTATTGTGATCAGTTCAGAAGTCGAGTATTCCTTTGTTTTTTGTTTTGGTGTTTTTTGCATTAGTATTTTTAAATATATTACATTTTTATTTTTTTTATTTTTTTAAATTTTATTTTATTTTATTATGTCAGTCACCATGTGGTACGTGCCCTCCTTGATGCCCATCACTGGGCTAACCCATCCCCCCACCCCCTTCCCTCTAAAACCCTCAGTTTGTTTCTCAGAGTCCATAGTTTCTCATGGTTCATCTCTCCCTCCGATTCCCCCCCCTTCATTTTTCCCTTCCTTCTCCTAATGTCCTCCATGCTATTCCTTATGTTCCACAAATAAGTGAAACCATATGATAATTGACTTTCTCTACTTGACTTATTTCACTTAGCATGATATCCTCCAGTTCCACCCATGTTGATGCAAATGTTGGGTATTCATCCTTTCTGATGGCTGAGTAATATTCCATTGTATATATGGACCACATCTTCTTTATTCATTCATCTGTTGAAGGGCATCTCGGCTCTTTCTAGAGTTTGGCTATTGTGGACATTGCTGCTGTGAACATTGGGGTGCATGTGGCCCTTCTTTTCACTACATCTGTGTCTTTGGGGTAAATACCCAGTAGTGCAATTTCTGGGTATAGGGTAGCTCTATTTTTAATTTTTTGAGGAACTTCCACACTTTTCCAAAGTGGCTGTACCAACTTGCATTCCCACCAACAGTGTAAGAGGGTTCCCCTTTCTCCACAACCTCTCCAACATTTGTTGTTTCTTGACTTGTCAATTTTTGCCATTCTAACTGGTGTAAGGTGGTATCTCAATGTGGTTTTGATTTGAATTTCCCTGATGGCTAATAATGATGAACATTTTTTCATGTGTCTGTTAGCCATTTGTACGTCTTCTTTTGAGAAGTTTCTGTTCATGTCTTCTGCCCATTTTTTGACTTGATTATTTGTTTTTTGGGTGTTGAGTTTGAGAAGTTCTTTATAGATCTTGGAAATCAGCGCTTTGTCTGTAGTGTCATTTGCAAAAATCTTCTCCCATTCTGTGGGTTGCCTCTTTGTTTTGTTGACTGTTTCCTTTGCTGTGCAGAAGCTTTTTATCTTGATGAAGTCCCAAAAGTTCATTTTTGCTTTTTTTTGCTTGCCTTTGGAGATGTATCTTCAAAGAAGTTGCTGTGCCTGATGTTGAAGAGGTTACTGCCTATGTTCTCCTCTAGGATTTTGATGGATTCCTGTCTCACATTGAGGTCTTTCATCCATTTTGAGTTTATCTCTGTGTGTGGTGTTAGAGAATGGTCAAGTTTCATTCTTCTGCACGTGGCTGTCCAATTTTCCCAGCACCATTTATTCAAGAGACTGTCTTTTTTCCATTGCATATTTTTTCCTGCTTTGTCGAAGATTATTTGACCATAGAGTTGAGGGTCCATATCTGAGCTCTCTATTCTGTTCGACTGGTCTATATGTCTGTTTTTGTGCCAGTACCATGCTGTCTTGGTGATCACTGCTTTGTAATATAGCTTGAAATCGGGCAGCGTGATGCTCCCAGCTTTGTTTTTCTTTTTTAACATTTCCTTGGCGATTCGGGGTCTTTTCTGATTCCATACAAATTTTAGGATTGTTTGTTCCAGCACTTTGAAAAATGTCATTGGAATTTTGATCGGGATGGTGTAGAAGGTATAGATTGCCCTGGGTAGCATAGACATTTTAACAATGTTTATTTTTCCGGTCCATGAGCATGGAATGTTTTTCCATCTTTTTGTGTCTTCTTCAATTTCTTTCATGGAGTGTTCTGCAGTTCCTAGAGTATAGATCCTTTACCTCTTTGGTTAGGTTTATTCTGAGGTATCTTATGGTTTATGGTGCTATTGTAGATTGAATCGTTTCTCTAATTTCTCTTTCTACAGTTATTGTTAGTCTATAAGAAAGCAGCTGATTTCTGTGCATTGATTTTGTATCCTGCCACATTACTGAATAGCTGTATGAGTTCTGGTAATTTGGGGGTGGAGTCTTTTGGATTTTCTACATAAAGTATCATGTCATCTGCAAAGAGAGAGAGTTAGACTTCTTCTTTGCCAATTTGAATGCCTTTTATTTCTTTTTGTTGTCTGATTGCTGTTGCTAGGACTTCCAGTACTATGTTGAACAGTAGTGGCGAGAGTAGGCATCCTTGATGTATTCCTGATCTTAAGGGAAAGGCTCTCATCTTTTCCCCATTGAGGATGATATTCGCTTGGGTTTTTCATAGATGGATTTTATGAACTTGAGGAATGTTCCCTCTATCCCTATACTCTGAAGAGTTTTAATCAGGAAAGGATGCTGTATTTTGTCAAATGCTTTTTCTGCATCAATTGAGAGGACCATATGGTTCTTCTCTCTCCTCTTATTAATGTGTTCTATCACATTGATTTGCGAATGTTGAACCACCCTTGCATCCTGGGGATAAATCCCACTTGGTCGTGGTGGATTATCTTTTTTAATGTATTGTTGGATCCTATTAGCTAGGATTTTGTTGAGAATTTTGGAATCCATATTCATCAAGGATATCAGTCTGAAATTCTTCTTTTTGATGGGGTCTTTGCCTGGTTTGGGGATTAAGGTAACGCTGGCCTCATAGAATGAGTCTGGAAGCTTTCCTTCTGTTTCTATTTTTTGAAACAGCTTCAGGAGAATAGGTATTATTTCTTTCTTGAATGTTTAGTAGAATTCCCCAGGGAATCCATCAGGCCCTGGACTCTTGTTTTTTGGGAGGTTTTTGATCACTGCTTCAATCTCGTTACTGGTTACTGGCCTATTCAGGTTGTCAATTTCTTCCTGTTTCAGTCTTGGTAGTTTGTAAGTTTCCAGGAAGGCATCCATTTCTTCCAGCTTGCTTAATTTATTGGCAATATAGTTGTTGATAATAATTTCTAATAATTGTTTCTATTTCCTTGGTGTTAGTCGTGATCGCTCCCCTTTCATTCATAATTTCATTAATTTGGGTCTTTTCTCTTTTCTTTTGGATAAGTCTGGCCAGTGGTTTATCGATCTTATTAATTCTTTCAAAGAACCAGCTTCTAGTTTCATTGATCTGATCTACTGTGTTTCTGGTTTCTAATTCATTGATCTCTGCTCTAATCTTAATTATTTCTCTTCTAATGTGTTGCTTAGGCATCATTTGTTGCTTTTTCTCTAGTTCTTTAAAGTATAAAGTTAGTTGGTGAATTTGGGATTTTTCTGTTTTTTTGAGTGAGGCTTAGATGGCTATGTATTTCCCCCTTAGGACCACCTTTGCAGTATCCCATAGGTTTTAGACCGATGTGTTTTCGTTCTCATTGGTTTCCATGAATTGTTTAAGTTCTTCTTTGATGTCCTGGTTCACCCAAACATTCTTGAGCAGAGTGGTCTTTAGCTTCCAAGTGTTTGAATTTCTTCCAAATTTTTTCTTGTGATTGAGTTCCAGTTTCAAAGCATTATGGTTTGAGAATATGCAGGGAATAATCTCAGTCATTTGGTATCGGTTGAGACCTGATTTGTGACCCAGTATGTGGTCTATTCTGGAGAAAGTTCCATGTGCACTCAAGAAGAATTAGTATTCTGTTGTTTTAGGTTGGAATGTTCTGTATATATTTATGAGGTCCATCTGGTCCAGTGTGTCATTCAAAGCTCTTGTTTTTTTGTTGATTTTCTGCTTAGATGATCTGTTTGTTGCTGATAGTGGAGTATTGAGGTCTCCTACAATTAACGTATTATTATCAATATGACTCTTTATTTTGGTTAACAGTTGGCTTATGTAGATGGCTGCTCCCATGTCGGGGGCCTAGATATTTACAATTGTTAGATCTTCTTGTTGGATAGACTCTTTAAAAATGATACAGTGTCTGGGGCACCTGGGTGGCTCAGTTGTTAAGCCTCTGCCTTCGGCTCAGGTCATGATCTCAGGGTCCTGGGATCAAGCGCTGCATCCGGCTTCCTGCTCGGCGGGAGGTCTGCTTCTCCCTCTCCCACTCCCCCTGCTTGTGTTCCTGCTCTTGCTATCTCTCTCTGTCAAATAAATAAATAAAATCTTTTTTTTTTTAAAAAAAAGAATGATATACTGTCCTTCTGTGTCTCTAACTACAGTCTTTAGCTTAAAATCTAATTTGTCTGATATAAGAATTGCTACCCCAGCTTTCTTTTGAGGTCTGCTGGGATGGAAGATGGATCTCCATCCCTTCACTTTCAGTCTGGGTGTATCTTTAGGTTCAAAATGAATCTCTTATAGACAGCATATGGATGGTTCCTGTCTTTTTATCCAGTCTGCAACCCTGTGCCGTTTTACAGTAGCATTTAGGCCGTTCACATTGAGAGTGATTATTGAAAGATACGAATTTATTGTCATCATGTTGCTTGTGAAGTCCTTGTTTCTATACGATGTCTCTGTAAATTTCTGTTCTGTATCACTCTTGGGGTCTTTCTCCTTATATAGAACCCCTCTTAATATTTCTTGCAGGGTTGGCTTAGTGGTCACATATTCTTTCAGTTTCTGCTGGTCCTGGAAGCTCTGCATCTCTCCATCCATTCTAAATGACAGCCTTGCCAGATAAAGTATCCTTGGATGCATGTTCTTCTCATTTAATACCCTGAATATGTCTTGCCAGCCCTTTTTGGCTTGCCAAGTCTCTGTGAATAGGTGTGACGTTATTCTGATGATCCTCCCTCTGTACGTAAGGAATCTCTTCCCCCTGACTGCCCTTAAGGTAGTTTCCTTGGTTCTAAGATTTGCGAGTTTTACTATTACATGCCGGGGCGTTGGCCTGTTTTCCTTGGTCTTGGGAGGTGTCCTCTCTGCCTCTAGGACATGAATGTTTGTTTCATTCCCCAGATTAGGGAAGTTCTCAGCTACAATTTGCTCAAATATATCTTCTAGTCCTCTCTCTCTCTCTCCACCTCCTTAGGGATCCCAGTAATTCTGACATTGGAACGTTTCATAGTGTCACTTATTTCTCTGATTCTGTTTTCATGGATTTTGAGTTGTTTCTCCCTGGCCACCTCTTTTTCCTTCTTTTCTATCAATTTGCCTTCTAGATCATTAATTCGTTCTGCCTCGCTTACCCTAGCTGTTAGAGTATCTAGATTGGATTGGATCTCATTGATAGCATTTTTAAGTTCTGCCAGTTCAGCTTTCATTTCTGCCCTTAGAGACTATGTTGCCATTAATCGATTTCTCCATTCTAGCTATTGTCTTCATAACTGCTACCCTGAAGTCCATTTCCGACATCTTGGTTATATCTGTATCCATTTTTAAATCTGTGGCAGAAGTCACAGTCTCTGAGTCTTTACTGTTTTGGGGGTTCCTCCTCCTAGTCATTCTGTTGAGGGGTGGTTGACGGAATGTACAGAATCCAAATTATTGACCACAACCCAAGCAAGATGCACCTGTTTTCTAGGGACCTTAGGGTTGCTGGCCTCTTGTTCTCCCAGCCTGTTTTCGGGGGGGTGAGGGGGCTTGCCGCGCTGTTACTCAGGCAACCCTGTTTGGCTAGAGTTGCCCTGCCCCCTGTGGGGGGATGGGCTCAGTGAAAAACGGTTTTGGGGGCTTTTGTTCTCTGGAGGCTTTCCCTGGCGGCTTTCCGAAGTGTCTCTTCCGAGAGTCAGAGCAGAAGAGATCTTTTCCAGCCCTCTGCCTCAGAGCAGAGAGATCGCAGTCTGTTCTTCAGTGAGCTCTCCAGGCCACACTATCTCAGTTTCTGTCTGTGCTGCTATAAACTGCAGCGTCCTGGGTTGTGCCCCTCAACAGGGCTCCCAGTCCTCGCCTCCAGTTTGGGGCTCGGGGGGGAACGTCTCTGCTCTTTGTGTTTCTAAAACCACCAGCCACCCCCAGTTTACGTGCGTGGCCCCGCTGCTCCAGGTTTCAGTCCCGGGGGCTGCCCTAAAGTCCTTTCCCCGCCACTACTGGTCTGCGAATCTGTGCCCCGTCCCCAGTGCGGGAGGCTATTGCTCACCGGCAGTGCTGGATCCCCATGGCTCCCTCCCCCTTTCGTTTATCATCAAATATCTGCCTGGGGAATCACAGCTCCCTGCTTCATACCTTGAAACCAACCACCTGTGATACTCTGTAGAGATCCAGAGATATCTTCTTATATCTCAGGCTGATTTCGTGGGTGTTCAGAGTGGTCCGATAGATATCCAGCTCATTTCAGGGGACCGGTTGGAATAGGGTCCCCTACTCCTCCTCCATCTTTTCTCTATATTACATTTTTTAAAAAGATTACTAAATAAAAATATACAGTGGTTGGGTGCTTTTTGAAATTAAGTATTTGTAATTATATAGGCTATTCTCTTTTCATCTCATTTGAAATATTTAAATCATAAACATGACTTAATTTGCTAATCTGTAAGGTATGTTCTGTATTTAAAACTAAACAAGAAATAGTCACACCTAGGATTCAATAGTATTTTACTAAAAATAAGTCATCCCAATGGGGGAAAAATATTTTTGGACAGTGCTAGTACGTAGATGTGGAGGGAATCTTAATTTTAGAAAACTATTTTTAAAGTGCTTGGATTTTTAAGGTTAGAAGATTTTAGACATGGGGGAGGAGCAGAAGGAGAGAGAGAGTGCCTCCTAAATAAATGCTTAATAATAAGTTAGAAGGAAATCTCTAAATTGTATTTTTCAACACTTAAAAACCCACAATCCCTTTTGTTAACTGGAAATCTCACATATTGTCTTCTTTAATATTGTTTATTGATCATGTGAAAATAAATCTGGAAAGATGGAGTAGCTGTACTTTTCCTATTCGTCCACTCTAAGCACAACTGAAAAACTTGGACATTATGTACAAAACAAATGTAGGAAAATTCTGGGAGATGGAAAGAAGAAGGCAGAGTGGCTAGGTAGCTCAGGACCTGAAAAATATATTCCCTTTTTTGCCTCATATATCCCAAAAACAGAGCCGACAAAGCCAACAACCTAGAATCACAAATGGATACAGACAAAAAGGGCTCCAACAAAATCCTGCTCTCTGGCCAAAGAACCACAAAAGAGACAGCTTAGCAAGATAGAGGCTTTTAGAAGATAACTTTCTACCACAGCCAAATATTGCAGAAAAAACTGTGGCCCCACCTTGAATCACACCAGCAAAGGCCTAGACTTCCACCCTTACCAGGCTGTAATGAGGTGCCCCAACTTCTTTCCTGGGGTGGTTTCAGAGAAGTTAAATAGGGATTTGGGACTTTTATCCTCACTGGCTATTAGTGAGGTCCCATCCCCTGCTCTATGAGGGAAGACCACATAGGACACAATAATGAGGCACTCCTAACCTTCCCAGCCAGGGAGGTATCAGTAGAGGTATAATGGGGAGCTGGAAGTTCCACCTTTGCCCAGCAGTAATGAGGAGTCCCCTCCTCAGGTGTCATTAAAGTCCAAGTTGAGATCTGAACTTCCACCCCACCTGGCAGTAATGAGTAGGTGCTTCACTCCCCTCATTCTGCCAAGCTACAGCAGAGGAATCCATCTAAAAGAAAAGGTTTGAATAAGATCCAGTGTTTCATTATACCCCAAATGTCCAGTTTTCAGATGAAAATCTCTCATCATACCAGGGACCAAGACAATGTGAAACTGATGAAATGAGAATCAAATAGATGCCAACAAAATGATGACAGAAATATTAGAATTATCTGACAAAAGATTTTAAATGGCCACTATGAAAAGGCTTCAATGAGTAATTATGAACATGCTTGAAAGAAATGAAAAGTAGTCTCAGCAGTGAGGTTATGAAATACAGAAATAGAATATACGGAAGAACCAAATGGGAATTTTAAAACTGAAAATTAGAATAAAATTTACAAAACTCAGTGAATGGGCTCAACAGCAGATTAGAGGGGACAGAGGAAAGAATCAGTCACCCTGAAGCTAGAACAATAAAAATTAGACATTCTGAACAACAAAAGGAAATAAATTGAAAAAAAAAAAATGAACGAGCCTAAGGGTTATAACAGAGTATCTAACGTTGATATGATTAGTATTCCAGAAAAAGAGGAGAGGGAGGGTGGAGCTAAAAAAGTACCCAAAAGATACAGTGGCCCATGAAATCCCCAAATTTGACAAAAGACCAACCTCCAGATTAAGAAGTGGAACATACCCTAAACAGAATAAACTCAAATTCTGCCTGAACACATAGTCAAACTTGTGGAAACCAAAAAACAATAAAATTCTTGAAATCCCTTTACCAGTGGGAGTGAAACAGTCCAAATGACAGTGAATTTCTCATCAGAAACCAGAGAAGCCAGAAGAAACTGGCACATTTTGCAAGTGCTGAATGGAAAGAACTGTCAACCCAGAATCCAGTATCCAGTAAAAATATCTTTCAAGAATGAAGGGGAAATCAATACATTCTCAGATAAAGGAAAATTAAGAGAATTTGTTGCCAGCAGACCTACCCTAGAAGAATGTCTAAGAGATGTTCGCTAAACACAGAGGAAACGATAAAAGGAAAAATCTTGGAACGTCAGATCATAGTAAACAAGTTTATGGGTAAATGCAGTAGACTTCTCATCTTATGCCTTCCAAATTATGCTTGGCAGTTGGAACAAAAATTATAATATTGTTTGATGTGTCTCTAAATGTAGGTATATATGTGAGGCAATTTATAATATAAACGGGAGGGTAGAGGGACATAAAGGCAGGTAAGGTTTCTACACTTCATTTGAACTGGTAAAATGACACCAGTGTGGTAAGTTATGTTTGTATAATATTTAGAGTAACCACTAAAAAAGCTCTACAGAGGGATAAACTGGAAAACACTATAGATAAAATAGAATTCTAAAAAGCTTTCCAGTTACCCACAAGAAGGCAGGAAAAAGCAGAGAAACTAAAACATAAGAAGAAAACAAAAAATAAAATGATAGACCTAACATGTCAATAATCACATTAAATTAAAATACTCTAATATACCAAGAAAAAGACAGTTATTGGCTCTGTGCATTATAAAGCATGACGCAACTATATACTGTCTATAAGAAACTCACTTCATGTGTAAGAATATTGGCAAATTGCTTATATAGGTAAGTAACAGATTGGAAACAGTATGTGTTAGTTACCCTGATACCAAACCGACACAAAGACAGTACAAAACAAAGGACTATAAACAAATATCCCTCATGAATATACAGTTGACCCTTGAAGACACAGGTTTGTATTTGGTAAATACAGTATTGAAATGTATTTTCTCTTCCTTATGATTTTCTTAATAACATTTCCTTTTCTCTAGTTTTACTATAAGACTACAGTATATAATACATATAACATACAAAATATGTTCAGTCAACTGTTAGTGTTATTGCCAAGGCTTCCAGTCAAAATAGTAGGCTATTAGTAGTTAAATTTTGGGGGAGTCAAGTTATATGCAGGTTTTTGATTGCAAGGGGTTGGCACCCCTAACCCCTGTTATTCAGGGTCAACTGTACACTTAAAATTTTTAACAAAATATTAACAAATAGAAATCATCATTACATAAAAGGAATTATGCACTATGACCAAATTGGGCTTATTACAAGAATGCAAGGCTCATTTAAATATTCAGAATTATTTAGTGTAATCTACCATATTAACAAAGAAAAATCTCATGATTATATCCATGCAGAAAAAAGCATTTGATAAAGATCAGTATCCATTTATGGTAAAACTCTCAGAAAAATAGGAATAGAGGAGAATTTCCTGAACTTTATAAAGAGCATTTCTAAAACCTTCAACTAACATCATACTTTATGGTGAAAGACTGAGTGATTTCCCTCTAAGGTCAAGAACAAGGTTGGGCCGCCTAGGTGGCTCAGTTGTTAAGTGTCTGCCTTTGTCTCGAGTCATGATCCCGGGGTCCTGGGATCGAGCCCCACGTCAAGCTCCCTGCTTGGCGGGAAGCCTGCTTCTCCCTCTCCCTCACTTGTGTTCCCTCTCTCACTGTGTGTCTCTCTCTCAAATAAATACATAAAATCTTAAAAAAAAAGAAGGCAAGGATATCCCTTTTACTGTTCTATTCAACTTAGTGCTGCAAGTCCCGACCACTCAGAGACCCTAAATGCTGGAAGTTCTAGCTAGTGAAATAAAGCCAGAAAAGGAAGTTAAAAGGCATATAGTTCAGAAAGGAAAAAATAATAAAATTGTCCCTATTTGTGGTTGACGTGATTGTCTGTATCCCAAGGGATCTACAAGATAAACTCCTAGACCTAATAAATGAGTTTAGCAAGTCACAGGATATTTTATTTTATTTCTATATACTTGTAATAAACATGTGGACACCAAAATTACTACAATATTACTTACAGTTGCTCAAAAAAAATCAGAATACTTAGGTGTAAATCTAACCAGACATGTAAAGTTACTTGTATACTGAAAATTTTTTAAATGTCAATGAAAGAAATCAAAGATGATCTACATAAATGGAGAGACATGCTGTGTTCATGAAATGGAAGACTCAACATAGTGCCCAAATTGTTATACAAATTTAATGCAATTAAATAAAAATTCTGGTAAGATTTGTCTGTATAGCCAAGATCATTCTAAAATTTATATGGAAAGGCAATAGATCAAGAATAGCTAAAACAATTTTGAAAAAAAAAATCATCCTGTGCAATTTTAGGATCTGCCATGTAGCTACAGTAATCAAGAATGTGTGGTATTGGAGGAACAAATTCCTAGATCACTGGAACAAAATAGAGAACCCAGCAATAGAACCACAGAGATATATGCCTACTGACATACAGAAGTGCAAATGTAATTCAATGGAAGAGAAACAGCCTTTTCAACAAATGATGTTGGAACATTTGGACCTGCATAAGCAAAAAAATAATAAATAAACCTCTACTCAAACCTCACACTGTATAAAAAAGTTAACTCAAAATGATTCACAGACTTAAATGTAAAACTATAAAACTTTTAGGAAAAAACAAATCATCAGAATCTAGGGCTATACAAAGAAACTTGACATGAAATGTATGATCCAGGAAGGTAAAAACTAATCAGTTAGACTTCATCAAAATGAAAAACTTTTGTCCAATGAGAGACTCTGTTAATTAGGATGAAAAGACAAACTGCAGACTGGGAGAAAATATTTGCTAGCCGTATATCCCAATAAAGGACTAGTTTCCAGAATGTATGAAGAATTTTTCACAACTAACAGTGAAAAAGTCAAACAACCCAGTTAGAAAAATGGGTTAAAGATGAGATATTTCACCAAAAAGTTATAAAAATGGCAGATAAGCACATGAAAAACTGTTCAACATCATTAGTCATTAGGGAAATGCAAATTACTATAAAATTCTTTCAAACTTACTATATATTTGAAAATTTCCATAATGAAATTCAAGAAAAAATAGATTTTTCATATCTACAAAAGCAGCACATCACCGTTACATCTCTTTTTTTTAAACATCTTTATGGTATCATAAATACCATATGTTAAATAATATTTTGAAAAAAAAAAAAAAAAAACCACTCCAGAAGCCCACACATAGGTATTTATCCAAGTGAAATGAACTATGTTCACACAAAAACCTGTATGCAAATGTTTATAATGGCTTTATTCACAGTCTTCAAATTTGGAAACAACCCTAATCCTTTAGCTGGAGATGAGTAAATAAACTGTGATACATCCTATAATAGAATACTAGTTAGCATTAAAAAGGAACAAACTGCTGATACACACAACAGCATGAGTGAATGTCAAATGCATTGTCTGAGTGAAAGAAGCCAGACTTAAAAGACTGCATCAGTATGATTCCATTTATAAGACATTTCTGCAAAGTAAAAAATACAGGGGTAGAGATTAGTGTTTGTTAGGGGCTGGGACTGGGAGCACAGGATATTTCAGGACTTGATAGAACTGTTCTGTGTCTTGATTTTCGTGCTGACAAAACAGTGTATGTTAATCAAAAATCAGAGAACTCTGCCCAAAAGAGGGTGAATTTTACTATATGTAAATTGTATCTTTATTTTTAATAATGAAAAAATGTGGCTGTTGCTGAGGGAGAACAAGCATCTTAACTAAAAACAAGGCAAATTACAGATAATTTTAGAAAATACTTTTCCAATGACCTATCTGCCTTCTCTCCCACCAATACCCACCCTTTACCATACACTTTGTCCTCCCAGTTATAAATCTTTTCTAATGTCTTGATACAAAATTCATGCGTACTTGAGATGAAAAAAACAGATCAGCAGGGTTAGTTAGTTTACTACAGCGTAAAATTAAACTCTGAAGTTATGTTTAATTATTTTTCAAGTTAAAATTAGGCAGCATTCAGAAAATGAATTACAGTGGTTAAGTTGGGAAAGACATGGCCACTTATATGAAAAAGTATTTCGCTGAAAGCCAGCAGTATAAAAGGGGCGCTAAAAAAATGTAGTATCTTAGCCTTCAGAAAGGTAAATAGGGAGAAAAGTAATGTTTATACTCTGAGCTTTGTTAGATCACAGCTGGAAGATCTTCCATTGTTCTGTTACTTAAGGTACCTCCAGAGACTTGATAGCTGCCTGTCAGTTTGTGAGGGGCTGCTATGTGGAGGAGGCAGTAGACTTTACTTTGTGTTGTTCTGAAGATATAACTGTGATAGATGTTATAAGGAAGTAGATAGAGATAGGTTTTCTAACAACCTACAAAGTACAGACTTTGTAACAACTAGATCAGTACAACAATGAAATGGAACTACCTCCAGAGTATTAAGCACTGTGCTTTGATATGTGTTTAGAGGCACATAATCTTCATTCTTTGGACTGTGGGACCCTGTAGATTGTTTGATTTTTATTTTCTATCTCATTTTAAGATTTTAGTTTACTGTTTATATGTATCATTCAAAATGTTTTCTTCAGGCTAAGCATCCTCAGGTTTCTTTATCTGATGTAGCTCTTAGAACTTCAAGTCGTTCTGGTTCTTATCTCTCTAGTTATCAATGGCCCTGTTAGAGGGGTAGTATCATCATGAACTATTCTCTAGTTTATCCATGCGTTGGCAGGGGGGTACTGCTGTCTTCTATATCTGAGTATCTAGATCCTCTCCTATAACTTAGATTCTCATTTTCCACAATTTTACTGAAGTACTTTTAAATTGTCTATTTAATGCCTGTCTGTAGAAGACTGAGACTAGCACCTTGAATAGTACCTGTGCATAGTAGGCGTATTTGAATGAATGAATTTCACTCTCTGTTGCATGTTTTCACAAAGATAACAATGGTTCATATTCAGATTACTTGAAACACACAAACTTTCTAACTAATTTCTTTTTTTTTTTTTTTTGGTACAGGAATTTCGGCAGAAAGTAATGCTAGGAACTCCATTCCTAGTTATTTGGCTGGTTGGGTTTATAGCAGACCTAAATATTGATTCTTGGCTCATTAAAGGGCTAATGTATGGTGGCGTTTGGGCTACAGTACAATTTCTTTCAAAGTAAGTATGTTGTTTTTAACCATATTTTTAACTGCAGGAAAGGATATAATTTGGACCCTGCTATGTAAAATTAATGTTTTGTATGTTTAGAACACTGCCTTTAGGTAATATGTTTCATTTTAATTTAATGTTAAAGAATTTTGGTAGATTTATATCTGAAATCTTTTAAGTTTTTTAATGTTGAAATTCTTTTTTTTTCTTTTTTTTCTTTAAATTCAATTAGCCAACATATAGTACATCATTAGTTTCAGATGTAGAGTTCAATAATACATCAGTTGCATATAACACCCAGTGCTCATCACATCACATGCCCTCCTTAATGCCCATCACCCAGTTACCCCATCCCCCCCCCACCTCCGCTCCAGCAACCCCAAGTCAATCAGAGAAAGACAATTATCATATGGTTCACTCATATGTGGAATATAAGAAACAGCACAGAGGATCATAGGGGAAGGGAGGGAAAACTGAATAGGAAGAAATCAGAGAGGGAGACAAACCATGAGAGACCCATAACTGTAGGAAACAAACTGAAATGTTGAAATTCCCCAGGTACTTTCATTGACCAAAGTCTAACATATAATTTTTAAGGCTAAAATACAATTTTAAAACATTTCAGTAGAAGTAGACTTGAGTTCGTTCAACTCTAACTGCAATATACATATTGTGTATTTCTAGGTAATTATAATGGTTGAGCTTACCTTTCCATAGGAATTATATTTTCTTTGGTCATAAACAATATGCAAGAAAGAGGTTTGATTTTAGTACTAAGGTAGAGAGAGTCTGAACATACGCAGTAAGGCTCAGCCTTTGTATTTTCTCCTCCCTCATTTTTCTTTAAAACATTGTGATCTTTCCCTTTCTTCCTATCCTTAGATCTCATTCCTTTAAGTTGCTCATTCAGCAAACCTAGGCAGTAGTCTATGATCTAGAACTTTCCACATAATCTCCATTTCTTTAGTACTTTGTTTTCACGTGAATTTCAAAAAAAAAGGAGTTGTGAAAATAATTCACAGAGATGAGGATGACTGGTAATACACTAATGTGTTAACTGTCAGGAAGAGGCTTAATTCTAGGTAATGAATCTCATTGTAGTGTGTCTAGGAGCTCCAAGGGATCCCATAAATAGGAAGACTTCCTACTTAGCCTACATGGATAGTTGATCCTGCTTATGTTTAATAAAATTCATTAATACATATTTTTCCCCCAGTTCTAAATTCTGTACATCATGACCTTCAGTTCCATTACATTGGCCAGTTCATTCTATTTGAAAAGCTGTACTAAAAGCTTAACAAGAGTGTGTAGGTAAGGAGAAATAATGAAACATAAAAACTTGAGGATTGCTTTGTACTTGTTTGTCAAAATTATAATGTGTCTTTGGTGAATAATATGCTGAGTGATAGAGTTACTAAATATACTAAAGTGATTTATTGATTTAAGAGAATGGGAATAGACTGAAATTCTGAGGTTGAAAAGTACATAGAATAGAATAGAATTCCATTTCTCGGCAAATTAGGAGCTTCAGAATCTTGCTGACTGATTCAGCTGTGCCCTCATTTGTTATTGATTACCATGAAAAATGGTCTTGGTATTTAAGCATCCTGGATTTCTGGATTTTGGTTAAACCAGAGTTTACTATGTGGAATGTGTATAATTTTCATTTAAATAATTATTCATTTTTATAAAGAAACATAGAGCTCAAATTTTATGAAAACTTGTATTTTGCAGATCCTTTTTTGATCATTCAATGCATAGTGCATTGCCCCTTGGAATATATTTGGCAACCAAATTCTGGATGTATGTAACGTGGTTCTTCTGGTTTTGGAATGATATCCTTTGGTTATAAAGGTCATATCTAAAGCAATTTTTGTTTGTTACTTAAATGAATGTTTTATAATGATTTAACATTAGGATTGAACTACTTATGATTTGCTGCAGTAAAACAGTATTTCTAGGAAAATACTAATTGTGAACCAAAGTAAATATTGTTTTAAAATCTTTCATATTTAATAGTTCGCTTTTGAAAGCTGCTTTTAATGACTACATCAGTAATAATAGTAGCTATTATTTATTGAGTTTTTTTTTTTTTTTTTTAAAGATTTTATTTATTTATTTGACAGAGAGAAAGACATAGCGAGAGAGGGAACACAAGCAGGGGGAATGGGAGAGGGAGAAGCAGGCTTCCCGCGGAGCGGGGAGCCCGATGTGGGGCTCGATCCCAGGACCCTGGGATCATGACCTGAGCTGAAGGCAGACGCCTAACGACTGAGCCACCCAGGTGCCCCTATTTATTGAGTGTTTAAAGGGCATTTTCTTAAATACTCATTTGTACTCATTTAGTACACATTCTATATATTAATATTTTTATCTCCACATTTTATAGATGAGAAAATTTAAGCTTAAATAGGCTAAGCTGTTATCCTTGCCCAAGGCCACATAGCTAGTCCCTGATGAGGCTGGGATAGAAACACACACTAGTCTGATTCAACAACACCTATTTGAAACCTTTTTTACTAAACTGTGATTTTCATGTTTTAGTATCAAACTATTTTCTCTAAATATTTTCTTAATATCACAACCTTTTATTTTGTTGTGGTTGGTAACAGTTAATTTTCTCTTTTGCATTATGAAAAGCATGCAGTACTGTATCTTCAAATATTTGCTGATTATTTCGGTGTAGTGTGCTTTTAAAAAGTAATAATTTGAAACTGTAAACATGTGTGTGTGCATGTGTGTGTATCAAAGAAATAAGACCAATGTCAACTTTTGGATATTTTTGTGTAGATGAAGCTCTATCAGTAAGACAGTCTGTTTTATTAAAATAAAGGCACATGTTTCACAAATGTCTGTTAATAAATCATTTTTTAAAACATTACCATAAAAAATATGATAGGTTTTAAATGGAATACAGTTTTTGTTGACTTATGACTGTTCTGAACAATTTTAATTAATACCTAGTTTCACTTCACAGTCTTGCATGTTATAGCACTGTGTTCTTCTTATTGTCTTGTGTTTTAAACAAAAAGTATTGAAAAACAAAAATGCTTATTTTGAGACAGGCACAGAATTGTGGCTATACTTGTCATTCTTATATTTTTATATCATTATATGATTACTTTCAGAAAGTATAGTGCTTAAAAAATATTTCCTTAGCATAAGTTTCTTTTGAAATATTTCCATGTGGCAGTTTTTGCTAGCTCATTCTGCCTTGTACTAAACTTTGACATAAAAATTGTTCTTCAAGGATTTATTAAACATTAGAATTTGTCTTATTGGAACGTTTAGTCTAGGTAGAACAGATCTGCTTATTTTTGTTACCTCATCTATTTTAAATTTATAAAAAGCACTGACCTCTGAAATGACATTAGTATTCCAGACATATTTTCTCATTTTGTTTCCTAAATTGGACAGTAAATTTTATATCATGAAAAAAGTCAGATTCACATCTCAAAATAATTTTAGACTGTTGCTGTTCTCTTAATCTATTGTGCATATAAATGGAGAAAAGCAGGAAAATTAGTAAATTACAAATAATGAAAACTTCATGCCAGAGAGTTTTTATGTAGTCTGACTTGAATTTTTTCCTTTTCTTTCTTCCTTATTTGGAGATAGAATAAAATAGCTATGCAAGTTTCCAAAGCGAGTTGAGAATGTAAGAAGTAGATTTTGAAAGGAAGGTCAGCACAATCAAGCAATTTAACTTGCCCTATTTGAATAATTATGCCTTTAGAATAGATTGGCATATAGTTCATTTTTTAGATGCACTGAACAAATTGCATGTATTTAATTTTTCAAATAAAAATTGTAGTATGAGAATACCAAGTTTTTATACTTGTCTGTAAAGGAGTGATGATCATAGTACTGTCTCACAGAATTCTTGAGAAGATGAATTTAAACTTAGGACACACCTGACATGTAAAAAATGTTAAATAAGTGTGTGTTACTATCTTATGCATGACTTTTTGGATCATTGTGTCCACATAGGCTTTAAGTGTGCATTTACGATTTCTTTTATTCGTATGTGTGTATGCTGCTCATGGAATGTGGAATGAAATCACAAATAACTTTAAATTCTGATAATAAAAAAAAGCTTTACACTTTTCTATGTTATAAAAGAACCAGATCTCTATGCCGTATGTGATTTTAGAGCTATATTTTTTTGTTTTCAGTATTAAACTTTGAGGCCAGAGATAAGAGCTCAGGAAACCTATATAGGAAGGGAACAGAAAGAGCCCAGAATAATTTATAATGGAAGCACAAAGGATGTTAGACAGGAAAGAGTCATAAGGTTCATGATATAAGATAATGATTAAGATAATGGAGTTAAAAATGGCAGCTCTTGTCAGGGACTGTCTCACTTGTTGACCTCATCCTCTTTGCTGTTGATTCTACCACTTTCCTCATGCAACTCACGACTACGTATGTAATTAAAACTGATTAGACCAGTTGTGAAAAATAGAGTTACAGTCAATTTTCATTATATGTGGTAATTATGTTCTATGAAGTTGCTGCAAACATTGAATTAGCAAATACTAAACCTGTTGCTCCTAGGAGAAAAAGAAATGCAAACCTCTGGTCATAACATTTTTGTCAGCCAATCAGTACATAACCTTGGTTTTCTATGTGTTTCTGTATAAATATCAGATTTAATATTTATCATTGATTGATTGACATTGAACTCAAAGCCAGCTTGCATTATAACCCGTGCCTGAACAAAGCGTATCTAACACACCTATTTTCTCTGTAAGGCACATCACAGCCCTCTTGTGTTTAGGAACATTAAGATAACACTTCAGCACTACCCTAGGAGACCATTTTAAATAGCAAAATTGCCAACAAAAAGCACAAATAGGCAAAACGTGTGACACAGAATAGACCATGAAAAGATACTTGTTTACAGTATGAGAGCTAGGACAAGTAGGCTGACTGTTGCCTTGTTCAGTTCGGCTGGCATTGTGTACATAGGGTGACTCATAGTTTTTGCTACTTTGCATATATCCATGGATGACTGTAAAAGCACCGTGAGTATTGATTTTGGGGTTACAAATAAATTTTAGCAAGTAGGCATGAGGATCAACTGTATAAACTTCATTTTAGTTTCTCATAATAGGATACCCAACTTATGTGTTTTGTGGTGTAATGAATTTTATATTGATATAAATTATTTGTCCTAACAAGTAAGTTCTTATTCTTTTCTACTGTTCATTAAATAATTATCATCTCGTATATACCTTACATTTATTCAGTGCTTTTTGGTTTATAGTTCTTTCAGATCTGTTGTTTGACTTGGTTCTCAAAGCAATTCTTTGAGATTAGAAAAACAAACCACATAAATCCTAATCCTGTTTTCTAACTGATGGAAGCGTTGAGGTTCAGAGAAGTTGTATGTCTTGCCCAAAGTCACATAGATAGGTAATTATCAAGAGTCTTGCCCAGCTTTTTGATCTGATAACAGTGTATCTTCAAATGTCTAATTTTATACTCTGAACATAATTTTAAGTTTTTAAACCTTCCTGAAAAGCAACATGTAGAAAAAGCTTTAAAAATACCCTGAGTCATTCATAAATAAATCATCAGAGATAAGATCTAAAATTTATTTACGAAGTTGTTTGCCATAGTACTATTTATAGTAGGGAAAAAGTGGAAACAACCTGAGTATCCATCCTGAATGGGGAATAGTTGTTATCAATTAGCTATGTGTAGTATGGGATAAAATAGCCAATACAATGCTTTTCTAAGATTTAATGTGGGCTTATACTTAAGATGTAATAAGTGAAAAAATATTGATGTTAGGCTATTAGAAATTTTATGTCTAAAAATAAACTAGTTTTTAGTCAGGTTTTAAGTTGAATTAAGCTTAAACTAAAGATGGATATAAAGAACTTCTGGAAGCTGGGATGATTATGTATATAAAAATGAAGACATTGCTAAATTATCATTTTCACCATCTTCTCCTATACATTTTCCTCTTAAGCATTTTTTCCTGCCGTTTACTGTTAGGGCTTCTTCAGGGTTTTTTTTGTTTTGTTTTTTTTGTATCTTTTCTAGTTTTCTTATAATATTCTCTAAGCTTTTTAATACCTGTCTTCAGGTATCCAGTCACTACTTCTGTGAATTCTGAAAGTATTGCTGTAAATATTCTTGTATATCATTTGTGTGTGTGTGTGTGTGTGTGCATGTGCACATGCAGGTGTTTCTGAAGTCATTAAAGATAATCTCTAATTTATTTCTTAATTCATGCGTATTTGAGTACTGTGTATAATGAATGATTTGCGGGTGGGCTTGTCTATCTTCTTTTTTGCTTATTAGGGAACTCATTACTCCAGCATACCCTTTCCTCACTCAGTTGCAGTATCAACCTTGATATTTATCAGTTTTCCTGTACTCTATTCAGTTAATTGATCTCTGCTGTGTCAGTACTATTTTATTACTGTAGCTTTCTCCTTCCTTCCTTGCGTCCTTCCTTCCTAACTTCTTAATTTCCTAACTTCCTTCCTCCCCTTCCTCCTTTTCTTCTAGTACAGATAACATACAGTGTTACATCAGTTGTAGGTGTACAATATGATTCAATAATTCTATATATTACACAGTGCTTATCATAAGTGTACTCTTGATCCCTTTCTCCTATTTCACCCATCCTCCCCCCCCCCCCGCCCCACCTCCCCACTAAAGCTTTAGTCTTAAATCATGATATCTGGTAGGCCAAGTTTTCCAGCTTCTTTGTTTCTCAGGAATATTTTAGCTTTTTTGGCACTTTGTTCTTCTGTTCAGATTTTTTAGAATCAGCTTTTTAGGTTCCATGAAAAGCCTAATGCAATTTTGACTGAAATTCTATTTAAGTTGAAGAACAATTTGATGTTTAGATCTTTGCCATTACTAAGTAACATAGACTGGTTAGCTTACACAAAGAAATTGATTTTCTCACAGTTCTGGATAAGGATGCCAGCATGATAACGTTCAGGTGAGGATTCTTTTCCTGGCCTACAGCCACCTCCTCCCTGTATCCCACATAGCAGGGGGAGAGAGTGAGATTTCTTTCTTCCTCTTAAATCTTACACAGTCACAATCCTGTTGGATTAGGGTCCTACCCTTATGACCTCATTTAACCTTAATTACCACCTAGAGACTCTATTTCCAGAAATAGTCACATTAGAGGTTAGAGCTTCATATGAATTTGGGTGGGGGGGTTAGGGAGTGGGACATGATTCAGTCCACAGCAGAGGGCCAGGTGGGACTGATGAGAATTCTGACTTTATCTTCTCATCTGCATTTTCCATACTGTTTATACAAGTGGAGGTGGGATTAAGAACTACCCCAGGCAGCTTGCCTTACCAGAGTTGTCTTTTCTTGACCTCCAGTTGAACTTTATGGTATAGTGTGGCTTGTCCCCTTTCTGAAGTTGTTGCTGGTATTTTGCAGACAGTTGATTCATTTGATTTGCTATTTTTGTTTTGTTTTGTTGGGTATTATGGTAAGTTAGAGCTGCAGTTCACAGCAAGCATCAAAATAACATCCAAGTAGATTAAAGAGTTAAATGTAAAAAAGGATTCCATAAACATTTAAATGAAAACATTGATGACACATACTTCTTTATCTAATTGGAGGACTATTTAAACATAAAAACAAATACAAATTAAGACAATAAAATAAGGTTTCTTTTGCTTCTAAAATTGACAACTCTTTTCTTTGCTCAAAGCTGATGAAAATGTAGTAGTCAAGCAGTATGTGATGTTAGTGGAATTTTAAGTTGGTGTATCTTTCTGGAAATAATCTGACAGTATAAAAATATACATCAAGCCTTAAGTATGGTCATACCCAAAGATATTGTTCTCATAATATCTAAGGACCCAGTATCTTCTGCTGAGTGCGTTGGAGAGGCAGAATAGCACAGGTAAAAAGAGCCTGGATTTTAATACCTGCTCTACCTTTAATTTAGTCTGCAACTTTGGGCTACTTAGTTAACTTCTGTCTCAGGTTTGTCATCTGTAACATGGGGATAGAGTTTTTGTGCAGATTAAATGGCATATAGTTGATTAATAGGTGTTGTTTTACTGATGTTCATAAAAACACTATGATCTCAATTATTAAAAATGCAGAATACCAAGTATAAAAGGAATTGTCCCTGGGTTGTGGAGGTGTTTTTGCCTTTATACTTTTTAGTATTTTCTGATTTTATAGGGGAAAAAATGGTTGTTTTAAACCTTTACAAAAAACAACCATGCCATTTGTGGAGAGTTTGTAAATTTTTGTTTGTAAATTTAAAAAATTAACTGGTGTGACCTATTACTAAAGCTAAGTTCAAACTACCATTTAGAGATATCTAATCTCTTTACCTTTAAAGATCAAGCAAAGAAATTCTGTAAGTTCATCTGATATTTAATTCTTGAATATCCTATCCCTTTTAAATCTGTAGTCATTTCTTGAGCTGCTGTTTAGCCCTCTTGCAAATTTAATCCAGGCTTTAAGAGCCTGAGCTATTTACATGTTAGCACCTTTTGAAACTTACAGTGTATAAAGGTCCTGCTCCTGAAAAATACCAGAGTTCAGTATTCTTTGCATGTACATTTACCCAGCTTTATTCTCAAGAGATTTTTAGCTGTTGATACTTGTACCTGCATAAAATCTTGAAAATAGTATTTGAGTATTTCAGATATTTTGTGCCTCAGAAATGTGTTGCTCTAGCAACATTATTTTTCTTAGTGTTAAGTAGTTTTTGATTCCTCATTTATATTTATAAAGCCTAGTACATTTCTTATATCTTCATTAGGTAGAAAAAATGTAAACATAGAAACTTCTGTTTAGAGCAAGTTTATGAATACTTTTCTAAAATTAGGGTCAATTTGAATGTATTCAGAAAGGCAATGGAGAGAATTTAAAAGCAGTCTTTTAAATACCTGGGTATGATATGTTAAGTGGTAGATTAATATAAAGACTTTAATGCATATAGATAAAGTAATATGTTAATAACTTTGAACATGAGAAGTCCCTTCATTTTTGATCAGGAGAAATAATGATCATTTAAAAATAATGTATTCACTGAATTTTTAATGCATTATTGACTTTTTTAAAGTGTCAGAAAGCTTATCCTACATGATTTAAAGTTTGTAAAGAAATCACATTTTTACTTTTTATATTCAGTTATGAATATAATTTAGAAGCATATTTATTTTGATGTAATAATAGATAAATCAACTTGTATTTTTTTCTTGGTTGGTGTTCCCTGTGTGTGTGTGTGTGTGTTTGTGTGTGGTAAAATTTTACAGATTATAAGTTTAACTATGATAGTAACTCATTTATCATTGCTTCTTTAGATTCCTTAACTTCAGGCACATCTCAACTTTTTATTTATCCATCTTCCATTCCTTGCCAATAGTGTTGCACTTTTCTACAATTTTGGAAAATCTTGGAAATCAGATCCAGGGATTATTAAAGCTACAGAAGAACAAAAGAAAAAGGTAGCAAGATAGAATCTAACTAGTCGTATGTGTTTAATTGCCAAATTATCAGTATTTATACCAGATATTAGAGTACAAAGAAAGAAACTATCTTTTAGAACATAAAGAAGTTTCAAACCAAATTGAGATTCTGCATAGTTGTTGCTCACCCTTGGTACTCCTGAATGCCTATCCTTACACTTTCATGACATTTTAAAATTTCATGTTTCTCTCCTGTATAAGAATTGTGACTGCTTTGAGGGATGAGTACAGCATTTTAAACATCTCTGAAAACCCTCAGCAGATAATATGAATTCAGTAAATGTTTATTAAATGACTGTGTAACTAGAAGGTCAGTAAACTGGTTGATAGTTCAGATACTATGTTTCAATAACATATGTATATTTATGTGTGTGTTCAATAACAAATATATGTGTGTGTGTATATATATGTAAAATCCAGGGCATCCCTTATCTAAAGCCCAGGTACTTTAGGAAACCAAATTTACAATCCGAAGGTGTCCTAGAAGTAGAGAATTAGATTAGACTGGAGGCAGTTAAACTATGTTAAGAGCTATTTTATCTTCTCTGAAAACAAAACAAATCCTGATGAATTATTACTGTCCACAATAAACTAAAACAGTAGCAAGTTCTTAGGGTCTAATCCCCCCTTTTCTAGCCCGCATAGAGATTGCTATCCTTATGTTTACAGTATTCTTCAGACATTACTGCTAATTGGTTTGCTAGGTTTTCTTAGTCATAATCCAGTTCTGAAGATTAAGTTCTTTACTGAACTTAAGTTTATTTTCATGTCTTAGTCATCAAAACCTATACAGACCAGTTCTTAGGGTAGGTAACTTAGTTTTGTTCTCAGAGGAGTATTCCCCTAAGTTTAGAGTTGCATTTTCATATACCCAAGAAATAAAATTTCTATATTCATATTATAATATAATAGCAGAAGTAAATAAATAAAAGATTTTATTCTGAGCAGAAAGTATTGGTTAATTAAAAATGAACATCATGTTTATTGATTCATATTGATGGCACTATAGTTGGTGAACATTGTTGAGTTTTGAATAAAATATATATATATTTTTTTAATTCACAGACAATAGTTGAACTTGCAGAGACAGGAAGTCTGGACCTCAGTATATTCTGCAGTACCTGTTTGGTAGTATTTTTTTCTTTATTCTTCCCTCTCTCCTCTTCGCATAGCAATGGCATAGCATAGAAGGGGTGGGGAACAGAACAGTTTCTTCTGCTGAGCACATTTCGTGCCCTCCCCACTCCCTCCCCCCTTCCGTGGCGACATTCCTTTTAGATCATAGTGTAAGGAGAAAGATGGTAAAAAGATGTCTCCTCCCAATGTGCTTGTTCCCCCCGATGGTAGACCTTGACTGTACTTCTGATTCAAGGTACCATTCATTCGTATTCATCCTTAATCTGTTTTTCTTTTTTAATATAACTCAACAAAGAAAAAACTAAGTAATAAAATATTAAAAAATCAAAGGTTTATTATGCTTCCCTAATATTGTTTTCCTAGGTATCTTAAGAAAAAATTTATTCTTATATTTAGAGGTCACATTGGGAAAATCTGTTAGCTAACTTAAGACAGCATGGCCTCTAAAATGGTTCGGTTTGAGTAGTTATCTCTTTGTCTTAGAGGATTTATGGAACTTTGAGCACTATTTTATCATTGATATTAAAAGTTGTCATCTTCAGGACATAAAGATATAAATGAAATTAAATAGCATTTACTTATGGAATCAGGTATAGTAATACATTATTTGTGTTATTATTATAGGTATCAAATTTCTACAGAATAATACTGTTTTGTGTTTTAATTATTTTCTGCTAATTTTTATAATTCTTGAAAAAATATATAGGTTGCCACAGTGTTAAACCATGTTTTCCTACATGGAAATGGAAATAATCCCTAAATCATCCATGAAACTAAATGTCCTTTTATACTTTTAAGTTACACACTGTCACTGAACTAATGTCTTAACATGTCAATAACAACAAGAGAATTGACTTAGTTTGGGATCCTGGAATAAGTCTTTGAAATGGAGCTCTAACTCTACAGATTCTTTAAGTTGTTCCACCTGACATTCCATTCCTTAACCAAACAGTTACAATTTTGAATACTCAAAATGTATAGTGCTTTACTTTTGGTAGCAACTTTAAGGTGCTGACTAGATTCTTTTGAATTTTCAAGCATTCTTTAAAAAGGTTTTTGTTTCTGTGCTTTACAATGGTTAATTTACAGGACTGGCACCTTAATGTTCAGAACATTTTTATATTCTCCTGTTCTCTGGACATATTACTCCATTCCACAAAGCCAAGTATGCATTGCTGATATGTTTGCCATGTGGCAAACAAATTCTTTATAGAGTCACTCAGTATGGTTTCATTGTTAAATAAATATCCGATGGCAAGAACAAGACTTTTTATCATTCTAGCATAAATGTTTTATTATATTATTGTAAGCCGTGTACTTCTGGATAGATAATTTGGTGTTGTAAAGAAAAGAGCATATCCAATTATAAAAAAATTCAAATTGGCAGAGGTATTTGTCATTATATGGGTATCCTTTCCTTTGATAAAAAGACAGGTCCCTAAGAAGCCACATGTAAATCAGAATTTCCTAAAAATGAATTACTCTGTAAGTGAACCGAGGAGCCTATCATGTTCAGGAGCCTTGTGTCAGTCTTTGTTTAGAATTCACTGACAAGTATTGCCCAAAGGGCAAGTATAGCTGAGGGTTGGAAGTGGGGATAAAATTTGTTTAATACATCCGTCTTCTTTCTCCTAAATAGATGTAGTTTCATATCTGTGGTAAAGAATAAGTGACCCTTTATAAAGAGCCCACAGATCATTTTAGTACATGTAAGGACTGCATAGTCAACCTGTGCTTCTTCTTAGTGCCTCAGAATGATACATAACCTTACGCAAACTGGTGGAGAAATGATAATGCTTTTCTGAAACACCAATGAAGGATGTTATAAATTTTGTTTCTGGCATGGGTTAATAACTAGCTCTTGTCATGTATCCAGCATTAGGACTAGCAGCCCTTCAAAGATCAATAATGAGTTCTTTATTCACTTGGCTGATTCAGAGTAATATAGAGTGAAACATTTCACAACACCTAAAACAGTAAGGCATCATAAACATGAATTCTTTATTGCCTGTCAGGAGCTGAATAATGAATATATTTTATGTTTTTGAAGTAATAGGGACTACCTAAATTTGCTAAGCATGGTGTACTTTCTTAGATGGGTCATGAAGTTCAGCAGAGATGTTGTACCTTAATCTGAGATTTCAGGAGCCACTGAAAAAGAAAGGTGTGTGTACACTTACTGGTTTTTGTTGGATTTGTTAACTTTGGGAAGACATTTTATTAATGATTTTGAATTTTAAAAGCTGCTTTTATTCACTTCTAATTTGGCCTTCCTTTTACTAAGGAACAATTTCATTTCGTTAAACAAGAACCAGTATCATGACCATTAATCACAGTAACTTTTCATTTAGAAGTCTGGAGAGTGATGTTTTTATTAGTCAGAAACTTGAGGGATGTGAATTAAATATAGTACCATTCATCATAACAGCAAATTGGTCTTTGAGTCTTAATTATTTTTTTAAAGTGATGGTTCTACCCCACTCTTAGGCGTTTATATTCCACAGTAGCCTTATCCTTTTTATCTTTTTTGTTGCAGTTAAAATCTCATTTAACAAAACAGTAGTGGTTTTTGTTTTATTTTATGCCTCTGGAAATACAGTTTTGTTTTCTTCATAATTGTATTTTGAGAAAATCAGTGTTCAGCTTTCCTTTCTTCAGTGTAGTGCCTTTCATAATCTTTTAAAATGCTTGTTAACAGATACGGAAACCAGTGAGGTCCAAACATTGTGGTGTGTGCAACCGCTGCATAGCAAAATTTGATCATCATTGCCCATGGGTGGGTAACTGTGTAGGTAAGTTTTATTAATAATTTCTAAGTGCATTGTTCATTTAAGTTATTCTAGATAACTAATGAAGTACAGTATTAAAGTAGATGGTAGAAACTTCATTCCTACACTCTACTATAGCCCTGCTCCCCTCTGCCCCCCAGTTAATCTTCTGGTTGACAAACAGCAACTCAGTTGTGAGAAAGGGGGGGGAAAAGTTATAAAATCAGTGTCTAGAAAAGATTGATACTTCTCTATCAATTCTTTCTGGTGCCTATTCTTTCCTATTTTCTTTATTGGATAATAGTGGAATCGATAAGGATGCAGAGACAGTATTGCTTTTTAGTTAAAGTGGAAAAAGTTAAGGCAGTAAAAATATTTGGAAGGATGTTGTGTACAGAAGCAGAGAGGAACGACAGATAAAAACTATATACCTCAGTGTTCAAGAGTGATGTGGTCTGAGGAGGTGAACTAAGTGGTCTGAGAGATGGCCCTGGGTTTTTATGAGGTGACAACAGGGAAACATTGCAGAGATTGCATGACCGTTGGGGAGAAGCCTTTAAAAAGTTGGATTATAAAGTTTATAAAAGTAAAGATAAAATAGGTTATTTTAAACCTCACAAAGCAAACAGTAGGTTAAAACTCAAAAGTTGTGATTCATTTGGTTCATTGAGACTTAACTTCAGAATCAATGTCATGCAGTCATCACATCTTTGTAATTATAAACATTCTTATTTTAAGACTTCTTTTTAAAAAGATTTTTTTATTTGAGAGAGAGAGAGAGCACAAGTGGGGGCGGGGAGAGGGAGAAGCAGGGAGCCCGATGTGGGACTCAATTCCAGGACCCTGAGATCATGATCTGAGCCGAAGGCAGAAGCTTAACTGACTGAGCCACCCAGGCGCCCTTATTTTAAGACTTTTATTAAAACATTTATTTTCCTGAAGAACATTTTGTAAAATAAATAATGTATATCATTATTGTCCAAATTGTGTCATTCATGGCATTCCTTTACCCCCATCCCCAAAAGGCGCATTTCCAGTTGTTTTTTCTTAGCTGAAAAAATTGCTTCTGTGTTGTTCTTTAGGTGCAGGCAACCATAGATACTTTATGGGCTACCTATTCTTCTTGCTTTTTATGATCTGCTGGATGATTTATGGTTGTATTTCTTGTGAGTACAGTTAGCTTTTTACTTTCTTAAAACAAATGTTTGTGTACTTTAGCTTACCATATTAACAAAATATGATAATGACAAAACTAAAAATTATGGTTTGGGGCACCTTATTGCAATGAAGCATAAAGAAAAGAACAGATGTAGAACTATAAATGTGTTCAACATACAGTATAAGCAACAGAATTATCAGTTAGCTGTGTTTTAATATGTGTGTCCTTTGATGGTTTAATAGGCTTTGAAATGCTTCTGGGTAAAATACACCAACATTTTTCACATCACATGCTTGCTTTACTCTAGTAGCTTACAGATTTTGTGACGATGCTAGTTGCTCTTTAGTATCAAACAGCTGGGAAAATGCAGTTAACTTCGCACAGAACTTGAAATATTTCAAAAAGTAAGGTGTAATTATTGCCTATTAGAGAATATTAAAAGGTGTTAGAAGATACGTTTTTAGGAATAAGTTGTCATTCACTTGATCATATGGGTATAAGGGCAATGATGGGTTTTTATTGCATTGAGAACGTGATTCTCATGAAGAGTTTAAATGAAGGTATTAGTTACTATGCTTCAGGGCTTGGTGGTACTTAGCATAAATATGTATTAAATCCTGGCTTAAAAATAAGTTGTGGAAGGATGATTTCCTAGTCCTCCTGTTTTCAGACATATTAAAAATAATGTCTGTTATTGCCCTGATGAAAAAGGCTACTTTCTCAAATACAGATTAAGAGAGAGAAAGATTTGGTCACAGATCTTGAGTTAGTTTCTGGCCCAACAAACCTGAGGGAGAACATGGGCCTGCTAACAACAGTAGTTCCCGCTAACAGCTGTAGTTCCCACTAACAGCCGTAGTTCCCGCTAACAGCCGAAGTTCCCGCTAACAGCCGTAGTTCCCGCTAACAGCCGAAGTTCTCGCTAACAACTGTAGTTCCCGCTAACAACTGTAGTTCCCACTAACAACAGTTTTTTATGGCAGCAGCTCTAAAAGAAGAGATTTTTGTTTTGGAAAAAGCCCTCCCTCACCAAGGTGATCTTGTTGTGTTATACGTACCCACCACCCCAAAAATTTTCACTTATATACATATATTATATTGTATAGAGGTAATGTTAACTATCGTATGTATGCAAGACCAATCCAGATAAAAACTGTGTATTGTTAAAGTACAGTAGTATTTTTTTTAAGATTGGCTGGTGCTTTTTCCATTTCTGTCTTTGCTGTGTTTTTTCACTAATTATATACTAATTTTTCACTAATTATGGGGTTATTTAAGAGTATAAAAAATTTGCATTCAAAGTCATTGGCTAAATGTAGACTTTTGGATCATGGCTTCTAAGTGGTGCCTGCTGCAGATGCCTTTGTGAAGTGGTTGGATGATTACTGAGTAAATGTGAACCTTCTGTTCTCGTTTTAGACTGGGGACTCCACTGTGAGACCACTTACACCAAGGATGGATTTTGGACATATATTACTCAAATTGCTACATGTTCACCTTGGATGTTTTGGATGTTTCTGAACAGTGTTTTTCATTTCATGTGGGTGGCTGTGTTACTCATGTGTCAGATGTACCAGGTAAGTTCAGGTACAGGATCGGTTCTTCAGGGCGCTAACTGAAGCCTCGTAGCACTTCATTCCTTGTGAAGAGATAATCATGCATTCTGTTTCTAACCACTTCTGCTTTTCAAGGATTAAAATTTTCAATTTACTTTACTTACTCTTCCTTTATTCTTTCTTTATGTTTCCTTTACTCTTCCTTTCTTTTTTTCATTTCTACCTCCCACTTCCCTTCCTCCTCTCATTTTGATATGAACTTTGTTCTTACATTATGAATTTTCTTTTTTTCTTTTAAAATTTTATTTGACAGAGAGCACAAGCAGGGGGGAGAGGGAGAAGGAGAAGCGGGCTCCCCGCCCCATGTGGGGCTCGATCCCAGGATCCTGAGCTCATGACCTGAGCCAAAGGCAGACATTTAACTGACTGAGCCACCCAGGCACCCCTGAATTTTCAGTACTACTTTTGACAGAACTTATTTCTGTTGTTTCTGATTCAGATATATCCAGTTGGATATAGGTGTGAGCTTAGATCGATGATGCCATTAGTTTTGTGTTTATTAGTAATGTTTTATTACCTACAAATATCAGTATTTATTCAGGAACCTTTTTTTAATTAAGGATTTTTTTAAAAGCTCAATTTTTAAGGGACTGATGGAGAGGTGGTCTGTGTACATAATGTCCATCTCTCCCCATGCACAATGCCAGATAACCTGTTTTTTAAACATTTGTCCTGTTTAACTGGCTACTTTTCACAAGAGTTCAAAGTGATATCATGTAAACTAGCTTGATGATCTCCTAATGGAAAAGCAAAAACAAACTTCATCATTTTTTTCTCCATCCTGGTCCTCTTGAGAATTAACTTATTTTACATTAATACTTATTTTACATCAGAGAGAGTTAATGGTTTGCTTTCTCTTACCTTTTAGATATCATGTTTAGGTATTACTACAAATGAAAGAATGAATGCCAGAAGATACAAGCACTTTAAAGTCACAACAACATCTATTGAAAGCCCATTCAAGTACGTACATGTTTATAAATTTAGTATTTTATTTTGGCATATAACTTAGCAAATATCTAGTGAATACATCAAAGAGAAATACCATCTTTAAGTATGTCAATAGGATATGAAACAGGGAATATTTCTTTTGCTTAGCAATAATGTAAAATAGCTTATAAATCCTACTGAATTCTAAGATTTCTGCCAGACATAGCATTGGTTAGTTTACTATAACTTTAAAATTCATCACATTAACTATATATAAATTTATGACATTCTTTTTTCTTAGTTGCACAATCCAAACTCTATTGACCTACTAACATTTAGTGTAAACATGTATTATTATACATTAACAATACAGCTTTAATATTGCCATAAGTTTCTACAAATTTTTGTTGATAAATGAATGTATCCACAGAATTAAAATATGATTTTAAAAATACAGTCAATTGAAATTCATATTTAGGGAAATTTTCTAGACTCTAGGGCAGCTACTTTTCAGTTCGAATTATTTTATTTGCCCTCTGCATGACACAAAAATTTCCAAACACGGATTTATTTTTCCTTTTTTAAATTGAGGTATAATTGACATACAACATTATATTAATTTCAGATGTACAGCATAATGATTCGGTATTTGTGTATATTGCAAAATGACCCACATGATAAATCTGATTAACATTTGTCACCAACCATAGTCAAAGAATTTTTTTTTCTTGTGATGAGAACTTTTAAGATGTGTCTTGGCAGTTTTCAAGTATGCAACAGAGTAGTACTAATAATAGTCACAGTGCTGTTCATTATATCCCCATGACTTATTAATTTTATAAACTTGTACTTTTTGACTCCCTTCACCCATTTCACCCACACCCAACCCTCAGCCTCTGGCAACCACCAATCTATTCTCTGTGTCTATGAGTTTGGTTTTGCTTCTTTGTTAAGATTCCATATATAAGTTAGATTATATGGTTTTTGTCTTTATCTTTCTAATTTATTTCACTTAGCATAATGCCCTCAAAGTCGATCCCTGTTGTAACAAATGACAAGATTTCCTTTTTATGGCTGAATAGTAGTCTCTCTCTGTGTGTTCGTGTGTGTGTATGTGTGTACACATACACATACATACCACATTTTCTTTACCCATTGATCCATTGATGGACGCTTAGGTTGTTTCCATGTCTTGGCTGTTGTAAATAATGCTGAAGTGAACGTGCAGTGCATGTATCTTTTCGAGTTAGAGTGCGTTTTTCTGTTTGTTCCTTTTTTTATTTTTTGAGCGTTTTTTTTTTTTTTTTTTTGGATAAATACCTAGAATTGGAATTGCTGGATGATACTGTAGTACCATCTTTAATTTTTTTGAGGACTTCTTACTGTTTTCCTAGTGGCTGCACCAGTTTACCCTCCCACCAGTAGTGCACAAGGTTCCCTTTTCTCCACATCCTCACCAACACCTGTTATTTTTTGTCTTTTTGATAATAGCCATTCTAACAGGTATGAGGTGCTATCTCATTTTGAGTTTGATTTGCATTTCCTTGAAGATTAGTGATATTGAGCATCTTTTCATGTATCTGTTGGCCATCTGTATGTCTTTGGAAAAATGTCTATTCACATCTTCTGCCCATTGTCTAATTGAGTTTTTTTGAGTTGTATGAGTTCTTTATATATTTTGGATATTAATCCCTTATTGGATATATGATCTGCACAAATTCTTTCCCATTCAGTAGGCTGCCTTTTCATTTTGTTGATGGTTTCTGTACAGAAGCTTTCTATTTTGATATAGTCTGACTTGTTTATTTTGCATTTGTTGCCTTTGTTTTTGGTGTCATATTAAAAATTTCACCGCCAGGACCCCTGTCAAGGAGCTTACCACAGGTTTTCTTCTAACAGCTCTGTGGTTTTGAATCTTGCATTCAAGTCTTGAATCCATTTTGAATTAATTTTTGTGTGTGGTGTAGAATAGTGGTCCAGTTTCATTTTCTTGCACTTGGCTGCCCAGTTTTCCCAACACCTTTTATTGAAGAGATTGTCCTATTCATTCATATTTTAAATATATATATTTAATCTTACATTTTGTTTGATGCTGAGTAGTAGCTTCCTAATGAAATAATGAAATATTTAAAACTTTTGAGTTTTAATCAAGCTACTTGCCTACTACCTTCAAGCTTTTGTAATGCTATTAGTTATTTGCATGCTTCTGGAAAGCATACAAACTTTTAAATAAAAGCAAAAATAAAGGAGTCAGTTGGGTAATTTTGAGAATTCTCCCATAGGCATAGTTATTATATAAAATGTAAAACTGTGACTGCTTTTCCAGAGATGTTCTTGAAGTCCTAAAATTCCCTGAACTTATCCTTGACATACCTTTTCTTAAATTGTTACTTTTAGATACATTGCCAGCTTCATGCTATTTATAATTATTTTGTTTTACTTTCTCAATTTTGGATGTAGTTTGTCTCCTTGCCAAAGAGCCACCCATCAAGGAAAGGTTTTATCAAAAATTACATATGACACAGGAATGAAAGAAATGCAGATTTGAATAACTTTAAAATATCATTGTGTAACCCATTAAATTAGCAAAAGAGAGAAGAAAAATTAGTGTTGGCAGAGCTGTGAAGAAACACGATTGCATATATATTTTATAGAGTTATAAACAGGTTCTTTCTGGCAAGTAAGCTGAGTTTTTAAGTTTAGAAAAAAATACATTTAACACCAAAATTATATTAAATTCATATATTAAATTATTGTACTAATAGACTTTTTCTTTTTCTTTTTGTTGGGGGGGTGTTTTAGCCATGGATGTGTAAGGAATATTATAGACTTCTTTGAATTTCGATGCTGTGGCCTCTTTCGTCCTGTTATCGTGGACTGGACCAGGCAGTATACAATAGAATATGACCAAATATCAGGATCTGGGTACCAGCTCGTGTAGCAACATCTTTATCCTATGAAGCATATTGCTGAGTGGTGCCTGAAAATTGTGTCTGTCCGTGTCTCTCTCACACTCGAATCCACATTTTTTGAACAATAGCATGCTATATGTAGGGCTAACAGTGAATTTTACAGTCTTTTTTCCAACACTTTTATTAACAAAAGTAAACATGGACAGAGCACACTGCCACTTCTGGGAAGAATAAAGATCATAAAAGGAATTTTAATGGTTCTTAATGTGGGAATTCACAACATACTCAACTTTTTGGTTTTGTTCTCATAACATTTTTCATGAATAAAGAGTGAACTTATTCTGGTGACAGACATGGTATACTGATCAGAAATGTTCGATTCTAGCTAACACTAAATTTATGGTATACAGCTAAATTTTATGATGCAATCTACTATGACTATTGCATTTAATTCCAAGAGAGTTGTCTTAAATTGATTCAGGCTAGTATTATGTACATTTTAGAATGTACATGTAAATACTGTGATAAAAATCATGTGGTTTTATTAGGATTCTACTGTAATATGTCTTCAAGGGCACAAGAAAATAATGTTCACAAAAATATGTGCTAACAATATTTTATTGCCATCAGCTGTTGCAATATATCAGCTGATATATTTCTAGTTCAGTGAAATAATTTGTAGTAACCTTGCTCTGAGGTTTTATGGTCTGATAATAAAGCACTTGCATGAGTATAGGAAGTCATGTTATTTTGTTCAAACTTAAAAGCCCTACTAAGTGCATGATACACCTCATAGAATGTATACTAGCACATACTATCCAGTAAAGCTTAAATTAGAATTTAATTTGATGTGCAAACAGTCCAATTTTTAAGAGTTGAGGTAATTTCAAGGCAGAACAAATAAGTTAATGCAAAATTCTCAGTAATAGAGATAAATGGATATACTTCTAGAATTCTGAGCTGCAAAATAAATTGTAGACAAAATAATGGAGTTTAGCTAAAGATGGAGCATGATCTCTGTACATATAGCACATGTGAATAAAAGAAAAGCTAATGGTATATTCTGGTTTTTAAAAAGTGACCTATCAGAAAGAATTTAATCCTCAAGATTATTTCAATTTTCCCAGTATTGAATGTTTTAAAATTTGTTAATGCTGTCTGAAACAATTTCAGAAAGATTTTCTTATTGTTAAATGTGATGCACTGATCAATTTTTGTTGCAGCATTTCCATACTCTCACGGTGAACTATTAGTCACTGCTTCCATAAATATTGTTTACAGAGTGAGACTTGGTTTAGTCCTCTTAAGTGCTGTAGCAAACTGTGGTTCGAGCAACCTGTGGCAAACCTGTGAGAGGGAATGGGCTTGGGGGAGGGTGGGAGAAGGGTGGTCAGACTGCTGACAGATCCTAGACCAGTGTAAAGATTGTGTATCTGTATATAAATAATTTATCAAATAGTTTTCTCTTTGTGTCTCTATGTGTTAGTGTATTTAAAGCTGCTCATTTCATTTTATCCAACCAAAAAGAAAAGGGAGATAACTAATGAGCTTCTAGTGATGTTCAATATTGCTGTTAATAGGCATTATACCCTGCAAGTTCACTGCATGTCTGATGCTTGGTAAAATTCGTATTCTCTGTAAAATGCAGATTAAAGGTATTAAAGCAATCTAGTGGTATACCCGCCCCTTGCCTTAGTAAGAGGAGCAGTGAAAATGTATATAGTTGATGTTCAGTATTTCCAAGTACCATTTTTATATAGTAGTTTCTTTGACCATAAGTCACACTTCAAAAAGATTACCTTTAGTGTATTTGAGTGTTTTAATATTAGAAAATTGGCATATGTACTTTATTTTTGAAAAGGGAAGAGATGGGTGTGGGGTGGCAATAGCATTGTGCCATTTTGTCATAGAATGTAAAAAATTGGTTAACTTTACAAATGTCTCTGCTAGTTTTGACTACTAATTGGGGGAAATTTTAGATAATTTTTAAATTCAAAGTTATTTATAAAAGGCTAGAATTTCTTTTAATTTTTTTGTATTTTGAGCCACTTCACATGAAGACTCAGTTGCAATTTTTATTGAATACATTTTTATTAACAGTCGAATACAATGGTGGTATTCTCAGAGTTTGGATGAGAGTGTTGTTACCATGTTCTTTCTTTGTGGTACAATATTCTTTTCAGTGCAAAAGAGATGTCTTTCAGTTAAATAGAAAAAATCCTCTAGATCTCTAAGTACATGGAACATATTAGCAATGTCAGTGCTTTAGTACTAACCATCTCACAGTACCGGTGCAATCCGTACCTTAGGGACGGTCGGATGGTCGGGAGCCGACTATGCAGCAGCGCACTGTGCCGTCTGTTTACTTATTTTGTAAGTCTTGTGTGTGGAACCAGCTTAACCCGGTTCTCAAGTTGGTATGAAGGTGACCCTTCTGGGAATAGTTCATATCAGCTTAATGGGATACTTTTAGCAAATAGGAACTTATTTCTCAGCCCTGAACGTTCAATGAATTACTTCTTTGGAGGTTTTTTTTTTCTTCATATTTTTTGTTGTTCCCAGGAGTTTGTTTGAAATACTAATAGGCATAAAACAGCATCATTATACTTAAGCTATGGGTATTTTTATTTTATATTTTCTTTATTTATAACTGTGCCAAGTATTATTTTGCTACTTACCATGTTACTCTATGGAAAGAAAAACCTGTAAAGTGTTTAATAAATTAGCTCTCCTTACATAAATTAAATCTGTCAAAATTTTGTAAAATATTAATCAGAATAAATATTGACTCTTAAGTGTGTGCTTGTTTGTTATTTCGCTCAGTTCACTTCAAGAAATTGATGAAACACTGGCAGTGGTACCTGTGATATGAAAAGATTATTCTGTGTATTTTTATCTGGGTCAACTAGGATTCACATGGCAGGACTAGAAATTAGCAAAAGTAAAAGGTGGTAGCATTCTTTCAAAATATCCAATTCTGTGTGTATGTATGTGTATATAATTAATACTTTTTAAATAAAAGGAATAAATTTTTCTTTGAGAATTTTGGATTCCAGGGTACCTGGGTGGCTCAGATGGTTAAGCGTCTGCCTTCGGCTCAGGTCATGATCCCAGAATGCTGGGATCGAGTCCCCCATCGGGCTCCCTGCTCAGCGGGGATCCTGCTTCTCCCTCTGCCTCTCTCTCTCTGTCTCTGTCTCTTATGAATAAATAAATAAGATCTTAAAAAAAAAAAAAAAGAATTTTGGATTCCATAGAGTAATTAGAATGCTCAGGGATTGTATGACTCTCCAAGTTTTAAATATAAGTATTGTCTAAAGACACCGTGGTGAAATTTTGGAAAAGGAAACCTATCGAACATTGATCTCAGTTACTTGAAAAGCTGTGCATGACAACTTCTTTATTGGGGAATTTAAAAAGCAAAATTTGTGAAGGGACTCTTTCCTGCCTGTTCAGAGGATTGGTTACGGTTTAACTGAGAACCCAGTGGTATTAAATATTTTCAGATTGGACTGATACTCATTTCATAATTATTTTATGATATTTAAAGTGATGCCTACAGAGCTGTATAGAACTCAAGTAACAATATTTTGAACAAGTGTAAAAATGAAGCAGATTCTACAGCAATCCATCAGTTTTCATTGCAGGTACTTTCTTCCTCCTTAGCCCTTTCCAGTTGGTAGATTGTACCTAACCTATGATAAGGATATTTGGTTCTAAGAGTTTATAGAGATAACTGGAAACAAGTGATACATATCAGGACAAGAAGTCTTAGCTTCTTGTCAAAAAGTAAATCTTCAGTTCCATAAAGTTGTTGGTATAAGAGTTATTTATTAAATATCTTTATGTGTTGTATAAAATAGAAAAGTCTGTAATTCCAAGTAGAATATTCAAAATGTTCCTTGATCTAGGTCAGCTAGGTCACAAGCGCCAGGAAACCAGATGTGCCTTTTAGTAAACTTTTTGCCTTTGGAGTATGAATTTTTTACTCAGATAAATTTTACAAGAATATCTATCATCAGACATTTATTTGGGTTGAAAAATACTTTTTAATAGATAGCAGTATTTCTAGTACTCAGAAGGAGGAACTGTTTCCATTCAAAGCATCAGAAAGCCTCATTGCTGCTGGTGCTGCTTGGATCTGTAGGTTTACAGTTTTTCATCAAATTTGGAAAAATTTCAGTCATTATGTCTTCAAATATTTTTCCTTCCCTGCCCCCCTGCTTTTCAGGAAACTCCAGTTACACATATATTAGGCCACTTGGGATTGTCCTCCAGCTCACTGATCAGTTCATCTTTTAAATTCTTTTGTCCCAGTGTTTACTTCGGATCATTTTTATGTCTTTAAGTTCATTTAAACTTTTTCACTTATATTGTTTAGTCTGTTGTCAATACCATTCAGTGTATTTTTCATCTCTGACATTATATAATGTTTTCACCTACAGTGTTTGATTTAGACCATTTTTTATATCTTCTGTATCTCTACTTTTTTGGAGATATGGAGTATACTTACAATTAACTTTTAATATCCTTACCTACCAATTTCACATCTAGGTCAGGTTAGGTTGGTTTTGATTTTTCTTCATTATTATGGATCGTATTTGCTTGCTTCTTGGCATGACTAATAATTTTTGATTGGATTCCAGACACTATGAACTAGGTGCTGGATATTTTTATATTCGTACAAAAAGTGCAGAACTTTGTTCTGGGATGGAGTTGTTTAGAAGCTTCAATCCTTTCAGGTTTTATTGCTAAGCAAGATTTGTTAGGTAGGACCAGAGCAGTGTTCAGTTTGGGTTAATGATTCCCCATTGTTGAGGCAAGTAAGACCTATGTGCTCCATCTAAAGCCCCATGAATCGTGTTTCCTCATCTCACTGGTGGGAATGAACAGGGACTCTTCCCAGCTCCAGATGAGCACCAGTCTGTGTTCTAAGTCTTTCAGTTGGTTTTTTCTCTGGTCTTGGATAGTTACCTTACATGTATGCACTATCAGCACTCGGCTGAAGACTTGCAAAGTGGGGGTTGGGTCATAGTGTGCATGTTTGTGGAGTTTTCTGTGCAGCTCTTTCCAGTCCCTTGAACCCTAGTTGCCTTGGTCCCTCTGGACTCGGCTCAGTCTCAACTCGGAATGCCTTCCAACCCCACCTGTGTTCTCCCTCTTTGCACTCCAGCTATACCCTAGAAACTCCCAAAGCAGTCACTTCGCTAATCCTAAGACTAATCTCATTTTCCCCATAACTGTTCTTTGTTGCCTGTTGTCCAGTGCCTGAAAACCATATTTTTTCCATGTAATTTGTGGTTTTGGTTGTTTCAAGTGAGAGGGTAAATCTGGCCCCTGTTGTTTTCACTTTGCTTTAAGTAGAAGTCTGAGTTAATATGTTTTTTAAATTTTTGTTTTAATTTCTAATATGGAAAATATTGGTAGATGTAATTGGTCATAAGCAAAAGCTCCTTGGGGTCCTCAATAATTTCAGAATGTAAAGGCATCCTGAGATTAAACAGTTTGAGAACGAGTGGTCCAGACCAACATTTCCCAGTGCTTCCTTAAGATGTTAGTGGTTCCATGGACAACTAATTTGGTGTAAGACTCTCAAGTTAAAGCAGACTTCTCAACCACAGGCTCTCAAAGCCTTCAGTATGCTGGTGTGTGACATACATGGGGGGGTGTGTGTGTATGTGTATGTATCGATATGGATTGATAGCAGTACTTGCTAAACTTAACTGATCTTGAAGAACTTTTTGGAACTAGAGTTGCCAGCAGTCCTCCTCAAATATACCAAACCAGCACAAGGGGCTAAAAACAATCCCAAATGGGTTGTTTTAAAAATAAAAGTATATATTTCCATACAGCACTTTAATATCACATTTGGATTACTTTGGGGCTACCCTATTGACTTACATCCAGATGTTGAAAGTGATTCCTCCCAGAGCAGTCTACTCAAAGCCAAATTCCCTTTTCCACTCCTGGAACCACTGGTAACTAATTTTACAGTTTTGGAGGTGTTGTGTCATGGCTCCCAATTTAAGAATAATTTTAATTATGAGTGGATGTCTCAATTGTTTTTTGGGTAGAAATCTCAAATGACTAAGCACCTGGCATTTAGAGTGTTTTCCTCTCAGATATCTATGTGTATCTCTGATTTTGGAAACTTGGTAGGTATGGGAAATGTTGGTTCTGCGTGGGGAACAGTTTAATATATACATTTTGGTTATCTATAGCTACCTAATGAACCACTCAAAAATTTAGTGGCTTAAAACAGTATTTTTATTCACAAATCTCTAGTTTGGTCAGAACTCAATAGGAATAGCGTGCTTTGTTCCACTTGGGTGTCAGCTGGGATGGTTCAAAAACTGGGGACTGGAATAACCTGCAGCCTTGCTTACTCATGTCAGCTGATGCTGGCTAATGGGAGAGATCTCAGCCAAAGCTATGGCTATAATTTCTACATGTAGCCTCTTCGTGTGGTTTGGGCTTCCTCAAAACATGGTGGCTGAGTTCCAAGAGTAAGCATCTAAAGGGAAAAAGGCAGGCAAAAGCTGTACTGTCTTTTCTAACCTAGTCTTGTCCATCATATTGTGCTAGTTAAAAATGAGTCACTAAGGTTGGCCTTTATTCCGGGGGGTGGGGGGTGGGGCGGGGAATTAGTCTTCATGTCCAGGTTTTAAAACTACCACATAGAGAATTAGAAGTTACTCCATAACTCTTCTTCAATTCAGCCTATCTCCATTTATTGCTGATTAACTTCCCCAGTCTTCTTAACAAAAAGGCCTTCCCCTCTGCCACAGTGGAACTTGCCTTATAAGACCTATATGAGGTGCTGAAGGCTGATGCATGAATTCTTTCACTTAGTACATCCTCAAGATTGACTTCTTCCCACTAAGTTTCTGCTTATGTTTTTAATGTCCTACATAGCACACCCTGTAGCTTTTCAAAATAAGCAATATAGTATGTTAAAATAGGCTTTGGGAAAGATTCGTATGTGCTCATTGATCATGCTGGTTCAGTTTTACCAGTACACATTTACAGACCAATTTCACACCATACCCCTGAAAAATAAAAGTTTGGATTGAGTCTTGGATAAAGAACTAAGAGTTTCTGGGGAAATAATAAAAATACTCTGTGTATACTTAACACTCCTTTTCTACCTGAGCCAGCTAAATGTGCCAGGACAGCGCGACATTCTTTGCAACTTATGCAGGATTGAAATTTTTGAGAAAAGCACTTCAGTTTCCAGGATTTAGTAAGTTACCATCTATCAGATCAGAATGGAGTCTAAGTCATACCAAGCCTCAGATTCTGAAGTTGTCCATAGGTAGCTGTTTGTAATAATCTTTAGATTTAGATGAATCAAAAGAATTTCTCAGTGTTTTGTTTAACAGCGTGCTTACCACCCTGGGTCATTGTGCCTTTCTGAGGAGCTTGTTAGAAGGGCTTCTATGGCCCCACTTCTAGAGAGTCTGCTTCTGTACGGTCTAGGAGTCCGCCTTTTAATACTCCCAGGTGATTCTAATGCAGGTGGTCTAGGAGCCATACTTTAAAGAGAGGAGTAACCACCAGCCAGAGTGGGGAGGGCAGGCAGGCAGGCGGGAGATGCTGCTGAATGCCATCTCTGAAGAGCTAGAACCCGTTGCCTAGCAACCCCCATTCTTGAGGCATACTTCCCAGGTTAAAAGAGATCTTTTCCAAGAGCCGTAACGTATACATTAGCCTAGTAAGTCAACTGTTTAATGGGGTGGACTCTCTTTAACCACTAACGTGCAGGTAGGGACCTAAAATGATTTTCCACTGACTGAAATCACAGCAGCTTCTCCAAAAGGTAAATTGAAAAGATGCTGAACCACCAAATCAAGCTGAAGTTTTATTTAAAATGTAAAAGAAACAATTCTTGAAAATGCTGATGAATAAAGCAAAAGGACACCGTGCTCTCTTCCTACGAGTCAGCCAGCCTCTCCACGTACGGGACAACAGACAGTACTTAAGTGCTGGCAGAATTTCACAGTAGTTTAGTGGTAGATTATCTGTGCCTAGAGGATGTAGAGGTTCTCAGTGTGCGATCTTGGTTCTGGGCTTACACTTTACTGAGCATGAACGAGGGCTCCTGCTCCTTGGCCATAGCCAAATCCCTTGGGTCCAAAGTTCTTTGCATAGCATCCTATAAAAGAAAAGGAAGAATTAGTAGAAGACCATTAAGCTTTGCTAGCATTGCTTAAGACCCACGAAACAACAAACCCCTCTAAGTTAAAAAAAAGTTTGCCATGCCCAAAAGAGTTCAACCTATTGAAGATCTAAAATGGGCGATATAGGGGCACCTGGGTGGCTCAGTTAGTTAAGAAGCTGCCTTTGGCTCAGGTCATGATCTCAGGGTCCTAAGATTGAGCCCCACGTCGGACTTCCTGCCCAGTGGGGAGTCTCCTTCTCCCTCTGCTGTGCCCTGCTTGTGCTCTCTCTCTCTCAAATAAAATCTTTAAAATAAAATGAGCCATGTAGTAAATATCTTAGAGCTGCAAAGGCAAGTCCAAACATTCTGATGCCACAGTATTCAGCTCCTGGTCCCACCTGAGTTATAAGCATAAAAATCGGGCCGGGCAAGTGACATATTTGTCTATTACCTTCATATATTCATATGCTTTGCTGAAAACATAAATTTGAAAGAAGACTCTTTATATTGAGGTTTTTTTGTCTTATTTGTTGGGGAATCTGAAATGACCAGAACTTAACTTTATTGCATCATCTCAAATTGTTCTGTGGTTCTCTGTTCTAAGCATCTCTAGATCCTTTACTTTCTTATTTTTTTATTATTATGTTAGTCACCATACATTACATCATTAGTTTTTGATGTAGTGTTCCATGATTTTTTGCATATAACACCCAGTGCTCCATGCAGTATGTGCCCTCTTTAATACGCATCACCAGGCTGACCCATCCCCGCACCCCCTCTCCCATCTAGAACCCTCAGTTTGTTTCTCAGAGTCCATCGTCTCTCATGGTTCATCTCCCCCTCCGATTTCCCCCCCTTCATTTTTCCCTTCCTGCTATTTTCAAATAGCCAGTGGTAACCCCACCTTTCCCCACTGTCAGAGTATCTTTTCTTTTTAATGCTGGTGACATTTCCTTAACCAATAACCAGTGTGAGATATTCAGATGGACAGTAATAACAGAAATTCATTTTACCTTTACAATAGATTTCACCTTCTTTCTCAGTCAGGGTTGTGGATTCAAGACTCTTCCCACACTTGGCACACCGGAAACAGTTTTTGTGCCAGGGCTGGAAGAGAAACTGAGTTCAGTTTGAGAGGTCGGTTTCTTGCAGTACAGTTTAGACGCTGCAGCAAGCGGCTCACGAAGATCAAGCCAGCGCGAGCTCCTGACTGCTGTGCTTCTGCTCCAACAAAAAGCCTGGAACTGGACCTCCCCATACCTATGTTCCTAGCCACCTGCAAAAGGGCCGAGTTCAAACCTCGTTCACAGAAGACATGGGCTGGGAGCCCTACCACGCAAGGGCTGTTTCCCCAAGAGTGGTCTCAGACCTTGCCGCAAGCACAGCGTGCTCCTTTGATGGCTGAGAACAGTTGCAGCTCAAAGAGGTGAAGTGGTTCAGTAACTTTCTCAAATGCACACAACGAATGAGCATTGGGTGTCCTGACCCTGGTTTCCCACTACCTGGAATAACCCACAGAGTCCAGGTGTGTTAACCGTAACAACCTTCAGGAACCTTATGAAAACAAGTTTCTTTCAAACATAGATGTGATTTGTCAAGTAAGGGCATCACTTCAAAAACTTAATGATTCAGAAGCAATCTAAGAAAAATGTGAATCCAAGGCATTTATTTATTTATATAGAGAGTACCTGAAGGGGACAGGAAGGGGACAAGGGAGAAAGGGAGCGGAGAGCAGTCATTCGCGGCTACTAACTCAAGATAGCACTTTACCTTTCCAGCTCCAATTATCTTCTCAGCAGCATACACAGAATCCCCACATCTGGAACACTTCTCAGCGCCTCCGTATTTCTGAGCAAATTTAGAAGTGTTTGGATTTGTTGTAGGCCTGTGAGGTTGAGCACTTGTAGAAAGGGGGAAAAAATTAGGCAAGATTTACCGAAGGCAATCTTTTAGCCCACAAGGCAGATGCCACGGGAAGCAGGGACTTCACTGCTCAACTGTCCCATAGCCAGCGGCCTTCTTACAGGTCAAAGAAAGGACTGAGTCTCAGGTGCTGGTCAGCTGGTACTTTAACCTATTTATGGGCTCATTTCTGCCCCAAAAGACAGACGAGGCCCCAAACTTAAGTATCTGAGTCTAAACTCAGAATTTATTGAATCCCCAGTGCTTGCCTTCCACTAAACAATTATGCTTTGCTTTATAAAAACCTACAGTGGACATATTTTTACCTTATATTCATAGTACTGTTCATATTACCACTGGAATCACAGCTAGTTTTTTTTACTTCACCAGAGTTTGAAAAATCACTGTTAACCTAAGCAGTTAAAAGTTTCTGCAGACAGGTCAGTGGCCTTAGGTAGTCATTAAGAAAGTTAAGCATGATTTACAGATTAATTTCCTAATATATCTTAAGTAGGGGAAAGTGTGAATAAACTGCTTTCTTCATGGAAAAATATTTTAGAAAGTTTGCCTATTACTGTATGATGTTTACTTTTTCTCTGGATAGTTATTTTTGTCACTTATTTACAAGTCACTGGGTAAACTGTTTTCCTCGCTTTCTCTAATGTTTTCCCCCTTCAGTATGTAGGTGTATCTACTCTGCAGAACAGTGTTGTGGGCTCTGAGATTTAAAGACCCCTCAAATCTTACAGGTCAGTTGAGCAGATAAGAGGACAACAGCTCGGCAAATGATACAAGTGCCCCCTTTTTCCCATTGGAAAAACGTTTTTTTTCCTGATTATAGTTTAAGTTACATACATATTTAAAATAAAATGTTAATTTAGAAATACTGCCTTTTCATGAAACAATGTATTCAAACTCTTCACCTATATCTTCCATTTATTCATCTCCACTGTATCCATGTTTGGGCCATCTCACAGTTTGCTACACATCCACGTGAGGGGTTTCATATACATTTTTTGAATCATGTTTGCTGCGGCCACTGGAAATTTTATTCTAAGCAACAAATACAAGTGCATTACTGACTCACAATATTGGTGTTTCCAATTGTCCCTAACGTATGCATATTTTTAAAAAAAATCTCTACAACCGACTGTATTTCCTTTCTTTTAAGAGTGATCTTCAAAAGCTATTCACAATGATACCCAACATTTGGAGTTAGGAGTTTCCCTGGAAAAATTTCCAACACATTATGTTAAAATAAGAACTTAATGGAGATCCTCTCCCACCTCCCTGCTAATAACATCACAGGGTGTGGATAATTGTTTAACCTCATGACAAATGAAGAAATAGGGGCTAAGATATTACATAACTTGTTGGAGAGCTAGAGAAATAGTAAATTGGTGAGTCTGAACTGAAAAAAAAAGCAGTTCTGCCCCAACGAAATGTTCCTGCCCATGCAATGCTGTCTCCCCGGGAGATCCCTGTGAAGATATATGGTCCACATATGTTATCATTACCATGTCCCACAGGGTGCTCCAGACCACGGGCACTCCCAGAATTCAATCACTAAGAGAGGCTTCTGGAAAGGGAAGTCTACATCTGGTCCTAGTATGTGGCCAGGCTACGATGGGGAAGAGACAAGGGCACAGATCGACAGGCCAGCACAGAGGGCTTGTCAATTATTGAGAGAAGGTGGAGAAGCAGGAGGAGGTCAGGAGGTCAAGAGGAGGGTCCACTGGTCTTTGTGACTCTGAAACTATGGCCACAATCACTGACTGACTTTTGGGATTATGGATGAATTTGGTTTCGTCTGGGGGAAGGGATATAGATATATGTGTTTTGAAAGATTTGAAATAAAACCTTAGAAAACAAGAGTGGATTTTAACAAGCTGGAAAAGGAGAGCAGAACAAGAACAATGAACTTCAACAAAGACCAAGGTAAGCTGGGCTCCCACAAGTGATGGCGCACAGCGTTGAATGAGTCAGCCCTTGTACACGAGGCAGCATGACGCAGAAACTCCGAGCGTGGGAAAAAACCAAAGAACAGACAGGTGGGCCTCACTGCAGTGGAAAGAGCACAGGTGTGGGAGCCAAATGGACATGGAGTCAAATCCTGGCTGTGTCACTTAACTGTGTGCCCTGAGCCTTAGTGTCCTGTCTATAAAATATAGACAAAATATCTAAACTCAGAGTTACTGTAAGGACTATAAAAGGAACATAAATGTTCAGCAGACAATAGACACAAATTATTTCAGGCATACCATAATGCACCGTGTTTAGGATTGTAAGGTCTGGAGTTAACACTAGGTTAATTTCCAGGCTCTACGATTAACTAGCAATATGACTATAGGCAGATCACTTCATTTTCATTGTCTAAGTTTGTTGAGTAAGATGGGAGACCCTACCTTGTCAGGTTGTTGTGAGGATTTTATGAGGTAACGTGTTAATATTGCATGGTGGCCAGGTCACAGGGCAGGATGAATGGTCTTGTCCAACAAAAGGCCATCTTACTGGAAAATTATACCGGTTTGGGCCTCTTCAGTATAAAATGGATGTGAAAAATGTGAAGTTCAGATGGAATTATTGGGCCAAAAATAGGAATTAAGAGGAAATTATGAAATGAAAATGAAAAAATTATGTAGCCTGAACATGAAATACTAAGTAAAGTTGAACAGAGTTAGCACTTTGCTATTTTGGTACTGGAACCTTTTAAAATTTAATACTGATCTCTCGAACAATCAAAAACAGGAAATAATTTCCATTTTTAAATAAGAATTTGTAAGTTAGAGAAAAGTCATTGCTTGGTGAAATATTCTTACATGGGAGGAGTGACTGAGGACTTTTCATTGACTGCTTAATTGCACCTGAGAAATGCGTCTCATGATTCAGATACTACGTTTCTGTATCATTTGATTTCATTACATCTGATCTCTAAAACACTGAGATGGAAGTCAATGTAAACCATGTGCTTTTGAGAACATGACTCAAAATGATACACCGAAGAATGCTACAAAATCAAGGCTAGAAATCACTGGAATAATCAATAAGAATTTTGTTAGGTCCCAAACTGTCCATTTCAAGCTTGAAGAATAGTTACTCATTTATACTAGAAAATTGGAATAATCTTGTGTTCAATTATTTTAAGCTAAACATCTGTTCTGTCCCAGACTCCTGTTCACCAAGAACATTAATTGTTATGACTCTTCTCTGAAGGTAGCAAACAGGGTCCTAACTCACCTCTCTGGCTTGATGCCCAGCCTCTCGCCCCGGTCCATGCTGAGCGTGCCGGCGCCCTGGCCGTAACCGTAGCCTTTGGGCCCATACTTCTTTCCATAGCAGGATTTGCAGTAGATCTCCTCATCATGAATTGCCACTGTTGTGCTATCTAAATTTTTCCTGCAAACCACTGAGGGGGAATAAGTTAGACCTTTAGAAACGTGCCAGAGATGCCTTTTTCCTTAGAACAATGGTGGCCCTGACACATGGTGTACAAATGGTAAAGGCATAGGCTCTCTCACATCCCTGTTTCTCCCGCGGTTTCCCAGACACCAGGGACGGCATCTGGACTGGGTCAGCTACAGCTGAGGACGATTTGCCCTTCTCCACAGATGGGATCGTTGTTTCAGAAACATACCAGAATTTTAACAGCCCGAAGCCTCAACCTTTTCTATAGGCTTGGCCTCTCTGAGAGGAGGGAGAGAAGTTCGGAGATGGCTATAATTAACGTGAACAAAAGGAACACAATTAACATGTTGCTCCCAACCCTCAACACAATCTTTTCCACCTCTTCCTAGTATTGCGAAATCACAACCTAACAAAGAACCAAAGGGTGGCTGAGTGCCCTGTGGGAGTTGGCTCTGCACCCCTCCTCCCCTAAAGAGCACCCCGGGCATAAAAACGGCTTTCAATCCAGAATTGTAGTTTTCATCACAAGCCTAGAAGGGAAAAAGCATTATTTTTTCATCTCGCCACTGGCTTCTCCAGCAGTGATGAGTATGTCTGAAAATTGTAAAGTGGTTTGAAGTCTGCATTTGTGTTTCCCTTCTGTCCCCAAAGAGAACACATTCTTTCTTGATGGTTTTCTTGCCACAAGACATTTCCACGTATCCCACTTCATAAAACTGCCAAATGTCATCATGTTTTACCCAGACATTATTTCACTTTCTAAAACTTCACTTAAGCTTGAGAAAAAAAGGAAACTATGAGGGAACTTGCTGGTAGCGCAGCTGGGCAGCTGGAGATCCAAGATTAGGACACAAGGGGATTGTTTCCCTCCTATTTCAAAGGGTGGGGGGAAAATGCAAGGAGCAAGAAAGGAAGGACAGAAAGACGGGGGCAGGGAAAGGCGACTAAAATAGTTAAAATTACAGTTTCTGTTAAGACTATCGTCTTCTCTGGTAGAAGAGAATGATGTCATCTGCTCTGGAACCTTGCTGTTGAGGCTCAAGAACTGAAATACATTTGCTGGGAGACACCGTTCACCTAAAAGCATACATTGCTAAAGAACAAACACCCTCAACAGAATACGCAAAAATACAAAAACTGTTTCAAAGGCCACATATCTATTAACCAAAGCAAGTTCATGAAAACTTTACCGTCTTACTATCCTTCCTTCCTTCTGTCCTCATCTCTCTACAGTAAAATTCTCCTAGGTTTGCCAACTGCTCCGAATTATATCCATAACAGGCTTTAGTCAGCAGAGACCAATACTCAGAAGTAGTAGTAAAATCGCCAGTAAAGAAGTGGACATTAAGTAAACAGTGACTTTATTGCGGTGGAGAGACTATCCTGGCTTAATGTAGATGAAGCTAAGAACAATTTCTCAAGTATCTGTATTCTTTGTTCACATACTCTCGGTTTCAAACCTGCTGAAAAACAGATTCCTAAAAAAAAACCCCAACAAACAAAAAAGTAACTTCTAAGAGAAAAACTGCTTAAACCAGATCTGAGACATGGTAGCTATTATGGGGGCCTACACAGTAAACATGTTATATTTTTATTCTTTGTAACTGCGACTGTCTGTTGTCTGTTTCTAGTTGCCTGCAAAACAGCTACACTGTAACAAGCTCCCGCCCTGTCGAGCGCTGGTGCCTAGAGGGAAAAGGACAACTAAGCACACTTAATGCGAGCAGTTTCTAGCAATAATCCTCACTGTACAGGACTACAGATATGTCTGCACGTACGGGTGGGTTCCTCACATTAACAAATCGCTCATCAAAGAAAATTTTGTCCTTTGAGTCAGAAGATGATGCTTAGCGAAGAGCTTTCCGAAGCGGCTTCTCTCCTGCTTGCAACTGAAGGCCGAGTTGTCACTAGAGAGGGCACGCAGGGGGAGGGGGCCCGTGTTTCCTTCTGTGTCTGTCAGCGAACACGCATGTGCTTCATGCCCTCCTGCCCGTCCTATCAGACGCTGATAATTTCCCATCTAGAAACAGTAGTAATTCCCACGGGGCGCCTGGGTGGCTCAGTCGTTAAGCGTCTGCCTTCGGCTCAGGTCGTGATCCCAGGGTCCTGGGATCGAGCCCCGCATCGGGCTCCCTGCTCAGTGGGAGGCCTGCTTCTCCCTCTCCCACTCCCCCTGCTTGTGTTCCCTCTCTCACTGTGTCTCCTTCGGTCAAAAAACAAATAAAATCTTTAAAAAAAAAAAAAAAGAAAGAAAGAAACAGTAGTAATTCCCAACTTGCCTTGATGGGATTTTCATACCCTACGTTCCCTTCCCTCAATTAGGATATCAATAACCAGAAATAACTGAATTTTCACTACCAGAGAAGATGGGAATTTCACTTCTAGACCTTTGATTTCAACGAGTCGTGGTGTGCCAAGAAACAAGCGAGGAGGTTTCAAAGAGAAGGGGCCCCGCCAGGAGGAGAAAGCTGGGGGGGTGGGGGGATGAGGAGTGACCTGCTGATTCAGAAATCAGAGCCCAGCCCTTACCCTGTGCCAGAAGCTGGGCCCAGCGCCAGGCTAAAATCGACACTGAGCTCTTCGCCAAGCAGGGGAGACAGAAGGGAGAACAAGTAAAATCCAGTGAGGGCCCAGTGGAGGCTAGGAGCGATGGGGACACGGCAAGGCCTCGTGGGGCCGGTCACCCCCGCCGTCCGTGCCGCCACGCTGAGCCTTCACGCTGTCCGGGACAGGCAGGCAAAACCCGCCGGCGCTTCCAATATGATCTTCGTTAACATCAGCACGGTGTCTGGTTAAATAGGTAAATGGAGGCTTGTTATGGACACACGCGTTCCGTGAGAGGTCGAGCCCCGGGAGCTACTTACTGCACAGAAAGCAGCAGCGGTGGAAGCTTCTCCCGTCACACTGCACCTCCTCCGCGTGGTACACGGTCCTCCCACAGGCCCCGCACTTGTTGCCACCTCCCCAGACGGGCATCCTGAAGGAATAAAGGATTCGTGAGAATGTCCCCGCACCCTACGAGACGCCTGCCACGCTCCCAGGGGGCCAGCGGCAGATTCTGTTCCTTTAGGCACTGCTCTGACCACCTCTGGAGAGGCCCGCCGCCTCTAACTGCAGCTCCATTAGCGAGCTCGGGCTTGTGGGCACAAGCGCTCTCCTGCAGGACAAAGGAGCTGCGTTCAGAACGGTACAGGTCGCCCGGCACAACCCAGACGAGGCCACCAGCGTCCCGGGAGCTAAGAAAGGAGAGTGGGAGTGGGAAGAGAACACTGGCGTCCCCCCCACCCCGCACCCCCATCTTAATGATGGGTTCGGAAAACTCCGCTGAAGAATACACACTCGGGGGAGAGGTTTTTATTGCCCGTTTAACTCACTGTAACACTACCGGGTTCTTAACGTATACCGTACACAAGCTGTGACACTTTCGAGGGAGGAAGAAAGTGTCGAGCTGCTCTGCAAGAACTAGTCTTCTGTTTGTCCGCTGGAGTCATGCAAGATTACAGCATCAGCAGCTGGGTCTGCCTCTGCAGCTGCGTGCATGCAGCCTTGCTGTAACCACAACAGACAGCCCTCCAGATGGCTACGATTTAGGTTCCTCTGCTTCACTAATCCCCAGGCCCCCAGCCCAGCCAGGGGTTGTTGGCCCCCCTTTGATAGGCCTGTCAGTCCGTACACAAGGCGCTACCAAGTTCCCTCCCCGGCGACGTGAAGGGTCTGGCGAGACCGTCTGAGCGCCGTGGCCCGCCTCTGTGGGACAGCTCCAAGTCGAAATCCTGCTATCTTGCTAGGATGTGGGGCCAACGTGTTCTAATCTCCCTCCCCAATGAACTGGCCCACCTGGGCACCGTTTAAAATGCCTACTTCGGCAAGGCCATGTGCACAGTCGGCTGTCTCTGCAGTCCTTCAAGGACGGTGTGTTTTGTCTGCCCTGCCCTGAGAGGTGTCTAAACACACAGGGAAAGAATTCCTTTCTTCCGCACCATCATTTTCAGACCTCTCTTGTGAGTGGTATTGGCAGCCCTTGGTGGTGAAGTGTCCTTGGATGAGATGCATGCCTCTGTAGGACGTAGCTGGATGAGAAACAGAGACCTCCTTCCTAACTCGGCCGTGGCTAGCTAAATAAGGCAAAAGGAGGGCTGCTTCGCAATCCATTGAAGAATCTTCAGTCCTTAAAAAGGAAGGTGGTAAATTCCCATCCTCCTGCCTATCCTATAGCATTTAAATGATCCAGAACCCAATGACTCCCTGAACACGGAGATGAGGGTTTTCTAAAAGCAAGTTGTACAGAATCAGTCATTGTGTTGGGCACATTTCTGGATGTACGGCATTCTCTTGACCCTCTTCTGGTCACACCACGGGGAAGCAACCGTCTCTTTCTAGGTCCATACGCTTTAGGGCAGTCTTTATTAAAATGTGGTCTCCTTGTGATGGTCCACCACTCCTGGTACCAATTCAAGATGAAATTCAGGTGAGAATTTAGAAACTTTAAACAATTTTATGCCCCAACAATCAAGAGCATGATCAGTGGACTCATCTTGTTGAATAGCATAGAATCAGAGAATCAATCTGCACTTGGAAATTAAAACAAAACAAAAAATGGTCCTCTACCAGATAGTTTGAGAAACACTTGTTTAAAGGGTATTGACTCTACCCTCAACTCCAGGGCTAGGCGTGTGACTCGGTCATGGCAATTAGGTCACTGCGGCCCCCACCCTCCATCACAGTGATTGATGTGGGAATGGTCACATGACCCTAAGGCAGGTCAGGGAAAGTTAAGCCCAGGGGCTTTGGTTTAGGACCGTGTGGATGCAGGGGTGGAGGTGCTAGCAGCTGTCTAGCCATTGTAAGAAAAGAACCTAAGAATGAAGCCAGCACAGAAGAAAAGAGATGGAGAGAGTGGGCTTAGACACTTTTCAGCTGCATCTTGTCTTATCCTGGGTGCTATGAGAGCCAATAAATTGCCTTTTCGAGTCATTTGGAGATGGAGCTCCTGTTCCTTGAAACAAACACATATAAAGAGACCTGACCGATAGGACTAGATATCACTAAACTGTTGGCCTCAGCTTGCAAAACGCCTCCTTCTTATTCAGACAGGACCAGGGTAATTCCAAGGGTCCACCAATGTCACCGGCTACTGTGAAGGCATCCATAGAGGATCAATAACTAGCAACAAGGGAAGAGATCTGCAAGCTTTCCTTTAGTAGTTGCATAAATCTGTTATTCCCTTCCCTGGAGACAGGTGCTCCATTGTTTAACTCCACAGTGAAATTTAAGCCTAACTGTAGAACCTCAGCCACAAAGCCCTGGCTCCAAAGGCCTTCCACTGGCTGGAGTCTGGAGTGCATTTAGTAACATGGACTTTGCCCCACGGCTCCAAAGTTACCAGAGTTCTGGAATGCTCATAGAGGCCACAGACATCTGCTGGAAGTACCCTCGTGATTCCAGAGGAAACCTAAAACCAAATCCAGGCCCGCAGGTAATGACCTTACGATTACTTAAAATTGGATCCCAAGCATCAACAGCCCGGCTGGCTTTGGAAATACTTTGTGATTGTCAAGGCATTTCTCATCATATGAGAAAGTGTACTAGTTATTATCAACGTGTATTTTACATTTTCACACATACTTGCTTTGGTGCTATCACCAGTAAGGTACCAGATTTCCATCCAGACTAATGCCCTCTTGGGTTATCTTTGAATAGCATTTAAAAGCACATTTTTCAAAAACAAACTCATCACTTTATGTTATTCTCCATTAAAAAGCAGCTTGGATTTTTAAAAAGGGATTTTAAAAAATGATTTTTTATGTAATTTTATGTAATTCAGTTACTTAAATTCACTTCTTATAAGTCAAGTCAGATTTCCACTGCCCGTGCCACACGAGCCAAATGAGTCACTTTTCAGGAGATACCCATCAAAATGCTACAACATGCAGCCTTCTGTGTTAAGTCTTTTCCCCTCTAGGGTGGGGACCACATCTCTGTCTTCCCCACCATCTACCAGAGTACTTGGCACATGTCAAGATAACTTCTATTGTTTTAAAGAACTCTCCCTTTTTCAACCTGTCTGTACAGTTCTCAGTCCGATCTTATGCTGATCAACACAAAGGTAGCACTGGTCTACTTCTCTTTGTCACATTTTTGGATTCTAAGTAAAATTTCCAAGTCATTAACATTTTAAAAGTTCCATCCAGTTTCAAGGCTTTCGTAAGGATTTCTGCATAACCCTTTCTGTGGTCCAAGCAAACGGTATAATAGAAAGAGCATCCTCACAAAGCTTCAGCTGGAGTTATGCTTTATTTTTTATGTTGGATACTGAGTAGTTGGGTGTTCCTTATAGGATTCTCTATTTTGTGTGTCTGAAATATTTCAGCATGGAAAGAAGGGAGGGAGGAAGGGAGGGAGGAAGGTTGGTTTGGGTAGATCTGGGTTAACATCACTGTTAAGATGGTTCTGCAAACTTGGGCTTAGTTTTCTCATCTGTAAAACAGGGAAAGGTAGCTCTCTCTACCCAATGGAGATATTGTGAAGATATAAGAAGGTGAGCAAATGTTTTGGCAGACATCTAGTAACTGTGAGCTTGAAAATGGAAGGGGCCTCTCATATTGTCCATCCTGCTATAAGTACTCCAGTAAGGAAACCCACTATAGAAGAGCGTAGCTCAGAGCCACAAACACAGTAAAGAAAAAACTTAGCTGATGAGTCACTCATAAACCTTCTTTGGAGACATTCAAACACACTGTAAGTGTGATGATAGTTCCATTTGTGGTACCAAAGAAATGAAGTTCAAATTTACACTTTTAGGGTGAACCCCAATGGACGTTTCCTGAATTTGGCAGGAGGAAGTGTGACGATCTTCCATTTCTGTCACTCTGGGCACGGCTATGCACAGAACAAAATTCTAAAGCTTCGCGGTTCCTACAGGCCTTTGGCTGCACTACTCCCCAGCGGCTGACGTTAATCGTAGCAAACTGCATTTGCACTGAGCAATCTGGGCTGCATGCCTTTGCCCAATCCTATGCATTAATTTACAGAATAGTGAGAGGAGGAATGAAATCTCACTTTGCACATACCACGCGAAAGAGGCCAAACACAGGCTTATTCTCTGTTTCTCCGTCTGTTCTTTGTTTTTCGATGTCTGAAAGAGTTCTAACGCTAGGATTTATCCGCTGTGTTAGATTAAAAAGCTTGGTTTACATCTGAACACCTATATGCAGTTTCTCTTTGCTGCTTCTCCCCAGGCAAAGACACCACCCAGAATTTCCTAAGACTTACCCCTAGGAGAAAATGACTATCATCTAAATCTGAGTCCCCTTGTGGTAAAGTTACCTCATTCTCTAGATAATCAACAAGAGCCACAGAGTGACCACATGGATCGTTCTCACACCACCTGTTCTGCATTTAGCATCTTATTTTAGAATCTAAGTGTCTTGAATCCATGAGTCTAGAGTCTACATGTCGCCACTTGCAGTGTAAGTTTTTTGCTCTGATATTAGAGGTTTGGAGTGAATCCGTCTATAAACCCAGATTCTAAATACTTCCAGAAGCTTTGACATTTTATTACTACATCCAGGGTTTTGTTATTACCCTAGATCCTGGCTAGAATCCAATTTCCCAAAAGGGAGATTTATTATAAACCAGTTTCATCTTGAGACACATCCAGAGGGGTCACTAGTGAAAGAATATGTAGTTAGTAGCGTTGTCCCAAATTACAATGATTTTTAACAGAGTTTGAGAGTTGTAGTTAATTGGAAATTAAGCTTTACTCAATGCCCATTCTAAAAATGCTTCCTTCTACTTAACCGAACTATCTGGTTAGTCTACTTCCCGTATCTAAGTGAATACCACTGAACCAAGGATAGACTTCATGTCTTAGTGAGCAGCTCCATGTTCCATTTGGCTCCTTCTACTAAAGCCAAATCTTCAAGACAGCTCAGCCTAAGGGTGAATTAAGAGCATGGATTTTGAAGTCAACACAGTCTCATTTCCTTCATATGTAAAATGAGGATAATGTGCCTTTCTTATAGAGTTATTGAGAGAATGAGATGAAAACATGCTTATAGGAGGCACTCAATGTATAATGATATACTCAAGGTAAAATGTTTTGTTACCAATCCTCATCTCCCACTCATCTCATATAGCCATTCCTTCATGATACCTCTAAATCCCTCCCCATCAGGGAAACTGACTTTCTGCCCTCCCTCATCCAGCTAAATCCTAACTTCTTTTCTGTATTGCAAGTAATTCTTCTAGGGTAGGGGCAGCTAAGAAACACTGTACAATGCTTTCCTGTCTGAAGATTTCACATAAGTGTATTCATCCAGCATTTCATAAGCCATTTCCTGGGTTAGGCACTGAGGCTGAAATGGTTGGTTATAAGGAAGGGGGCCAGTTCCTCAGGGAATTCTGCTTTGGTGGCAGAACGATGGAAACAAATAATGGCGCTACCATAGAACGCATGACCCAGAGGCATGTAGAAAGGGATTCGAACGTCTGCAGGGGCTACTTGTACAGGGATGGCAGGAACCGGTTCATCTTGGAGATTTACTGATAGTGGGCTCCTGGAACTATATTCGAAAAGATTCTGAAGTTCCATCAAGATGCCGCATTAAAGATGGCTATGATTACGAACGTCTGCCACGGAAGCTGCGGTGCGTGTGCCAGATTTAAGACATTCCTCGTGTAAGAGAAAGAGCGTGGAACTTAGGTATAAGGTTGAAAGTCAGTCAGCAGCTCTGTGATCTTGGCCAAGTTCCTTAATCTCAACTTCCTTGCTATACATACTTGGAAACAGACGACAACGGTCTCTCATCGGGTGGTTGGAGGATTCAATGAGATAACGTCTGAGGTACCTGGCAGAGCGCCGGTACTCCACAAATGCTGGCTTCCTTTTCCTTCAGCAGCACTGCGGGGCCTGAATCTGGCTACCAGAAGTTCAGGCGTTAGGTGACCCGCTGAGGTCACTGACCTCTAGACATGCAGATCCGGGCTCCACTCACTCCTGTTTGACTCCAGAACCACAAGCTGTCCCCCAAACTCCCATATCTGATGGAAGGGTTGAGACCATCTCCGATCACCTGAGAATGATCAATCAGTCCTCGAGTTACCGAATTCCTTGTACACGGGAATGCCTTCCTCTCTGACCAGTCTTCATGGATCCAGCTACCAGTGAGTGAGTGTCTGCTACTCTCAACCACAAAGCTCTCTACCCCTCCTCTCTGCCTCCCTAAGTCCATCCTCACTACAGAGGAATCCCTCCTTCTCTCCAGTAAGTTCTCCTGTGTTCACCTCAGCCTCACCATTAATTACTAATTCTATTTCCTCTTTCCACTTTTGTCTTCAATGTGGGGTACAGCAAAATCCTTGACACAGATTTGGATACTACTTGCCAAATCACATATTGCAATTAGAGTGCAACTAGGCTAAAAATGTGTTCACCATGACCCCCAGCATCTGCCATAGCAATCCACAATCTGTGTGAACTGCAAGATATTTAATTATTCAAACAATTTAACGTTTGTGTGATTTTTACATGGACTCAGACTGAGATTTATATGCCAAGACTACTGCTTATTTGCCAAATGATCTGATGTTGGTTATTTGATCTGCTAGTTTTCTCATTTTAGAAATGGAGATAATGCTTATTCATATCATAAACTAGTTCTGAGATTAAACAATATATGGAAAGCATTTAGAATACTGCTTGCCACGTGGTAGGTAATAATAATTACAAATACTTATATAAAGCTTACTATATGTGTTACTTATATTAAGTAGTTTACTTATACTAACATTTAACCTTTATCACGACGAAGGGAGACGTTATCGTTACACCCATTTTATGGGTGGAGAAGCTGAGGTATAGAGACATCGAGTGGCTCGTAACTGTGAAACCAAAACAAAATTACCAATTCAATTTAAAAATCAACACCAATAAAATTCAAATAAGCTACAGAGTTTGTTTCATTGTTTTTTTTTTTTTTTTAAGATTTTATTTATTTGACAGAGAGAGACACAGCGAGAGAGGGAACACAAAAAGGGGGAGTGGGAGAGGGAGAAGCAGGCCTCCCGCGGAGCAGGGAGCCCGATGCGGGGCCCGATCCCAGGACCCTGGAATCACGACCCGAGCCGAAGGCAGACGCCCAACGGCTGAGCCACCCAGGTGCCCCTGTTTCATTGATGTTTTGCTAAACCACTGTTGGCAACACAAATATAGTACTGACTTCTCTGGCTCTGGCGCAGGTTCTTTTTAAATTGGGCATTTCTTGTACTACGTAAGGATCCGATTCTCTCTTTACTTTCCTCTTTCAGAAGTACTGTGAAGTCACCATGAAACCTTCTTTCCTATAGTGAACCGGGAAGCTATTTGGCCCTAATGTATTTATTACCTGGCATCTGTCCTCTTTTTATTAGTGAAGGACAATTAGTAGTACTGTTGGCACAACGAGATAGTAAACAAAAAAGCAAGGAACCTGATATCCTCTGCAAATGATTCACAGTGTAATTCTATTGGTTCTTCCCCTTGACTTACACCAAAACTTAAAATTTTTTAACAATCAGAACTTGTGCCAGGTTCCTCCACAATCTAGTCTGAGAAAACTCCAAGTCAGGGTTCTTAAAGTGGGACCACAGTTTCCTTGGAATAATGGGAACTGGTGAACTTGGTACCGCGGACTTTATTTTATGCACTTAAAAACATTTTGAGAAAGGGTTCAGACGTTTCACCGGATGGCCAGAGGGTTCACCACACAAAAACAGTTAAGTATCACCTTCCCGGGTAATCAAGGCCCCAAGGGAGTCTAGAGATCCTCACCCAACAGGACCCCAGGGCCGCCATGCAAATACCAGCCCAGGAAATGACACAGCACCTGGAGGAAACCTGTGAATATCTGCAAAGGGAAGAAACCTGCTCTCAGGCGAGGCCAGTAGGTACTGTTCAGTTCAGGCTTCCACTGAGAGCCATTGCCCCATAGATTCAACAAAGTTCACCATAGTGTCTAATGACAAGGAATCTCTCCCTGGCTGCGCTGGGCTTTGTTCAAGGATCAAGATCAATATGCCTTATGACAACCCTGGTGTACATGCTATTACATCCATTTTATAAGATGAGGTAACAGAGGCCAGAGAGCAAAGTAACTTGCCCAAGGTCATCAAACCAATGGGTGCTGGAGCTGCAAGAGACCGGGGGGACTCCTGTCCTTTTCACCAGGCCATGACACCAACCCCTAGGAGGCTGGCTCTCCACAGCTCATTTGATTTACCTCATTCTTGGCAGAGAAGCCAAATCAGAGGCCCTCATTTCCGTGGCCATGTAGTGGCAATGCTGAGGCTGGAGCTAGGCTTCTAAAGCTCCTCATTTATTGCCGTTCCCTCTATGCTATGCCAACATTCTTGCTGTTTTAGTATAAAACTGTATTTTATTGTATTGTATTTAGTACAAAATTGTTTTTAGTATAAAATACAATTTCCCCCAAATCCAAGTTATTTGGCAATTTCATCAGACCTCCAATGAGTATTGCCTTTATCACAGTATTTAGCATATCAGTATTTGTATCAATCAGTATTTGAATACATTTGAAGGAATTTGTTAAAAATCTATAATCAAAACCTTAGATCAAACCTGCTAATGTTATCTATTGCCTGAGTCCAATGAAATATTTGTCCCCCACAATTGCAACCTTACTCCTTCCTTTCTTCATTCAATTAACCAATACTGGCTCTGGTCCAGCTGTGTTTAAGGCACCCAGGCAAATACTGTGAGTCTCAAAGACTGATGAGATGCAGATCCTGCCTCTTGTAATTTCACTCTAAAAGAGTAAAGAAAACTAGAATCCAGAGTAGAAAGAACACTGAGAAATACTGATCAAGTACTAGCAGCAGTCAACCTGAGAGAACAATGACCAGGGATAGTGAGGGTGGACCAGGGTGGACTTCATAAAATCAGTTATGGTTTGGTATGTAGTTTTGAAATTACGTGATTCATTTTTAGAATCCATCGTCCATCTCTTTCCTGAAAAATCTGAGTCAAATTATAGCCAAATTTGTGGTTGTCCTATTTGAATTCTTGGCATTTCCTAAGTAGAGCTTGAAAACAGGTTAATTAGAAAAGGACTAACGAGACCGCTTTTACTGCCTGAGTTAAAAAACTTCTACCCCAAATTACAAGATTTTCTATATTGAAAGCACATATAAAGTGAAAATGTGCTTAGCCTGCAGCCTGCAAATAAAACAGGTTGAACATTTTGGGTAACTATTTAAACAAATATCCTTCAACAAACGTCCGGGCTTGGGGAAGGGGGAGGAAGGTTGAGTGTCTCCCCGCTTAGAAAACCCCCTCCCCCCAGGGGCTGCCTACGTGGAGCTTTGGAACTCAGGATGTGATTTTCAGGACCTGTTGCAGAATTTCACAACCAAGCATTCTGGCTTTCCTGTTTGTACCTGAATAGTAGAAAGTTCCGGAAAAAGCTGGGAGTGATCGACCTGATGTTTCACTGCCGTTCTTCAACATTTAAGGTTCAGTGCTTGGTGGGCAGAGACCACCAAACAATGGGGATGCCAGAAGCTCTGTACCGCAGCAGGGGAAGGATTCTGGGCTCAGCGGGCTGTGGAAGCCCCCACCTCACTCCCAGAACCCCCAACCAGCCCCTGGTAAGGTCGCCCTCAGAGCAGCACACTCCGGGCAGAGGAGACCCCGAGACTCGGATCCCGCCCTCCACTTCGCGGAGAGAGAACCGGCTGCTGGAGGAGGGGGCCCAAAGCTACTAAAAAGCGGATTAGCAGCAACGCGAAACTCTCGGCCCCGCCTCTCTCCCAGAGAAACCGGTACGGAGCAACCCGTAGGGAGGTCACGCGCGAGTATTTATCTGCCCTAGGGGCCTGGGATCCGAGGACGGACAGGGCCGGGGCGGCTGTGGGGAGCCGGACAGGTGTGTGGAGGGGGGTTTGGGGACCGGGGCGCAGGGGTGAGGAGGATGGCGGGGGGCGGCAAGTGGAGATTGGCAAGGGGATGTCAGAGGAGATGGGGGACCACCAGCAGGACGTCCTGAGGACCCCGGGAGACTGTGGAACCTCCCTCCCCCTCGGTACGCGGAGGCGCCCCCCTACCCCCCCACCCCCCCCGCCACTACTCACTCGAGTCGGAGGCAGACCACGCACCGCCGGCGGAGATAGCAGAGCCACACCAGAGAGAGCCCGCTGGCAGTCCCGGAACACCGACGAAGCGAGCGCCCGCACCTTTTAAAGACTCCCCGGTGGGCGTGGCCTGTGAGCCCCGCCCCCGCCCCGCCCGGCGGATTCCTGGACTCGCTCGGGAGGGCTGGGGGCGTCTGGAGCGGGGGCCGCTCGGGGCTCAGCTTCGGGCTAGGGACCGAGAGACAAAGGGCAGAATCCCGCCTCTTCCTGCTGTTTCCCGCCCGCCTGGCATCTTCCCACGTCCCGAGACCCTCCCGCCGGCCCTACCCCTCCTCCCTCCCCACGGGACCCGGCAGTTTCCAGAAGGATTAGCAGTTGAAAAAGGAGACTTCCTTAACCTACAGAGAGACCGAGCCCGGAGACTGTCCTGTCGGGGAATAGCCCCCGCCGCCCTGAAACGTATCATTCCCATCGCGGACGCCAGTTCTCCTTCAGGAGGGAACAGTCCAAGGTCGAGGAGGCTCCCACAAGTAGAGAATCGGCCGAATCGGGGCTTTCCGCCACCCTCTCCCTTGCCTTATCCTTATAAGTAAACTCACGTGATTAACTTCCCCAGTGGACAAATAGTCTCTGCTCCCATTTCCAGCTTCTGGGAATCCGCAACCTTCCTGTTCTTAAAGAGCAAAATATCTCATCTAGACTAAATAAATGACGTTACGAAAACGCCTCATTCCCCAAGTGTTTCGCTTTTCCCACCGCGAGGGCACACGCTGCCGAGGGGGAAGAAACCTAAACCCAGCCAGAAGAAACCAGGGCACCGAAGAGTCCAAGGATGTCAGTGACCACGCAGGGGACCTCATACCTGAGCTGCAGGATGATTTATTGTTTGAGATGAAAAGAACAATGCCGGCTCTATCTGGTTCACATTCTAGGCCTACTGATGACATCTGCGCCAGAAGCCACGATCCCTAAGAATTGATACATGGGAGAATGGGGAGCTGGAAAAAGGCTGTTACTGAAACTATTCCTCCAACCACAAATGCAGAGCTTCTCAACCTGGACACTTGACATTTTGGGCTGGGTAATTCTTTGTCGTGGGGGCCTCCCCCCACCAGATGCCAATATTACCCTTCCCTCCACTTTGTAATCATCAAAAACAAAATTTGACCTTGCCAGATGCCCTCGTGGGGAGAGGGCCGAGGGCATCGGTTGAGAACCACATCTGCAGGACAACTTGCAGCACTTGATACTATGCTGGGGCTAATCCAGGCTAAACTCATTAGAATAGCAGCCTTATAGTCTCTGCTCACCAAGTACTGTGCAAAAACACATAGTGGTGACTGACATGTCCTGATACTGTGGCAGGAGTCTGGAAGTATTCCTGCCTGCTGTGAGCTTTTCTAAATATGGGCAATCCATATCTTCATGATATCGGCTAATGTAAAAGTGACAGGACTCCTGGGGCTGACGGGCCGGTTCTGTTCTCAGATTCTACATTCACTCTAACTCTGTTGCTTACAATACTTATTTTTTCTTGCACAGGTTTCTGTAGTGTTTCTACTGAATGAAACTCTGTGCACGTCACTGCTGTGCTGATTTTCAGCAAACCATTGGTCCATTCTCCCCTACCCTTGGGTTCTTGATGTCTTCAGGACCTGACCTGTTTGCTTTCTGAGGCTCACGTTGTCCCTAAATTTCACAGCCTCATTCTATCCTTTGAAGTTTGGCTTACTTCTAACCTAGAAGTATTTCTGCTCTCTGATCCTGAATGTATTTGTCTCAGCGTATTTTACAGTGAGTCTGGGGATAAAGTACAAGATTTGATTTTGAATAAATCTGTATTTGTATTTAATTATTAACATTTTAACAAGTATTTTATTTCCCTTTAAACATTTCTTTAAACTGTTGACTCTTTTCCTTGTAAATATTAAGAAATTATTTCGGATGATTAGAGAGAATGGTGCCAAAAGAAAGAGTATGAGCTTTGGAAACAAACTGATGTGGTTTCAACATACAGCCCTGCCACCTAGGAGCTCTGGGAGCTTGGCCCAATGCTTGACTTCTTCACATCTTTTTTCTTTATCTGTGAGATGATGATACTACACAACTCGTAGGATTGTTTGGAGGATTAAATCAGATTATGTATATAAAATGCGTGTCTGGCTCGTGGTAAATTCTCAATAAATGTAGGTTGTTATGTTAAGCAAAGCTATCTCGATGTCCTTTTCTGCCTTGAGAAAGAAATAGAAACTGTGTTTTGCTGAGCATTCATCTTATGTTGTCTACTGAAAGGTTTGGTAGTAAGACAGTATTAAGTGTTTCTAAAATAATTAAGAGCCTTCTAGTAGAAAGTAAATTGTGTGCCTGGGGAAGAGCTAGTGGGAGAAGAATAAGCCCTTCTGAATTCCATATGGCCCTAGTCTGTTTGACCCCTTCAGTCTTATAAGAGGCAAAATTAAAGGTTAAATGTGTCCAGCAGGAGGTTTCTTTTTCCCAAGACATGCACATTATACTTGTAACAGCTCTTTCATTCTCTGGAACCCATTAAACAATTTCAAATGAAAGTTTTTCATCAAGGTCACTATCCTAAGGCAAGTTGAACCAAGGTTGCTTTTCTTCATGACCTTGTGCTCAAGTTCAGATTTTTCAAATATTTTTATTATTTTTATTTCATGCTACTTTTTCTTAACAAAACTCTGAACCAGATGAGTGTGAATATAAACATAGAGCCTCTTTGTTTTATTTTAGGGCAAGGATTCCTTCCCAGAAGCCAGCTAGGCTACAGTGAAGAGGAATTTTTTAGTATATGTGAAATAAAGGAAAATATAAATCCTCACTTTGCTAATCTACATGCTTAATGATAATAATAATAATAATAATAATAATAATAATAATAAAGAAGCAGCTGTTCCATCTTATTTCTTAGCCAAGATTTAGCAGCAGTGGTAGGAATTAAAAATTACTCATACTCAAGCCTAATAGTCTGTGATGCATTTTCTGTCAGAGAAAAGAATCATGTAAGTTACATATGCTTAAATTTTGAAGGGTAGATTAGAGTATCTTATTCTTGATATTTGTCATAGTTGCTTTTTTCGAAACTTATTTGAAACTCCTACTTCATTATAACTTGCATTATTTCTTACCCTTCTTTCTCCAAAAAATACAATATCCGGGGCACCTGGGTGGCTCAGTCGGTTAAGCATCCAACTCTTGATTTCAGCTCAGGTCATGATCTCAGGGTCTTGAGATCAAACCCCATGTCAAGAGTCAAGATTCAAGATTCAAGATTCTCTCCCTGTGCCCCTCCTCCCCCTCACACTCTCTCTCTCTCAAAAAAAAAACAACCCACAAACAAATAAACAAACAAAAAAACTATTTCCTTCAGTGCTATCACTTCTGTTACAGGATTACTGATGTTTTCTTTCCTCTCAGAGCTTTCTAGCTTTTCCAGCTAAGCTTATGCTTTCTTATTACAGCAGAGTTTTCCTAGTTGGACAAGTATGAGAAATATGGTTACTCTTAATCTCCAAGATGGTCTGTTCCATCCACCTTCTCTCAACCTCGTGAATGCCCTGTTTCACTTTTCTCCCTTATGTTCAGTTGGTGACCTCCCCTCCTTCATTCACATTCCCAACCACAGCCAACATATGCTCAGCCTGCCTCCTCTAACCGGCTGTGTTTTCTCCCATGTTTATACTTGCTGTCCCCGATGATGTCAGAGGAAGAGGTTGTTCTCCAACCCCTTACCAAGAATATCCACTCCGAGGGTGCCTTTGATCCCATTTTTTAGCATTCTTAGTTACATTCTCTTGCTCTTCAATTCCTCAGTCTCTACAGCTTCCTTTGCTCTCACATTACAAAGCTGCTGTTATCTTTAAAATATCTTAAAAAGCTGGCAAAACTTCCCTGACTTTCGTAGTAGGTACTCGAGGTGGCCTCTCGAGCATCTGTTCCTCTTTCCCAGAGGCCCAGGTCTCTGTGTGGCGTCTGTGTGGTTTCAGGGATATGCCTCCATAAGCCCTGGTTCAGGGATGGACTATTGGAGCCCATCAAGGCCTTCCAGCCCTGGTTTGGATAGGGGGTGGGGGTCATGTGTGACCTAAACCCATCCTATCAGAGTGAATCTCTGAACTCTGGGGGATGCTGACACAGAGCCATGCTTACATGTTCTGGAAAGTTCTGTGTGCATACATGAGGCCCAGAGTTGCTGCAATCATTTTTGCTGGTAGGAAGCCCACCTGAGAATGATTCAACACAGAGAGGGCAGAGAAATGGAGCCGAGCTCTGAACAAAGGGCTCATGAAGTTTGTCTACCTGCAGGATCTTTTCGTTTTGGGAGCAAATGAATCCCCACTGTTGTTTATTTCATTTTTTTTTTTTTTTAATTTTATTTTGAGATAGATTTTCTGTTACCTGCAATCAGGACTTCCGATTGATTGTGGTGGTTTAAAACTATGTCCACAAATTCTGTGATACTCCTCCCTCCATCAGGTGGAATTTCCTTCCCCTCCCCTGGAGCGTGTGCTGGGTTTAGTGTCTTGCTTCTAGAAAACAGAATAAGTGTGTGATTCTAAGACTAAGTAAAAAAGGGCATGGCGACTTCGTTCTCTTTCATCCCTCTCACTACCTTCTATCTCTGTCTCTGTGTCTCTGTCTCTTTCTCTCATCACTTGCTCTTGGGAAGCCAGCTGCCATGTCAGGAGGACACTCAAGTGGCCTTGAAGGGCCCCCATGGTGAAGAACAGAGGCCTCCAGCCAGCAGCTGCAGAGAGCTGAAGCCTCCCGACAACAAAAACACGGGTGAGCTTGGAAGGAAATTCTACAGGCTTGTTCAGCCTTGAAATGCCTGGCTGACACTTTACACTCTCGTGAGGGACCCTGAGCCTCTCACTGTGGCCAGAGAGGGTCCCAGCCGCCAAATCAATTACCATTTTCCAGTTCTTACGCTACTTGACCTCTTGGTTATAGGACAACATTGAATAAGTATATGATTGTGTATACATGCACAGAATGGAATTTTCTAAGAAAGGTCACACTTCTGAAGTTTCCCACAAATATTAACTTCTGTCTTAAGATATTGTTCTGATGAGAATAAATTCTCAAAGTCACAATCACTAGGAAACTTATTTCTTCCCTCCAAAAATTTTACCATGAAGAACAGAGCACACTAGGGATGTATTAAATAATTTTATATTATCTCACTTGTGATAAGAAACACCAGACACTTCCAGGAAAGTAAAATATAAATACTCTAACTTTTAACAGAATTTTTTTTTTGCTACAGATTACATAAAAATGAATGTATAGTTATCCACCAAATTTCAAGGAAAATTTTATAAAATTTGCAGTAGGGTTTATTGAAGAATTTTGGTTTTTTTCCCCCATTCAGAAAAAGTCTAAGTAAATTAGTCTAATTTGGGATTTAAAAATTAGCATTTGGGTGTATAGTTTATTTCAAATGTAGTTAAACAAGATTTCCATATATTTTGATCACTGAACAAAGCATGAGAGGAAAATCTCATAAAAATTTCCACTTAAAACATCATTCATACGTATACATATATATACATATATATGTACATATATGTGTATATACATAATATATATACATATATAATACTTTTTTGGGAAGTGATGTAAAGAAGGTTAATAGCGTTTTGGAAACAATGCACAATTGCTATAATTGATAGGCACTTGATTATTTATGGCATTTGCCGCCAGGCTTTTTCTGTAATGGTCACATATGGGATTGAAAGTCATTTGTAAAATGAAACTTCTCTTCTAAAAGAAAATAAAAACTGTCATGTTTCTGCATCTCGCACCTCATTAAGAGAAGTGTTGAGCTATAGACAAAAGGTTAATACTTTTAAAAAAGCTCCTATAAATTCTGTATTTCTATGTTTATAAGGAAAGCTGACTTAGATTTTACTTTAAATATTATTGACCTACCCCATTCCAAAAAAGATTGTGGGAATACCCAATTCCCATTGCTAATTCTTAAATAATGCCATGTGTTAAAAGACTCAAGTTTTTGATTTATTTGTCCCTGTGTTCACTTCAACAGAAGACTTGACATGCTGAAGCAGAACCGAACTCCCCTGGCCTGTTAAGGGCTGGGTATGAGCTCAACTCTATATGTTTACATGGACTTGTAAAGCTATCTGAGTCCTTCGTGAAAGGGCACTGGGCTATGCTGGAGGGATCTTCGTCTCCTGTCCAAATTCGGCTGTAAAACCATAAATGAGGAAGAGCCCAAGTACACACCATAGGCCGTTCTTCAAGCTGACAGCGTATCCAGCAACCCCAGTAACAATAACCATTTGCTAAACCATTTGCTGAACAATAATCATTTGCTGAATGAAACCTTGCATGTCAAACATTATAGGAATATTTCTTCTGGTCCAAACAACAGCCTTTTAAGATCAGTATCTTTCAGGGCGCCAGGGTGGCTCAGTCATTAAGGTCTGCCTTCAGCTCAGGTCATGATCCCAGGGTCCTGGGATCCAGCCCCGCATCGGGCTCCCTGCTCCGCAGGAAGCCTGCTTCTCCCTCTCCCACTCCCCTTGCTTGTGTTCCTGCTCTTGCTATCTCTCTCTCTGTCAAATAAATAAATGGAGTCTTTAAAAAAAAAAAAAAGAAAGAAAAGATCAGTATCTTCTTTTCCATTTTACAGATGAGTAAAGTGAGACTCATGGAAAGTGAACAACTTGTCTCACAGCCACATAGGAAGTGGCAGAGCTCGGACTCAAATCCAGTCTGGATCCAAACCTCACACTCTTTCCCCTTACCGCATGGGGCCTTTCACCGATGAGTCTTTCCTCTCATACAAGAAGAGCAAAACAATAATTCTGCCTGCTAGCACTAAGGACTGTGAGCTCCTTGGGGGCAAGTCTTCATTCAGGCAAACCAAACATGAAGCTTTGCAGTGTGCGGACATGCTCTACGCCGTAGCTGGCTGGTGTGAAGGCTATGACAAGAAGTGGCACCACGAATAAGCCTCGTTGGTCTCAACCTGGGGAGCAGGTCTGGGGACGGGACATGTGCTGGGGCTGGGTGGGGTAGAAATGGAGGTGGGTGTAGAGAGGAAGCAAGTGCATGAAAAAGCCAACACACTCTATCTTCTTTGAGCTCAAGCCTGCCACATGTTGCATGAGCACGTTCGACAGAGTGGAAACACCAAAGTTTAATTTGGGCACATCCATTTTTGTCCCATTACCTTTTTGGGGCACAAGGATGGAATAAATTCTTGACACAGCGTGGGAAACAAGCATGTGGTCTTCCTTCCACCTCTATCCACCCGAGGAAATGGGTGAGTTATTTAACTTTTTTGAGCTTAATTTTCCTCTAAGTCTAGCTGATCACCACAGACCCTTTAGCTCTGAATTCTATGATTCTACTAGCAGCAATGATATGATATTATAGTCATGTATTTTTTTGACGTGGAAGGGTGTTCACATGTAGTTAGGTGGCAGATAGTTGCAGATAACAGAATTTCCAAGAGAAGCAGGAAAGCAAACAATGCAGTAGGAGCCAGAATCCGTGCCTGACCCCAGCATGGTGCAGTTTTAACAAGACCCCTCTGCTGCCCAGGACTGCCTCTCAGTATCTATTCTGCCAGAGTCTGAGAATGGGCTTTCTGCTTCAGCTACTGGGAGATATGCTGTCCCTGACCATGGTCGTCACCTCATGTTACTCACTTGCCTTCCATATACGTTTTCAGGGTGTGTATCTACCATCAGGGCTTGATGAAAATTTGGTTACACGTGGAACCCAAGCTGCAAGGGAGTTTTGGAAATGTTTAGCTTTCTAGCCTCTGGAGTACAGGAAGCCGTGTCAGAAGTGTGAGTGGGTGTTCCGTAAGCCTGTGTGCAGTGTCGGCCGCATCGCGTTACATCGCTGAGCGCAAAAAGAGCGGGCCTCTTGTAGATGTGTATAAAATAGTATATAAAAAGTCTGAAAGGGTATTCACTAAAACGTTAGTGTTTTGCTTTGATCAGAAGTGTAACTATTCACTTCTCTGTATCGACCGGTATCTCCACCATGAATGAGTATTCCTTGTATTATTACTCAAAAAAAGTGTTGCTTATTGTTTATGTTCCTGTGATTCTGCATGACGTACAGGTGAGGTCCCTGCCTCTCTGTGTCTTGTAGATGTCTATGTCTGTCTTCAAGACACAGGCCACAGAATTAGACCTTGGAAATAACGTCGAAGGGCATAACAACATTACTTCAATTCAAATCATGTTAACAAATCTCTAGCTTTGAATCAGTTTCTTAATGAAGACTCATAGACAATTTGGTAATGACAGGGAAGCAAAGTGGGGTCTGAGGAAGCATTATTATCTGGAGGAGTTGTTTTTTTTCTCCTCATAGCATATATCTTTTTTCCATTTTAAAGCAACGGTAAGTTTTCTTAGGACGTGAGATCTGTGGTATTATGCAGTTTTGTTAACAAAGATAAACCTGACTGGAGGTCATTTGCATGAAGATCACACAACTGTGCCCAGAGCAGCGGTGAAATAGGAGAGATAAAGCTGGTAAGGGAGGGGAGGGGTGGATGGACACGTGGGTCTTTGAATGCTGTGTTAAGAAATAGGGACTCAATTCAAATCTTATCTCCTATGACTCCCTCAGTGAGTGCCGAGTTTTTCAACCAGAAAATATTAAAATATATTTAATCTATTGCTTAAACTTGAGGATTCATTTTGAACTTGGAACAGCTTATGAGATTTCTAAATCAATAATTATGATTCATAAAAAGGCGCTTAAATAATTTGATTTATATAGTGCTACAGAAAATGCTGTGAACCATTTCGGTGTTAGAAGGCTATAGCGCCTTTCTTATAAAAATCCTTAGTTTGATTAATGTAATTACTTAATCTGGTATTTTTAAAGCACCTGCTATATGCAAGGTACTTTGTTAGGCTTTGGGGGGAACTGCATTTAAAGAAATTTCTCTTTTCAAAAGAGTTTATGGTTTAGTTATGAGAGTCTAGATGTTCATAAAACCCTGCATTAAAGAGCATAATGTGAGACATATTACAACACGGGAACACTGGAGCCCAGATGGGGAGCAGGCCCTGATACAAGGATGCAAGAATAGGGACTTTTCTTTTGAAGGTATAGGAAGGAAGGTGAATGGGCAAGTGAGACAGAGAAGAGAGGGTAGCAGACATAAAATGCCTTATCAAGCCAGTCACCACTGTGGGCAACGGGAGCTTAACCTCCTGGGGAAACCAGGAAATGATACGAACACAACCTCAGAGTTGTTCCACCCAAGTTACAAAGGAAATGAGGTGCTTATTCACCAGTGTTATGGATTGAGTGTTGTTTTTTCCAAAGTTCCTATGTTGAAATCTTTTTTTTTTTTTAAAGATTTTATTTATTTATCGGAGAGAGAGAGAGCACACACAAGCAGGGGGAGCGGCCGGCAGAGGGAGAAGCAGGCTCCCGCTGAGCAAGGAGCCCGATGTGGGACTTGAACCCAGGACCCCGGGATCATGACCTGAGCCAAAGGCAGACGCTTAACGGACTGAGCCACCCAGGTGTCCCATATGTTGAAATCTTAATCCCCGATGCGATGGTATTGGGACATAGGGCCTTTGGGAGGTAATTAAGTTTAGATGAGGTCATGACAGGATTAGTGCCCTTACAGGAAGAGACACCAGAGAGCTTGCTCTCTCTCTCCCTCATGTTAAGGACACAGCAAGAGACTACTGACCCAAACCAAGAAGAGAGCCTCACTGGGAACCAAAGCAGCTGGCCTCTTGATTTTGGACTTCCCAGCCTCCACAACTATGAGAAATAAATTTCTGTGCTTAAGCCACCTAGTAGTCCATGATATTTGATTATGGCAAGCTGAGCACACTAAAACAGCCTCCATCGGTCTTGGAGCAGAGGCTCTCTAGAACGAGTTACTTCGTTAGCACTTCCGGCCCGCTGAGCCTGGGCAGAGCAGCCTTCTCCCGGTTTGGAGGAGATTCTCAAACACAGACATGCTGCTTCTAGCCGTTGGAAGTGCACCTGTGGACACTGAAGGTAAAGCTAGAGGTATTTGGGTGAGAATTAGCAGCATCTTCTAGCAGGTTAATTCTGAGGAGGAAGGGACGTGGAAGTCTTCATACTCCAGGGAGGATGTGGTGTTTCAATGGAGCCTTAAAGGGATAGGATGTCAACAGACATAGGCAGGGAAAAGCCATGCCAAACTCAGGGGAAAGCTGGAGCCTACACCTGGAGGAGGCAAAGTATGGGATACTTTAGGTAACTAATACAATTGCTATGACTCTATTTTATTTGTTTTTCCCCTTGACATTATTTAATTCTTGGATTTCATGTCTAAAAAATTGTTCATACCTTAATTTAAAAATAGTCTGTTGCTAAAAAATGCTAAACATCATTTGAGCTCTCAGCGAGTGGTGATCACAGATCGCCATAACAAATATAATAATAATAAAAAAGTTTCAAATATTGTGCGAATCACCAAAATGTGACACAGAGACATGAAGTGAGCAAATGCTGTTGGAAACATGGCGCTGATAGGCTTGCTGAAAGCAGGGTTGCCACAAACCTTCAGTTTGTAAAAACCACAATGTATATCTACAAAGCGCTATAAAGCAAAGCGCGATAAATGAGGTATGCCTGTATCTAGACTGTTTTCAAACTTTATTCTAAGGAATATTCATTTACTCAGTAAGTATGAATTCTGTACAATATGAAGATGAGCAAGACAGACCAAACACCTGCCCTGTGGAGTTGACAGTTTAACAGGAGTCGCTGTTGCAACACAGCTACAGAAGGTCAGTCTACAACAGGTCACAAGGCCTCCACCCTTGGGAGAAGAGGCGGGAAGTCAGGTGACTGCTCTGAGCTCCTGGCAGGTGGGGCACGGCCTTCTTTACATTCAAAACCCCAGTAACTATCATACCACCTGGCCCTGAGTAGATACTGGGTAACATTGGTCAAATTACGGGAGAATATGCCTAAGCAGGGTATGAATGGGTTAATAGGAGAACTTGAGTTCAGGTTTTGTAAAAGAATCACGGTGATTAGCAGCACTTTTTTCCTCTACAGCTTTCTGCCATGTGCTGAGCCACGAGATTTATTTCCCAGATATTTTCTTCTGTGAGGTCTTTAGCTTAGGATGAAATATATTTCACTTCCTTGGAATGTGGTCAGCTAAGGCCACACCTCCCTTCTTGCATCATAATATGCAAAGAGAAGCTTCTCTTTAAAATCTAGAAACAAATTTTATTTACTGTTTAAGTGTCTTCACCTCACGTGACTTCACCAAAACACCTGTCCCGGCTTCTGGCTTTCTCTTGAATTACATTTCTGTCAGCAATTACATGTGTAATGTTTTATCTTGCTAAGTTTTGTGTCTCATTAAAACAGTTCATGAATCATTTTTTATGGTTTCCATGTAGGTTACAGAATGAGCTCATTTGCATACAGATTCAAGTCCCTGCCAAATTTAGGAGACCACCTTTAAAATGTATCTATTTTCTTGCTAAGACCCTCTTTCTAAGATCACCTCCATCTCCACCTCCTTTTTTTTTTTCCTAATAACTTCTTTCCATTGCCAAAACCAACAGCTGACATTTTCCTCAGGGCCACTTTCACAAGTCAAAGATTTTTATTACCGTAAAATCTACTGCCTGAAGAGCAGCAAACTAGAAAGCCACATTAGGGTTTGTGTTGTGGACAGTGGGCTGAGCTCATTCATGAGCTGGGTAACTCACTCCCCAGGCTCCATCTTGCTTCAGCAGAATCCCAGATTACTATGGCAATGGAATATCTTCTGACCAGTTGCTAACTCTGAAAATGGTAAGTTTACAAATGCCAAGGGTCTGCTCCAGTATTTCCGAAACTGGTTTCCAAGGAGCATTAGAGTTCAAGTTGCTAATGCGTGTTTTGCAAAATAAAACGGTTTTGTGGTCAAATAAGTCTGGGAAACCCTTCATATTCTATCTTTCTCTTGGATAATTCATAAAGTACATTAACATATTACAGATTCCTAACCCTTTTTAACCATAGAAACCTTTCACAAAGAACCTATTAACAACTCACAGATTACTAATGTTCTAAGGAATATTGTTTGGGAAAGATTGATCCACATGGTTTCTATGAAGGTTATTTCCTGGATTTATGAGATCAGAGGACATGAACAGTTTTTTTTAGTTCTTGATATATGTGTCTCCGAATGAATATATTTACTTATTATTGTTTTCCTGTGACTGACAAGCTTTGCCTTGATTATCAATGTGTTCACACTGTGTTACTGATTCAGAGATGAACATCCGTATGTTCTTAGTTGAATAGTTTAACACAGTACTTCTCAAAGTGTAGTCCCTGGACCAGAAGCTTCAGCATCAACTGAGAACTTATTAGAAATGCAAATTTTCAGGTCCCACACTTACTTACTTAGAAACTCTCGGGGAGGTCAAGCAATCTGTGTTTTAACAAGCCTTCCAGTTAATTCGGACACACACTGAAGTTTGAGAACCATCAGTTTAACACAGTTTAAGACATCTGCTTTCAGCTCAGAAGGGGTAACAGGGACTAGATTTATCCTCCTAACTGAAACAACTGAAAAACTGGACAAAATGTATGAAACAATGGTTCTCAGATGTGGGACATCAGGCAGCTCAGGATGGTCATCCTTGAGAAATGGACAACAAATGAAATGATCCCTATCACTGCTCCAGCTTAAAGAGAGTTTCCAGGTAAAAGTCACAGAAAGAAGATCCAGAGAGCTGCAGAGGGCTCCCCTCAAGTCCTTTGCTGATTGCTGATCAGAGCTTGAGTGTGAGGAAACTACCTGAGGGAAAGATCTGCCCAAATGGAGCAGAGGAAACAATCCCTACAGTTCACACAGGACTGGGGATAGGTTGTGCTCCCACCATCTGGAGGAAGAACCTTCTAATTCACAGAGTACTGGTAGAATACCCAGAGAGTATTGCCTCAGTAGTGGGGCAAAGTTGGCTCTCAACTAAAGGCTGTTCTGGTCCTGACTAATAAAACTTAAAAGTCTTGAAAGGATCAAACTATTTCCAAATAACATAACTGTGTCCCAGAACAACACTCTAGAATATTGATCAGAGAACTTAACAATGACTGGTATATAATACAATCCATAATGAAGAGAAAAAAATCATTAATAGAAACAGATCCAGGGGTGCCTGGGGGGCTCAGTTGGTTAAGCATCCAACTCTTGATTTCAGCTCAGGTCATGATCTCAGGGTTGTGAGATCGAGCCCCATGTCAGCTCCACGCTGGCATGGAGCCTGCTTAAGATTCTCTCTCTCCCTCTGCCTCTCCCCAACCTGCCTGTCTCTGAAAAAAGAAGAAGACGAAGATCCATAAATGACATAGACAATAAAATCAGTAAATAAGGACATTAAAACAGTAATAACTATATTCCGTAGGTTAATATGATAATAAAGTAGAGAAATGCTTGAGTATGTTAAGACATGGAAAATATTAAAAAGGCTCAAATTTAACTTTGCAAGATAAAAGATACAATGCCTAAGATGAAAACTGCAATGTATTAGACTCAACAGAATAAAAAATTAAATAACTTAAAGACACAGCAACAGAAATTATCCAAAATGAAACTCAGAGAAAAAAAGACTGAAGAAAAAATGAGTAGAGCATTCATGAACTGTGGAACAACTTCACATGACCTGATACATGTGCTTAGAGCTCCTGAAAGAGAGGGACAGAGAGAATATTTGAAAAAATAATGACCAGACATTTTCCAAATTTCATGAAGACCAATCTACAAATCCAAGAAATTCAGCAAAGTCTAAGAGCAAGAAATATGAAAATAATACCAAGGCATATCATAATTGAACTGCTTAAAATCAGTGATAACGAGATCATTTTAAAAGCTGTCAGGGAAAAGTGCCAAGAATATGTGGGGGAGGTTTGGGGTGGGGGGTGGACACAGAGGTAAGAATGGCAGCATATTTCTTATGGGAAACAATGTAAGTTGCAGGACAGTGGAGCAATACTGAAAAATTCCTTTCAAAATGAAGGTTAAGTAAAGTTTCTGTCAGGAATATAAAAGGTAAAAGAATTCATCACAACAACAGACTGAACCAAAATCAATTTTTAAAAGAAGTCCTTCAGGCAGAAGGAAAATGATATTAGAAAGAAATCTGGAGGTACTAAGGAATGAAGAAAACTGGAAATAGTACAAAGATAAGTAAATATAAAATACTCCACCTCCCACCTTGGCCTTTTTAAAAAAAATATGCTTAAAAAGATAACTGTTTAACAGAAAAAAAATGCAACATATACAAGGTACTGTAGGGTTTATAATGTAGAAATCAAATGTCAAATGTATGACAATAATAGCACAAAAGCCTGGAGGTAGGAAAATGAAGTATGCTATTGTAAGGTTTTCATACTCTATGTGAAGTGGTATATTATCACTGAAAGTTGACTGTAATAGATTAAGGATGTACACTATAAACCCTAAAGCAAACACTAACACAAAATAAAATAGTTATAGCTAACAAGTCACCAAAGGAAATAAAATGGAATAATAAAAATATATAACCCAAAAGAGAGCAAAAAAATAAAAAATAAAAAAAAGAGAACAAATAACAGGTGGGGCAAAAAAAAAAACAAATTGCAAGATGATAGATTTAAAACCAACCATATCAGTAAATACCTGGACATGCAAACAAGATTTTTTTTTATTTTTGCATATAGTCTTAGGCAAATAAATAAGTTTTATCTCCTATCAGCATTAAATTTCTCTCAAAAAGTTGTGCAGTGAAAGATTAGAAAGTTGAACTAATCGTGGTTGTAACAAACAGCAAAATGATCTTGGCAGTGATTCCTTTTTGAACTTAAGCATATCACAAAGAGATGTCTAACAAGTTTAGCCAAGAGACACTGTGCTGAAGGCACTTTTCATTTCTTGCTTCACAGAGATTTACGTAACTCAGATTGCTATAGGGTAACAATCCAGGCGTGGAGGGCTCAAAAGGGATTTCTTCCTCACAAGGCTGGGCCTGAGGAAAGCTATTAAAAGGACTTTCTTTTGTTCCCCTGAGACTCAAGGAAACTCTGCAGGCCTTTTGAGCCAACTCTCTTGTTTGGTCACTGGTATCTGCTGCCCTCGGCCTCCTCTGTGTCATTCTTCCCTCGCTCTGATTATACCTGCTGCTTTTCAGTTCCTGTTTCCCTCCAGGCTGTCCAAGGAAGTGTCTCCTTCCCAGAACACTTTTTCATCCGCCAAACCGATTCACGTCGTTCATCCTTTTTTTTTTAAAAGATTTTATTTATTTGACAGAGAGATAGAAAGTACAGATAGGCAGAGCAGCAGGCAGAGGGAGAGGGAGAAGCAGGCTCCCCGCGGAGCAGGGAGCCTGGCGCGGGGCTCAATCCCAGGACCCTGGGATCATGACCTGAGCCGAAGGCAGCCGCTTAAGCGGCTGAGCCACCCAGGTGCCCCCACTTTGTTCATTCTTGCTCATCCTTTAGATCTCAATTCAAAAGCGCTTCACTGTTCACCTTACCCCCATCTCAGATTTTTTTTTTTTTAAGATTTTATTTATTTATGAGAGAGAGAGAGTGAGTGAGGGAGAGAACACAAGCCAGGGGAGAGGCAAAGGGAGAAGAAGACTCCCCATTTAGCAGGGAGTCCAATGCGGGGCTTAATCCTGGGACCCTGGGATCATGACCTGAGCCAAAGGCAGATACTTAACTGACTGAGCCACCTAGGGGCCCCCCCATCCCAGCTTCTTATCACATTTTGAAATTATATATGGTGGAGTATGATTATTTGGATGGCAGAGATGGAAGAAAAAAATGATGAATATCTGTATTTTTCAGCTCATCAGATTAAAATAGTCCAGTCTTTTGTCCAGATTAAAATAGTCCCAGCCACCCCCTCCCCCCGACCTTTTAAGGAAACGTCTGAACTTTATTATGCAGGTTGGGGTAATCAGTGGAGGGAATACTTGAAAAACAGGTAAGCCTAGAGGAGGCAGGCTGGAGAAAAAAGTACTAGAGGTAATATAATAGTGGACTTGGGCAAAGAGAGTCAAGGCACGAAATGAGGGAAGGACAGCAGGGATGTGAGGGGGACTTGGGAGGAATTTTGGTGGGGACTGGATACTAGGCTGGCAGAAGGACACTAGGACATCATGGGACATGCGAGATACTGAGAGTGAGAGGAGAAGGACAACAGAATATCAAGATGTGTGTCTGTGGCTATGAATTGAATCCCCTTTGACCATCATTGAGAGGCACCATTAAGGATAGAAATTGCTTTTAGTGGAATTTTGGTTACCTCCATTTGTCTCCAGGAATAGGAAGGCACAGAGAGGCTGGACCACACGGGGTGTATAGTGGCTAGTGTGCTTTGACTGCCAATGTCCATTCCCCCCTTTTGGTAAGGCATACCCGATTTCTTCTGAGCACCAACTCTCTTCCCCACTCTCAATCCACAGCCTTCTCTAGGTTCTACCTCCAAGTCTAAGGAGGAGCATATGACTTGGGCCTGGCCAATCAGAATACCGCATTCCCCTGGCCAGGATGGGTATAGGGAGTGTGCATGAGTTCTCTTTTGAACTAGTGAGAGTCATGCCCAGGGTATTTGCCAGAAGAAGAGAAACAGTTCTTTTACTACTGGATTTGAACATGGGAATGAAACTGAGCCATAGATGAACTGGCTGAAGTAAGGAGACACCAGGTCCTGGTAACATTGTTGGAGCCCCTTCACCACCCCATGCCTCAACTAGCCCTCAGCTTTTTAACTGCATGAACCCATAGATACCTCCCCATTTTCTTTTTTTGCTTATGGCAGTATGAGTTGAGTTTTTGGCCACTTGGAACTGAAAAAGTTCTAAATTATACAGCATTCAACTTATATATCCGTGTTACATTTTATTAAGGCCTGTCTCCATGACTATACCTCATAAGGGCAGGGTCTGGGCCTTTTTTGTTCTCTACTGTATCCCTACCACCTTGTATGCTGTCTGTAACATTTGTTGGGTAAATGATTAAGTGCATCTTTGTGACTGGTTATTGTCTGTTTCCCTGCTGGATTTAAGCTCTCTAAGGGCCAGGATATAATATATTTTTTTTTTCTTTGTTATATATTTATATAATTATATATATATAAAATCTTATATATATCCTTATATATATATATAGAAAATCTTTTTATATATTTACACAAAAATTTATAAAATTTATATATGCTTTTAGATAAAGTTATTTATATATAAGATATAAAAATATAAAATGTAAATAAAATATATAAAATTATTTATATTTATAAATATAAAAATCTTATATATAATTTTTCTTTTTTTCTCACTTGTCTTGAGCTTTCAGACTAATGCACAAGGCTTGGCATATATAAGGTGCTCCACGAATGTTGGCAGAATGAATGAACAAGTACAGGAAAAAGATATAAATTCAAACCAGAGCAAGGGATTACAGTGCCCATCGTGAAAAGAAGTAACTCAGTCTTTGTAAGTTGATTTCCCAGACACATATATTTAATGCCTATGAAGTGAAACCTTGGTGTTTATGACAGATTTCAAAAACTGGGAATGAATCAGGCAATCATCACTACCTTACTTACCTCTCCACTCTTCTACATTATCAGAAGGGATGACAACTTCTACTTCATGCATGCTTCTCTGACCTGAGTAGGCCTAAGCTTGTGTAGAAGACTTAAAAAAGAATAGTGGTTAACATATCATTATCATATAGTTTATGCATTTGCAATATCTAGAGAAAAACAAGTGGAACTCTGTAGCAGTTACGGTATCAAAAGGTAAGGCAAAAGTTCAAGTTACACAAGCGATATTTCTAGATTATTTTAAATTGTCACTTATAAACGACAAAGAAATGAATATCCGGTGAAGACCCTAAAAGGTCCACGAGTGATTCCAATCCCCACTCACGGAGTCATGCAAACACTGAGTCTATTCCAAGACCAGGAAGAAAAGTTTCCATCATTTCCTCTCCCTGTTTAAGTATTGTATATGATTCAACAAAGTAAACAGTTTTCTGGAAAAGACGGATGGTGTGAGTTCCCTAAACCGTCTTTAGTAGTGGGGAGAAAAGGCTGTGATTCCAGGAAAATGTGGTTTTGCCCAGGCCATCTTTTTTGTCAGGACAATGCTGGTGAGTGGAAGCATTCCTCTTCTCCTGCAAGACCACACCCAAGCCAAACCAGAGCCTCAGAAACAAAGAACAAACGGAGAGCAAAACAGGGCTTTCCTTTGCTAGTTTCTGATAGTCTTCGAGCATGGGTTCCTTCTCCCCCGCCCCTCCTTAGGTGAAATGACCCATTAAGTTAATGCAGAGGAATCTCAGATTTCTTAGGTTGATTTTATCAATTAATGCATGATGTTTCTGGAAATTGTGGGCGTTGACTCGCATTATAATGAGCCCTAGAGAATATAAAAAATTTCAAAACCGTAATTTTCGTTGTAATGAACTCATGGTTAGAAAACAGGTCTGAAAGAAACAATTAGCATTCACTTTGTGGTGAATTAACAAGAAAGACTGGACTAGAAAGAGGGAAATGTTTCCTCCTTTATGTGAAAGTCTGGAGTGAGAATTTGAGAATTTGTACAACATAGGAAGAAGTGAGTGCTTCTTTGACATCAGGACAAAAGAAATGTGTGCCTTTCACCTACCATCCAGCTTGTCTCTCCCTTCTACAGGAAACAATTATGAAACTATAAGGTGACTCATTTTTTTTAGAGAGAGACATGAAAAAGCATTTGCTGTTCAACAGGAAGAGTGCATTGTGATCAGATCAATAGCACACTGATGTTGTGGGTATTCTGCTATGATATTTATATATCTGCACTGTGGAATCTTTCTTGATAATGCTGTTTATTATAATAGGATTTCATTTGTGCTATTAAAGTGATGAGGTGTCAATCATTTAAATCTTACTTATATCTTAAATATGTATGTCCTAATGTATACCCTTAATAGCTAGTATACCATGAGCACATAGCATTTGTTTGTACCAGATAGTTCATAGGTGCTCATCAAGTGTTGACGGAAAATGGCAAAATGTTGATTTGTTTTAGCAAGCATTTATTTTAAAGTTTCTCTAAATTCTTATGTGGAATTTTTGGTAAGAGTAACCTTGTGAGTTAATGTGTTTAGACTGTCCCAATGATATACATAGAGATCCCACAGATGTCTAGAGCTCATTTAATAGCCTTCTTAATATTACACTTAAGCACTCCTTAATTTACATTATCATTTTAATAGCCTTGGATGCCGAAATTAGTTCATGGTTCTTCCCATGCTTCATACATAGGGAAGATTGTTTCTTTAGGTGTCACACTCTCAAAGCAAGTTTTGTAAAGTAAAGAGGAAAAAAATTTGACCAAGTTTTTTTTTTTTATTTTTTCTCGATACTTTAAAATGTGAATCCATGTGATAAATATAGGGGGAATTAGAATAGTTCATTATTCAATTATCAGTTCTTTCCTACTAAAATGAATCTTTGAGATGTATTTTTTAGAAAGTCTGGATAGTGATAGAACTTTTCTCTTAAGCTTACAGTGGCTCTCGAAGTTTGCTGTCCCCGATTTTAACCATGCAGATTAAAGGCTTGAGGAGGTTGAGATATGTGGCAGATTGTGTTTTCCAAAGATGGTCACCACAATATATCCCACCCCTTACAACATGATGTTGATACTGCTCCTACCAAGAGGTGGCATCTGTCTTTCCTCCCCTTGAATCTGATGGGCCTGTGACTATGGTAGAAGAGACCCTATGTGATTTCTGAAGCTTAGGCATAAAAATCAAGATAGTTCCTGCCTGGTGCTTTTGGGTCACTTGATCTTGGAACCCAATCACCATGTGTGAAGAAGCCCAGGCCACAGACCGAGGCTGTGTGTGGGTGTTCAGATTACAACTTTGACTGACATTCCTGCCAATAGCCAAAATTCATGGGCTATATGAATAAAGAAACTTTCAAGATGGGGGCGCCTGGGTGGCTCAGCTGGTTGGGCGACTGCCTTCGGCTCAGGTCATGATCCTGCGGTCCTAGGATTGAGTCCCACTTTGAGCTCCCTCTGCCCAGGCCGCTTCCCTGCTCATCCTCTCTCTCTCTCAAATAAATAAATGAATAAAACCTTAAAAAAAAAAAAAAAGAAACCTTCAAGATGACTTCAGTACCAAAAACTGTTAGACTGCATAAGAAAAAATACTCCAAGAGAGAATTACCCACCCACCCCCAGCCAAGTAAACCTTCAGACTTGTGAGTGTCAATAATAATAAAATGATTGTTGTTGTTTTAAGGGACTACACATTATGCAACAATAGATAACTAGAACAAGATAGAATGAGGTTCTTTTCAGTTTGCCAAGTGGTCTTTCGTGGTGAAAAGAGAATTTACGGCATTCTCTCTTTTCTGGGAGGTTTCCTTCTGAAGACATAGCATCAGACAATGGAAAGGACTGCCAATCGTGTCGCCATCTGTGATCATCTTATCTTTCGGTGCAGTCAAGACTACTGGAAAACTACAAAAGCCTGACAAAATTAGAGGGGTATTTTTAAAAAACTAGCAAATAGAAAAAGCCAATTACAAACAGTATGAAGAAATTGGTTTGGGTTTTTTGTTTGTTTTTGTTTTTTGGTTTTTGGTTTTTTTCTTGGTACATAATTGAACTCATTGAGGGCATAGATTTTGTCTGTGTTATTGTTGTTATTGTTGTTTTTTTCTCATGCTGTACCCTTAAAGCCTAGAATAATGCCAAGCAGGGAGGCTCACTAAAATTATGTTGAATGAATGAATGTAAACACATTGGACAGAGTGAGCACCAAAATTTATTTCTGGCAGATAGAATTATGTATGGTTTTCTTGTTTTTCCTAAATTCTCTACCATGATCATGGATTACTTATATAATGACTTGTAAAAGGTCATGGCATTCTATTTAGAATAATAAAAGCTTTCAAATACACATAAACATATATTCAAATCTTTTTATAAGCAATATATCTTCTTGGGAAAAAAGAGGCATTATAATAAGTCTCAAGAGAAGGCTTTGTGTTGTATAGGCAGGGGCAGTAATAAGTACAGATTTTCTTAGTTATTGTATGGATTCTCTACAGGTATCATAGAAACACAGATTTCTGTCAAGGTTTGAATTAATTAGTTCCCGTCTTCTTGTAATCTCTTTATTTAGCTCAGCTGGGATTCATTTCATCTGCCAATTTAAAACCATAGGATTATCACCTTATGCCAAAAAAGGCCCTGAGAGAGAGTCTCTCTTGCCACTACAATTGTTCAGATTTAGGACAGAAAAGAGATTTCAGTTTCTGTGCCAGCTCGGATTGACTGTTCTGGAGAGGACCCAGCATGCCCTGTGGAGAAGGATCCCCAGGTAACAATGATGCCTAGTCGATGAGCAATGTCGGCCATGGATCAGGTGTGGGGGGGGGGCAGTGTGAGGGCCTGCGAATGCACGACTTGGTCAGTGACTATCTTAATCTGTCCTGTGTCAGGCCCTACTTGTTTACAAACTCTTGATCTTAATTAGCTTCTCATGGTCAGTTGAAAATGTGATAGGTTGAATAACCCCAAAAGATGTCCACATTCTCGTCCCTGGAATTGGGATAACAGTCCATTTTGACTAAGTTGAGAGAGAAAACGATCACTGATTGCAACGTAATTGGCAGTCTAGTGAGACCTCTCTTTCCGTAATTTGTTGCTTTGGGAATACATTGTGTCCTACAGTCAAGGGGAATTAGGGAGCAGTCGGAATACATTACTGGTCAGCTAACCTTAAAATAGGGAGATTACTCTGGGTTATCCAGGTGGATCTATTTTAATCATAAGGGTCTTCAAAAGTGGGAGAGAGGCGGAAGTATCACGGTCAAAGGGAGAGGTGACTGTGGAAAGAGAACCAGAGAGCTGGTCACACGAAGGACTCTGCTTCACACTGCTGACTTTGAAGATGGAGCAGGGAGTTGGGAGTGAAGGACAGCAGACTCTAGAGGCTGGAAAAGGCAAGTAAAGGGTTCTCTTCTTGAGCTCCCGGAGAGCAATGCATTCTGCCAGCACCTTAATCTTAGCCCATTGGGATCCATGTCCTATTTCTAACCGTAGGGAGGAAAAATAATATTCCCTCTACGTTCCTGAGTTCATAGCTGAGCCTCTGTGTACTAAAAGATAGATTAACAAGAGAGAAAAAACCAGAAGTTTATTAACATGCATACCTCATGTATATAGGCCAGATGCCCAGGTGAGTAACTCAAAGAGATAGCTTTAATTTGGGATTTAATACCATCTTAATAGGGAAAGGAAGGGGGGATGTATACCTCTTAGGGGAGGGTAAATGATTTTTGTGAAAGATAAATGGGCCTTTAGAAAGCTAAAATGGTAGGTGTGATAGTTTGTGACAAAGTCTGGCCGGGGATGGTGTTGACCTCTAGTCTCCTCTACACTCCTCTACACAACCAAGATAAGAATTGGTCTTCCCTGGTTAATGAAACTCCAGGGAAGGGGATTTGTAACAATTGAGTTCCTTTTGGAGGAAGGGGAGATAAGGGGAGTTCAGAGAGAGCCTCTTCCTACATCTGCTCTTTTTCAAGTGCCTACAGCTCAAAATAACCAATATGCCAAAGCCGCACATTTTGTGGAGGTCTACTACTGTATGTTTCATAACACACCGAACTGTAAGATAATAAATTAGTGTTAAGTTAGTGGTAATTTGTTACAGCTGCAGTGGAAAAGTAATACAATATGGGTTATTCTGTATTTACTTATTTTTAAAGATTTATTCATCTGAGCGAGAGAAAGAGAAAGCATGAGTAGAGGGGAGAGGCAGAGGGAGAGGGAGAGGGAGAAGCAAACTCTCCGCTGAGCAGGGAGACCAATGCGGGGCTCCATCCTAAGAAGACGCTGAGATCATGACCTGAGTCAAAGGCAGATGCTTAACCATCTGAGCCACCCAGGCACCCCTCGGTTATTCTACCTTTAAAAAGGAAACTGCTATTCCACAACGCCCTCCCCAGATGCTGACCCATTAGTTTTCTGGCTATCACTTTAAAATTCATAGCCAGTTTTTTCTAACAAGTTGAGGATCCAGTCTCTCAACTTACCATGTTATATTGTGTGAGAAGCAAGCAGGTTTTATCATTGCTGATAAATGCTCTAATTTCCCTTTCTCTCAAATAATTTTTGTCTATCCAGCAAGGCCACATTCATCGAACAATTAGAGAACAATACAAAATGAAGAATTCAAAGTTGGATTGCTGTAAGGAAGGGGAGAGATTAATATTAGTTAGAATTATTGACTACAGCTTTGAGGAAAAACTATAATCACTGAATTTTGGATTTTAAAAAAGTTACTACTTATTGGGGCACCTGGCTGGCTCAGTTGGTAGAGCATGTGACTCTTGATCTTGGGGTCATGAGTTCGAGCGCTACGTTGGGGTAGAGATTACTTAAAAATCTTTAAAAAAAAAAAAAGTTACCACTTATTAAGAACTGATTGCTTCATATACATTATCTTGTTTAATCTTTAGAACAACTTTCAAAGGGAAGGATTATAGTTTCTATTTTTACCAATGAGGGTATCACGGCTCAGTCCAGGAATTAACTGCTTCAAGTTCAAGTAGAACTGTAGAGGTTCCCTTGATGGATCAGATAAGATTTTCCTTTGTGATAAGATTTGTCGTGTGGCCTGCTATTCTCTCAGAGCCTTAGTTTAAGGACAGCATATACCTTTTGGAAGAGTTACATGCAGATCCTCTTCCCTCCAGCTGTAGAGACAAGCAAGTGATTTACTTTACTCTCAAGAACTATGATTGGCTTTAAGAAGCAATAGCCCTGCCCTAATATTTAATTATAGCTGAAGTAATGTCCAGCAGTGTTTCTAAAATTGTGTCGCATTTTAGAATCACATGGGGAACTTTTAAAAATCCCAATGTCCAGGCCACAGTGCACACCAATTAAATCCTAAACGCTTGGAGTGGATTTGGAGTGGATTTAGACAACAGTAATTTTTTAAAACTTCCAAGGTGATTCCAAGTTTAAGAACTCTTGATCCACAACCCAGACCCTCATTTGGGGTGGTTTTATCTCCGGCATTAACTGGTTTATAGTATATAACAGTTACGTGAGCACACAATTTTTTAAATCAATATTTTGACGGATCACCATAACCTTACTTCCTCAAAGTTAGAAGTCTAATGAGATTCAGGTTGTCTTAAGCCATGATTCATTTTAGCAAGTTTTGGATTTCTGAGTGTATTGATGAAATTTCCTTTTTTCTTAATTCTTATATATTTTTTCTATTCACAATTCTTCTAAAGCCTTCATTCTGTAACTTCTCTATTTATATCACTATATATGTTTAGAGAATGTCTTTCTAGCCTTTTTACTACTAAGGTGGTCATACTGTATTGACTTAAGACAAAAACTCAGAAGCAGGAAAACCTTTTCAAATATAATGTAAATAAAGGAAATCCAAACAAAGACACACTACCAGTGTCTTGTGATGTGGGGTAGAAAACTCCTGTCCCAATGGGGTCAGGCAGGAAATCTAAATAAATGAAATGCACTCGTGTTTTTAAAGAGAATGGGAGGGAGGGAGGGGCAGAACAGAGGGAATACAGGGTTCCCATTGTTGCCAGATCTTCTTCTTTTTTTTTTTTTAAGCAAAGCCAAAATCATGTCTTTTATTAAGTGTCTATATACTTCTTAATGTTTGCTCAATTTTAAAATACTGTGTCATTCAAACAAAACATGGATGTGATTGATACTCAGCCATACTGGCCTCCACTATGTTTCAAGCAGAGACAATGGTGGATTTATAGGGGCAAGTGTCCTTGGGATCTAGCCTTGATGAGAATGATAGCAACCCCCAGAGATAAAATCATTGGCCATTGATTGGACATTAGTCATGTTAGTCATTACTGGAATTAGTGATAAAAATGATCACAAGATTGAACAATTCTGTATTAGTTAATAGCATTGCCTGGAATACTGTTTTTTGTATGCTCTGCATAGCTAATATATATTATTTAATGACCATATCTATCCATAAAGAATTAAGACTAATCCATGGCTATGGAAGAAATCATGGAATGGTGGTAAGAGTGACTTTTGAGATAGAAAAAGCATTGAAAGACAGGGTGTAAGGTGAGGAACGAGAGGAGAACCCAGGAACATTGCATTCATATCTCTTTGAGGGGAAACTGGTGGAATTATTTGCTTAAGAGGTTTTGATGAAGATAGAAGAATTTTAGAAATCCATTTTTATACTTTCATCTCTTGCTTTATTCTAGTCATTATCTATCAAAAGCAGAGATTCCTTTTTTCTTTGTTGCTTATTATTTGCAAAGCATTTATAGACCAAAGTCACTGTTGCTGACCTTCTTCCCCTACCTCCTTTCAGCTTTCATTTCCTTTTGTGTTAGATGCTTTGAATTACATACAGTAATAGAGGCTGGCTACAGTTGACTAGTTCTGAAGAGTGTTAAGATGAGTCACCTGCAATCCACAGTGGCTGGAAGCATAAAGAATCTCTTAATTTGCTTAGCCTCTGACTTGCCAATATGCCATTTCCTGATAAACTTGCTACTATCCTTTCAGCTCCCCCCTCTGTTCAGTTTCCTGACGATTGTTAATGGAAAACTCTTTTAATTCCCTACAATAAAATTAATAATCAAAAAGGCCTGTTTATGTTAGCCCCTTTTGTTATAAACATAGCAGCTACCAAAGGTGAAAAGGAAGTGGTGGTGGTAATTCTGTATTTTTTAACATCAGAGAATTTGATAGCTGGCAGGGATTAAAGCCCACCTGGGCATGCCCTTGTTTTTACAATGTGGGTTAGTGACCTGGCCAAGGTCACACAGCTGGCCAAAGGAGGCACTAGCCCCATGCCACATGTTTTGACTTTGACTTCACTATAAAGCTGCTCACAATTTCCAAAGCATTCCCATATTTGGTCCCGTTAACAGCACCATGCAATAGGCAGGGGGTAGGAATTACCATCGCATTTTACAAACGATTAAACTGGGTCTCCAAAGTATAGAAATATATCCAAGGTCAAATAACTAGAAGCCAGAGTTCTCCATCCTATTCAGGACCTTTTGAGGGTTGAAATTGCCTGAGCTAGTTCCATTTCTTGAAACGCCCACCACCTTTAAAAATGCCCAAACAAAATCATGTTTATTGTAAAGGTTTACATTTGAGAAATCATTTCTTCTAATGTAACGCCCCACCTCCAAAGACGACTATAAGTATAAGTTCTCCTGGGGATAATATGTAAAGTCTATATTTCAGATTTTAGTGAATATGAGGGCCAGGCTAATTTGTCCTTTTGGATGATCCCTGACCTTGGTGGAGGAAGGAAAGGGAGAGAGTCATAGAGAGGTGGTGAGCCCATAACACCTGCCCCAAATAAAACACTCAAACTTTGAGTTTCTTAGGCAACCCCATAATTTCTATGTAGAAAGGGCAGCAATTGCTAGACTATCTGGCTTAAAGCAGCATTGGCATACTACTTTGAGACTAAGAACATTTATCAAAGAATGAAGATGTGAGTAGGGGTAGGAACTGGCAGATAATACTGGTTGTGGATGGAGGGGGTCAGGTGGGAAAGAATGGCCAAATTATCCTTGGCTTTCTTACCTGTTTTGATTTGGTATAGAATGGACCATTAGCAGACTTCCTTCACAGAGAAGTGAATAAAATCTCAGTCTAGACCCTCCCTCTCTTTTTGCCTCATTTTGAACAAAGAGGGTTCTGTCCTTTTATTACTGATTGTGGCCTTAAATAAAGAATTCTTTAGATTCCCTCCTGCTCACCACCTCTGGCTCTTTCCAGACCAAATTCAAGAACCAAGGACCATAGTGAAAACTGAAATAGAACTATGAAAAGAATCTGTCTCACTGTAAAGACACTTACAGTTTTAAAGACCTTTTCACATTTGGTCCTTTTAAAGCAACCATGCCACAGGCAGGGTAGAAATCATTACCCTATTTTACAAATGATTAAACTGAATCTCGGAAGATCTAGAAATATATACAATGTTATATAACTGTGCAGTTTCCACAGTTCCATTTCAATTCTACGGATAAGGACACTTTGCTAAGGACTTAGAACTCGGGGAAAGCTCATGTCTGATTTTAAAATACAGGATATTTTTGTCTTGTTTATCACAGTATACCCAAAAACTTCAAGAGTTTTGTGTGTTTGTGCTTTAGTGTTTACGAAATCCTGCAGCTATTTTTAAACAATTCGGTATTTATTTTGGACTCGAATCCAGATTTCATTCACACCTGCAGTTTCCCAGTGGTCAACCACTTCTATGTTGTTAGCTGTTTATCGTGACCATGATCCGTTTAGGAGCGGCTTGAGGGGGACAACTCAGTAATTACTGGGGTTTTTGCTTTTCAGCATTTGATAGCTGGCTTTTCAGGAACACTTAAGCAGATAGTGCTTGTGACTGGTGAACACTGCCCTGAAATTAGTCTTTCTAAAGTCATGGGAAACTGTTCTTGTTGGACATGAAACCACTCCTCTAAGCACTAGAATGTATAATTTAAGGCTCTGACTACTACTTTTTATTTTTCCCAAGGTACTTTCACATACGTGATACCTCTATACGGTCTGTGAGTGGGAAGATGATGTGTCATTCTTTCAGTTTTCACAGTAGGACAGAGAAAGGCTAAATTCGCCATGTTGTGTAGGTAATGAGTGGCCGGCCGTGAGCCCTAACTCCCAGTTTGCCTTTTGACCATGCTCTCTACGTGCTGACGTTAACAAGGGAGCCGTGACTGTGGCCAAACCAGCTGGCATTTTAATACTTGAGGAAAATAACCGTTTGTATCCCCTCCTTCTGTGCCAGCTACCAGGTCCTTTCTGTCTTGGGCCACACGAAAGGATCCCTGGATCTTAGATCATAGGAGCCCCTTTTTGATGTGAGAAACTGGCTACTCTTGTCAACATCCTCATTATCTGTAATATGTATTCTGCCACTTGGTTTATATTCAGTGTAGCTCTCTAGTGTGCCATTTCATCTTTTCTTTTTTTTAAGATTTTATTTATTTATTTGAGAGCGAGCGAGCGAGAGAGAAGGAGCAGCAGCAGCACTGGGAGGCCAGAGGGAGAAGCAGACTCCCCGCGGAGCAGGGAGCCCCACGCTGGGCTGGATCCTGGGACTCCACAATCATGACCTGAAGGCAGACGCTTAACCAACTGAGCCACCCAGGCGCCCCACATCTTTTTGTTGTTGTTGTTGCTTTGTCTTTAACCCTAGTCTTGCCAAAATAACAGGGTTTTTATAGGGAGGGACTGACAAACTTTTCCAGATGCATTCTTGACTTTAACTTCCTGTTTAATTCATTTTTTAGTTTTTTAAAAAGATTTATTAGGGTGCGTGCACAAGGCGGGGTGGGGGGGCGCAGTCGGGGCGAAAGAATCTCAAGCCGACTCCCGCTGAGCTCGGAGCCCAACACAGGGCTCCTCCCAACCGTCAGATCATGACGGGAGTGGAAACCAAGAGTCAGGCGCTCAACAGACTGATCCACCCAGGTGACCCCTGTTTTATTTTTTTTCTTCAAGATATCTTGAGTTTGGCTTCACAAGATGTGTATTAAAAGAGTTCCCCCTCCTATCAGTTAGTCATCTTTTATTACTGAAAAGATAAACAGAAAGGACCACTGCCAGATGCTGGTTTCTCCTTACCTGCCACACTTGTAATTTTCTTCCTAGTGAAAGGATCTCCTTTTGTTTCAAATTACTGTCCAGATTCAAATGACCATCAGGGCCAGCTGCATAATGTATAGGGTCCAGTGCAAAGTGAAAATGTGGGTCCTTTTTTTTTCAAAAAGGAGAGAAAGGGACCATTAAAAGTACTAAAATGTAAAGCTTTCTTTAAAGATATTTTATTTCTAGGGGCACCTGGGTGGCTCAGTCATTAAGCGTCTGCCTTCAGCTCAGGTCATGATCCTGGGGTCCTGGGATCGAGCCCTGCATCAGGCTCCCTGCTTGGCAGGAAACCTGCTTCTCCCTCTTCCACTCCCCCTGCTTGTGTTCCCTCTCTAGCTGTCTCTCTGTCAAATAAATAAATAAATCTTTAAAATAAACAAACAAATAAATTTCACTACATCTAGAATTGAGGATTCTTGGAACAGTTTTTCTAAAAAAGTCATACAAATAAGTTTTGTGTAAATCTGAATTTTGTTTTAAATGTAAATTTATACAATGGCATTTTAATTTTTCCTCTGGAATTTCCCATGATTTGGGGAGGAGGAAGTCATTCAAGAAACTGAAAGAGACTTTAAGATCTATATATTGTTAAATACTCAATTATACTATTGTGTTTCTTCAGTTATAAGAACAAAACAATTTAAAAATTGTTTCCCTTGTTAATATTGGGTTCAGCCAAAGGTTCATAGGAAAATAGTGGTCTTTTTCATTGACTGTGATCATCTTTAAATTATTTCCATTTTTAAGCCTGTAGATACTTGCTTGACAATATTACAGCAGTTTCTAAAATCTGTGAATAATTACAATAATTCCCTGATAGGCTTTATTTCCATGTCCAAGTATACACTTCTGTTTTGTAATAACTTACCAAGTTTACTGCCTGAGTACGGGCAGCTATGATCGCATCAGTCCAGCCAGAGGGAGAGTTAATATTTGTGCAGATAGGGTAGGGACAGACCCTGGGGACAGATGAGCGAGCTGGCCTTCCACCCAAGCCCCTTCTCTCTCCTGCGGCTCCTGCTGCCATTGCCCGTGTGGGCCCAGCTCCCAGCCCCGCCGCCCCTCAGGCCCTGCACCCCGGACTGGCTGACGCAGCTGTGCTCGTGGACCTGAGCCCTCGCGGACCTGAGCCCTCGCGCGTGCGCACCACAACCGCTTGCACACGTGGCTGCCCGCTTTCTCTGCTCGTGCTCCGCTGGCTCGTTAGACTTTGCTTTGAAACCCACGTTCAAGAATAAAACGGTCCAAGTTTTAAGGCGGCAGGACAGAACAGTGAGCCAAGTGTGGCTCTGTGCGAAGGTGCAGATTACGTGCCCATGAAGCCGGCCTTGACAAGTGGGCCTTTCTGAGCAATTTCGCCAGCCCCCAAATCAGAGATGAGTTAACAAAGAACAACTCCGTCTCCACCGCCCAGCCTGGCTTTGTGACACTGTCTAACCTCAACCCCACCCGCTCTCTTCAGACCTGCCACAACAAGGTTTATGACCACCTCTCCTTGCTGATCTAACACTACCTGGTTGCAGTGTATTGTCCCCCTTTATCAGTTAGTCTTGTGTATTGACTTTTGTCCCTCCTCCTTTCACTAACTCTTGTTTATTTCACTCCTCTGTCCTTCAGTCCTGATGCCTGGCACCACTTTGCAAATAGACTACGTACATGTATGCCTTTGTCTCAGGCTCTGATTTCAAGAGAACCCAGATTCTAACTATTAATTAAGTACAGTGCTTGGAGATGTTCTTTTACTTGGTGAATAACTAGACCCCTAACCGTGCTGGCAATCCCATGTCATTCAACAAATATTCATTGAGTGCTTGCTCTGTGCCAGGCACAGAATAATAGGAAACAAAACACAGGAATTCCTGCCTTTGTAGTGCTCACAGGAGAAATATTATGGAGAGAAATAAAGCAGGGGAGGAGGTGGATGTGGGAGGAGGTTTGCATTTTTTTTTTTTTAAGATTTATTTATTTTAGGAATGCCCGGGTGGCTCAGTCAGTTCGGTGTCTGCCTTTGGCTCAGGTCATGATCTCAGGGTCCTGGAATCGAGTCCCGCATCGGGCTCCTTGCTGGGCAGGGAGCCTGCTGCTCCCCCAGCTTGTGCTCTCTTTCTCTGTCTCTCTGACAAATAAATAAAAACTTTTAAAAAACATTTTATTGGGGCGCCTGGGTGGCTCAGTCGTTAAGCGTCTGCCTTCTGCTCAGGTCGTGATCCTAGGGTCCTGGGATCGAGCCCTGCATCGGGCTCCCTGCACCGCAGGGAAGCCTGCTTCTCCCTCTCCTACTCCCCCTGCTTGTGTTCCCTCTCTCGCTATGTCTCTCTCTGTCAAATAAATAAATAAAATCTTTAAAAGAAATAAAAAATAAAAAAAATAAAAAAACATTTTATTTTAGAGCGCACGAGAGCAGGAGGGGCAGAGGTAAGGGAGAGAAAATCCTAAACAGATTCTGTGTTGAGCGTGAGCCAGATACAGGGCTAGATCTCACGACCCTGAGATCAGGACCTGCGCTGAAACCAAGCTTTGGACACTTAACTGACAGCGGTACCCAGGCGCCCCGAAGTTTGCAATTTTAAAGAAAATGTCAAGAATGGCCTCACTTGAATAGACTTGAAGGATGGGGAGAGCCATGGAGAAACCTGAGAGAAGAGGTTCTAATTAAAGACAAGGACAAATGGAAAAACCATGACTGGTCTGGAAGTAACATGGAGCCAGCATGGCTGGAGGGCAGTGGTCATGGGCAGACTCCTAGCAGATGAGGTAGGGAAGCAAGGCCAGATCTAGTAGGACCATTAAGGGCACCATCTGGACTTGATGTTTATGGGGGAAACACGAATTTTTCTGCAAAAGAGTGACTTGATCTGCTTTACCCTCAGGTACAACCAAGCTTTGCATGTGGAAAGCTATCCCAACTGGGGATACCATGAATGCAACCAGTTCTCCCAGTTCTTTCTCCTGGCTTTCAAACAATTTTAAGCAGAAATTTAAAACTTCTAATTTTTTTATTTGGAAAGATACTCAAACTGTACTCCTAACATTGGTATGATACTCTTTGATTTCTTTATTAAAAGTGCTTTTTGAAACATAATTATTTTTATTCAGCAAGACATGTAAATTACGGATGCTGTTGCCTTTATTCAAAAGAGACCTTTTGTTTACTGGTAGAAATACTTTGTCAATCACTGCCTACATTCTTTGAAGACTAGCTTAAGATGTTGTATACATAATTATTCTCATTGTTGGAAAATGCATAGTTTCCACCCATTTGAATTTGCATTTTGATCTTGTTTCCTTTGTTTTGCAATAAAATACCACTTTGTTAGCCAAGTATGTAAGTGAAATTTAAACCGAACAGTTTTAGCTAAGAGGTAGGACATGAATATATCATTCAGTTTTATATGGAATCAATTATTCTCTGCCGTAATGAAGTCAGGATGGCATAAAATTAGTTTTCTGGCTCTTTAGTCTATAGTGTTTTTGTTCAAAGTTTTGAATATTATGTGAAGTAAAGCCACCAAATCCTTGAGAGGAGGCCTCTTTCCCAGAACTATAAACAAGTGTTGACAGAGCAGGGGACCAATATTTGTTCATACCCCAGAAGGCACGGTTCAACCTGTCTCACCTACTTCCCCCCTCCTCCCCCACTCTTCCCTAAGTTTCTGTTTCTCTTTTTATGCTTCTGAGCCTTTCTTCTATTCTGCTCCCTTCCTCCAAACCCTCTACCTGTAGAAGTCCACCAAATTGTTGGGAGGGGAACGGGGGTCTAGATTATAGGCTGGGCAAAGTGTTCCAGCCCCTCTTGTTCTTCCATCCAAAGCTCTGTCTCAATGCTAGTGACCTGTTCCCAGTGTCCAGGGAATGTTGCCACAAGAACAGAATGTTCTCTTCACTTGGCCCGATTAATGACCTGTGAAATCTGCAGTGCAAAATGCTTAAAAGGGGTATAAATGCTACTCACACACTTGAACAATTATACTTGAGTGTAGCAGTTGAGAATGTTTTCTCCTCTTAGGCTCACTACTGTCAGTTCCAGGAAGGCAGGGGGTCAGGGTCTTTGTGGTTGGCTTGTTTCCCTAGCAGTAAATGAAATGTCTAGAACCTAGTCAACACTTAAATATTTCTGCTACAAATGAACACAGAGTTAACTGTATACAGAGCCTTGTAGTAGTTGGTTTATTAAAGACCTACCTGAAAGGAGCAACAGGCTTAGGAATTGATCTTCAGAAGTTGTTGAACCTGTTGGCTGATATCAGTCAAAAAGAACAAATCAGTATTAAATTTGCCCAAACTCAAATAATCCCTTCTGGCAATGGCCTGTAACATTCAGGTGGATCATACAGTATGGACTCTTGCCATGTGTTAGATCAAGTTTATTTTGTTATGTTAAGGAACATTTGGCAATTAACTCATCTTGGTGAGCTCATAGTGTTGAAGTCCTATTAAAAATAAAACATTTTTCTGAAGTTGTGGTATAGTACACATCTGTTCCTTTTTGCCCTAGAGCACCCATTCACCAGTCATCTTTAACGTCTTTAACTTAATTTGGTTAATGTGCTACCAATGGTGTTACCTTCTCGAAACAAAGAGGAAGCTCTGCCATCCAGAGCATCCCATTCCCTGGGCCATGGTTACTTGATTGGAGATCCTTTCCCTTTTGCTACAGAGTATAGTTAGGAAGATACTGTCTTCAGACATGTTGCCCTAGGAGGGAAGTCTGATAATAAGGAAACTAACATGGAGAGTGGAATTCAGAGAGAAATAGGGTCAAATTTGGGTCACGATAATAGATAATTTAAACCCTTGTTGAGTCTAAACCTAAAGACCTGTCTATCTCTGGACTTGACTGTAAAATGAGCTGAAAAATTCAATATTTAAGTTTATATTGGTTTTTAGATCTTTTATGACCCCAAAGAATTAAAACTAATAATACACATTTCCTTTTCTGTACACCCCTTGGCTTTTTTCCTTTGTGCTTGTTTTTAATCACTTCTATGTTAAAACCTACTTTAGCTTCATCCCATAGGTTTTATTTATTTATTTATTTTTTAAAAGATTTTATTTATTTATTTGACAGAGAGAGACACAGCGAGAGAGGGACACAAGCAGGGGGAGTGGGAGAGGGAGAAGCAGGCTCCCCGCAGAGTGGGGAGCCCAATGTGGGACTCAATCCCAGGACCCCGGGATCATGACCTGAGCCGAAGGCAGTCGCTTAACCAGCTGAGCCACCCAGGCGCCCTCATCCCATAGGTTTTAATATATAATATTCTCCTGTTCAGTTTTAAAGTGTTCTCCCATTTCCATTTTGATTTCTTTTTTTAAAAAAATATTTTTATTTATTTGAGAGAGAGAGAGCACAAGCACGGGGAGCAGCAGAGGGAAAGGGAGAAGCAGGCTCCCTACAGAACAGGGAGTCTGACGCAGGGCTTGATCCCAGAATCCTGGGATCATTACCTGAGCTGAAGACAAAAGTTTAACCAACTGAGCCACCCAGAGACCCTCCATTTTGACTTAATTCTTGATCCACAGACTCCTTACAATTATATTTTTTAATTTTCAAATGTAGGTGTTTTGGGAAGTTATATTTTTCTTAATATGTTCTAGTTTTAATGACATGTGACTAGATAATGTATCATGCTGATTTTTTTTTTTTTTTTGGGTAGTATTGAGATTTGCTTTATGACTTAGTATAAAGTTGGATTTTATAAATATTTGTGTTTGGAAAATTGGGTTCAGGATTCATATACATGTTTCCATTAGATCAAGTTTCACCATTATTTTGTTTAAATCCTTAATATTCTTACTACTTCAGGTTTGCTCTATCTGTAAATTGCTGTAAGGGATGTTAAAATCATCTACTATGATTATGGATTTATAAATTTCTTATAATTGTGTCAATATTTTAGCATATATTTTAGCCATGTTAGCTAACTATATGCTCAGGATTATTCTATCTTTAGATAAATTGTCTTTGTCATGTCATATTTTTGTCTTAAAATCACATTAATATGATATTAATATAGCTGCACCAACTTTCTTCTGGTTAGTGTGTATCTGTTATATCTTTCCCAATTCTTTTTCTCTGAATTTTTCTATGTTCTTATGTTTAAATGTCTTTTGTCAACATATATTTTAAAACCATTATAAATTTTACCTATTCAGAGGTTAATCATGAAAAGAAAGATAATGCATAACTAAAAAGTTAAAAGAGGAGAAAAATGGAATCATAAAAACAGTTGATCCAAAAGAAGAAAAGAATTAAGGAACAAAGAGCAAACAGGATGAATAGAAAACAAACAGTATGAGATTTGAACCCAATGACACCAATAACTTTAATTATAATTCACATTCCCACTAAAAGATGAAGATTGTCAGAGTGGATTAAAAAAATCCCAACTGTGTTTTCTAGATTCTTTCTCCTTATCAAGTGAGATCACTAGAAAGCTCAGTTTAGACTATCTTACTCTAGTTTATAAAATACCTGCTTTTGTCCAAGCTATAATATTATGCTGTCTGCTTGTAGTGTTGGTTGATATAAGAAATGGCCATATAAGGAAATTTTCTGTATTATCTGTAGTCCCCTCATTAAAGACCTGACGTAATGTGTGGCTCAATGTTTCATATAAGGTTTCATGCAATAAATCCCTCCTGGAGTTAGTGCTAGGAAAAAGTTTGGTTTCCTGACAAATGAAAAGCTTTCTCTTATTATATAAAATGACATTTTCCTTTCCTGTCTTGTATGCAAGAAGCTTAGGGGGAAATCTTGTGATTATTTTTAGTGATTGTCTTTGGTCCTGGTTTTTGCTAGAACTACTTCTTCCTCCCAGTTAACCATCACAAAATGATGAGCACTAAGCCTATTTGGAGAATAAGGAAACAAAGAACACAAAGATTTTAAAAATGGTAAAGACAGACATATAAACAAATAATTACATTATAGTTAGGGAGTGCTGTGATAGAGGTATGTGCAAAGTATTATAGGGACGTAGATGGAAATGCTTAATTTTACCTGGAGTAGCAGAGCTAGAAAGGCTTCACAGAGGAGGTGACATCTGAAGTAGGATTTTAAGCACATATGAGATCTTATCAGAAGGAGAAAAACATACACTACACCAGTGATATCCAATAGAAACATAATGCAAGCCACATAGGAAATTTCACATTTTCTAGTAGCCACATTTTAAAAGTAAAAAGAAATTGATAAAATAAATTTTAATAATACATTTTAACCCAACCCAATATACCCACTATATTATTGTTTCCACTATACCATCTATATGATCAACATGTAATCATTTTTAATAAAACATTGTGATATTTGGCATTACCTTTTGGTGCAAAGTATTTAAAATCCAGTGTATATTTTATTTTTTAAAAGATTTTATTTATTTATTTGAGAGAGAGAGAATGAGAAAGACAGCACATGAGAGGGGGGAGGGTCAGAGGGAGAAGCAGACTCCCTGCCGAGCAGGGAGCCCGATGCAGGACTCGATCCCGGGACTCCAGGATCATGACCTGAGCGGAAGGCAGTCGTTTAACCAACTGAGCCACCCAGGCGCCCCCAGTGTATGTTTTATATTTACAGCTTAACAGCCACATGTGGCTAGTGGCCACGATACTGAACAGTGCAGGATGAGAGCATTTTCTTTTTTCTTTTTTTTAAAAGATTTTATTTCTTTTTGCAAGAGAGAGAGCACATGCATACGAGGGGAGAAGGGCAGAGGGAGAAGCAGACTTCCTGCTGAGCAGAGAGCCCGATGTGGGGCTCGATCGCAGAACCCTGGGATCATGACCTGAACTGATGGCAGACGCTTAACAACTGAGCCACCTAGGCACCCCAGGACTAGAACATTTTCAAAGACAGAAAAGAAAAAGGATATCTGGGAAACTACAACTAAACCTGTATGGTTCAGCATGGTGTGTGTGGGGTGTGTGGTATGTGTTTGGGGGTGGGGAGGAGTGGAAGAAAAAAGACCAGAAAGGTAGATCGGGGCAGGAATATAAAAAAAATGTCTGATTTTTTATTACACTGGAACCACTGAAAGTTTTCAGCAAAAGAATGACCTTTTCACAACTGTATTTTAAAACTCTAATTCTGGAGGCAGTGTGAAAAATAGATTGAACTTGAATCTGTAGTTTTGAAATGGATGAGGAAAGAATTTGGTATGTTGCAGTTAGCATTAGCAGAACTTGGCAATCATTTGATTGTGGGGAATAAGAAGTGAAAATGATACTGGTGTTGAGCATGTGTGGCAGTGTGAATACCATTAGTGAGAGGGAATTAAACAGTAAAAACAAATTTTGAAAGGGCAATAATTAGTTTGACCTGTTTTGTGCATATTAAGATTTGTAATAGGCATTTGAAAATTCTGAGTAGTACCATATCCAATAATGGGAATATCTGCATCATAAGATTGATAAACTCTACCCAGTGGGTGTCCAAATTTAGTGTACATTTAATCAGAAGCTAAATTTTTTCTAATTGACCAGATTATTTTAATTATTTCATGTGGAAGAACAAACATGTTAAAATTTCTAAGAAAATATTGAAAGCGTTGAAAATCAGGTGTGCATTAAAATACATTCAAACTGCCATAATCAAACTGCATAAAACAGGCACAAGAAAAGCAGTGTCTAAAAACAGAAGGTAGGGGCGCCTGGGTGGCTCAGTCGTTAAGCGCCTGCCTTCGGCTCAGGTCGTGATCCCAGGGTCCTGGGATCGAGCCCCACATCGGGCTCCCTGCTCAGCGGGAAGCCTGCTTCTCCCTCTCCCACTCCCCCTGCTTGTGTTCCCTCTCTCGCTGTCAAATAAAATAAAATAAAATAAAATAAAATAAAATAATTTAAAAAAACAGAAGGTATACTCAAAAGAGACTAGAAACAGAATTTAGAGGACTATTTTTACAGGTACAGGTAAAATAAGGGGGCCAACAGGAAGTTTGAGGCGCTTTGGTGACCAAACAAGAAAGGATCAGGGAAGAAATATTCCAGCCTCTCTCTCTAATCTCTTGCCAGTGTCTCCCATTGGCCAAAGAGGATATAAAATCAGGAAGCAAGGGGCCCTGGGTGATGCAGACCCTAGGGGGTAGTTCCCTGGGATGCGGGGCTGGGCAGAGAATGAACCTGAGGGAGTAAAGTAAGGCTATCTAGCATACATGGACAGTTAATATATGATGGTTGGCATTTCTATTCATTGAGGGGAAAAGGACTTTTTAAAAAACAGCACCAGCTATCCACTTGGAATAGAATGTTTGTCACATAATAAAAAAAAAAAATTCTAGATGGATTAAAGCTATAAATAGTAAGAACAGCATTTTTATAACTTTTGGTTGAAAGAGGCCTTAATCAAGAGGGGAAATAAAGAAAAATACGGAATTATTTATGTACACATATGTGTGTATGTAAAATATATATATTAACATATGTTATATATGCAAGTTCTAAAGGACCAAAGTCATTATGGACAATATAAAAAGAAAATTACAGACCAGGAAAAAATATTTGTAAAATATATAAGTGGTTAATATATCCTATATTCAGAGAGCTACTAAAATTAATAAGTTAATTTCTTTGAATGGACAAAAGATAAAAATAAGCATTTCATAGAAAGAATCAAATGACCAGGAAACATAGTAAAAAAGTGGTCAACCTCCCTTTTTGTCAGAGGAATTCAAAGTCAAAAAGGGGTGTAATTTTCATTCATCAGATCATCAAATTTTTTCTTTTTTCTTTTATTGAAAAATGACTAAATCCATACAGTAAAAAAGTCAAATGCTGCCAAAAGGAATGGAATGAAGCAAGCCTGCCTCTTGTTGTAAATCACTAGTCGCCCACACTCTACCTTTTAGGGGCAGCCTCTGTGAAGTTTACTTATGTATCTTCCCAGAAATATTCTCTGTGTATCAAGTACACAGTGAAAAAAAATATAATAAATTTCAAACAGGAACATGCCATACCCATTATTCTGGACATTGGTTTTTTATTTTGTATCTGTCTACTTGGTCATGTTTTAGAGCTCTAGAGCATTCGGTTCCTGGGAGGCATTGTAATTAATCAGACTTTTAAGCTGTTTCTGAACTGTTGCTGCAATAAACAGTACTACAGAGACTAGCCTGTATGTTCAATTCCACCTCTCAAATTCTGAGAGGTGGAATTGCTGAATTAAAGAGTTTGTGCATTTCAGATTTTATGGATATTACCAAATTGCCTTCCAAAGTGGTCACACTGGTGTCCACTCCCAGGAACTGTAGGTGTTGAAGGACACCCATCAGGCTGTTAACACAACAGGGGTTGGAATGGGTGAGAGGCAGACTTTAAGTTTTTCTTTATATACCTGTGATTTATTTTTACTTATTAGAGGACCCATGAATTCCTTTGTAGTTATTTTTTTAAAATAAAATGAATAGCAGTCTGCCAGTCCATGGGGAGAAGGCAAAATTAAGCAGACATCTGGGCGTAGTGAAAAAGGTCTGTTTAAATGCACTTTTTTTATAGTAAGCCTTTTTAGAAGTAGGAACCCTACAAATGAATGTTAAGTACGAAATAGATCAGTGCCTGGCTAAAATGGAAATTCTAGACTTCTCTTGGTGTAGATGAGCCCCTAAGGAGATGAAGGCCCATTATCTCCACCATTTACCTGCCTAATTTCTTTTTTTTCTGCATACCATTAAAAGGCTGGAAAATGTTCGTGCCTCTTCCAAAGTGCTACATGAACTCCTCTCAAAGATAGTGATTTAGTCGGACCATTAACAAGAGTGCACCCCTGACTCTTAACTCATTAAGTGCAAATTATGTTTTAAAGATCTTTTCACATATTTACCTCCGTTTTCAAAAATATCCCATTATTTTTATTGTTGCATTTCTTGCTGGTAGCCCCTTTTTGATACGGTTCTCTGGGCCCCTGGAAGGCTACGGCCCTAAGCAGCACAGAACAAGGGCATAGTTCATCAGGGATTTGGTGAACAGGTATCTCCTGTGAGCATTCCTGTCCCTTCTGACATGTGCTCTGTACTGGGACCAACCAAGGAAGACCCTGCAGCTGTGGATGGGCTGAGACTTTAAGGAGAACTGGGAGGTTCCTGTCACCTTCTTGGGAAGGGGGAAAACAGCAGGATCTGGGGGCTTTTGAGAGAAGATGGTGGGAACTAACAGTGAGATTGGACAGGGCTATGCACAAGAGAAGTAAAGGCTGGGCTTTTGCTAAAGGATTTCAGAGAAGAGTCACATAATAGATTTTTCCTTTAACAAATAATGTTAAATAAATTATTAAAGATTGTAAAGGCCATATGAATAAACATTGGCATTTTGGACTGACTTTTTTTTCTTGCTGAAAGTTTTTATATTATCCCATTTGGGGGGCTGGGTAGGGAGAATGGAAGGAGGGATGAGAGGGGGAGAGAGAAAAATTTCCCTTTCCCCATAGGAAAAAAGTCAAACTCTTAACTTGGCATGTGAAACACTTGACAAAATCCTGACTTTACTGAAAGCCAGCAATTGTCAAGCCTAGAAGTCATTAAAAATTAAAATTTTTCCTCAAAAAGGTTCATTGCTGATCAGGGAAGACAGAATTAAAGCAAATGATTATGACATGCAGGATAGTATAATGGTGGGAGCCATAGAAACACTCCCAAAGAGGGGTGGTTCATCCTATGTGTGGGGTCAGGACACATTCCTTGAGGTGGTGACATCTCAGGGATGATCTGAAAGCCGACCGGAGGCAGATGACGGGAGAGCATCCCAGGCAACATGAAGGCGGGCTGTGCACCACAGCTCGATGGTTATGTACAGCAACACGGTCATGCGCTCTTCTTGGAGGGAAAAGTGGAAGGGGGTTGCTTCATTCACCCACAAGACTCTTCCCCTCTTCCTCTGATAGACCCCTAACTGTCCTTCAAGATGCTGGTCAAATGTTGCTCCTTCTTTGAGTTCGTCACTGCTGCATGCTATATCTACTTGCGATTAATATTAATCACACATTATAATTACTTGTGTAGCAGGGTCTCCCACCTGAGATTTGGTTGTTTGTACTTTGAGAGTCAGACAAGTCTGATAATCTGGGGCGGCAGATCTTCTGGAAATGTGTTTGGTCTTCAGTCCCTTATCCATTCTGGGAGAGAACTTGAGGGAAGAAAAGCCAAGAATAGTAAGTTATCCTATAACAAAGCCTCAGTTGTTATAAAGCAGAGCAATCTGAGGACCATGTGATGATTTTTAGGCTCTTGCCCCTCACCTCCGAATCTGTGTTCTGTACACTTTGTGACCCTGGGGCTGGGAGTCTGCTCTGCTGAGAGAAAGCCCTAGGGGGAAATGGGAATTCAGAAGAGAAAAGGGACTTGCTTCTCTGTTTGCTCGCTATTCTGTGTCGAAGTAATAGCACTTCACCCGAGTACAACAGGGGCTTACCAATCCTCCTCAGACATGCCAGTGGCAGCTGGGTGGCCCCCCTTCTCAAGGTCACATTTTAGCTTGGGAGGTCTCCTCCTCCAGCCTATGTCCGCGGAGGTTGTGATTTTTACAACATATATATGAATCCTATGAGATGTGAGTGAAAAATAATTTTCTGCAAAAACGGTATTTGTTGTTGTTGTTGTTGTTTTTACTCCTTCTGGAGAGCACAGCACAAAAATGAGCATGTTCTCTTCATTTGACCACAGAATCTTTCTGAGATCCTCCTGCTGGAGAAGTCTCTTGTGGGACTCAGTGGAATCCCTAAGAGTTTTAGAGCTCCATATAGCACTAACCAGTTGAGAAGGTCAGGGCTGGAGGAGAGGAAAATTTGGCTGTTGGCCAGGCAAGTAATATAAATGAATAAAGTAGGTTAAGTCCGTGAAACAGGAGAGGTAGGTCATTGTAAAACTGGAACCAAGTACCTTGTCAATATCGGCAACTACTACTTGGTTCCAGCCTATTAACTGCCATGTGGGAATGTGGAACCCAGTATGGTCTACATTTTCCAGAAAGCTCAAAATCAATATTTTCAGGGAAAAGTAGCTAGCAATGAATTCAAATTAAAAATAACTGTGCAGCTCAACACCATTCAAGTCAAACAGTACCTTTCGTCATTGTAGACCATTGGTCACTATTTCTCAAATCTGCAGGAACTAATAAGATTTATTTAGAAGACTTGTGAGAGCCTTAGAAATACTTGATCTTGGGGCACCTGGGTGGCTCAGTCAGTTAAGCTTCTGACTCTTGATTTCGGCTCAGGTCATAATTTCAGAGTTGTGAGATCCAGCCACACATCTGGCTCTCTCTCTTGCGCTCTCTCTCTAAAAAAAAGAAAAAGCAAAGAAATACTTGATCTTAGGAGATAACTTTGCAAGAATCTTTGTTGGTATAATTGTAGATGTGGGTAAGAACCAGTGACCCACGGTTTATATTTATTCATGCTTCTTTATTAGATGGTGAGCTCCCTAAGGGGCAAGGGTTATGGGGCAAGGATTTATGTCTAATTCATCCTTACATCTTTATCCCCTGGCATAAGTCTTGGAATATAGGAGTTTTAATGAATGGCTAATTGGATGAGTGTGTTAAGAAAAATAATCTAATTTGTACAACACAGCTTGGAAATTAGACTTGGGTTCTACTCCTGGATTCATTATGAGCTGTGTAGCTTTGGGAAATCGCTTACCTGAAAATTTCTCGTCAATAAAGTAGAAATACTAATACCTACCTCCCAAGGAGTTCTGTTTTTATTCTTTATTAAAAACCTCTCGCGAGTTTTTATTATTCTCAATTTATTAAGGTAACCTGAATCTTGTGGAGGGATTAGCTAAGAATGGGGGCTGGAGAGGCATTCAAATGTTTCGTCCTCCTTCAGTAGCTCGCTCTAGATCTATAGCACAACTAGAACTAAACCCGTGATGCAAAGTGTCCTAGTCCAGTGATATTTCACCTGTATGTGCTGACAGCCAATATTACATGGGAAGAAAATTCTATTTTATTAACACTGAATTGCATTTCCATCAGGATGACTCTGCTGTGTTGAACACTGACCCACTGTTCAAGGAGGAAAACCACCCACATGATCCACATTTGTGCAGCTCAGATCTTTTCAAGTATTTTGAAAGGATGTGTCTTTGATTAATTTTCCTTTTCTGGAATATCTAAGGTTATGATTTGAGAAAATAGTCCTCTTATGAAATGTACTTTTTGGATTTCTTCCCAGAAGTTACTTACTTTTCCTTTTCTCCTATTATTTGAAGGAATGAAACTAGGGCTTTCATGTAGTGCCAGTGGTTAATGTGCTTGAGGTGTTTATGTGATGAAATGGGCTCTGGATGCCACCAGATAGAAAGCTCCTTCCTCCTCATTCCTTCACGTTTAACTTTCTGTTGCCTCTATCCAAGGCCATGTAGCATCTCCATTAAATATCATAACCCTCAGGTCCCTCTCTCTTCCCCCCGTCCCCCATGCCTCGACTTGGCTGTCAGTCGTCAGCCAAATGTGAGTTTGGTCAGGTGATGAGGGAGCAGAGGCTAATTTATCTCCGTGTGTGCAGATTCCAGAAAAGCAAACTTCATAGAGTCAGACTGATTATAAATACCTATGCGTGTCACCCAATTAATTCACTTTGACCTGACTGACTTGGTATAACTGTTAAACTTTTTAAAGATACCTTGTATTTTACTTTCTTCCCTACAGATTTTGGATTTTTCAAGCCTCCACAATTGAGGGAGTCAAGTCCTTAAAATAAAATTTATGCCTATATATCTACATATAAATATAGATCTATCTATAGATCTAAATATATAGATAGGGATGTAGGTATATAGACATAGAAAATATAGAACCAACAAGATGTATGTGTATATGGATATATAGAACCAATGGGACACATCCTGTGATTCCATATATTTATCTATATCTGTATCTACATAAATATCCTGTTGGTTAGATACGTCTATCCATATCTATATCTCTACACACACACACACACACACACACACACACACACACACCCTGTTGGTTCTGTTTATCTGGAGAATGCTGACTAATATGAAATCATAAAAGAAAAATGTATAAATTAAATTTCATCATAATTAAAACTTTTGTTCTGAAAAAGATACCATGAAGAAAATGAAAGGCATGCCACAGAGGGCAGATATCCTATATATGGTGTGTGTGTGTGTGTGTGAGAAAGATGACTTGTATTCAGAATATGTGAAGAATCTTAGCACTTAATAATAAGAAGGCAATAATAAAGGACCAAGATCTTAACAGGCACTTCACAAAAAAAGGTGTGTGCTTATAGCACGTAAAAAAATACTCAATGTTGTTAGTGTCAAAATAAACAAAGCCAGATACTAGTTAATGTGGTGAGAACAGATTTATTTGGTAATTCTATTGCAATAGGGAAAAGAGTTCCTGTGTGATTTGAAGTCAACATTGATTTGTGGAGCAGTAATGGAGTGTTTTAAAGGGAGAGTGGGGGGATGGGGGCAGGAGAACAGTGGGGGCTTAAGTAGAGTCACAGAAGTAGAAATTACAGAAATGCGTAAGAGGGTGTTAGTTAACGTGACCAGGCCATCCGGGTTTGTTCATCGGCGCTTATCTGAAAGAGAGGTTTCTTGTATCTTTTCAACAAGAGGCAGTAATATATTTTGAGCAAGGAGCCCAGCGAAGTCGGGCTCTTAACTTCCCACAGGCACTGAATGTTTGCATTTCAAAGAAATGGCTCCCAGGTCCTTGAGAAAACATTTTGGGTGATAGATTTATATCTCAAAGGGCAGAGAAAAGATTTATATATATATATAGAAAAGTTTCTAAAGTAACTGCTCTAAGAGGAGATTTTAGGGGCCTATCTGCCTATTACCATCTTAAGGCGGGGCTGAGGTCATCCTAGGGATGAGGCCTTGAGATGTTAGAGATTAAGCTAGTGTTTGGTCAAACCTCTTAGGGTGAGGTGGACAAAGGCATTTATGCTGAGAGTCTACTCAAGTTTGAGGCCTAGTCAAGAAAGGGCTCAGAGAAGCCTGACTGGAGTTTGGTCAAAGACTTTTTATCAGTCACTAGGAAAATGCAAATTAGCACTACAATGAGATAACATACCAAACAGCTTACAAAAAAAAAAAAAAAAGACAATAGCAAGTGTTAAGGGTGTGGGGCAGGGTTTGCTGTAGGGAATGTAAAGTGGTACAAGTATTTTAGAAAACAGTTTGGCATTTTCTTATAAAATTAAGCATGTAGTTATCATATTACTGAGAAATTTTGCTTCTATGTATTTACCTGAGAAAAGTGTCCATCAAAAGGTGAATGGGTAAACCAACTCTGCTTTATCCACAGAGCGGAATCCTACTCAGCAATAAAATGGAAAAAAAAAAAGAAATACACACCACAAATAGATGAATCTCAAAATTATGCTGAGTGAAAGAAGCCAGATGAAAAATTTGTGCTATGATTTTATTTATATAAAATACAAATTAACATATCATAGCATAAATCAGTAGTTTTCTGAGGGAAGGGCTGGAGGGAGGGATGAATTTCAAGGAAGCAAGAAGAAACTTGTGGAGCGGATAGAACTGGGTTTAATACCTTGATTAGGATGATAACTTCATTGGAAAACTCCTATATCATATACTTTAAATATGTACGGTTTATTGCACATGAAATATACCCCTGTAAGGTATTAAAAGTTAAGATTTCAATTACCCATTAGTGCACACTTATTTAGCACCTTTATTAAATTGAGGAAACAACTTTGTAATTGTTGTATCTAGATCATAGGTTGCAAATCTTTTCTATAAAGAGCCAGGTAGTATATATTTTATTTTTATTTTATTTTGTTTTATATTTTTAAGTAGGCTTCACACCCAGGATAGAGCCCAACTCGAGGCTTGGACTCACAACCCTGAGATCATGACCTGAGCCAAAATCAACAGTCAGACGCTTAACTGACTGAGCCACCCAGGTACCTCCATGTAGCATGTTTTTCTTTCCTTTCTTTTCTTTTTCTTCTTTTTTTTTTTTTTTTTTTTTTTTAGAGTTTAAAAATGTAAGGACCATTCACAGCTTGAGGGCCGTACAACACAGGCTGTGGACCAGATTTATTTCAATCAAGAGGGCGAATGCAACCATCATTTATTCATAATTGGTTTTATTTTAATACTGATTTTTCAAAATGGACTCACCTTCATGATCTCATTTGGCAAGTGACAGCGCATGTGTCAGCATGGTAGAGCCGTGCTTCTCTGTTCCGCCTGGGTAGAAACTGACTACCGGGGGCTTATGTGGACTTGCACATGGTCAATCAGTGCCACCAAACTTCTCCTGGCGAATTCCACTTTAAGGAAGATATAATAATTTGGGGAGGAAATTAGGGACATATAATGACAGCTTAGTGTTCATTTAACACCTTCCAAAGTAAAAAGGGTAGGTCACATTAATGATGATTTTAATCCTCCCAGGAATCCTGTAAATTTTGTTGGACAGAAAATAATCAACATTTAGAACCTTTATAATTGACAAGATAAATTCACTTATTTATTTAATTTTATTTTCACAGTGAAACTTAGCCTTGGAATGCTTAAAATTTAATTGTCACTTCAGGACCTTATTATTCATAGCTTTACATAACCTAAGCTTTCCTTCATCTCTGTGATAGGCTCTTTTAATCATTCAATGAATGTGCAGACAAGCAAATTTATAGATACTTTTTCACAATAAATCCTGATGATATTTGATCTGTAGGAAGCATGTCTATAGCACTGCTTTGCATTGTCTGTCACCAGAGCAAATTTTTCAATAAGAAATTCTATAGCACATGAATAGTGTGGGCAAAGTACTTTGTTAGCATGGTATAAAAAACTTTTTTGTTTTGTTTTGTTTTCGGTTTTTTTGTTCTTTTGATAAAAGAAGAAAACCATCATTCAGAATATCTTTAACTTTCCCTACAAATTTAGACATCATTTTATTTTTTATTTTTTTAATCTTTTTTTAATTTAAATTCAATTAAGAGGTACAGGTCTGTGATTCCTCAGTTTTATATAATACCCAGTGCTCATTACATCACATGCCCTCCTTAATGTCCATCATCCAGTTACCCCATTCCCCCCACCCACCTCCCCTCCAGTAACCCTCAGTTTGTTTCCTGTGATTAAGGGTCTCTTATGGTTTATCTCCCTCTCTGGTCTCGTCTTGTTTTATTTTTTCCTCTCTTCCCCTATGGTCCTCCATTTGGTTTCTTAAATTCCACATATTAATGAGATCATATGATAATTGTCTTTCTCTGATTGACTTACTTCGCTCAGCATAATACCCTCTAGTTCCATCCACATCATTGCAAATGACAAGATTTCATTTTTTGATGGCAGCATAATATTCCATTGTATATATATACACACCACATCTTTATCCATTCATCTGTCGATGGACATCTGGGCTCTTTCCATAGTTTGGCTATTGTGGACATTGCTGCTATAAACATTGGGGTGCAGGTGCCCCTTTGGATCACTACATTTGTATCTTTGGGGTAAATACCCAGTAGTGCAATTGCTGGGTCATAGGGTAGCTCTATTTTCAACTTTTTTGAGGAAGCTCCATACTGTTTTCCAGAGTGGCTGCACCAGCTTGCATTCCCACCAACAGTGTAGGAGGGTTCCCCTTTCTCCACATCCTTGCCAACATCTTTTGTTTCCTGAATTGTTAATTTTAGCCATTCTGACTGGTGTGAAGTGGTATCTCATTGTGGTTTTGATCTGTATTTCCTTGATGCCGAGTGATGTTGAACATCTCTTCATGTGTCTGTTGGTCATTTGTATGTCTTCTTTGGAGAAATGTCTGTTCATGTCTTCTGCCCATTTCTTGACTGGATTATTCTTTGGGTGTTGAGTTTGATGAGTTCTTTATAGATTTTGGATACTAGCCCTTTATCTGCTATAGACATCATTTTAAATAGGTTTTAAAACAATTCTTTAAAATTTAGTAAATGGAATCAGACTTCATTTTCCTAATTAGAAAATTGGAAAACACAAAAATGTTTGAATAAAAGGCTATATTTTTCATGCTGGAAAGTTTTATTCTCAGATAATGAAGAGAATTTTTAGAAACTTACATAAGAAACTACATTCCCTCAATAGAATAAATTATTAGATGTACTTACATGAAAACCCAGTGTAATTTTTAAAAGATTTTTTTGTTTATCATCTCCCTTAGATTAAAATATGAAAATCAAAATCCCATGTTGAATGTGATGATTTACATTATTTTCCTTGCTGCTTTCTTGGTGTAATTTATTGGGGCATGTACACAACCTAGGGATAATTTATCTAGTTTATACAGAATAGTAATTTACCATGTAAGTTTACCCAATTTCTACAGGAATTCATTTTGGGCTAACTTCAGTAGTTAATAAGTCATTAGAGAGAATTCACTTTGTGATAGGTGTAATTAATAATCAAGACTTCCAGACTCCTTTTTCAAATTCTTTTATATTAATCAAATTATTCACATTTCCAAAAGCAGCAATAGGGACCATATATATTTTTGCAGGAAATATAAATTGTATTAAGGATAAATATCTTGGAAGCATGTCTTTTCAAATGGTTTGCACTTCTCTTTGGTAGGGTAATTTGCTGTAGATATTGAGTTAAAATACGTATTTCTTCGAGGTGATTTAATTCTGAAGAGAACAAAACAGGAAAAATGGCAGATATTGGAAAAATTTGAAAGAAGTTTGAGTTTCACTCTTCTTTTTTTAAAGATTTGTTTACTTAGAGCTTGCACGCATGTTGGCGCACACGGGGGGGGGGGGGGCAGAGGGAGAGGGACAGAGAATCCCAAGCAGAGTGTGTGCTGAGCACGGAGCCCACTTGGGGCTTGATCTCACCGCCCCGAGATCATGACCATGTGGAAACCAAGAGCCCCTGGCCCAACCAACTGTGCCACCCAGGAATCCCGAGTTTCGCTCTTACTGGGCAAGGACCAAAAGGAAAATGTATTGCAGGATATTTACTGGGGCATGCTTTGAAGAATCTTGTGGTTTTATAAGTTTTCCTTTCAAAACGTACATTTTAGAGGCACCTAGGAGAGCCTGTCCTTCAACATGCATTAAATGATCGATCCTACTGTGTAGAAAATTGCTGTAGAGTGGCATGGTGCCCCTTTCTTGACAGGGGTTGATTCACAGCTCTCTCAGACCTTGGTTAGTCCTAGGAAAATTTATAACAAAGACATTCTGGTGATAATTCTGTCTCCTGTGTGTTAGGCTCCAGACAATAGGGCTGCTAGTAAAGTCATAGTTATAAATGTACAAACCACATTGTATAAATGTACACCCGTGTAAACATGTAATCCTAGCATATGAAAAACCATTTCAGATGTCTGTTTTCATTCTCAGTGCTCTGGATGGTCTGAGACCCACCTCTGGTTTCTGGGTCTGGCGCTGCTGGCAGTAAGCCAAATTTCCAGGCTATGCAGTAAGCATATTAGGTGGATGGTCTATGCTGCTGAGTTTGCTTCCTGTCGCAAAGCCGCTAAGTCGGTGGGGACAATCATCGGCTTACAATGAGACTTTCTGTTCCTGCTACCTGAGTCTTAGTCACTGTGGCTTGGTGTCTCTGGGAAATAGGTTGATCAGCTAGTGTCACTGGTATTTTTTCAAGATATTTGGCTGTTTAGGTATGTTAATGGAGAGCACACACTCATTTACACTTACATGCAAATTAAAGAGAAATCTTTCCCATCACCTCATAATGACAGAACTTTATGGAGCCAAACAAATATTAGATTACGGAGGCAGACTTGATTATTCACCATAGTTTCAATTACACAGGAAAAGGGGCGTCTGGGTGGCTCAGTCGTTAAGCGTCTGCCTTCGGCTCAGGTCATGGTCCCAGGGTCCTGGGATCGAGCCCTGCATCGGGCTACCTGCTCCGCGGGAAGTCTGCTTCTCCCTCTCCCATTCCCCCTGCTTGTGTTCCCTCTCTCGCTGTGTCTCTCTCTGTTAAATAAATAAATAAAATCTTAAAAAAAATTACACAGGAAAAGAAGTAGTTGCTGATTCAAGTTTTAATGCAAGCATTATGTCTATAGTCTAAACAAAAGCAACAAAGAACATTGAACCAAACATCCCCAGCTCAGATTACCACTGAATAAAGTGATAAGCTAATTTCGGCAGGTGCACTCACTAGTAATTCAGGATCATAAGTTGGCATATGAATGTCTACATCACAGTTCTCTCATGCAGGAAGAAATGCTGCAGAAAACTGACCCTAAGAGCCATCCATGGGAAGCTTATAACCTTGGCATTCGAAATCATTAGACTGGTAAGAAAGGAGAGTGGCACAAATATATTTTTCTGTTGGACTCAAATACCTTGTTTTTCTAAATTTGCAATTTAAAATACACTGGTATTTCACATCCATCCACACAAACTTCAGGGCTTCTGAATTTTCTTTTTAAAATAACACTCTAAAGGATGGGCACCTGGATGGCTCAGTCGTCAAGCATCTGCCTTCGGCTCAGGTCATGATCCCAGGGTCCCGGGATCGAGTCCCACATTGGGCTCCCTGCTCAGCGGGAAGCCTGCTTTTCCTTCTCCCACTCCCCCTGCTTCTGTTCCCTCCCTTGTTGTCTCTCTCTCTGTTGAAAAATAAATAAAATCTTAAAAAAAAAAAAAAAATAACACTCCAAAGGAAAGAATAGTGATATGAAAGGAGTTGCAGGGTGACCCTGAGAAAGTCTAGGAACAAATTCCCCATAGTACGTACTTTTCAATATCTGACTAATGATTTTTTGTTGTTGTTGTTGCTGTTGTTTTAATACAGGGAACAATAGTGGCATTGACAAACATGGCAAATGTCTTCATGCCATCCCCTGGAGATGTCAAGTTCAAAATCACTGCCACCTAAGATAAAAGTGTGTGTGTATGAGTTTTCCATCTTGACCTTCTTCCCCCCACCTTAAAATCAGGGAAATTTCCATGGGGCGCCTGGGTGGCTCAGTCGTTAAGCGTCTGCCTTCGGCTCAGGTCATGATCCCAGGGTCCTGGGATCGAGCCCCGCATCAGGCTCCCTGCTCAGCGGGAAGCCTGCTTCTCCCTCTCCCACTCCCCCTGCTTGTGTTCCCTCTCTAGCTGTCTCTCTCTCTGTCAAATAAATAAATAAAGTCTTAAAAAAAAAAAAAAATCAGGGAAATTTCCTTTTCTTCATCCATTCATTCAGTTCAAAGTACAACTTAATTTCCTGTAGAGACATGGAATGCATCTAATCCTATACAACGAAACTAAATCCCATTACACTAAGTCTAAAATCTAGAATATTAAAAAAAACACTTCTAATTGCTTCCTATTGTATTTAGAATAAATTTAAAAAGAAAATCTCAACTCCAGAGCATGGCCTACAAGGGCCTCCATGACTTGCCATGTCCACCTTTCCCACCTCCCCTCCATCTCCTTCCCCATACTGTAGCAATAGTGGCTTTCTTCTCGAAGCTTGTTTCTCACCTCAGGGCTTTTGTTCTTGCAGTGTCCCCCTTCCCCTGAACTCCGTGTGACTGGCTGCTTTTCACCATTTCATTTTCAGCTCAGAAATGACTCCCCATAGAGTTGGGTTGGTGGAATTGAGTGGGATGAAATTCACTTTGTTCAGTGGACTTGGCCAACTTTTAAAGCATTAAATGGTTTCAGAGACACATTACTTTGTCAGTCTACACAGCCTTTCTCTAGGCTATAAGCCGTTTGTAGTAGCCTGTATTAGGGTAACACTACCAGTTGTGAGAAAGAAACTCCATATTCTCAGTGGCTTATGGTCATACAAGTTTATTTCTTGCTCATGTCATAATGCAATGTGTATTTCTGATTCATTGACTTCCATGTGCTCATTTAGGGACCTACGCTTCTCCATTTGTGGCTCTGCCTACATCTAGAAATTTGGTTCTGACATACATGTATCTTAACCATTTCATCCTCTTTCCATTCACCCATCCATTCCATTCAATCTCCTTCCATTGGCCAAATGTAACCACCTAGGCTACCTGTTACTGCCAGAGAGATGTGGAAAGTAGTCCAGCTGTGAGCCAGGAGAAAAGGAAATGGGATTTGGGAAGACTGTTATATTAATTAAACAAGGGGGCCATTAGACTGAGCTGGCTGTAATATTTGGCAGCCTAAATAAGCAAACCAAAAATCTGAGTCTGTAATTGCTTCGAGGTTATGAAATCAAAACCCTAAGGACGACCAATCACTGACAGCCAACAAGGCTTTAATCTATAGCCAATCCAATAATTTCCTTTCTTTGCTTCCACAACTTCTCTCTGTCTTCCCTGTGGCTCCTGTTGGTAGCATGCTCTTAACCATTTCCTGTTGGGTTCTGCCCCAGTGGAATTGATTTTTGCTCAATAAATTCTTAGAAGTTTTAATACCTCAGTTTATCTTTTAACAACACACAGCATCGTCCTTCAGGAAAGAATGACCCTTTCCTCCCACGTCCAGCTGTGGCCCGAAGTCTCGTTAAGGAATCAGAACTTTTCTTTTGGGGCCTCCTCTGGTTGTAGGTCCTGAATCAATTAGCTCAGGATTTCTCTGGAATGCTCCTCCTAGCCCCTGTGAAACCCTGTTTCCATTCATTTTCTTTTAGCCAAGTTCTTAATGTACTTATTAAATGGTACTTTTATTGCCCCTGAACCTCCGTTATTGATTCCCTTAGTCTTGGTCCACTTCCTCTTGGTCATAGATTCATATAATAGCTCATGCCTTCAATCTGCATTTTCTCACATTCCAGACTTAGCATATCCAAGTCTGCATAACTTTGCATAGTTCTCGCACCCCTCTAATTCTCTGTGCCAGCTGATTTGCATTCAGTTCATTCTATCCTTTGTGCAATATCTCCATTGGGGGATTTTCCATAGACTTCGTAATAACTGCATCACCATTTTCCCTAGGAAATCTAGACAATACCTTGAAACTCTTTTTCACATTGACAATTGATCATCACATTTTGGGGAGTTTCCCAGAGCCATTTATCAAAGCCTGCTTTTACAAAAGCAGCCTGGTAAAATCATGTAAGGGAAATAGCATGTACTTTGGGATTAAATAGATCTGGATTTAAATCCATATTCTAATTTATTAACTGAATCATCCCACAGAGATGGTGATAATAATATTACACAGATTTATTGTGAGGATTAACTAAAATAACAGAGTGCTTAGCAAATAGTAGTTTCTCAAACATTAATGGGTCAATGCATTACCCTCATTTATTATTCTTATTCATAGGTGGGAACTGGGATAGATCATATCTGGCAAAATGAAACAAATGACTAATTTGACTTTATAATGGCAGGTAGTCTCTGAATGAAGCTTTTGCCTTGCACAATGTGGAGTGGAGACTTGGGAATTGGATCATGAAGTCTGCATTCTGACAGTAGTTGACTAGGGGAAATCTGAGCCACCATCTAGGACTGCAGAGGCTGTACACTGCACAACTCAAGGGGGTGCCATTTTCACACCTAATGATGTAAATGACACTTCTGGGAGCTGTTTGGTGAAATGGTCCTAGGGAATATTGTTTGGATTTGGTTGAAATAATTTTCTTGATTTCTCTCATTACAATTCAGAGAAGTAAGATTTTTCCAGCTATATGCTTTAAATTAAGCTCCACTTAATTATCCTTCTTCTGGGTTTAAAAATATAAAACAGATGACCATAACAGAGGATTGAAAAGTTAACATTTATATGTGCAAATTATTTTAAATATTATTGAACTAAATTTAATTATTTTTCCAAACTTGGTAGAGTAGGCTGTCAAGTTAATACAAACTCCTGGTCAAATGGAAAAGAAAATGAGAATATTTTGTTCTTAATAATTCTTAGATACTTGATAGTCTTTGAGAACAAGATGGAATGGTTGATATTCATCATCAGGCTCAATGAACAAAATGTATTTTCCTCCTCCTGCCTGTTCATTCTAACTTATTCCACTTGGGGCTTCCCTATAGCACAGATGTGATTTCCCAGACCTGCTTAGACAAGTAGTGTATGAGAATATGTTTTAGATTTACAGATATTAGCGTACTGTAAGTACCATGGAAAAAGGCAGTCTTTTACTTGAAACTTTACATTCTCACCAGAATAACTGGTAGGTATTTATATGGTTATTGTTGCTGACACCATGCCATGAATGTTTTATAGATTTTTGATGTAGTCCAAAGAAAACAAATTACAACAAATCCCTGCTGCATTGTCAATTTGGTGAGCAGATGTAACTGCTAAGAGGCGAGGTCCTTGGAGAGCCATTGCCTCTGTTACCAAAATTAAAATTGGTCTGGATGTTTGGGGCTCCCTGCTCAAATCCCCTAATTATATTTACCAAAGCAAATCATTTTTTGAAAGCATGGCTGCTCCTTTATTGGTCAAGATTTGGAAGATATTATCTAATAGTCCATTAAGGAAGAAGGCAAAATGATTACATGTCCGTTACTATGATTCTTGTACTTCTTTAGGTGTCAAGGTTCTTCAGGGGGTGTTCCTATTTTAATTTTCTTAGTCCAACTGAAATGATCTTGCCCATACTAATGCTGGCTTCGCTTTTTGGCACATCCTCTGACATTTTTACCATCCCCAGGTGTCTGACTCTAGCTTTCAGATTCAATTTAACTGGAGAAGAAATGAAATAACTTGAAAATGGTCTTGTTAGTTTCATATGCTATCAAATTAATAAAAGGTCTTATCCCTGTGTGCAGCACCCCCACTCCACACATTTTTATTAGAACAAGGTTTTCTTTGTCTGGCTTGGATTTGTGTGTGTTCTGGCCTTGGCCAGGCACTCTTCATTTTCTAAATAGAAACTTAATGCACATAAAATTAACGACAAATCTGATTATGGTGATTTGCATAAATTAGAAGACATTTTTATTAATTTCTGAGGGCTTATCTCTACAAGAGAGGACATATAAATTTGGATGCTAATTAAGCCAGGATTACCTTTGTTAATGAATATAAGCATGCATCAAGCTCTCTAATGAAGAGGAGGTTGCATGCTCATGTAGGTGCCAGCAGAAATTACAAAGTTGTGATATTTCACAGCACAAGGATGGCTCATCTATATTAAGAATAATTCTGTTAGTCTAGTTTTTAGTTTTTTTCAGAACACTGAAAAAAAAATCAGAGCCCTCTTTCCTTTGAAGGAAGATGGATTTGAAAGGAAAAGAATGTCTTCTGTTCCTGGTAAAATATTAACATGAATTACTCATTCCAAGGAGAAATCCCTCTGCATTCTTAATTGGCTCCCAAGTACAATGATCATGTTCTTTAATTGGCCGTAATTTTAGGTATACTTCCTTCTGTGTTTCTCCTGCCCCGTAATGGTTTCCCGATATTATTGGCCATCAACATGGTATTGATGCTAACCAGATGTGGAAAACTTGGAGCAGATCAACAGCAAACACATTCAAGAAGATGACAGAACACAGAAAGGAAGGCAGGGACAGCCCTGAACAGAATTTTGAAGAAGGTAAAATTTACTCCTAAAGATTCAGTCTTCTCTTTCTTTACTTTTTCTTCTTTTGCTTTTCCTACATGCCCATGTGTTTCATCTTCTTTCTACGTTTCTTTCTTTTCCTTTTTTTTTTTTTTACCTTCTTTCTAAAGTATCTCATGGCTACACTATCTAAATTCTCAGAGTAGGCCTGCTCTCAGAGGAGGGACCTATGCTCTGAACCTCTCCCAATCAAACCTACTTGTTCTGTGGCCCAGGGTTTGCTAAGGACCTTGTTAAGTGACCAATTAATCTGATGGACAGCGTCAGAGCAATCACTAGTGGCTAGAATGAGGTTGAGTGGGTTATTCCCTGAAAGTAGCTGCAAATTGTCATACCATAAAGCACACAGACCTAAGTCTCATGTTCAAGTTCTTTTTTTTTTAATTAAAATATTTTATTTATTTGAGAGAGAGATGAGAGAGCACACACCAGGGGAGAAGCAGGCTCCTCACTGAGCAGGGAGCCCGATGTGGGGCTCGATCCCAGGACCCTGGGATCAGGACCTGAGCCGAAGGCAGACGCTCAACCGACTGAGCCACCCAGGTGCCCCTCATGTTCAAGTTCTTAACATGTTCAAGATTCTGTGACTTTAGACAAGTCATTTAAGTTCTCTGAGCTTCATTTTCTATATCCATAACATGGGGCTAATTGACAGATTCAAGACCATTTAATAACTATCCCTTGCATATTTGCTGTATGCCACACGCTGACATAAGGGCTTTACATCTATTAATGCACCATCTCACTGACTATCCAAAACAAGTGAACATTACTTGGCCTGTTTTATAGATGAGGAAGAAGACACACAGAGATGTTGATTACTAAAGCCATTATCTCTCTTGCCTGTATTATTGTAATAGATCCCTGACCAGTCTCCCTATTTCCATCCTTCTCTGTGTTCAGTCTATTCTAAGTCACAACTGGCAAATGATCCTGTTGAAACTTGAGTCAGATCTTGTCGCTCCTCTGCTCAAAACTTTCTAGTGGCTTCTCATTTTACCCAGAGTAAAAGCCAAAACCTACCCCATGTTCCACGAAGTGTTTGTGATTGGGTTGCCTCTCTGGTCTCACCGTATTCCAGCCTTACTCTTGGTTGTTCCATGCAGTTCCACTGGCCTCCTGCACCTTCCCTGTCCCCTCCTCTATGACCATTATGCTGGCTAGTTCTTCTTCCTGCATGCTCTTCTTTCAGTCATCTCCATGGCTCCTTTCTTCACATTCTTTTCTCAGAGATCCCTGAGTAAGCCTTCCCTGGTCCCCTTATCTAAAATGACATCCCCCTTCCACCCCCAAATGCTTCTTATCTCCCTTCTCTGCTTTGCTTTTTTTTTTTTTCCTTCAGCACATGTGTGTCACCTAAGTCTAGGCTGAGAATCTTGGAGGATTTGATCTGTTATCAAAGAACTCACTGGGGATGTAGGACTCAAAGAAGGGTAGACTGAGATTCCCTCCAACTGATGTTTTTCTTTTGTATCCCTAATAGCCAGTCTCCTATGGAACAGCATGGGTAAGTCTAGCCGGGGGCGGTGGGGCGTGGGGGGAGACCAGACTCTGAGTCACAGATGCTATGAGAAAGTCTACTGGCAACTATAGCGGCCACTCCCCTCCACTTTCTATTCTTGTTCTTCCTCTGACTTCTTTCTCCTTCTCTGACTCTCCTTTCCAGCCAGTTTTCCTGGTTCTCCATCTGTCCCACAGCTGGAGGGTGGCACTCCTGGTTTTTGCCTCAGCATCCAAGTGAAGAGACTGCTGATCTAGTCAACCTTCCCCAAGGCCTTTCCAGCTCTGAAATCCTATCTGATGTCAGCAGTCCTTCTACATTCATAAACTGCTGTGTTCATGCTGTGTGGAGTTTCCAGTGCCAGACTCGAGACTGAAACCGAGGGTGAGAAAGAAAATGGGAAGACCGGACAATGGTCAGAAGTAGGACACATCAAAGGCTAGATAACATGAGTGGCCAGTAGTTACTTCTGTCACTGGTGGTCTGCTCCCCACAGTCTTTTTTTTTTTTTTAAAGATTTTATTTATTTATTTGAGAGAGAGAATGAGATAGAGAGAGCATGGGGGGGGGAGGGTCAGAGGGAGAAGCAGACTCCCTGCTGAGCAGGGAGCCCGATGCGGGACTCGATCCCGGCACTCCAGGATCATGACCTGAGCCGAAGGCAGTCGCTTAACCAACTGACCCACCCAGGCACCCTGCTCCCCACAGTCTTACTTGGAGCCCAGAGGCACTCAAACAGCCTGATCTTCTTCTCAGGAGTCTTTGTATCTCCTATTTCACTCACTGAGGATTTCCTCTCAGGCTCCAGTTACTTTATTCGGGCCCTTTTCCCAGCCTGGATAGATGAAGCCGTGCATGTGCCTTCAACAGTTCCCCCTCCTGGGCCCAGTGCTTGCTTAAGTGGGCCTTTTTGGTCTAGTTATTCAACAGTCTATAAACCATTAACTACAGCTATATTCATGTTGTAAGAATTCCTAGGATTCCAAAAAAAGGTTTATTTACAACTGTTGCAAGTTTAGGCAATTTTAAGGAAAAAAGTATCTTTAGACCTTTTTAGAAAATCCAGCTTAGACATTTTTAGGGAAATGTTTCAGGTGTAGCAGCAGGCAAAAAAAAAAAAAAAATCATGGCAAGTCCATATGCTTTTTAAAAAATTGAGTGTTTTAAACATCAAGTAAAGGAGTAAATGATCTGATTTCATCTTTCTTAGAGAGTGGGAGACCCTTTCCTTTGTGACCTTCTGGTGTTGCTTTAAGTCGCCCTGCATGAAGACTTCCCTTCCCACCACAGAAGACTGGCTGCTTGGCACTCCTGAAGCCTCACCCCACGTAGGGGTGGTGTGAATGTTGTTTACGGGCCATGGAGTAAAGTCCTGCTGATCTTGGTGATGGTCCAAGATCATCCATGTTGCAGACTTTCCTTCTGAAGACCTCTTTCCATTGCCTGTAGGCACCTCTCGTTTCTTTTTTTTTGACCTCTTGGAAACAAATCTTAAAGAACAGAAAAGGAGGGGCACCTGGGTGACTCAGTCAGTTAAGCTTCTGCTTTTGGCTCAGGTCATGATCCCAGGGTCCTGGGATCGAGTCCCGCATTGGGCTCCTTACTTAACAGGGAGCCTGCTTCTCCCTCTGCCCGCCGCTCCCCCTACTCATGTGTTTTTTTCTCTCTCTCTCAATCTGACAAATAAATAAAATCTTTAAAAAAAAAACAGAAGAGGAATGAAACAAATTCTCACTCATAGTCAAGCATTGATTGGGGCAAGGAAAGAGAAAAAATTAGAGTCATCATGATGATAGCAATAGCTAACAGTTTTGAAACTTAAAACATGCCAGACACTGTAGCTATATACTTGATAGGCATTCTCTCATTGTATCTTCATAGGAACTCATCTTACAGATGAGAAAACTGAGACTCAGAGATGTTAAGTTTATTCTCCAAGGTCACCCAGATAGTTAGAAGTGTAGTTACCTTTCACCTAACAAAAAAACTGTGTGGCTTGTTTGTTTGTTTTTTGCCTTACACTACACAGAGCAACAAAACTTTCTTGTGGCTTGTAGTTACACATTATGAAATTTCAGGAAAATTCCTAAGGCTTTTTTTTTTTTCTCAGCCCTGTTTGTATCTCTTTCCTATTTTTCTCCACTTCTCTTTTTTCCAGGCCACATAGTATAGTAGAAAGAGAAAAGACTTTGGAAATGGGCAAAGTTTATTCAGTTTTCACCGTACAACTCTCTAAAAGTAAAAGCTGGGGCAAATACATTAGTCTCTTGAGCCTCAGTTCCTCATGTTTAAAAAAAAATAATACCTTTTTCCTAGAGTAGTTGTAATGATGAAAAACAATAATGCATGTGAAACTTGAATATTCTTGCCCTTCTTAAATTGCCTGAAGTTTCTGCTTTGTATAGTATTTTATTCAGTGGAACGTATATCTACTTCAAAAATCCTAAGAAATAATACAAATCATTACTGAAGTGTCTAAAAAAGAAAGGAAAGAAATAAAGGAGTAATCTCATTATTCAACATTTATCAAAACTTCCAAAAATTCTCTTCTCCCCCAAATTATGATTCACAGTGCAGCCACCCCAACTCTGTCCACAAATATTTGTTCCTCATTGTTCTCTCTCCCTAATATCCTTACCCCAGGGCCACATTATGGGGTCCTGCAGGATGACAATTCTGTTGTCTGAGCTTTGATAAGAAGGCCTTGCCTCAAATAATTTCTAAAGCAGTTTTGCTGGGACAAATAAATATATGCAACAGCAAAAATCTTCACCTTTTCCCCCCTTTCTCCCCATTTTTTCTTCCATCTATCACTTCTTCCATCTATCACTTCTTCCTTAATTATTTCCTAGATAAAAATGATTTTTATTCCTCAAAGCTAATAATATTTTGTTGAAGCCTGTATAATAGCATTTTCTTCTTTTTGTCTTTTATGGTTAACCGTGTCTAATTTTCAAATTGACTGTGAATTCATTGATTTAGTTAGGAATGCTTTCAGCTGCAAGGAACAGAAAATTTGACTCAAGGTGCTTAAACAGAGGTTGTTTTCCTTATCTGCAAAATGTTAAGATGAAAGAACCCAGCTGTTGGCATTGGTTCAGCAGCTCACTCTTTGCAGAGCCAAATCTCTGCTTTAATTAAGTCTTTCATTTCATCAAGAAAGCTTTTCCAGTTTGTTGTTGTTGTTTAAATCTCACTGGTGTGGACTGTGGCAAAGGGCAACACCAAGCTTGAGGGAGGAAAGAGAGTTGAGATTAGGTCTTCAGTTTGCCTCACTCCTTAAAGACAGAACATGTCTTGGCCCGTCCTTCCTCGCCGTACCCATTGCCACTTCTAGAGCATAGATATACTCAATATGTATCTGTTAAATCGAAAAATTTATGAATGAATAAAAAAAGAATGGATGGATGACTTTTCAGCTGCTGAGGGCACTCTTAGGTCATACACTTTCCAAGACTGATGGCATCAGAATGTGATGCAGAGAATTTTCCATGCTGAAATGAGGAAAAAATGATTGAAATAATCCACTCTGATTTTTAGAAACTCTTCAAAGGGCTAAGAAAGGTTCAAAGGACCTACTATGATCTTTGGTAGTTGTACTTGCTATAGGATTAGTAGATTATTTCTAAAGAAATCTGGAGGCATTGATGACCTGAAATTGATAAAATTATGGCTGTTTTGTGCTGCTTTTAATGACATTTGTTTTTAACCTAAAAGTTTTAAAGTCATAGAACAGATGAAAGGGTAGGAGAAAGTTATGACAGGGTGAAGGCCTCAGTAGAAATATCCGCATGAATTTAATCCCACTTTACTTTATTCAGTAATGTCTTTGAATCTTAGAAAAATCTTCACACACAGGCGGTAGCCTCCTGGGAAGTAGGTGTACCTTTTGTGGACTAGCTTCATTCCCACCTCTGTTTTACATTTTCATTGCTTTCTCTTTTTTCCCTCATTTCTTATTTTTTGTGGCCTTAGAAGTTGTGTTAAATCATCTTGAATAGGCAGTAGTTAGTGATCATGTATGGCACTATTTTCTGTGCCCATTTCTGAAACGAAAGGCTGTAATGACTTTCATTCTTAAATAAGCATATTCAGAAACAGTGACAAAATTTGAAAGAGAACAGAAAGTGTTAAAGATTGCACTTGACACTGCATGGCAACCAACTGGAATTTAAATTAAAACTTTAAAAAAAGATTGCACTTGAAAACATATCTAGGCTTCTTTGAAGTGTGACACATTGTAAGTTTACTGCCAAGCTATGAATTTAAGCACGTCATATGGTGTTCATATTTATGATGGTCAAATCTGTCTTTCACAATTGCCACCCCACCTCCCCCAATACTAATCCTAATATTCCTGGGGCAATTAAAGAATTGTGATTATCTCATTTGAATTTTTGCCTTCAATATGGTATATAGAAAATAAGAAATCTTTTCTTTTTGTAGGACCTAGGAAACAAATGAGATAAAAATGTTGCTTTTCATTACTGCTTGTTAGATAAGAAATGAATCCAGCCAAAGCCTTATTTTAAAAAGAGCTTGTCTTGGGAGCAATTCTTCATTTAGTGTAAATGCTCAGCCTGCATTGTGAAGTGAGTAGTATTGAAAAGTTAACAGGTGGCTTAGCAGTTGATGCACAAAGAAAAAGAATTATTATAACACCTTAACTACTTGCAGATGTCCTGGGTAGGAAAATAGAGGCTTCGCTTCTTTTGTTTCATAGTATGGTCTTTGCTTTTCATGTTTAGTGATTTTTTTTTTTTCTTGACAGGACTGTGTATACATGAATCTAACTGATTTTTTTTTTATGTATGACAAGGAGAATGTCATCCAGGGAAGGGGAATCTGTGCGATATAAGGAAGAAAATGAGAATTGTTAGAAATGGAATGAATTGTTCTTACAGTGAAACTAAGGAAATGTGATTGAATAGGGAACACAAAGGAAATGATATCAGGATTCTAGAAAACTCAGGTTCATGGTAGAACTGCTCAGGAACCTGCATTTAAATCCCTCTATTTTCAATTTGGGCATTGATCTTTGGGTGTCCCAATCCTGCTGTTATGTGAGATTTTTTAGTGTACCCTGAAACATCGGAAAGCCTGGTTTCAAACCAGCTGGTGAAGCTTGTGTGGTCTCTTCCTCACTCCCTTGACTCTAGCCTGAGTGCTAGAGAATGTAGGGTAATAAATACTATTCCTCCAGCCCCCCAATCACTGAGAAGCATGAATTCTCTTTGTGGGTTTTGTTATAAACCTCTAGAACGCAAATATGAACCTTTAATGAAATAATGTGAGCAATCATCTTTAATGGTTGCTAATCTCAGAGAGGCAATAAAAAATTAGGTGAGTCCTATTGGAAGTCTACAATACCACCTATACAATATTTTTGTCAAAAAATCAAAATTTTGTCAAATCAACTTTAGGTCTAACTAATTTATAATGAATAGAAGGGAAAGCGGAATATATAAAAAGACACCATGGGGATTTATTCGTCAAAATTCAGAATGTGAGAAACTCTATAGGACAAACAATCTGGTTTCTTTGACACATGAATTGCAAGGGAAAAAAGGGGGAAACTATAGATGAAAGGAGACAATAAATATCAAACAAAAACAATGTATGAATCTCCTTGTTTGGAGTCCAATTTGAATAGCAACTGTTTTGTTTTTTTGTTTTTAAGGGATATAATTGGGGAAATCTGAATGTTGATTGGTTATTAACAATGTTAAAAATTATCAATGGTTTTTTATGTGTGGTGATGGTATGGAAATAATATTTTAGAAATCTTCACCGTTTGTAATTTGCTTCAAAATAATTTGGCCAAGGGGAGATGGTTTAAATGAAATAGGATTGGCCATGAGTTGGTAGTTAATGCTCTTGATAATGGGCTATTGTACTATTTTTCTACTTTCATTTGAATTTTCCTAAATCAAAAGTAAACAAGGGGCACCGGGTGGCTCAGTTGGTTAAGCGTCTGACTCTTGATTTCAGTCCAGGTCATGATCTGAGGATTGTGAGATTGAGCCTGACATCGGTCTCTGTGCTGGCGTGGAGACTTCTTAAGATTCTTTTTCTCCCTCTTTCCCATCCTCCCTCTCTCTCTCTTAAAAAAAAAAAAAAAAAGTAAAAGTAAACAAGCAAATTTTTAAAATCCCACAACACAAACACACAAAAGCATAGATCTTTGTAAGAACTCAGTTCTATTCTGACAATTTCAAGCCTGACCAGGAGTGCTGTCTTCTCCGAAGCCTTTCTTGATGCCCTTGTGCTGAATTATCTGGCCTTCATTTGCATTAGTGTGGTGCTCTGTGCTTACTACTCTTGTTTTGACACCATGTTGTAATTGCTTAGTTACCTGTGGAGTAGAACAATATTTTCAAATCAGCTTTTTGTTTCCCATATTTATTCTCTGCCCCACCCGCCTTGTCCAGCTAAACAATTTATGTCTGAAAGGGGTGATAGAGTGGACCTACAGAGACAAAAAAGAAGTTGATTGTTGACCTTTGAGTTCCAAAGCCTGGGCATTGTGGGAATAAGAAGTACCCATGTTGAGATGAGAGATTTGATGGAAGTGATGAGTTAGAGAAGAGCTCACTAATAACCAGGATTCCCTGAGCTGGAGTGTCGGGGACAGAGGGAAGATGGAGAGGCATAGCCTAGTGGGAAACAGAGATAGTGGGATCTAGGATGAGGGACCAGGTCTGGAGAGTTCACACACACAAGTCTGGAGTTAGTCTCCAGAGAAAGCTTGCCCACACTTGACCATCTACTAGAGTGAGTGCTGTTTGGCACCAGTACCAGGGAATCACGTGAGAGCTGAGTTAGCAGCCTTAGGTGGTTCATTCCAGTGTGGATTGCATATCACCTTAACTGTTTTCCTCATTAGTACTGGGGTCTGTTAATGTGGAGAAGAGGTGGAGATGAGGGAATATAACCTGGTGGGAGGCAGAGACAGATGGGATCTGGAGTTGTGGGATATGCCTGAACAAATTCAGAAGGAAAACCAGGAAGTAGCAAGCAAGGGCCACAGTATCACCCTTCTTATTGATAAATCCTAGTTTGGAGATATAGATTATGGGTTACAGAACCCCAGATGAGATAGATGTACCTCCTTTCCCCATAGGCAATGCTCGATGAAGGCAGGCTCTCCCTCTGGGAGATAGTGGGATGTCCCATGAGGTTTTCGGCAACTACCATTACTCATCCTGGTAAGCAGGTTTGCTCCCAAGAGGGAAAAGAAAGATGATATGAGCATGCCCACTTTATTCTCCCAGAGTTATATCAATTGTGCTTCTCTCGACATTAAAGGAAACACTAGGAATAAGGAAGAGACTCTCCCTCCAAATAGTCAGAACCAGCAAATCACTTATTGATCATCTGCCTGAGTGATATCCATCTGCACAAGACTTTGCTCAATAGCCAGTCAATTGATCCAAGTGAGCCAACCACCATCTCAAAATCTCAGGACCTTTGGAAGTGCTGCAGTAGGGACTGTGAACATTTGCCCCCAAAGGGGCAGTGGTTGCTATAGATAAAACCTGGAACTTTCCCACTTACCCATGAAAGTGGTGAAATACATTTCTATCATTTATTCTTTCTTTGCCTTTACCACAAATGTATCATAGTTTTGAGGGCAAGGATCAGGCTTTATTCCAAGTTGTATTAATGTCTGCCAAAAAGTCAGGACTCAATAAAAATTTACTGAATTGAATCATAGTAACATTAATGGAATTTTTAGCAATCAAACAGGTATCTTGACAGCTAAGAACAAGTCCACTTGTTTTATGAATTAACTCCCTCCACAGACCATTATAATTCCACATCTACTCACTTCTAGGCAACCATCTATTACTAATTTTATCAGTAAATCTTCGAAACAGTTACTGTTTTGAGATGTTAGCAGTGACTAAATTCTCTTAAGTAGTTGAAATAGTTAACAAAGGCTATAAATTTACCAATATTTCTTCCATTTATGCCCTAGAGTTATGAAAATTAAGCAATTTAAGTGTTTTAACCGTATTTGTAATTCAGCATAGTATCAGCCAATAAATCACTCCTGGACTATTCATCTCACTCATAGAATTGATATATAATTTTATCAACTTAGAAGAACATTGTGCTTAACTATCAAATTTTTTAGGTTGTGCAAGCTGTCATGTATGTATTTCACTTTGTAGTAGATATTTATCAGTTGTTGACCACTCGGCACCAATACCCCTTCCTACTTACACTATTATTGTATTTAGGGGACTTAATACTTTCTATCATGTACTGTCTCAGTATGGTGGTAAACCCAGGTATTTGTACTGCCATTATGGACTATAACGTGATTCCTGTAGGTTCCTTCTATCAGACCTTTTTTCTTATTACTCAAGAACCACCAAGGGGTAGGCACATGATATTATTAGAGTCTCATGCAACTTTGCATAATCATTCAATTATACAAAGTTGAAATAAAGTATTGGAGCTTCTGAATGGCAATGGCACCATCTGGGCAAGGTTGACAGCAGTTCCTGCGCCCAAGAGTCACCTGGTTCTATTTCAAGACTGGTTTTTCATCTCTTCCTTCCAATTTGTAGGCCCCCTGTATCCCTTCAACTAATCTTTCCCTTTGTACTTATTTCTGCCAAGATTGTTTCTGTTGCTTGCTACCATAGAACCTTAACTGATTCACACAGCTTGGGAGGAAGCATATGAGGTGGAAGAGACCCTGAGCTAAAAGTCATGGAATATGAATTATAGTTGTAGTTTTCAACTCACTTGCTTGGTAACCCAGGAGAAATTCCCCAACCTCTTTGGACTTTGATTTCCTTATCCAGGAAGGCAGCAGGTCAGATAACCTTGAAGCCTCAGTTTTGAAAAGCCTAATTCCATGACTCCTATTGTTATTGGTTAGAAACTACTATGAAGAAATAACAATGTTCTAATCGAAATAAGCACTTTTATAGATGTTTCACTTGATGTTTTAACACATGAGGTGCTGTGAATATTCCAGATATATTAATCCTCAACTGAGCATTTACTCTGTAGGTCATCTCTTGGGTGGAGTGACCAGATATTGGAACAGATTCCTACAACAAAGAGAGTAAAGGGGCATGTAACTGCCTGTTCTTGGAAAATATTACCTTAGCTCACTGGGGTGTTTATGACAGAGCTAGCCTTAAAGATGATTGATGGGATTGGCTTGAGATCCAGAGAATAGGAAATGCTGACACGTTACATTAAAATGAAAATAAAGCTTATTCAGCAGATATTTACTGTGGTGAGGCACCCTGTCTTTCAGAGGGCTTGAGCCTATTATAAATTTGAGGTACATATACGTAATCTCTGTTTTGGGAGTGGTTGTCACTGAATGTTTCCTAACATATTTGAGTTTTGCCTTGTTTCTGATTTCATAAAATGTGGACTATTCCATTGTGGATTAGCACTTTCAGTGTCCCACAGATGATATAACACCAACTGCTAGTTGCTTCAGATTTGAACTAGACTTTGTGGCTATTATGCTTAACCTGTATTTCACAACTCAATAACTCAGTAAATAAGATTATAGCAACATAGCATCTAAAGGAAGTGTGACAATTATCTAGATACTTCTAATGATTCCTACCATCAGTTTGAGTACTATAAAATACCTGTAAAATCTACCTTGAGATTACAATGAGTAACCTGTTCGTAGTTTGCTTGACTAACAAGATCAAAGCATATCTATTTCATTTGGCCTTGTATGGATACCTGGTCCATAGCACTGATGGCCCAATTGGCTTCATCTTATCTGAGACCTTTACTTCAACCAAGCTAATGATTTTGCGCTTCTCAGATTCCTGCAGTGGCTTTTGATCTCATTCAGAAAAAAAGCCAAAATTTGTAGAAGAGTCTATAAGACCCTATGATCTGGTCCTGTTGACTCTCTTGCTTCACCTCCTTCCATCTTTCTTTGTTCACTGTAGCCACACTGGTCATCTTGCTGTTCTTTCAACATACGGAACTCTTGACTGTCTCAGACACCTTGCCTTGCCTGAGTCAAGAGGCCTCTAGTGCCCTCAAAGCTGTATGAAGGAGTTCTTCACTACCACTAGAATCCCCACCATCAAGCACTGCATCCTGCTGCGGTGGAAGCAGAGGGTCTGATGGTGGGTGGGAGGCCAGGAGGCTGTCAGAGTTTTGGTTCTTGCAGTTTCTGTGCCAAAGTTGTCTATTATTCATCAGAGCCATCTCCATACCAGTTGTTGTGCTAGAGCTGAATCACCACTTATACTGGTGCCATACCCCTGGGGCAGAGTGCGACATGACCATTTGTTCATAGTAGTAACTGCAATTTGTTGAGCACTTACTCATTTAACGCTCATAATAGCTCTTTGAGGTGAGCACTGTTACCATCCACGTTTTCTAGATGGCTATAATGGTCTGTGAAAGGGTTAACAATTTTATACAGATAGCAAGTAGAGAGGCTGGATTCCAACCAAGGCATTAGGATTCCAGAAGTCATGAACTTAATGTCTCCAGAATCAACTTACTATGCTAGTTTAGTGGGAAAGAACCCTTTCTTCCACCTTTTTTTTGTCACTTAAAGCACAATGTGTTCATATAGTTTTCAGTCAAGAAATCTAACTGTAATTTTGTCCCACTTTTATTTGCTGCACCAGAGAACAAATCTGTCATGCTCTGGGCTAAAATCAGAACTAACCTGGACATTGTGATTAGTTTGACATCACATGTAGCAAAATGGGGGAAACCTTGCCTATCTGATCTAAATTAAAATAATGAGGATGATTATATTTTTAAAAATTGTAAAAATTTTATTTAAATTAATTAACATACAGCATATTATTAGTTTCAGAGGCAGAGTTCAGTGATTCATCAGTTGTATATAACAAATGCTGTCTTAATCCAAAATGTAAATACATAAAGCAGACAAAGGCAGAGTTGCTGTGTTTGAGTTTGCATTGGGGCCTGCGTCCTGTCCCCTTGGCTTCCTTGGAGGATGATTATTTTTAAGAGACAACTCAGAGGGTGGGAACAAGTACAAAGTCAGCTACCTAGGCCCTCCCTCTCACTACCATCTTCGAGGTGGAAAGGACCTCTACATATGTCCTTTTATTTGTTTTACAATTTGAACTTCCTGGCATGATTTCTTTTGATAAAGTGTTCTGGGGCTTAAACAAAAAAAAGAGATGAAATCCCAAATCCAGAGAGCCATTATTAATGTTCCTTCCTCTTCCCTTTTTTGGTTGGGTGTGTAGGGGTCCAGTGAGGACATAATTCAAGCTATGGCCTCATGGGGATTTTGTCAACAAGGATAGTATATTTTGATAAGGACCAACACAGAGGCCCTCTTCCCTCAGCCTTCTGGACAAAGGTTGACTTCCTGGCAAGGATGCCTTTGAAATGTTTTCTTCAGGTTTCTCTTTTGAAGTCCCAGGATAAACAAAACCCTCCTTTAAATTCTTTCTGTTGTCTTTGATTGCTTCTCTTTTCCCTGTGGATAAAAATGAAATTTAAAAAATTATACCTATTTCTGATACTGGTAGTTCAAAAAACCCAAGTATCTCCATACAGGGCAATTATGCGGTTATTGGGGCCACATGACCTTCTGATTCGCCAAAGGGATTGTGACTCAGTCTGAAGCCTTGCCAGGACTTGTAGATTTAGGGTGTACAAGGGGTGGGGGGGGGTGGAATTTGCTGCAATAGCTGCTGTGCTTTCCAAACTGTGAGAGCAACATCACCTTATGATTCCCATCAGTCTTCTCTCCCATTCCCACTTTGGTTTAAAACCTGTATTTAAAGAGGAAGAAATTATGTGCAGATAAAAATTGAAATTATTTTATCACCTGGCTAAGTACTTTTCAGACTGAGCCTTTTATGAATCCAGAATAAGATGTAGGGCTGCAAGTGTATAAATACCTATTTACATTTTAAAATAACCAGCTCCCCTGGTGCCATGTGAGTGTTGCATAAAATGTAACATTAGAAAAAAGAAATGTCAGCATATTTCAGAACATAAAACACTGGAGCAAGTTTGCTTACATTTCATCTGTAATAGTGGAAAAATTATCTCCTAATAGTGTATTCTGTTCCCACGGCTGGATCGTCTTGCATATGATCCTTTTATGGTTCTGAGTTGATATCAATAATTACTTGGCCACCAGTTTCTTCATTTTCTTTTCTTTTCTTTTTTTTTTTTTTGACACCATCATTCTGTTCTGCAGCCTATTTTTTCCTTTGATGAGGTAGAAAACGAATTTCTCAGTGCCTGGCCCTGTAACACCCCATAGTAAACTCTGGAAGTGTTTGCTGAATGAATAAATGAATGTAGGCACTTCATAGTCCACTGAAAACAAGCAGGTTGAAGCACTTATTTGAGGCCCATTACTTCTGTACTTTTGAACTAGAATTCTATTTTTCTGAATTTGGCAAACTTCTAAAACTCTGGAGGTATACATAAATTGTATTCCCTTTGATTCTGTTAAATTTGTGAAAGAACGAATGGATTATTTTGGCATGAACCATAAACTACTTGAAGTTTAAACTTAGAGATAAAGCTGAAATAGTTTAGTGCAAATGTGCAAGATTGAGCTTGCTATATAATTTTTTACACTTGTCCAATTGGAAGTGTGTTTACTTTTGATTTAGGTTAACCCTTTAAGGCCCTATGTTGCCTCAGTAGGAGGCAGAATCCTCTCCTCCCCCTTCCTGTAGGAATGACCACTTTGAAATAGGAGCCAAGCTGGAGAATTAATTCCTCCCTCCAGATGTCTACTGCTGGAACACAGCTCGTAAAGAGATTATGTCTCTGGAGGGGACCAGGCTGCTGATATTATTTCTGACTTCAAAATTTGTCAATGATAAAAATAGAGTTCAACATATGGATTTGAGCTTTGTCAAGTAAGCATACCACACTTCCAGATAGAGTGATCCATCCACCCAAAGTAATGTTAAATATAGCTTATGATATATTTTCTTAACATTCTATAAATAATTTACTCTATCCGATTTAGGACCTCCACCTCAGAAGGGATCTCAGAAATCTAGCTGACGCACGAATCTTCTGAATCTATGTCCAACCTCTCCCTAAATTACCGAACTCTGTAAACATCATCGCTTTTTGAGATGCCAAATCTATATTGAGGGTAGATTTAAAACTTGAATAGTTTTTTCTCACAAAAAGTTGAAATGTCTTTTCTCTATCTTTTGTCAGATGCTAGTTTGCCTAGACACCTTTTATAGGCTTCTAAGGGATGGAGCTAGGGCTGGTGGGTAGAATTTACAGACTAATTTTTATTATCAAGAAGAATTTTCTACTGGTCAAAATTGTCTTCCTGGTGATGGGTATTAAAGAGGGCACGTATTGAAAAAAAAATTGTCTTGGCATGGAGGGGGCTGCTTCATGATGGTGGGGATAATGAATTACCCATTACTGGAAGGGTTTGAATTAGGCTATATAATCAATGGGCAGGAATATTATAGAGGAGATTCAAGCATCTGATGGGTATTTGGGGTAATAAAAGGATTCAGCCAGTCCTGAGGCATAATGATTCATTTTATGATACACTTCTTTAGATGTCTCCTCTGGACCTCTCCATGTATGATAGATATACTTCCTAAGTGTATATCAAACTGCCTACTTGACATCTCCACCTGGATGTCTCAAATTCAACATATTTAACCCCAAGCCCTCGATTTCTTGATTTCTTCTTCCAGTCCTGCTCATCCAACAGTCTTCTTCAGGTCAGTAAATCGTTCCTCTACATAGCAGTCAGAATAATTCTTTTAACTCACCTACAGCTTCTCATCTTACCTCCTGTCCACTTTCCCTGGAACGTCACTCTCTTCCTCCATATAGCTGTATGACTTGCTCCTCATTTCCTGGCCTCTGCTCAAATATCACCTCTTCAGAGAAGCTCCCCTGGACCATGGTATCTGATGTAGCACTCCCTGTCACCCCTCCTTGTTATCCTCTGTCCCTCTTTATTTTTCCATGAGAAACTGACATCACCACGTTTATTTGATGATTGTCTGCCTCTCCAATAGAATTTAAGCTTCTTTAGGAAAGAGAATGTGTTATATTGACTGCTACATCCTCAGTGGTTGAAACTATTTCTGGCCTATAGTAGGTATTCTAATAAATATATATTGAAATGAATAATAGAAATTTAATTTAAGCAGGAAAATAAAGAGTAAAAATATGACATATGCTATGTGTAACAGGGCAAAGGAAGAGAGAGAATGCTTATGAATTTTTTATAGTAAAAGAAAATAAATTAATGGTTTTGATGTCTGTTTGTAGAATTATTCTGCCAAAGCGCCATTTCCTGTAAACCTCACAGAGTCAATTAGTGTGCATGTTCACTCTTGGCCTTCAGAAGAAATGGAGACATTGCAAACCTCACCAACATTGGCTGTGAACCATTTTCCTAGAGAATATGGATCCCCAGATACACCAGATATCAGATCTGGGTGACACTAATAGAAGTCCAGCAGTGAGGAGCAATCATTAATTTTATCTCTAAGTCAGTCTTATAAGTAGAAGATAAATCTGTCTTTCATATCTAGAGGGCAAATAAAGCTTTCTTATTTACTCTTCCCACAAATAGGATCTTCCCCATTCCAAACCCTCTGGGCTTATGCTTTCTAATTTGTATGAATTATTAAGTTTCAGGGTCTTTGTTTAATACAGCAAAATTCCTATCTCAATTAAACTTAAATGAGATGACAGAATCACTTTCAATTTTGTCACTAAAAATGGAAATTTCTTCCCTATTTTTTGCTTTAATAAAGCAGCTTTTGTCCTGAATAGTAATATCTGGTGATTTATACATTTTTCTAAAATTACTATTGCCGTATTTTATATCCATTTTTCAGTTTCTTTAATAACAGAAAAATGGATATTTTCAGAATGAATACACTTTAAATCTTTTCTATGTAACAGCAGTTTTAAATGCCAGTGAGAAAAACAATCAACTTTTACTTTTCTTGAGACCTAAACACATTATCTTACAACTCTCATAGAATTAAAACTTGAGAACAAGTTTTATGGGAATTATTTATTTCAGTTCTTGGAGCCTCCTGTGGTTTTTTTTTAATAAAGAGAAATGCATCTGGGAAAATAAAGAAAAATGTCTCTAGATTCCTCAAGGAATGAAATTATTTTTTTAAAGTTACTTTTAGGGTTGTGCACTGAATGGGAGGAAGGATGCTGTAAATCCACAGTCCATTCTGGAACACTATTTAACAACTCATAAAATATCAGACTCTGACCCAGCACTCCCACTTCTAGGCATTTGCTCTAAGGAGATGTCACATAAGAATGAAAAGATGTAGGCATATGAACGTTTCTTATAAATCTGTTTTTAATGTACAAAAATTGGAAACATCCCAGACACCTATCAATAGGAGACTGATTAAGTAAGTTATTGCACATAAATGCAATAAAATTCTGAAGCCATTAAACTTGATGTAGCTCAATATTTATTGACATGGAGAGATGTTTGTGACATAGTGTTGAGTGGAAAAAAACAAGTGAAAAATGCTCTCAGCGTGATTCCATTTATGTAAAATTATATCCTTCTCTTTTGGAAGACATTCACTGAAATGTTATTTGTGGTTATTTATGGATAATGAGATTTGGGTGATTTATTTTTTTTCTGGGCATTTTTTGTTTTTAAATTTCTATTGTGTGCATGTATAATTTTAATAAAAATGCAAATTCATAAATGAATTTCTCATAATGAAGTAAAATCTAATAGGAAATGTATTTTTTAGACCTATTTGTAGCAGCAAATATAACTGTAGTCAATTTGGGATCAGTTTGTTTAATGTAGGAAGAAGAAAATTGGAAATAATGTTATATAAAGAATGTCTCAATGAGAACAAAATTTTAGAAAGTATTTTAGAAGATGATGTCATTTAAATCCAATCTGGAAAAAGATAGATTTTTCTTAAAATAATATTCCTAGAATTCTAAAAATCTTTTCACTTCCAGTAACTTCTCATGAAAGTAATCTTTTAGATGGATATTTTAGAGCCTGCTCATTTGATACATAATGATGAACTGAGGAGACCTTGGAGCATGTGGAGATCCTGGTATTGGAACCAATGAAAATCCTTAGCATTCCAACCTTTTCTGGTGGCAAACAGTGTTTAGCTGAATAATAAACTTCCTTGTCTGATCATCACTGATTGCTATCATGCTCATTATCTATATATTTGGAAGCTTTTAAACTGTAAAGTTTTAAATGCAAAGAAATGGATTTTTTTAATTGGTTTTCATATGTAAAGATTGAAGCAATTGCTACTACACTTTTAAACAAGCTCCCAGGAACATCATCATGAACTCAGAAGTTTGGGAAACATAGTTGAGAAAAGCTATCCAACTACAATGATGAAGACAATGAAAGGCATGCACATTCTCCAAGGTGGATTCCATGATACATTCAGAATTATAGTCTTAGAGCACTGAAAAATCAAAGGAGCAGATACCATAAATCTAGAAGAAAACATAGGTAGGCAACAAGCTCTCTTTGACATTGGTCTTGGCAATGATTTTGAGAATCTGACACCAAAAACAAAAGCAACAAAATGAAAAATAAGGGTGACTACATCCAACTAAAAAGGTTTTGCACAGTGAAGGAAACCATCAACAAAATGAAAAAGCAACCCAGTGAATGGGAGAAAATATTTACAAATATTTGATAAGGTGCTAATATCCAAGATATATAAAGAACTCCTACAACTTACCATCAAAAACACAGTCCAATTAAAAAGTGGCAGAAGATCTGAATAGACATTTTTCCAAAGAAGACATACAGATGACCAATTGGTTGAGCAACACGAAAAGATGCTCAACATTATTAATCATCAGGGAAATGTAAATCAAAACCACAGTGAGATATCACCTCACACCTGTTAGAATGGCCATTATCAAAAAGACAAGAAATAACGTGTTGGTGAGGATGTGGAGAAAAGGGAAGCCTCACGCACTGTTTGTGGGAAGGTAAATTGGTGCTGCCACTATGGAAAACGATGTAGAGGTTCCTCAAAAAATCAAAAATAGGACTGCCATATGATCCAGCATTCAACTTCTGGGTGTTTATCAAAGAACATAATATTATGGGCACCTGGGTGGCTCAGCTGGTTAAGCACCTGCCTTTGGCTCAGGTTGTGATCCCAGGGTCCTGGGATCGAGCCCCATATTGGACTCCCTGCTCAGCAGGGAGCCTGCTACTCCCCCTCCCCCTGCTTGTGCTCTCTCATTCTCTCTGTCAAATAAATAAAATCTTAAAAAAAAAAAAAAGAAGATAACACTAACTCGGAAAGATATTCATTGCCTTATGTTTGTTGCAATATTATTTACAATAGCCGAGATATGGAAAAAAAACCCTAAGTGTCCATTGATGCATGAATGGATCAGGAAATTGTGGTACATACACACACACACACACACACACACACACTAATATCATTCAGCTATAAAAAAGAAGGAAATCTTCCCATCTGTGACAATATGGATGGACCTTGAGGGCATTATGTTAAGTGAAATAAGTCAGACATCCATATGGTCTCTCTTACATGTGGAATTAAAAAATTTTTTAAACCAAGTTCAAAGAGTCAGAGAACAAATTGGTGATTGCCAGGGGTGGGGGTTGGGGATTGGGAGAAACTGGTGAAGTCAAACCAAACCAAACCAGGAGATTGCTATAAAACAAAGCTGCTTATTTTCCACACAGAGCAAAATATTTTTCTCTATTTAGCATTAGATGATTTTCCCAGGATTTGATCCTATTTAAACATAGAAATCTTACAAGATATTCTGTTTTGGTGATTTAAAAAACCTCAAAACACTTTCATCAATCGATTAATTCATTTTTTAATGTTTTAAGATTTTATTTATTTATTTGACAGAGACACAGCGAGAGAGGGAACACCAGCAGGGGAAGTGGGAGAGGGAGAAGCAGGCTTCCCGCTGAGCAGGGAGCCCGACACGGGGCTCGATCCCAGGATCCTGGGATCATGACCTGAGCTGAAGGCAGATGCTTAACGACTGAGCCACCCTGGATTCATTCATTTATTCATTTACTCATATTTTGCTGGGGTGGACCTAGCAGGTGTAGGGCAGTTCCAGAACTGACAGCTGCCTCAGCACTTCCCTAGATGGCAGCTGAGGTGTTCGTGGCACAACAACTGCAATTGTAGTTTTCATTTCTCAGCTTTTTGACTGGTTGAGCTAGAAGCTCTTCCCTGTAGGGCCTTCCTACTGGGAACTCTTCCTGGAAGCCCACCCTACAACTGCTCTTCCAGGTCTTCCAGTGGTGGTGTAAAGACCTAGATCTCTGTATTAGATACCTTTCTGCAAGAAGCAATGTGGTTTTGCTCTTTCTAACTTATACCTCACTCAACCCATGTTTTTTGGGGTAATTACATGGGAAATGTTTTTTCAAGTTGTTTCCCACCTATCTTGATAGTAGACATTGCCACTGTTCACACAGATACTCTCAGACTCCTTTTAGTTCTTCTGTGCACCCCTCTTCCAGCTTTAATGTGCTTTTTTTTATTATGTTATGTTAATCACCATACATTACATCATTAGTTTTTGATGTAGTGTTCCATGATTCATTGTTTGCATGTAACACCCAGTGCTCCATGCAGAACTTGCCCTCTTTAATACCCATCACCAGTCTAACCCATCCCCCTGCCCCCCTCCCCTCTAGAACCCTCAGTTTGTTTTTCAGAGTCCATCGTCTCTCATGGTTCATCTCCCCCTCCGACTTCCCCCCTTCATTCTTCCCCTCCTGCTATCTTCTTCTTCTGCTTCTTTTTTTTTTTTTTTTTTAACATATAATGTATTATTTGTTTCAGAGGTACAAATCTGGGAATGCAAGCTGGTGCAGCCACTCTGGAAAACAGTATGGAGTTTCCTCAAAAAGTTGAAAATAGAGCTACCATATAATCCAGCAATTGCACTACTGGGTATTTACCCCAAAGATACAAATGTAGCAATCCGAAGGGGTACGTGCACCCCGATGTTTACAGCAGCAATGTCCACAAGAGCCAAACTGTGGAAAGAGCCAAGATGTCCATCGACAGATGAATGGATAAAGAAGATGTGGTATATATATACAATGGAATATTATGCAGCCTTAAAATGAATGAGATCTAGGGGCGCCTGGGTGGCTCAGTCGTTAAGCGTCTGCCTTCGGCTCAGGTCATGATCCTAGGGTCCTGGGATCGAGCCCCGCATCGGGCTCCCTGCTCTGCGGGAAGCCTGCTTCTCCCTCTTCCACTCCCCCTGCTTGTGTTCCTTCTCTCGCTGTGTCTCTCTCTGTCAAATAAATAAATAAAATCTTTAAAAAAAAAAAAAAAGAATGAGATCTTGCCATTTGCAACGACGTGGATAGAACTGGAGGATGTTATGCTGAGCGAAATAAGTCAATCAGAGAAAGACATGTATCATATCATCTCACTGATTTGAGGAATTCTTAATCTCAGGAAACAAACTGAGGGTGCTGGAGTGGGGCGGGGAGGGATGGGGTGGCGGGGTGATAGACACTGGGGAGGGTATGTGCTATGGTGAGCACTGTGAATTGTGCAAGACTGTTGGATCACAGATCTGTACCTCTGAAACAGCTTTAATGTGCTTTTGCTTTCAACCCTTGAGCCACCACTCTTCCTCAAAGGACTGTCCTCAGGCTATTGGAGCAGCTTTGTTCACAGGCACAGAGAACTGGAAGGGCCTGGAAGTTTATGATCCCCTAGAGTGAGTGATGCTTGTCTAATGAGTGATCTCATTGGGAGATGAAGGTCCAGTCTCTTGTCTTGGGGGCACAACACCTTTGAGGCTATAACTTATACTCCAGAAATTTCTTGAGGAATCAGGCAGATACTGCCCTCCTAGGAATTTGCTGAAATCAAAGTCTCCTTGGTTTCTTTTTATTCTTTATTCTTCTCCCTCTTCCTTACCAGTGTTTTTCTGAGAGCACTTCCTTGCACATAAAGTCTCATCTCGGGTCTGCTTCTGAAAAAATTCAACTCAGACAATAGGTCAAACGTTTGCTTTGCTTTCCAAAGGCTCTTAATGATTTTCCAGAATTGAATTCAATGACATGATATCCTTGTCTTCTGCATAGACATTTCCAGAACCTGGAAATATGGTTTATACCAAGCGAGTTAATTAGTGAATAAATGGAGGCATAGGGTCAATAGTCAGTAATTTTGAGATTGCATCTAGATGGATTAAGTGAAAATTCTGTCTCATTATGGTTCCTGTGCATAAATTAGTCTGATGAGCCCAGATAAAAGAAGCTTTACTTCTACAAATCACCATTAAGGACTATATAACAAAGATGAATTCCATCTTGAACTTTTTTCAAAAAGTTCTAGAGAATTAGATGAATAGGACAGTACTGCCTCTTCTCTCAGTTATGATAAATTGCCTCATCTTTTATGTTAGAAAGGGGGAGTGGCTCTTGTTTTTGTTGCTTTTAAATTTATCTTTATTTGCATAGCTCTTGAAATTAGAGGACATGTGGGTTATAGAAGTCAAGCTTGTAAGCTTGTAATCAATGTAATATGATGATATGTCATCTAATTGAGGCCTATTTAGCCTTTCTTTTCTTCATAATGGAGGCATTGAAAGTAATAATGGAGATTAGGTTAACTGGTGATATTTTACTATTCAAGCCTAGCAGAAAAATCAATTTCCCATTGATTTGATTTAGTTCTATGCAGCAGGAAGTGGATAACTAAAGAAAGGGATTACAGTATTATAGATTCTTTCCTTAATCATTCATTGTTAGAAACCAATAAATATTTATTCATTACTCTGTGGAAAAGTTAAATGTGGAAAAGTTAAATCCTCTCATCAGATAAAATTTCATTTTCCATAAGTGATTTTCATAGTCCTAGTGTATATTTGCTGGTTGCTGAAAAAAAAAAAAATGACCTAGTGTAGGGAAAGATCTTTCCTTTCTTCTCAGAGCTTCAGTCAATGAATATCTAGATTGAAGATTTTGCAACTTGTCCCTACGTGCAACAGGGGAGCTGAAGCACATCTTTTCTAAAGGTGGATCCTTGAGACCTAAGTTCTGCTAGGTGTCCTGGAGACACTGGTCCAAGTTCTCCAAAGGCCTGGTATACACAAAATAATTGGTATTCTTTTTTTCTTCAAGCATTCTTGGATTGTATACCCTTTTAGAGATGCCCTAGTTTTGGAACCACCACAATTATACTAATTGGATTAAATGGTTTAACAAATATAAAGTGCTTAGAATAGCTCCTAGAATATTTTAAGTCTTCAGTAAATACTAATTATGATATAGACCAATAATTGCTTCTCTGAAACCCTTGGAGTCAGATGTATTTTGGAATTCAGAATTCTTTAGACTTCAAAAGAGAAGTAAGGTAGATATACTGTATCTTAACATCTCCAGCACCCCCAAATCAAATTACATTAGTATTTCTGCAGTGAAATACATTCACACGAAGTTATCATAAATAGCCTCATGTTAATTCAGATCAGATTGTGCCACAGAAAAACTATTTTAAAACTTTTAGTTTTTAGAGCTCTTTTGATTTTGTAATTATGGATAAGGAATTACAAACCTGTATTAGAAACATTTTTTTAAAAAATGTATTTCATTTTTAGAAGTTTTTGATTCACAACAAAATTGGGTGGAAGCTACAGAGATTTTCCATATATCTTCTGTCCCCACACATGCAAACTTCCTATTATCAACATTCCCCACCAGACTGGAAAATTTATTACCTTGGATGCACCTATACTGATAAATCATCATCACACAAAGTCCATGGTTTATATTATAGTTCTTTCCTGGTGTTGTGTATCGTATGGATTTGGATAAATATATAATGACATGTATCTACCATCACACAGAATATTTTCACTGCCCTAAAAATCCTCTATGCTCCACCTATTCATCTCACCTCTCCTCCCCCCCAACCCCGGCAACCACTGATCTTTTTGCTATTGCCATAATTTTGTCTTTTCCAGAATGTCATATAATTGGAATCACACAGTATTCAGAAGTCTTTTCAGATTGGCTTCTTTCGCTTAATAATATGCATTTAAGTTTCTTCCATGTCTTTTAATAGCTTAATAGCTTATTTATTTTGGCACTGGATAATGTTTCATTGTCTGAATGTATCACACTTTGTTTATTCATTCATCTACTGAAGGAGTTCTTGGTTGCTTCCAAGTTTGGGCAAATATGAACAAAGCTTCTATAAACATCCATGTGCAGGTTTTTGTGTGGTTGTACATTTGCAGCTTCTTTGGGTAACTACCAAGGAGTGTAACTGCTGCGTTGTATGGTAAGAGTATGTTTGGTCTTGTAAGAAACTGCCAAACTCCTTTCCAGAGTGGCTGTACGATATTGCATTCCCACCAGCAGTGAATGAGAGTTCTTGTTACTCCACATCCTCAGCAACACTTGGTATTTTAATTTTCTATTTAGTTCAAAATATTTTTAAATTTCTCTTAAGACTTCTCCATTGACCTATATGTTATTTAGAAATGTTTTGTTTAATTCCCAAGTATTTTGGTATTTTCCAACTATCTTTCTGTTATTGATTATGCCTTTCTGTTATTGATTATCTTTTCTGTAACTGATTTCTGTTTTAGCTTAATACCATTGTGGTCTGAGAGTAGACATCATATGATTTCCATTCTTTTATATTTGTTAAGGGGTGTTTTATGGCCCAGAATGTGGTTTATGTTGGTGAATGTTCTATATGAACTTGAGAAGAATATGTAGTTTGCTGTCGCTGGATGAAGAAGTAGTCGGTACATGTCCATTATATCAAGTTGATTAATGTTTAGTTCAACTATGTCCTTGCTAATTTTCTGCCCACTGGATCTGTCCATTTCTGATAATGTGGTGTTGGAGTCCCCAGCTATAATAGTAGATTAAACTGTTTCCCCTTGCACTTCTGTTGGTTTTTGCTTCATGTATTTTGACACTCTGTTGTTAAGTACATTCATGTTAAGGGTTATTATGTCTTCTTGAAGAATTGACCCCTTTATCATTATGTAATGACACTTTTTATCCCTGATAATTTTTCCTTGCTCTGAAGGCTGCTCTGTCTGAAGTTAATATAGCTACTCTTGATCTCTTTTGATTAGTGTTAGCATGGTTTATCTTTCCCCATCAATTTATTTTTAATCTATATGTGTCTTTTTGTGTAAAGTATGTTTCTTGTAGACAACATACAGTTGGGTCTTGTTTTTTGATCTATCCTGACAATCTCTGTCTTTTAGTTGGTGAATTTAGATCACTGACATTCAAAGTGATTATTGATATGATTGCATTAATATCTTCTATATTTGTCATTGTTTTCTATTTGTTGCCTTTGTTCTTTGTTTCTGCTTTGTCTTCCACTAGTTATGCCTTATGTGATTTTGAGCATTTTCTGTGATTCTGCTTTTTTCTCATTTCTTAGCATATCAGTTATACTTCTGTTTTTACTTTTTTTAGTGGTTGCCCTAGAGTTTGCAATATACATTTACAACTAATCCAAGTCCACCCTCAAATAACACTATATCATTTTATGGGTAGTGTGATAACACTTATAATAAAATAATCTTTATTCCTCCTCCCAATTACTTGTATAATTTCTATTTCATAAGTATGTGTGTGTGTATATATATATTCTTATTTAGCATATGTAATCAAATACATTATTTTTATTATCTTGAACTAATTATCTGTTATGTCAATTAAGAATAAGAAAAATAAATGTGTTTATTTTACCTTCACTTATTCTTTCTTCAGTACTCTTCCTTTCTTTATGTAGACTGAAGTTTTTGACTTATATTGTTTTCCTTTTCTGTAAAGAACTTCTTTTAACATTTCTTGTCAGGCAAGTCTACTGGTAACAAATTCCCTCAATTTTATTTGTCCGAGAAAGTCTTCATTGCTCCTTCACTTATGAAGGATAATTTCACGGAGTACAGAATTCTATGTTAGTGCTTTTTATTTTTTCATCTCAATTCTTTAAATGTTTCATTCCACTCTTGCTTGCATGGTTTTGGACGGGAATTTGGATGTAATTCTTACCTTTGCTTTTCTATAGGTAAAATGTTTTGTTTGTCTTCTTTCAGGATTTTTTTTATCATTGATTTTCTATAGTTTCATATGCCTAGGTGTACCTTTTTTGTTTGTTCTTTTTTCTTGTCTTTTTTTTTATCCTGTCTTTTCTTCTCTGAGCTTCCTGGACCTGTGCTTTGGTGTCTGCCATTAATTTGGGAAAATTCTCAGTCATTATTGTTCAAACATTTCTTCTGTTCCTTTCTTTTTTCTTCTCCTGTGGTATTCCCATTACACATATGTTGTACTTTTTTGTAGCCATGTCCCACAGATCTTGTATGTCCTGTTTTTTTTTTTCTTTTTTCTTTTCTTTTTTAGTTTGTTTTTCTATTTGCTTCTCAGTTTTGGAGGTTTCTATTGAAATATTCTCAAGATTAAAGATCTTTTCTTCAGCTTTGTCTACTCAACTAGTAAGTCCATCCAAAGCATTCCTCATTTATGTTTTTTTTAAATCTCTAGCATTTTGTTTTGTTTGCTTGTTTGCTTGAATTTCTATCTCTCTGTTTACCATTGCTCATCTGTTTTTGCATGTTGTCTGCTCCATTCATTAAAGCCCTTAGCATATTAATCAGTTGTTTTAAATTCCCAGTCCAATAATTATAAATACTTGCCATAAATACCTACCTGAGTCTGCTTTTGATGCTTTTTCTGTTTCTTCAAACTGTTTTTTGCCTTTTAGTATGCCTTGTAAAATTTTCTTGATAGATGGGCTTGTACCAGGTAAAAGGAACTGCTATAAATAGGCTTTTAGTAATATGGCTGTGAGACATGGGGGAAGGAGAAGTGTTCTGTAGTGCTGTGATTAGGTAGGTCTTTTAGTGAACCTATGCCTCTGGACTGTAAACTTCGCAAGTGTTTCTCGGTTGTTTCCCACCCCCACCTCCCCCTTTAGGTGGGACAGAATGGCTAGAGTTAAATACTTCCCTCCTCCCATGTGGAAGGCTAGAGAGAGTTGGAATTATGTATTTCCCTTCCCCCAGGTCAGTTAGGCTCTAATAATACTCCAACAGGTTAGGTTCTGCTTATGTCATTTCTCCTGAGTGCAGAAGTTTTAAGAAGAGTAGTTCCTGTGTATTTAAAAATGATTCCTTTTTCCCTCCCCCTACCAGAAACTTGAACGGATTTTTCTCTGCTATGTACTCTGAGAATCTGGTATAGTTTCAGAAGGTAAAACTCACATAAGTGTGGAGGCCTCCTGTTGACTGCCCCCTTCCCCCGCCTGAGTTCTCCTCTCTCAGATTTGTCCACACTAAGCTTCTAGCAATTGATCAGTTACACTTTAGGTTTTCCTGCCCCAGCATAGAGATAGAGGATGAGTATAAGCAAACCAAAGCTGGAGCAATTTGTGAGACTAAGGAGTTTGTAATCAGGAAGATTTTACCTTCAAGCAATGACCAACTCTTATTCAAACTGGCTGAAACAATAATAAATACATTATATGATGAAAAGTGCAAGCCAGAATGGGCTCCAGGTGCATTATATCAATTCCTTGGCACTTTCTTTGCTTCTCTGTGGTTTTGGGGCTCTGCCTGATTCTGTTAGCTTTATCTTCAGATGTTCATGACTTGACAACATCTAGAAGAAGAGGAATTTTCTCATACAATTTTCTTTTTAAGGAGTAGATACATCTTTACCAGAACTGGCCCCTGCAATCCCTCAGCATGATATTTGCTCACTTCTCATTGGTTAGATAAAGTTAGATGCCTGTTACCAAACTGGCTGATGCTGATTATATGAGGTAATAGATGTTAGAGAGTCAACAGCTGTGATGACAGCAAGAAAAGATTAGCCTCCTTAGGCTTTAAAGTAGGCAGAGTTGTTCATGTCATTTTGCTTCATATGAAACACTGATTAGTGTCATCTTGGTCACTGGTAAAGAGGTGTGAGGTAACAGCTTAAAGAGTAGTAGAGATCTACAAAGAAGTACAGGGATTGGCCTTGGAGGCTACCTCTCTACTGTAGAACATCTCCTTAGGAAATTCTTAGTTCTTGTAGAGTTCTATCCTGTGATGCTTGTAAATCCAGCAGCAAGACTGTGGCTCTTGATGAAACTCATGTTTATTCATTGGATTAGACTCAATCAACTTGAAAGCTTGCCTTCATGCCCAGTTTATTTTAAATAGGTCACAGCAAAGTTTCACAAAAATGAGTTGGTTAGAAGAGAAGATGGTGTTTTGGTCACGAGATTGGAAAGCCCACCAGCTGTTGCTTAGTTGGCATAATCTTAACACTTTTCTCTAAATAATTATGGTCAAACTTTTAAAGTAGCAGAAATGACTGGGTTCTGAAGTAAGAATCTGGCCTTGCCATACTCCAGGAAAACTCTTGTACTAATGTGGAAAAATCAGGTGATGTTAGGAACTAGGAAAGACAGTCTTTAGTTGAAATTTAACTTCAAACCTTTTTTCCTTTTACATTCAAATGCTTCTGGCTAAAAGCATTAAGGCATCTTACCTTTAATGTGGTTAAAACTTTTCACATGCTCAAACTTTAACTACACAATTTAGTAATCTCTTAAATCTTGTTTACATCAATTTATTCAGCCTAAGAGTCTAGTGGAATAGTAAAGTGAAGACACCAAGAAGAATAATATTCATTGTCTAAATGTTCCATCAGAGGACTTTTTTTTTTTTTCTTTTGGGACATGCTGGTAGGCAATAATAAATGGGCTATCTTGTGTATTTTGATGTTTTCAAGTTCTTCCCAAATTTCTAGCATACACTATCATAAAGGTCAGGCTTTTGAGGGTATTAATCATTTTTCAATGGTGACATTATCCAAATTTATAAATATCAAATCATCCCCTTAGTCAGAATCACAAGGGTAGAATTAATGTAAGAGCAACACTTTCCTGTAATCAGATTGATCAGAGCTGTAGCATTTTTTAAAAAAGTTAAATATAAACTAAAAAAGTCAAGTAAACAAAAAAGAATAAAATATACCTTGGCTTAGAGGTGCTATCTGGTTAGGGTTTCGTTGGGTTAGGTTAGAGTTAAGCTTAAGCAGGAAATGCTTCTACCTAACACGTTGAGTAACATATCAGGCATTGTTCTAAGCATTTTTCCTGTAGTAGTAGGTACTATTATCCTCATTTTGTAGATAGAGGAACTGAGATACAGCAAGGTTAAGTAAAGGATCACATAGCTGATAAAGGGTGAGGCTAAGATTTGAACCCAGGCAACTGGATAGTGGTGTTCATATATTCAAACATTACATAATTTGGCCCTGGATGGGGTAGGATAGCTGTCTGAAGAAAATAGTTCCTGTAATGCTTAGAATCTTCAGTAATGCAGTGTTAGGTGCAGGACTGCTTAAAATTTTAGGGCAGAGATTATAGAGCCAGACCCCTACAACTTAGTAGCCAGGTGACCTTGGGTAGGTTACTTAACTTCTGTTTCCTCTGAGCTATAAAACTGAGCTAATCATTTCATCTAACTGGTCCTCAAATTCAGTATGCATAAGATTCCTAAGAGATTGTGATTTCGTAGAACTGTGTAGGGTCCAGATATCTGCATTTTAAATAAACACCTCAAGTCATTTTGATGCAGTCTGTCTTTAGACCCACTTTGGGAAATACTGAATTCTATCTCCTGGGAGAGGAGAGATCAGGCCTGTAAAATACTGGGCACAGTCCTGGCACATGATTGGTGGATAGAAATGGCAGCTTTTATCTATTTCAGTGTTACCAAGGCAGACCTAAGTCAGGAGAGCTGGGGTGGGGGATAGTCTCAGATCTCAGGAGATACTGCAGACAAAGGGACACATACGTTAGGATGATAGTGATGATGAAGATGATGGTGATGGTGATCAATATGCTGGTACCTTCTGCTCTGGGAGAGGTAGCATAAGGAGAAGAAAGCGAAGTCTGCCAATTCCTCTCATTCTCATTTCCAAATCTTAAAAGGATTTCATTAGGTTTGCCTTCAGGTTTAACAAAAGAAAACCTATTATTAGGGTCCCTCTGCTCATTCTCTCTCCATATTTCCTTACGTACTTGCACATGCCAATTTCCTTTACTAGAAGAAATCTTTCCCTTTACAACTTAATGTGAAAAATGCAAATGTCTAGATGAGGTAATGTTTTGTTTGACTGTGTTTCAGCAATGTCATGTGTCAGCCATTTAACAAATGCGTATACCCACTTAATAAATCCTTCCTTGTTTTGATAGGGCAAAGTAGTGAAGGAAACTGGAGGTTCTTACCATTCCTAAAACAAAGGAAGGAAATCCATGAGGATGGGGAAACAGGATAAGGTGCAGAAAGAGTACTGAAGCTGGCATACTAACTAAACACTGTGTCTAGCTTTGATTGACTTTGTTCTTTCAGTTGGCCTGGTGCCCTTTGGAGTCCTATAGAAAGGTAGTTTTGTCATGTAGCTGCAAACACAGCCAGCTCTTTTGCATAATTTATGAACTTAAACTCAATTTTTTTCAAAGGACTTTCTAATGGAGATAGCTTAATATTGTGGTGTAATGTCTGGGCCACAGAAATGTAGTTCAAGAATAGATCCACAGCCAATCTTATCATAAATAAATGCTGTGGATGTATTTTAAGACTAATATAACAACTTTTACACTACCACCAGAATAGCCTGAAGTAGAACATTTATAAAGTGTATTCAATTTCTTTCATGTATGTTAAAAATCACGGTGCACGGACATATACTAGAAGTCCTCAGGGACGGTGGCTTGGGTGCCTTTGAATTTTGGTGGAAAACAGAAGGAAGTTTCCAAGGCCCTGAAAGTACAGCATGAAGTCTGGAATTAGACTCACTAGGTGGGGGATTTGTGTGACCTTTTGCAAGTCACTTGACATCTCTGAAACTCAGTCTTTTTATCTGATAAATGATGAGTCATGAGGATTTAATAAAATAATGCATGTGAAATGCCTATTACAGTATCTGGTACATAACACAGAGACATTCAAGATGTAGCAGCTCTTATTATAATTTCTTAAATTTTTGTTATCTCTGTAGTAGACCGTCAGTCGGTTATATGTTCAGGCAACTTTATATTAAAATTTGAATTCAGTTTTAGTTCTAAAATTTTGTGTATATTATGGCTCATGGTATTTGAAAATATATAATGGATACCATAATCAACACTGATCTGATTTTGAGCCTTAGAATCACTTAGAAAACACCCTGATGCTTGAAAGTGCAACAAGCATATTGTAGCCATCAGACTACATGCATGAAAACAAATTATAATGTCTAATCATGGTGAAAGAGAACAACTGGCAGAACCTGGGACACTGACATAATCATTGAATAATTATATTAGCCCTGCATGGCCTACCTCTGTACACCTTGTTATATCAGAATAATTAACCCCTATTTGAGTCTCTGTAGTTAGATTTCTGTTACTTGAAGATGAATACATTCCTGTCAATTAATAAAGACTAAGCTATTCTGGGTGAGATAAGGAGGGCTTTCCCCCTGCTCTAGAGAACAGATGATTTGGCTGACAAGATGAAGTATGATTGAAAGCAAATACAGACTAGGTCATTAAAACTCATGGGACTGGAGTGGCCAGAGGATCTTTTAAGAACTACAATGCCTATTGTTCAAAGTTGTTTGCAGTGTTGTGCTGTTGTTGGTAAAATGTATTAACCTTATTACTATTTTGTGAATGCAATCTTGTAGAAATTAGGGTTGAATTTCTCACCTGAATCAAAAAGGTATATAACCGAGAGAACGTATGTGAAAGTAGGGGTCCCAAGGTCAAGTTGACATTCGGAATAAAAGTCCATGTGGAGTCCACAGAAATTTATGGATGGGCTCTACACTTGTGCGGGGGCTGGTATTTAGGGTTGAGGTTTGGACCAATTTTACTTGAGTGTTGAAGTTGGAAGGCTTTTGGCTGACATTTGAATAGCATGTCTTTAACCTGATGGTTAATAGCATATTGGCCAAATTGAAGAATCTTAATAGTGTACTTTTATATCAGAATGCTTTTAAATATGCTTTATTTTTCCTCTTCTAAATATGAGACAATCTACAGATAAAATGGTGAATTGATGCTTTTCATGCTATAAAATTATACAAATGATAAAGAATGCCCTTTGTGTTAGTGCCATACATTACCCCACCCAAACTCTATTTTTCCAGTTGGACAGGTTGAAAAGTTAAAACTACATTTCCTAGACTCCCTTGCAGCTAGGGTTCTGGATGTGAATTCAAGTCTGCCAAGAGAGATCTGAAAGGTAGAGGTAAGAGAAACCATCTTCCTATTGTTCTTGAACTCTTCCTCCTGACACATAGGATTTTAGAAGTGTTAACCTTTCTCACAGCAGCATTCCAGGGTCCACTCTCCAGCTTCCTAGGTGTTTAGGGACAGTTGCAACGTTAGCAAAAGCCATTCCTATTTGTGAGGATGGTGTCCTACTCCAGGTATGAGTCCCCATGGCCACACAGAATCTGTGACTCTGCCCCCTTCTGGCTATAGATGATTAGAGACCAGTGCGTATATTTAGCTAGGCCAATCAGAGTCTCTCTGTCCTGTGATTCAGAATTAGAACACGATTCTCATTTGTGGTCCTCAAATTTCAGGGGCAAAAGGATCATGAGGAGCTTGGGAAAAAGGAAGAATCCAGTGCTTCACTTCTGGTGGGGTCCAGAAATGTCCATTTCAGCAATCAGACTGAGATGCAGATCACACTTTGAGACATGGCTATTGTTGGGCAGGTCAATGGAGAGGCCATGGGGAGCCAGGACTTCAGGAACCATTGTCTGCCTGCAAAAGCAGAGACAAGTGAATCTGCAACTTTAGTCAAGTTGGCATGAAGGAGATGGAAAGACAAGAGGCAGAAAGAGAGAGGTGGATGGGGGAAGAAAGGAGAGACAGAGAGGAAGAGAAGGGAGAAGGTGCCCTGGTTCTTGATAGCTCTTGGTCTCAGGTAGACCCTTCTGAGTTCTGGCTACACTGTCTGACTAGGATGTCATGTTATTACCTAATTTTAAAATATCCACTTTTAATCGAACAGTTTTCTCTCTTTAAAAAAAAAAAAAAGATTTTATTTTAGAGAGAGAGAGCAAGGGGAAGCAGAGGGAGAGGGACAAGCAGACTCTGTGCTGAGCGTGGAACCCAATGCAGGGCTCAGTCTCACGACCCTGAGATCATGACCTGAGCCAAAATCAAGAGTCAGACACTTAACCGACTGAGCCACCCAGGAGCCCCGAACAATTTTCCCTTTATCTTTCTCAAAGAGAAAATGATGAATCCGTTCTCATGAGCCTTAAGAATTCGTATGAATCTGCCAAAGACATTTTGATTATGTTGTATATTTCTGGGTATGAAAAGTTATTTTTAAAGGTCACTTTCATATATCTCAGTTGTGAAGCCGCCACTGCCCCTAAACACTCCCGAAACTGGAGCAGGAGCTCTGGAATTACAGTACTTCAGAGTTTCATATTTCCATGCCAACAATAATGTCTCGGCAGCTACAGTGTGTTGGGTATATACTGTCACCAGTCTTCTGCACCATAGGTGAGGCCCGTTAGGCTTAGACAGATGAATAACTTACCCAAAGTACATGACTAGTAGAGGCTAGTTCCAAAATTTGAACCCGGGCCATGAACCCTATCTCCCCATGTTCCTGCTTCACAGACACACACTGGAGATATATAAGTTCCTGACCTCACAGAGCTGGCATTCTAATGGAGAGAGATGACGATAAACAAAATACTGTAAGTGCTAGGAAGAAGAGTCTTCTCTTAGAAGGAAAAATCTATTTCTGTTGCTAAGGTAAGCAATGTGAGCATTATGAGAACATGTACTTTCTCATTTATCTAATATCCACCCCCGCATGAATTTTAGAATTCTTTCTCTCTTACCTTTTTTTTTTAAGATTTTATTTATTTATTTTGACAGAGAGAGACAGCGAGAGAGGGAACACAAGCAGGGGGAGTGGGAGAGGGAGGAGCAGGCTTCCCACTGAACAGAGAGCCCGATGTGGGGCTCGATCCCAGGACCCTGGGATCATGAGCTGAGCCGAAGACAAATGCTTAACCACTGAGCCACCCAGGCGCGCCTCTCTCTTACTTTCTTATCTCTACTCAAACCCAATGCTAGTTTATTCAGTTCACATTTTTTTTCTGTAAAGGACCAGATAGTCAACATCTTAGGCTTTGCAGGCCATCACTCTATTGCTGTACTGTGAGAGCAACCATAGGCAATACACAAACAAATGAGCATGGCTGTGTTTCAATAAAACTTTATTTACAAAAACAGGCTGCAGGCTGGGATTGCTGAGGCAAAGTTAGCTTGCCAACTCCTGATCTCTAGCACTGAGAAATTGCTAAAAAAGAGAGAACTATATATAGCTACCTATCAAATTCCTTTGAACTTTGGTAGAGATTCCAGTAACTTTGATTTAATGGTGGTTCAGAAAAAAATGAACAATTTCTAAAGAATTATATCTACTTCTTTGAATAACTTCTACTTTTCCTTTGCACTCAGATATTGAAGAATATCCCAATAGAAGAAAAGAAGGAAGGGGCGCCTGGGTGGCTCAGTCGTTAAGCGTCTGCCTTCGGCTCAGGTCATGGTCCCAGGGTCCTGGGATCGAGCCCCGCATTGGGCTCCCTGCTCCGCGGGAAGCCTGCTTCTCCCTCTCCCACTCCCCCTGCTTGTGTTCCCTCTCTCGCTGTGTTTCTCTCTGTCAAATAAATAAAATCTTTAAAAATAAAAAAATAAAAAAAAGAAGAAAAGAAGGAAAAAGTTTAGGGGTGCCTGGCACACTGGAGTTGAAGTGCTAGCTGAAGGTTACTGTGAACACAATGTGGTTTGTAGTATTTTGCAATAAAGTAAATGTTGAAGTTATTCCAGGAAATACTGTAACTGTCATACAGCTGTAACCAAGTAGAGCCAATTTAGTCAAATAAAAAACAGTGCACTGGAGTGCAATTTAACATATTATAGAAGGTTTTCATGAACTTGGAAGCCTGGTTATGACCATGGTGACTAGACCCAAGAGAAGCCAAAGGCATTTTGCTGGATATTTGAAAATAAAGAAAAAGGGCAAGATTGAATTAGGAATAATCAGCCCTCCTGTTTATTGTGCTATTTAGCCTATTATAAGAAATATTAAAGTAGAGCAAAGTAGAAATACTTAAACATTAACCAGTGAGGTTGCTACGTAGAAGGAGGGGATTTTTACTTTGGGAGGATACCTACAACTGACCACCCTGAAGATCTGTGGCACTGGTGGGGTATGTCAAAGGGGGAAAGGCACTTGAAAGGGGATAAATAAAAGATTAACCCACCTGACATATTGGGCAGATTACTATACAACCACTGCACCCCAAGATTCTAGCACAAAGTAGAATTTAGGACCAGGCCAGTCTTGAAGATCTCCTCCTGCAGCAGACATCTCAGGGAGGCTCATCCCTTTGAGATGGTCTCTCTGGTTGTTGGGCTGATCCCAAGGCTGTCATCTCATCAGGATAAACAAGGATGGATGTTAACTTCACATGATCCAGGACCACATAGACGGCGTCATTGCTTTGGCCGACAGAAATAATTGGAATGATGCTATCTCTCAGTGATGTTACAACTGACAAGTAGTGTCCAGAATCTAAGTTCTTTTCACTCTATGGAATATCCAAGCTGATCTATGGAGATATTTTTTTCTTTATCTGGGTTTCCTCTCCCTGATGACTGGGCAGTATGAGCCTAGAATTTAATATTTGTGGTTAGTACTTGGGACTGACAGTAAAATGTGCATTAGAACTTGGAAACAGAGAAATACTTTTGCTCTCTTGGAGTTAACACAAATAACACATGATGGATGAATACCTTAAAAAAACCCAGATGTGTCGAAGGTCAAAAGGAGGAATGGCAAGGACTGGAAATTAAATCAAATCCAGATGGACTGTGAGAGAAAGTGGTACCCTAATGTTACTGTTATATGTGAAGGACTTCTCTGGGAACAAGGAGGATGGGGGAGTTAAGCTGGAGACAAGAAAGACATCCTGAAGAGTAAGAATTGTCTGTGTGTCACCAGCTCTGCCCTTCAGCAAGGATGCTCTGACCAGCTAATACAAAAATTCCCACCCAATTGGCTATTACATTGATGTGATTATTGTCATAGAGTTTATTCGTTGTGCTGAGTGCTTTGTCATAACATCATTCAATCCCAGTAAAACCGTAGGTGATTATCATTACCCCCACTTAGGCCTGGGTTCACCAAGGCTGAGAGAGGCTAAATAATTTATTCCATATCTCACAGCTAGTTTGTGGCCGAGCTGGAACTTGAGCCCAGACTGTCTGAAATGGAAGACCAGACTCTTAATTCCCTGCTCTAGTGCTTCTCACATATGCATGTGTGTTTCCCCCACCTGGGGGTGGGGGAGATTAGGCCACCACACACTGATCCCACTGACCTTCAAAATCATTTAACTAACATACTCATTTTTTAAAAAAGAGTTTATTTAGAAAGTATCATAGTGTAAACAAATTGTACCACTTGGGTTTTCTTTTAATACAAGACTCATGATTCAAAGCTGAAGCCACTCATGAGGGTTGTGCTTCTCTAGAAAGTTGGGTTTTTTTTTTTAAAGAACATTTGTGAACCATACATAATTAATAAAGATTTCCTTTAAGGCAGAAGCTGGCCAAGATCCTGCTCTGTTGTGTTCTGCCGCAGACAGCGGAAGTAGTCTTGTTTCTCAGATTCTCACCCCCAGTTACTATGTGTCCACTGAGCGTCCCTCCCAAGCATGGGAAGTTGGTAAAAAAGTGTTGGAAATTAAGGGATTATTATGAGAAATAACTCGATGGCAAAGAACATACAGGTACGTATCTTAAGGGAGCCTAGTCCAACGGTGTTTCTTTTTAAGTGTGACAGTAAAAATACTTAACAACTAGGATGACATGGCTTACAAGGATGTTGGTAGGGGTAGCACTGTGGCCTGTCAGCCCTGACCCAGCCTCGCCTACTTCACTCTTTGGTCTTGAGGTCAACTTAATCCCACTCTTCATACAGCTGAGAGGTGACTTCCTCCAGGGCAGACAAAGTACAGTAAGCTTCTAAAACAATCACTTAGAAGCAGAATCTGAAGTTGCTTCCAGCTTGGGCCCTGTATAGGGCTGGAGCACCTCCCGGCTCCTGATACCCAGACCTGGGAAAGCTCATCCAGGTCCTCTTGCCCCAGGTGGCAAATATAGCTCGAATCTTTCTGAGTTGTCAACTATACTGGTTGGGGTAGACCAAACTACAGTGGCTCAAGCATAGTAGAAGTTTATTTCTCTCTCAGTCAACAACTGAAACAAGGTTAGCAAGTGGATCTCCTCTGCGTGGAGAGCCAGCAAGTCAAGTTCCTTCCCTCTTATGTCTTGACCAGCCCCCTTCCAGTCTTCTTTTCACTCGTAACAAGCTGGCAAAAGGAGACACGAAGAGATGGAAGAGGTTTTGGATCAGACACAGTTGAGTTCAAATATGAACTCTGCCATTTGCAAGCTATAGCCTAAGCGTGAGCCCTCTGAGCCTCAGTTCCTCATCTGAGGGTTAAATGAGGTGTCACATATTGAGTACCGTGCTCAGCTCAATAAGTAGTAGTTATTTATTATTAGGTACCTGGCATACTTTCCTAAAAACCACTCTGCGAAATTAGCATTATCCCCATTTTACAGAGGAGGAAACTGAGGTCACACAGCAGGTAAATGGCAGAGTTGGGACTATAATCTAAAACACAGGTTCCTAACCACTGAACAATACTTTCTCATAAGTGAGGGAATAACTGGCCTCCGGCAGGAGAGAACTGAGTTCCTTTCGCTCTTTTTAAATGTTTTCAATATTAACTAGATCTAGAACAGAACTGGCAGATCACTCTCCTTTTCCCATCTACCCTAGGTCTGAAGAAAGGCAGGCTGCCTTCAGTAAATTGTATGGCATCAACGGCCTGCCAGCGACCAGCATGTGGAAATGCTTGCTGACGCAGACCAAAAGTGAACTTGAATAACTTCTGTTTCATTTCCAAAAGAGACCATTTAAAATGTTTCCTTTTAGAAAGTAACTACCAGAAAAGGTCATACTTTAAGAAAACAAGTTTGGATGGCGAGGATAGAATTTTTTTTTTTTTAATATTATTTTACTTTTTACAAGTTAGAAACCATATGGAATTTCCACTTTCACATAGCTCATAAATGACTTTGCCTGGTTTTCTTGAAACTTGATCCTCCAAACTCCAAACTCAGCAAAGTTTGAGGATGAGTTGGTGTCTGGAACTGATATTCCAAAGGCTAGCTTGTGATACAGGATGAATTGTTCAGGAAGGAAGGAAGGCTTATAGATTGCAGGGAATGGGACATCTTTTTCAGCTATCAAGTTTTGACCTGATCTTACCTCTCAAAGCCCTAATAACTTTTCTGTTTCTGGACTAAAAAAGTACTCTGCTTGTGACTAACTTTTGACATTTCCAAGGAATGAGGACAATTAGTACACTGCCCTAAGAGCATTTTTATGCCATGATCTATATGCAAAGCAAGCAAAGTTGTATGACAGATAGAGGCTCCCTGGCCATCTATTTATTAAATGTCTTTTGGATTAATATTTTTTAAGTTATTCATCATTTGTTTTTGTTTTTTTTTAAAGATTTTATTTATTTATTTGACAGAGAGAGAGATAGCGAGAGCAGGAACACAAGCAGGGGGAGTGGGAGAGGGAGAAGCAGGCTTCCTGCCGAGCAGGGAGCCTGATGTGGGACTCGATCCCAGGACCCTGGGATCATGACCTGAGCCAAAGGCAGACACTTAATGACTGAGCCACCCAGGTGCCCTATTCATCATTTGTTTAATGAGGATGTGGTTGTGACTGAGAAAAGTAATTTTTATTTTTTTCACTTAAGGGTATTTTCTACTTTGGCATAAGGAGGAGCAACATACATTTTGCTGATTATGTAACAAGGCTGTGAAAACTAGAGGTAGTTGGCACATATTTATAATGTGTTGGATGAATCTTTATGGGTTGTTGGGCTAGCCTGATCCTCAATCTCGTTCTGAATACTAGCCTTCCCTTGTATCAGTTAGCACTTGCTGAGTAACAAATCATCCCTGAATATAATGGATTAAAAACAACCATTTGTTTTTACTCACTAGTCTATGGGTCCAATGGGCATATTGGCTGACCTGGGCTGGGCTTGACTGATACTGGCTGGGCTTGTTTATGTGTTTCCTTTGAGCTGGTAGGTTGGTTGGGAGCTTCCTGGTTTAGAAAGGTCTCTGCATGAATCAACTCTTCACCAAATGGTCTCTCATCTTATACCTGAGTAGCCCAGATTTTTTCTCATGGTGGGAACAGAAGTCCAAAGTAGAAAAAGATCACACATACACAGTCTCCTATGATATTGCTTGACATGTCACCCCTTCTACTTCATTCTTTTAGCCAGACTAAGTCACAGATTTAAGGGATTGGGAAATGGACTTTCCCAGATGATATGAAGAACTGCAAAGTCACATGGCAATGAGCATGGATATATAAGGGTGGATGGAGAATTGGGGCTATACTTACAGTCCATCTACCATGACCTATAACAGTAATATAAAGTGAATGAAGTTTGTCTTTGGTAACTCACTGTTCCCATTCCTATAGCATATGTTAGTTGAAAGCTTAGCAGATTTGAAGTCCAAGACCAGACTCAAGTTTGAGCTCTGCCATTTCTTTTCACAAGTCATTCTGCTCTCTGAGCATTGATTTGTTTATCTTTAAAATGCTATGATGACATCAGTCCACCTGCTTTCTGGGTTTGTTTTGTTTATGTTATATATGTTTTTTTGTTTATGTTATTTTTTATGTTATACACATATATTTGTATATATTATATATGTATACATATATAATGTTATGTATATGTTATATACCCTCATGTATGTAACAAGTAAGGTTAAAAAGGGACCCTTTCTCTTAGATGTTCAAAGCCTTTATGTTGGTTCTTAGCCTCTGAAGCCCCTCCCCTACTCCCCCCCTCACCCTGTTCCCACTCCATGCAAATATCTTTGCTCTACTTAGGTTTGTCTTTCCAAACCCCTCCTCCCACCCTGTTCTGGACCTGCCCCAATTCTGACTTTATGCCTCCATTAAAGTCAACCCTCCTAATGTCTTTTTCTTGCCTTGAAATTGTTTAGCTTGAAATGGATAAATGACTTCAACCAAAAATGGTATTGATTCTAGATAAAATTACCATTTTAACATCAGCCTTCTCAGGAGAACAGAACTATTTCCACACTTCTGTTAAGCTCTGCTGGGTTCTCAAAGCACTTTGCCTGCACTTCTTCAGTAATTACAACTGTTTCTTGAACACTGATAAGGGCTTTGGATACATTTTTCCTCCTCATATTGACTAGATGTCAAGAGTTCAACCCTGCCATGACTAGCTGTGTGATTTTGGGTACAGCATTTCCTTATGTTTTATTTTTCTCACCTCTAAACTGAGGAAATTTGACACATTGACCTTGAGAGGCCCTTACAACTCAGAACTTAAGATATTCTAGAATATTTATAAAGTAAAATGTGGAGAATCCAGTATTGTTTTGAATATTTCTTTATTTTGTGGTTTAGTAAATCAAGTATTCTCTAGCCAGTGATGACTTAGAAAAGAGGAACTCATAATCATAACTAAAATAACTAGTATTTATTGAGTAGGCTTAGATTCTTGCTCGACAAGACGTTGCTATAAAAATCTTCTCATCTTTGTTTTACAGTTCCATGTCAATTGAAGAGTTGTCACACTGTCATAAGACAATGGTTATATCTGAGAAATGTTTTCTATATAGAGGGGTGGATGCCGAGGAAGAAAAAAAAGTAAGGAGAGAAGAAGGAAGGGAAGAAACTGATACTTACTGAACTCTTACTGCATGTGTGGTGAGAAACAGTTACATACACATGATCCTTGGTAGAGATGGCTAGGTGTTCTTCAAGTTCTAGGTCCTTCTCTTCTGGGCCCTCAGCCTGGTTATATGGCCCAGCCTCCTGCAGGTGGCGTGTCTATGTGCCTGAGTGCCACTTGACAGAATGTGAGTGGAAGTGATATGTTCCGCCTTCAGGTCTGACTTGAAAAAAGCCTTGCAAACATACTTCTCCCACTTTTGCCCACTTCCAGCTTACTTAGATGGAAATGATGCTCATGGTGATCTTGAAAGTCATTTGTTGAAGATAGCAGAACTGCTATCAACCTCTTACCCAGAATCTTTGAGGCATTGTACATTTGGGAGTCCATTTGTTGCAACAGTTTAACATCTCCTTGCCAATAGATAACATTAAATTTCAAACCATCTCTATGAGGTGGAGACTATTTTTATTTTTATAGAAGAGAAACAGGCACAAAGTGAGGAGGTAACTTTCTTGGGTTATATAAGTGGCAAAGCAAGGTTTAAACTCTAGTTTTACACAGAAGACTCCAAACGTTCCGTTCAGGCAGAGAGAAAAGCCTACCAGAATTTTACAGTGGAAATTCTCTTCATATTTCTACAGGTTGGACAAAGGACATCTTTTTATGAATTAATGAGCTAAGATAGTAATTCCTATGACATTCTGAACTCAAGACAAACAAGAGGCAATGTGCCATAATGGTGTTAGTCTGACATGATCTAAATCTGCCATTTGCTACCTCTATAGGCAAATCATTTAACTTCTTTGGGTCACAGCTTTCCTATCTGGAAAATTAAAAATTTAAATTAAAAAAAAATTTGCCCAAGAACCATTGATGAATGGCTATCTATTAAAGTTTTCTGTTCCCACTTCTCTTTTATCAATAGCCCTTTCTCAAAAAAAATAACTACCCTCTATCCAACTGAATCCTGTAAAGTTGCTCTCTCCTGGGGTGTAAAAACCTTCAAAAAATAGGGTTGAGTATTAAAAGAAATAATATTTTGAAGATTAAAAGAAATAATAGACAGGAAATACCTAGCACAAGGCCTAGCATATAATAGGTGCTCAGTAATATCCTTTTAATAAGGCAAAAATGAATCCTTAATAGTACGGTGTTTGGCTCTGTGTTCAGAGTTGCTTGAGCGTTCCGGGTTTCCTTTTCCTGAATTTATCTATTGGGATGTGATTTGCCTTACTATTAGCGTAAGTCATAAGCATCCTGCACTGTTTTTCAGGAAAAGGGGGTAATTTGGGCTGTGGCCATGTTCTCATTAGAGAAAATGAAGGCAGTTAATGGTTAGTGTTCAGAACAACAAAGCTCTTTTAGTTGCTTAGCAACTGAAGCTGGGGGGCGGGGTGTGTGGGCAGAGTGTATGGAAGCAGAGGGAGAGAGAAAAACAGAGGAGTATAAAAAGTGAATTTAATGTACAGGTCATTCCCAGGTGGGTGAAAAGAGATGTATGCTTATAGCTCTGGTATTTATAGCTGTAGGTTATTTGTTACATGACTGGAAAATTTAATGAAATATTTTTAAATTCAGCAGTGGTAAGTTACAGTGGACATTTATTGTTCCAGTGCAATATGTAAACTGTTTATTTAGCATGTTGATACGAATGGAATACGGGAATGATTTAGATGTCATCTAGATTTGGAAATTTGTCCTTCTAAACAGACACTACTGCCACCGTGTGGACAATGCTGGGAGCCTACTGGGAGCCGAACGGTGAGGGACAGGCTGAGAGGGTCCATCCCTGGGGAACGTGGTAGTGGTCTGCAGGCGGTTTGCTCATGTACCCCTTAGAATAATTTTGAAAAATTCTGGTCTATTTTTAGGTTGGTATGTAAAAATTTTAATTATAAGTTGAAATGGTTGTTAGGAATATAATCTCCTATGGTTGTGAATATCACCATTTTAAAATAAAACTGCCATTATCACTCCTTTAAATGTATACAGTGGACTCTAAATGCCATAGGGATTGGATATATATATGTATATATATGTATATAGATATGCACATATGCTATGTGTATATATATAAACACATAGATAATATTTTAAAAATTACATGAACAAGTTCTTTTAAATGAGTAACATTCACATGATTCCTTTTCTCCCTTAAACTTACATTTGAATTCCACTTCCCCAGCAGACTTATGTCCTAATGTTTCATACAGATATATGTTATATATAAGTATATAACATTAGGCATATAATGTACATATATTTTATATATATTTTTCTTCTTTTTAAAAAAAGATTTATTTGAGAGAGAGAGAGAGAGCACAAGCAGGGGGAGCAGCAGAGGGAGAGGGAGAAGCAGACTCCCTGCTGAGTAGGGAGCCCAACGCGGGGCTCGATCCCAGGACCCCGAGATTATAACCTGAGCTGAAGGCAGATGCTTAACCGACTGAGCCACCCAGGTGCCCCATATGTTTTTCTTAACAAAACTAAGTATATAAATTAGAATTTATTTATTTATTTTCAGATTTTTGGCCCCCGGCTGGCTCAGTCGGTAGAGCATGCAACTCTTTTTTTTAATTTAAATTTAATTAATTAATATATAGTGTATTAGTTTCAGAGGTAGAGGTCAGTGGTTCATCAGTTGTATATAACACCCAGTGTTCATTACATCATGTACCCTCCTTAATGCCCATCACCCAGTTACCCCATCCTTCTACTCCCCTCCCCTCCAGCAACCCTCAGTTTGTTTCCTATGGTTAAAAGTCTCTTATGGTTTGTCTCCCTCTCTGATTACATCTTGTTTTATTTTCCCTCCCTTCCTCTATGCTCCTCCGTTTTGCTTCTTAAATTCCACATATGAGTGAAATCATATGATAATTGTCTTCCTCTGGCTTATTTCGCTTAGCATAATATCCCTAGTTCCATCCACGTTGTTGTATATGGCAAGATTTCATTTGTTTTGATGGCTGCATAATATTCCATTGTATATATATACCACCTCTTCTTTATCCATTCATCTGTCAATGGACATCTGGACTCTTTCCATAGTTTGGCTATTGTGGACATTATTGCTATAAACATTGGGGTGCAGGTGCTCCTTCAGATCACTACATTTGGATCTTTGGGGTAGATACCTAGTAGTACAATTGCTGGGTCATAGGGTAGCTCTATTTTCAACTTTTTGAGGAACCTACATAATGTTTTCCAGAGTGGCTGCACCAGCTTGCATTCCCACCAACACTGTAGGAGGGCTCCCCTTTCTCCACATCCTCGCCAACATTTGTTGTTTCCTGGCTTGTTAATTTTAGCCATTCTGACTGGTGTGAGGTGGTATCTCATTGAGGTTTTTATTTATATTTCCCTCATGCTGAGTGATATAGAGCATTTTTTCATGTGTCTGTTGGCCATTTGGATGTCTTCTTTGGAGAAATGTCTTTTTGAGTCTTCTGCCCATTTCTTGACTGGGTTATTTGTTCTTTGGGTGTTGAGTTTGATGAGTTCTTTATAGATTTTGGATACTAGCCCTTTATCTGATATGTCATTTGCAAATATCTTCTCCCATTCTGTCAGTTGTCTTTTGGTTTTATGGACTGTTTCCTTTGCTGTGCAAAAACTTTTTATCTTGATGAAGTCCCAATAGTTCATATTTGCCCTTGCTTCTCTTGCCTTTGGAGAGGTGTCCAGCAAGAAGTTTCTGCAGCTGAGGTTGAAGAGGTGGCTGCCTGTGTTCTCCTCAGGATTTTGATGGATTCCTGTCTCACATGTTTGGTAGAATTCCATCCAGCCCTGGACTCTTTCTTTGTTGGGAGATTTTTGATTACTGCTCTAATTTCCTTGCTGGTTTTGGGTCTGTTCAGGTTTTCTATTTTTTTTCTGTTTCACTTTTTGTAGTTTATATGTTTCTAGGAATGCATCCTAATTCGTTGGCATGTAGTTGCTCATAATATGTTCTTATAATTGTTTGTATTTCTTTGGTGCTGGTTGTGATCTCTCCTCTTTTATTCATGATTTTATTAATTTGGGTCCTTTCTCTTTTCTTTATAAGTCTGGCTAGGGGTTTATCAATCTTATTCTTTTGAAGAACAAGGTCCTAGTTTCGTTGATCTGTTCTACTATTCTTTTGGTTTCTATTTCATTGATTTCTGCTCTAATCTTTATTAATTCTTTTTTAAAGCTTTTATTTATTTATTTGTCAGAGAGAGGGAGAGAGCACAAGCAGGGGAAGCAGCAGGCAGAGGGAGAAGCAGGCTTCCTGCTGAGCAAGGAGCCCAATGTGGGACTTGATCCCAGGACCCTGGGATCATGACCTGAGCCGATGGCAGATGCTTAACTGACTGAGCCACCCAGGCATTGTATAATCTTTATTAACTCTTGTCTCCTGCTTGGTTTAGGCTTTATTTGCTGTTCTTTCTCCAGCTCCTTTAGGTGTATGGTTAGGTTGTATATTTGAGACTTTTTTTGTTTCTTGAGAAAGGCTTGTATTGCTATATATTTCCCTCTTAGGACCGCCTTTGTTGCATCCCAAAGTTTTGAACAGTTTTGCTTTCATTTTCATTTGTTTCCATGAATTTTTAAAATTCTTCCTTAATTTCCTGGTTGACCCATTCATTCTTCAGTAGGATGCTCTTTAACCTCCATGCATTTGTGTTCCTTCCAAATTTCCTCTTGTGAATGAGTTCAAGCTTCAAAGCATTGCGGTCTGAAAATATGCAGGGAATACTCCCAATCTTTTGGTACCAGTTGAGACCTGATTTGTGACCCAGTATATGATCTATCCTGGAGAATGTTCCATGTCCACTCGAGAAAAATGTGTATTCTGTTGCTTTAAGATGAAATGCTCTGAATATATCTGTGTAATCCCTCTGGTTCAGTGTGTCATTCAAAGACCTTGTTTCCTTGTTGATCTTCTACTTAGAAGATCTGTCCATTGCAGTAAGTGGGGTGTTGAAGTCCCCTATGATTATTGTAGTATTAGCAATGTGTTTCTTTAATTTTGTTATTAATTAGTTTAGATAACTGTCCCAAATTAGGAGCATAAATATTTACAATTTTTAAATCTTCTTGTTGGATAGACCCCTTAAGTATGATATAGTGTCCCTCTTCATTTCTCTTTAGAGTCTTTGGTTTGTTTGTTGTGTTTTTTTAAAAATTTTATTTAATTATTAGAGCAACTGCACACAAGCGGGGGGGGGTTGGGTAGGAGAAGCAGACTCCCCACTGAGCAGGGAGCCCGATGTGGAATCAATCCCAGGACCCTGAGATCATGACCTGAGCTGAAGGCAGACGCTTAGCTGACTTAGCCACCCAGGTGTCCCTATGGTCTTTGGTTTAAAATCTAATTTGTCTGATATAAGGATTGTTATCTCAGCTTTCTTTCGATGTCTGTTAACATGATAAATGGTTTTCCACCCCCTCACTTTCAATCTGGAGGTGTCTTTGGGTCTAGAATGAGTCTCTTGCAGACAGCATATCAATGGGTCTTGCTTTTTTATCCAATCTACTACCCTGTGTCTTTTGATTGGGGGCATTTAGCCCTTTTACATTCAGAGTAACTATTGAAAGATATGGATTTAGTGCCATTGTATTACCTGTAAAGTCACTGTTTCTGTAGATTGTCTCTGTTCCTTTCTGGTCTGTGTTACTTTTGGGCTCTCTCTTTGCTTAAAGGATCCCCTTTAATATTTCTTGCAGGCTGATTTGGTGATCAGAAATTCTTTTAGTTTCTGTTTGTCCCAGAAGCTCTTTATCTCTCCTTCTATTCTGAATGACATCCTTGTTGGATAATGTATTCTTGGCTGCATATTTTTCTCATTTAGCACCTTGAATATATCATGCCAATCCTTTCTGACCTGCCAGGTCTCTGTGGACAGGTCTGCTGACAGCCTTATGTTTCTACATTTGTAGGTTAAGGATCTCTTGTCCCAAGCTGCTTTCAGGATTTTCTCTGTCTCTGAAATTTGCAAGCTTCCCTATTGTATGTTGAGGTGTTTACCTATTTTTATTGATTTTGAGGGGGGGTTCTCTTTGCCTCCTGGACTTGAATGCCTGTTTCCTTCTCCAGATGAGGGAAGTTCTCAGCTGTAATTTGCTCCAATATACCTTCTGTACCCCCCCTTTCCTCTTCCTCTGGGATCCCAATTATTCTAATATTATTTTGCTTTATGGTATCGCTGATCTCTTGAATCCTCCCCTTGTGATCTAGTAGCTGTTTATCTCTCTTTTTCTCAGTTTTGTTATTCTCCATCACTTTATCTTCCATGTCACTGATCCTCTCTTCTGCCTAGCAGTTATACTAGCAGTTAGAGCCTCCATTTTTTATTGCATCTCAGTAATACCCTTTTTGATTTTGGCCTAATTAGATTTTCGTTCTTTTATTTCTCCAGAAAGGGATTCTCTAGTGTCTTCTATGCTTTTTTCAAGCCCAGCTAATATCTTTATAATTGTTATTCTGAATTCTAGCTCTGACATTTTACTAGTATCCCTGTTTATTAAGTCTCTGGCAGTTAGTACTGCCTCTTGTTCTTCTTTCTGGGGTGAGTTTTTCCATCTTGTCATTTTGTCCAGAGAAGAATAGATGAACAAGAGAACAAAATACAAAAATATTAACCATGACCCCAGCAAAATATATTCTAAACAAACCGGAAGAGATCAGAAACCAAAAATGAAAAAAAGCGAGAATATAATCAAACAGGTGGACAGAATAGGGTAATATAATACACTAGGTCTTGGGTGTATTTTGGTCTGTTTTTTAGAAGAAACTAGATCCGAAAATTATAAAGAAAGAAAAACTTATCTATATACAAAACCAAAATTGAATACAATGAAAGAAAGCCAAAAATGAAGGAAAAAAAATATATATATAATGTAAATGTAAAAATGAAAATTAAAAAAGACTTAAAAAAAGAATTGATAAGGGGCACCTGGGTGGCTCAGTGGGTTAAGCAACTGCCTTTGGCTCAGGTCATGATCTCAGGGTTCTGGAATCAAGCCCTGTGTTAGGGTCCCTGCTCAGTGGGGAGCCTGATTCTCCCTCTCCCTCTGCCTGCTGCCCCCTCTGCTTGTGCTCTCTCTGTCAAATAAATAAATAAAATCTTTAAAAAAAGGAGTTGATAAAATAAACTAGTTGAAATGGAAAAAAAGAAAGAAGAAATTTTAAGTGAAAGACTAAAGAATCATGAGAAAAAACCTTGAATTCTATATACTATTTTCCCCTGGCACTAGAGTTTTGTAGGTCTGTGTGATCGGTAAACTTGGTCTTAGCTGGCTGTTCTTTTCTTTTTTTTTTAAAGATTTTATTTATTTGTTTGACAGAGAGAGACACAGCGAGAGAGGGAACACAAGCAGGGGGAGTGGAAGAGGGAGAAGCAGGCCTCCCGTGGAGCAGGGAGCCCGATGCGGGGCTTGATCCAAGGACCCTGGGACCATGACCTGAGCCGAAAGCAGATGCTTAATGACTGAGCCACCCAGGCACCCCCTTAGCTGGATGTTCTTGCTGATCTTCTGGGGGAGGGGCCTGTTGTGTTGATTCTCAAGTTTCTTTGCCTGAGCAGAATTGCACGGCCCTTGCTAGAGGGGTCAGGCTAAGTAAGCTGCTCCAGATTGCTCTCTGTGGCTTTTGTTCCCTGAAGGGTTTCTGCCGCTTTATAGGATGAGAATGAAAATTGTGCCTCCCTATTCTCCAGCCCCAGAGCTGAAAGATAGCGGCCCCCACCATTCAGTGTGCCATCAGGGAAAAGCAGTGAATCACTTTTTTTCTCCCTGTTTTCTGTCCACACTCTGTGATCACCCAGCCTGTGACCAAGTGTTTTTATCTTAGGCATATGACCCCGATTTGAGTCTCCAAACTCTGCAGACTCCTGCAGTGCGCACCTAAGCTGCTCCGCCCAGGCGGATGGAGGAGGGTCTCACCCCTGCTTGCTGGGCCCCTGCTGGGAGTGGTCACCTGATTTTGCAGCAGTTCATGGTTTATGGCAACACCGAGCTGAAAGCTCACTCCTTGGCTCATTGACTACAGCTGGCTTCCCCACTCTGAATCTTGGGAGCTCTGCGGCACTCAGACACCCCCGTTCTTTCTGTGACTCTGGGGATCCTGAGACCACACTGTCCCACCTAGGATTCTGCCCTCCTTCACCACCTGAGCACCTTTCAAGCAGGAATGTCCCTCACCCGAGCAGACTTCTAAACATTCTGATTTTGTGCTCCACTGCTCTATCACTTTCCGGTAGCTGGCTGATGGAAGCCCCCCCCTGCCCCGCCACGGTTTATCTTCCAATATATTGCCTCAGATTCATTTCTCTACACCTCCTACCTTGAAAAAAAAAAAAGTCACTTTTCTATTTGTAGAATTGCAGCAATTCTTTTCTTAGATCTCAGGTTGAGCTCACAAGTGTTCAAATTGATTTGATAGCTATATAACTGAATTCCAGGGACCAGATGAAACTAGGGTCCCCTCCACCTCCACCATCTTCCTCCAAGTCTATAAATTAGAATTTAAATTATAACATTTTTCTGTGACTATAAGGCTTTAGTTATCTATGCTTTTTAGTACACAATTGATTAAAAAACACAAATATATTACAAATGTTCATCAATAATTATTAAACATTATAAAGTAGTGCTTTATTTGGAAATCTGCATCTTAGATGGGGCTTTAAAAAATTAGTTCACTTATTTATGATGAAAATTCATTATTGCTAGAATTATAAAATGATCAGCATCAATACTACAGGTATTTATCATTTTTTTTTTTTCCAGTTGTAAGCCTCAAGAAACTTCATTCACAGAAATAAGTAATGAGGCTGGAAGAAGTTTTATTAGGCATTGTAACCCAATTCTTTAACTGATTTCTGAGTTACTTGCCAAATGACATAGTTTGTTCTATCTATCTATCTATCTATCTATCTATCTATCTATCTATCTATCATCATCTATCTATCTATCATCTATCTATCATCTATCTATCTATCTATCCATCTATCTATCTATTTAGAATCAGTGACAACTGGCTTAGTTTTGCTTCAGTGGTGTTGACAATGAAAGAATTGGAAGCTCCCTGACCTGAAAAAGGATTTGGTACCCAGTCATTAGAATTATTTACTTTCTCAGCACAGATACCAATATTTAAAATAATCTCTGTGATGAACTTCCTATAGATTTTATACTTCAACCAGTGCACCTTTGTAATCTTTAGGTGGAACGTTAACTCTTCTTCTTTAATGGGAGAAAAGGCTTAGAAAGAGGAGATGGGAACAGAGTATTATAAAAAGACAACACAACATAACGCTTCATACCAGAGTAACAGTTGGCCAGAGATTACCAAGGCTATCAAGTTTATCAATTTTAGAAATTACCAAGATTATCAGTTATGATGATTTAAAAATGAATACAAATGGAATTTGAAGATGGAAGGGAAGTTGACTCCCTTAAAAATTATTTGCATATATTCCTATCCTTTGAAAACTCATTACACATCCCAGTTTGAAATCACTGGTTTATCCCAAAATCCACTCTGTGATGATGCTTGCCTGAAGTCTGATACCAAATTGGGCTGTGGCAGTAGGGGCTGAGGTGGGCATAGTTAAGTTTTCAAAGTGCTGAATTAATAGAGTTTAAATAACTCTTTCTTATTTTGTTTAGTCTTCTGCATTAAAAAGAAAGAGAGAGAAATGGTGTTGTGAGATGTTAATAGTGATTTTGAAAGCCCATGCTATGGCGATTCCTCATTTATTATGTTTTTTTAAATTGTGACAGTTAGGATAGCCTAAATTAAGCTAATTAACCCCAAATCTCAGCGATATGGGTACAAGTTTTATTTATGCTCATGCAACATGGTCATTGCAGGTTGGCTATAGCTCTGCTCCTTGCTTAAACTGTGACAGCGCAACTCCTCCTTGAGACATGTGGTTTCTTGGCAGAGGGAAAAACAGACCTAGAAAACCATGAGCAGTCTCTTAAAACTTCTGCTCCAAAGGGACCCCCATCACTTCCTTCTATATTTCTTTGGAAAAGTAAGTGTATAACCTCTGCTGAGTCCAACACGGTAAGGATATACAAACTTCCTCCAGGAAGGGGCAGCAGATATCCTGACTGGTGTTATCACCTCCTGCACCTGTGAAAACCCCAAATCCAAGAACCACTGACTTATAGTAAAGAGATGGTGATCATTTTCTAAAATTATTATATTAAAATATAAATATATAAAATATAAAAATACTTATTTTAGTTTTAAAATTATAAAATATTTCCAACACACAGAAAAGTAGATATTAACATAGTAAAAACAGGAGTACTTCTATTCTAAAATTACCAACTGTTAACATTTGCCGTATTGACTTCAGATCCCCTTGTTAAAAAAGAAATAGGGGTGCCTGGTGGCTCAGTTGGTTAAGTACTGACTTTTGGTTTAGACTCAGGTCATGATCTCAGGGTTGTGAGATGGAGCCCTGCGTTGGGCCCAACTCTTGGTATGGAATCTGCTTGAGATTCTCTCCCTCTCCCTCTGCTACTCCCCACCTCGCATGCACGCTCTCTTGCTCTGTCTCTAAAATAAATAAATAAATAGAATCTTTTTTAAAGATTTTATGTATTTATTTGACAGAGAGCACAAGCAGGGGGAGAGGCAGGCAGAGGGAGAGGGAGAAGCAGGCTCCCTGCTGAGCAAGGAACCCCATGCCGGACTTGATCTCAGGACCCTGGGATCATGACCTGAGCCGAAGGCAGACGCTTAACCGACTGATCCAATGAGACACCCCTAGAATCTTTTTTAAAAGAAGAAACGAAACATTGTAGATGAAGTTGAAGTACACCACCAACCCCATATCATTCCCCTTTTAAACCCCTACCTTCTAAGAAGTAACTATCCTGATGCAAGAGTATATTCTTTGTGTCTATTCTTTTATATATTTATTATAAAAGTGCTTTAAAAATATACATAATGAGAGGCGCCTGGGTGGCTCAGTCGTTGAGCGTCTGCCTTCGGCTCAGGTCATAATCCCGGGGTCCTGGGATCAAGCCCCGCATCGGGCTCCCTGCTTGGCGGGAAGCCTGTTTCTCCCTCTCCCACTCCCCCTGCTTGTGTTCCTGCCCTTGCTATCTCTCTCTCAAATAAAATAAATAAAATCTTTAAAAAAATATATATATATACATAATGTAAAATGTACATGTCTTTTACATTTTACTTTTTCCACTCAATATTATATATTTTAGATGTATCCCTGTTGATGTGTGCAGATCTAGTTATTTCATTGAAAGTATCCAGTAGTGTATGTGATATGAATAGATTACTATCCACGTTGTTGGAACTTTGCTTATAGCTTTTTGTTGTTACAAAAATGGAACGAGAAATACCTTTATGTGTGTTTCTTTGTATAAGAGAAAAGTTTCTCTAAGATTTATGTCCTCAAAATGATTGAAACACTTCACTAGAGTGACCTTGCAGGGTTGAAAGAGCTAATTGCTTTTGCATACCAAGTTGAAGCTTTATGGATGGCAGCTCCGAAGGACAGACTTAACACGACATGAGGCCCAGTGTTACCTGAAACCATCTGGGCAGAGAGTCAGAGACAGCCTGACAAGACTTTTCTGGGCCTCTGAGACATGCACAAAGCAGCGGAAGACCATCGCCCTAGAAAACTAGCAGTTTTCCTTGGGGTTGCAAGTGGTGTGTTGAACGTCGGCCTGAGAACCAGGGTTGGTTGGATGGGTGTGGTTGGATGAGGAAGATCCAGTAGGAGATACCAGGGAGGTAGAAGTGGGTCTAAGGAAGTCACAGTGGATGTCAACAGTGATAGAAGGGACCAGAGAGCAGAAGGAAAAATGTACATCTCCGCTGATGTCAGTTTGAACAGATGAGGACTGAGAAGCAGTTTGTCCTTCCCCAAGCCGTGATGCCATGTGGCTGCAGGGAGACAGGGAGGACCGTGGTGAAATTGCTCTTGCAGGCTGCATCTACTTCCTGCTTGTTGCATTCTAGCAGAAGTCCAATTTTGTTCAAGTGTCAACCCTGCCCCTGCCAAGCCCATGTGCTTCAGTTGCAGGGATAGGTCTAAACGGAATAAAGGTAATCCTGCACCCTGTGCTAATAATTGGTCTAGAAATGGACATGTTAGGCAATTTGGGCCAATAATGAGGAGGGATTTTCTGGAGGAACTCTGCAAAATTTCTTTCTTACTCCTCTGGAAGGCATTTCAAAGATTTGTTTCTTCTCTTCCTCTGAACTTGGTCTGTGTGGAACTGTAATTGCTATAGTCTGATAAAACTGGCATATGGAATAAAGAACAAAAGGGATCAGAGTGAAAATGAGCTGGAGTTGTCCTGCCTCTATACTTCCACGGATGTAAGCACCAGGGCCCCTTGTTGTTGAAGCCAGTCTGAAATATGTGTTTTGTTTTTTTAAACATTTTATTTATTTATTTGTCAGAGAGAGAGAGAGAGAGAGAGCACAAGTAGGGGGAGGGGCAGAAGGAGAAGCAGGCTCCCCGCTGAGCAGGGAGCCTGACGCGGGACTCGATCCCAGGACCCTGAGATCATGACCTGAGGTGAAGGCAGACACTTAACCGACTGAGCCACCCAGGCATCCCTGAAATATGTTTTTAAATACTTGCCACTGAAAGTACTGCTTCTAGAGAGTGGCAGGAAGTGTGTGGTGGGGGAAGGGGACTGAATTGACTGATATTATTCTGAAATTCACTGAAATTAATTTGTGCCACAAAGAATGAAGGCCTAAAATAGAAATTAATTTCAGCCACAGAATTTATACAAGCAGTCCTTGCTTTGCACAGTTCTGATATGCACACATGTCAGTTACCATGGTTTAGTTAAATAACACCGGTCCCCCTGCCCAATAGCATGGCTCAAATTTCAGTTACTATAATATGATATATTAACCTTGAGTAATTGCATAAAGTACAAACTTGGCCGCTTCAGCCCACAAATCACTACATAAAAACCAGATGCCCAATGTCTAGTGTCAGTCCTTTCAAAGTTTGTTGTTCACCCAGAGTCTCTCTGTTCACGCAGACAGCAAAGCGTAGTCATAGTGTGTCTTTTTCCCATTATAGAACACATGACATTTTAATAAAATGAATACTCAAAACAGAGAGTTTGTCAGCAAAGATGAAAGTGAGGCAAAGAAACAAAAAGTGATAATGCTTGAACTGAAATTTGAATCGGACGTCCACATAGTTCGGAAGAAATAGTGGGCAGTGTTGATGTGGACGCTGCCACCAACTGAGAGACGCTGGGTATGCAGTTAGAGGCACTTAATGAAGGTGAGCTCATCAGCATTAGTGATGATTATGGTGAAAAGGCTGAAGATGGTCCAGATAAAGTGCTGCCTGCAAAAACTTTACATTAAATGAACTCTTGGAGATATTTTATGGAATTAAAAGTACAAAGGGGGAACTTGGGTGGCTCAGTCGTTAAGCGTCTGCCTTCAGTTCAGGTCATGATCCCAGGGTCCTGGGATCGAGCCCCGCATCAGGCTCCCTGCTCAGTGGGGAGTCTGATTCTCCCTCTGCCTGCCACTCCCCCTGCTTGTGTGCACTCTCTCTCTCTCAAATAAGCAAATAAAATCTTTAAAAAAAAAAAACAACAAACTTTTGTTTCTTGTACTCACCATTTTCTTGTTGCGGTTGCACTTGAAGCTACCCCGATCACAGGGTGTCCTATTATGTATGCTTAAGCTTGATTCACCTGCTCATTGAGCATGATGCTAGGCTATAGATAGGAAAAACTTAATTTCTGCTTTGGAGGGTCTCACAGTGTGGTGGAGGAAACCGACTCATTCTTCCTGAGGGACATTTGAACTGGATTTTGGAAGATGCATGTGCAACAGCCCAATAGAGAAAGAGAAGTGAGAATGGGAGTTGGGTCTTTTAGGAAAAGAGGACGGCTGGGGCAAAGGCATGGATGCAAAAAGGAATATGAGGAAAGTGGGCACAGAGAGTGACATGATGGATAGAGGTGGGTGGAAGAGAAGGAGGGAGGAATGGTGGAAACAAGACTGCTGGATTTTGTGTAGAAATTAGGAAACATTCTAGGTATTTCCAGCAGAAAGTTTTTAATACAGGGAATTTGGTGCTTATAAAATCACTGGAAATCAGGGAAAACAGAAGTGTTCAGATTATGTCACCATGGCTGCTACCCAGAGGTTGGGGGGACGCTGTTTCCCCCCATGGTTGGGAACATGAAACCATGGCCAGTATTACAGCTGGCACATGGTCTTGGACTAGACAGGAGCATCAAGTATGGTTGCTGCAGAATCTGTGCTTGAGGAAGAATAGCCCCAGCTGCTCTGCTCTCTACCAAGTCCTGCATGAGAGTATTTATAACTGACAGAATCACAGCTGGAACCTGGTAGCAAGCGGATCTGAGAAATGTAGTTCCCAGACTTTCAGAACCTGTGATAAAGAACCTGGAAGAGGAGTAGAAGTGAACGTGAGGGTCAATAGACCATTTCTAGCATAGCTGTGTGGGCAAGCTGGGGCCAGACTGTGAAGGGACTAGAAAGCCACCCTAAAAGGGTCAGGAAAATGCTGCATGGGATGCTCCTGAAAGCTCAGAAGCAGAGTTACAACAATTCAATTTATTTTATAAGCATTGGTGGCATGGTAGAGGCCATTCTTTTAAACTAAAAAAGAGGGGCCCCTGGGTGGCTCAGTTAGTTGAGTATCTGACTACTGATTTCGCTCAGGTCATGGTCTCAGGGTTGTGAGATCGAGACCCGCATTGTGCCCCATGCTTGGCTCAGAGTCTGCTTGGGATTCTCCCCCTCCCCCTTTAACCCCCCCTCTGTCACTCCCCCTGCGTGTTCTTTCTCTCTCTCTCTCAAATAAATAAAATCTAAAAAATAAATAATAAACTAAAAAAAGAAAAAACACAACAAGCTATACTACAATTATGTACTCAACAACTCTTCGGTACCTAGAACCATGCAATGAAAAAGCCTTCAAAGGTATTTTTTTTTTCTTTTTAATAATTTGTGGTAACTCATCCTCCAATGCTCTTTCCCATTTTTTATTGGTTGCACATTTTGTGGAAGACACTGAATACAGATGTAAATAATCTATGGTCTCTGACTTTAAGAAGCTAATATTGATCCCTTCTCTTTTCAGTGAAGACTAAGAAAGTTTTAGAGAGTTTGGTAGATTATTGCTTCTCAAAGTAACTTTTGCCAAACTATAGTTTTGTACATTACTCTAAGAGAAAAACAAAAACAAAAAACGGTCCCACTATCAAACCAGTTTAAAAGTTTTGTATATATACTCTATTTCTTTTTTTTTTTTAAAGATTTTATTTATTTATTTGACAGAGAGAGACACAGCGAGAGAGGGAACACAAGCAGGGGGAGTGGGAGAGGGAGAAGCAGGCTTCCCGCTGAGCAGGGAGCCCGATGCAGGGCTCGATCCCGGGACCCTGGGATCATGACCTGAGCCGAAGGGAGACGCTTAACGACTGAGCCACCTGGGCGCCCCTATATATTCTATTTCTTCTTGCAAATTTAAGTCTAATAAATCCTGTAGTAAAAATAAGTTAACGGTTTAATTTTGTTTAATTGGGACTACCCACTTTTATTTGACTCAATATCTATTAACAGTTGAGTTCTTCAGGGCATAGTTGGGGAAAGACTGGATGCTTGTACTGAAGAGCCAGTTCAACGGAAGACTACCAGCAGGCTATTTACAAAATGGGATGGAAAGAAGAAAACTATTTTAGCTTTATTATTTCTTAATTTCTTCAGCATTTTCAGGTCTGAAAGTACATTGACCTAATCAAACTGATCTAAACACAAATAATAGCTGTCAGAAATTACTTTTATGAGATAGTAAGTGCTTAACAATCATCTAGGAAAATGCAAATCTTGGACAATGGAAGTTTATAACTATTGTGACAGGATGTTAAATAGCTTGGCTGTAGCACCAAATTCCAAAGAATCGATAGAGCAGGTTTTGCAAATAAGTTACACAACTATTGAATCCCTTCACCATAAGCCTCGAAGGGTGGAGCAAATGGAACTAAAAATGGATTTTGTGATTTCTTTGGAGGATTATGCTGTGGCTCCACACCTCTGCCTCCCTAGAACCATGAAGGGAAGGTGGGGAGTGTTGTTGCTTGCCTTTCACTCTTTTCTGGGGTCTGACTCTGGGGTCTGACTCTGGCTGATGTAGGGGTTGCGGGTGAGCCAGCGGCTCCGGCAGCAAGAGGGAGATGCTGCTATGAGTTTGGCTGGGGCTTCTCCAAGAATCAGGGCAAAAGACACAGCAGGTGGGCTAATGGCGGACAGAGCCAGCCTGGGACTGTTGTAAATCCCGGCCAAGAGCCTGTGTGGAATGGACTGCAGGAAAGCCAGAGACAGAAGGAGAATAGTAGCTGGAGGAAAATGTATTGCCTGCATCACAGGACGTTCAGGCAAATGTCTCCACGCTTTGACCTTGCTGGGGTTAGAAATCTAGGCAAGCGCGCCGAGGAAGGGGAAATGCTCAGTAGAAACAAAGATCCATCCCTGCCCTCCTTGCTCATCTTGAGCCCCAGGTGCAGAAGTTTTAAATGCTCATTTGCATAATAAATTGAGACTGTCTTTGTAACTTAAAATGTAGAATTTCTGTTATTGACAGTAACTAGAGAAGTCACAGCGCCTGACCTAAAGTTCATACAGGGGCGAATGGGTTACCCCTGTTGACCAGGCCTAAAAGGAACACCAGGAGACAAAATTGCTTTCATGATTACCTCATGAGTCCTGCTTGTTCAGTGTACTTACACCATTAAAGACCGACAAGGAGGGGCGGATGGGAGAAGATATTGGTAGATGCCTGTAATAATAGCACGACCCCATATTATAATATACCGCTAAAGGCATGCTAGTGAGATCCTAATACTGGTGTTTGTGTAGAAGCAGATTTATCCTGTTATCTCATACAGCTGGCCCTTGAATGACATGGGTTTGGACGGTGCAGGTCCACTTACATGGACTTTTTTCGATATATACAGTACTGTAAATGTATTTTCTCTTATGATTTTCTTAACATTTTCTTTAGCTTTATTGTAAGAATACAATATACAGTACTTATATGAAATGCGTTCTTATTGGTAGAGCTTCTGGTCAGCAGTAGGCTATTAGAAGTTATGTTTTTGGGGAGTCAGTTATGCTGGACTTTTCCTGCACAGGGGTCGGCGCCCCTTAAGCCCCGTGGTGTTCAAAGGTCAACTGTATATGCCTTGTGAGAAGGGAAGCTATGGACTGGGACAGGAAGTGATGTGTCGGAAGGAAGAGGTCACGGTAAAATGATTGGCGAGAGCTGAATTGAACAGCCCTAGCAAAAGGGCAAGCCCTGTTGTATGGGGTCCTATAGTTCCTCCGTTCACCGTTTTGGGGGCTGCTGAGTTCCCAGACTGGGTTTGATGCTGGATTTCAAAGCTAGTGCTTTCCCTAGCACCTCACAATTTAGCAGGAGGAACCAACACCAACGTAACCTAAATGACTCTGCAAGTATAACAAAGTAGGGAAAATCAGATGACGTCTGTTCGGAGGTTAATTTGAAAGTGAGTGTTAATGATAGAATTTGGCTCTGAACTAAGGGTAGGCATTTGCTAGAATGAGAAGCATTTAACCTTGCAGATGTCATGAAAAGTTGGGGAAGTGGTCTCCATTCACCTGTGATTCTTCGAAGTGGATAAGCCTCAGAATCATCCGGAAGCTCCGAACCTGAGATGCTGACTCAGTAGAAATCAGAAGCTCCAGAGCATCATCCTCCTACCCTTTCAAGCTCCTGTGTAATTCTGACACATTAAGTTTTGGTGTTTGGGAACTACCGGGAGGTCTCAATAAAAAGATCTGGTTTGGGTTTATGAGGGCCTGGTTTGCTATGCTGCAACTGTTAAAGGTTTTGCTGAAATTGGTACACACGGCCTACCAACAAATACAACCAACATCTCTTGTGAAATGAATTAATTTTTATTGCTATTTTATAAAGCTTAATATCTTTCTAAAAGAAAAAAAAATCAGTTTACATGTAGTAAAGTTACAAGTAGATAGCTATAGATAATATAGCCATGAGAAAAAAGGGCAGAGCTAAATAGTATGAAGACAAAAGCAGTAAGCAGCAATAAAATTAATACCTACAAAAAACTAGCAGTGCAATAAGATTAGCTGAAAGCAGCTTTACATTGAAAAAAAAAAGTTATTTAAATACAGAAATAGCACCTTACAAAAAAGAATTGAGAAATATGTAAACTTGGTAGGTAGATTCAAGTATAAAAGTTATACTCCCAACTCTTGTACCAGAATGAAAGGGTTTCACAAACCCTGGACAGTGTAGGGCACACACACGTCCCTCAGTGCCAACGCAAAGCTGAATTTCCTTAGCAGGATCCCCAACAATTATTTTTGTCTGTTACTAAGTTATACAATGATAGACTCAAGATTGCCATTACTTCTTCACTACCCCGAATACCCAAGTCTAGCTTAGCAGCTTCACTACCATCAGTTGCTCTATCAGAAGCATACGGTTTTCCTGACAGAAACAGCCCCTGCATTATTTTGTTTTTATCTTTTTACACATCACAAAGCCACATTAAAAAGTGGGTACTGAATACAAAAGGAATTTGTTCTCCGTTTTCTTTTCTGTTGCTGAGTATGGTCACAGAGTCATAAAATTCTGATTTATGGGGTTGCTTCTTAACACCCCTCAAGAACTGTGGATTCTCTGAGGTTTATATGGTCATATCATGAACAGAGTAAAAAAAAAAAAAAGGATAGCAAAGAAGTTAAAGTAGTAAGTGGCGAGCATCCAAAAACAGTGTGGGGAAAATCAGATTGTGATTTCATCTAAATGTAGACCTCTCAAGTGAAAATATTTTGTGGAAGTTTTTAGGCATGGTGGATTTAAACATGCACGTACCCTGTGCGGATAAGGATGCTGTGTGTCCTGTACGTTCACTGAAAAAGGCATATTTTTGTTTCAAGGTGAACTCCTCATATTAACTCTGGGTAACCATTACTGGGAGGTTGTTGATGATTAGAACCATAATTTTATCTGTTTAACACTAGAAAAGATTGTAAAAAAAAATAAAAGAAAAAATGCCATCTTGTAAACTTTAAAAGTTTAGTGTTGATAAAAATTTTATATAATAACAAATTTATTTAATCTGGCTACCTACCTCAAGTTTTCAAAAATCTTGTGGGGGTAATAAGGCTAATAGTATCCTGTAGTTAATATAAAGCTACTTTACTCAGACTCCCAGAGTCTCTTAAATTAATATTTTTATTTCATATAACATTTTATTGGGTCCAAAAATAAAAATAAAATAGAATCGTACACCAAGATTCCAGATCTAAGACAGAAGCTTAAAAAAGAAAGGAATGAAGAAAGGAAGGAGGGAAGGAAAAAAGGGAGAGAGGAAGGCATTTGCTGGAAGAGACAAGAATGAGGTACATCAATAAATCTAGGAATACAAAGAGCTAGTTTGGCTACTTACAGAAATCCTAAAGCAATATGGTTTAACAAAGGGGTATTGCATAATAGTTTCCAGAATTGTACTCATGCTAGAACAATGAATCCCTGCACTCACCGTTCTTATTTTTCAGAAACGCTCCGAAAAATAACTGGTTTGAATACTCTTGGATACTGAACATAATGTGTCCGTTTTCCCTCTTACCCTTCCACAAATAAAGAAAAAAGCCAAAGAAAAAAATAAAATGATCACCTATCAGAACTATATCAATTTCTACATCATTACTCTTCAGAATTCTACCAAAAGGTCCCATCCAGGTTCCAATTTTCCATATAATCAATCACTTGCTACCATCCTGATTTATTCAATAGACAGCAATTCTTCGAAGGCATCCATACCTGATACTCTACAGTTAACGTTTAAATTAAAAAACCCACGGGGCACATAGTGAAGGAAACTGCACAAGGTAGGATTTTTACAAATGAACAGTAAAACCTTATTGTTCACACAGGTCAGCTCTTAGGCAGCTAGCATGCATCTTGCTTCTCATGCCCAGACAGGCTCAGCACAGTTCATTATAGCAAGTGGGCCATTCACAGTTATTTTGGTCGTAACATTCGGTCATGCATACACATTTATCCACATTATTAGTAGGTTGTAAAGTAAGTGCAGGGCAAATTAGAGGAAAAAAGCACAAACATTCAAGTCGTCATACCCTGAAAAACATGTATTTTGCTGTAGTTGTAAACTTTTTGCACTAAATCCCATTTCAGGAACAAAATAAATAATACCATAGGATTCACAACTGGAGTCGGCTTCCTGATGAAGCCTAAGGAAGCAGTAGCTTTTTTAAACTGCAGAAAAGAAGTTTCTCTCACCACAGATCTAGACTCAGGGCGAGGGGGAAAAACCTGCCAAGAATGCTCACCCTAGTTAAGTGCTAGACAGCTCCCCCAGTAGAAAAACCACAAGGCTCCAGTAGCCTGTTCAGATCGACTTCCAGCAATAAGAGGATTCTTGAATCAAAACCACAAGTCAGTCGGTGCTTTCACTGTGACACCACGCACAGAGTCTGGACTCTAACTGATATTAAATGCACAATTAATAACAATTGCTTTCAGGAAAATAGATGATTCATGATGATGGGAAGTTAACATTAGAACCGGTAGGTGAAAGAGAGAGGACGATGTGTGCAGATGATGGTCTGCGTCCCGCTTTGCATTCAGCATCAGGGCATCACCTGGGACGGGGAAAGTCAGGTGGGTGGCCCCCCACCCCGGCCTGGCATGGCGGCAGGTTAGTCAGCCTCGCTGCTGGGGATTTCCAGTCTCCTCTGCGCTGAGCTGGTGTTTCGTGTTGGATTCCTTTCTCTTCTCCTAAGGACGGGGTCTCCGAGGCTGCCAGGTGTCTTGAAAAATGTCTCACGATGTGTGCATCGGATGCTCTTGGGGGTCCCAGGAACGGGGGACTAAAAGAGCAAGTAAAAACAGAAGTGAAGTCAAACTGTTCTCGGTCTCCGAACTAAGCCCTTTCTTGACCTGTGTCAGTATGATCTTCATGCAGGCGTTCTCCTTCTTTTCGCTTTTCCGTCCCACGCATCTGCTTTATCTCCTCCCCAACAATTCTCACAACTGGAAATGCACTTCTTTGTTTTGTGTGCAGAAAGGCAGCCTAGTGAAGAGGTTGGGAGCATGGCACCGGCACAACTAGCTGGGTGACCTTGGGCAAGCTACTTAACCACGCTGTCCCTCAGTGTTTTCATCCACACAATGCGGGTGACAAAGTGACGACTTTCACAGGGCTGCACGAATTAGAAAAGGTAGTATTTATAAAGCACGTTGGACTACGCAAGCAGTAAGTATGTGCGTCCTGGCTCTTTTGTTTACTTGCAACTATGTATCTTCTTGTGTTAAATGTTGCATATTGATCTCCTTAATGTGCCCTAAAAGAGCAGGGACCATTATTCTGTTTATTGTCCTATCTTCACTGCCTGCATGAGTGCCTGGCACATAACTGGTGAATGGAAAGCATGTCACATTATCATCACCTTGTTTAAAAACTAACATGTTTAATTTCATCATCTAGCAAACTTGTAAGCCTCTGACTAACTTGTCTAAAATATTTTTGGCCACAACGCAAAACTCTTTCTCCATCAGAGAAAGTAACCACTCTGAACAATGCCTGAGGCATAAGAGGAAATCAACACATGCTTACTGACTGAACTACAGATGGGAGTTTGGGGGAAATATAGTACTGATTAGTTAATATTGATTATAAAATTCATATATGTACATTTGTGTGTTTGAGTATGTATGTGTGTGTGTGTGTGTGTGTATATATATATATATATATATATATATATATACTCTCCTAAACATTGCATTTTGAGAAATGACAGATGCTAGGAATCTTTGCGTTAGTATCCAGACTTCTGTTTCCCCAAATTGTTTCTATAGCTGTACAATGAAAATTCAGGGTGCTCTCCTTTTATTCATCTAATGAAATGAAAACCTGAAGAAATCATCTGAATATTCTGCATTCATCAATAGTCCCTTGAGCTATCCTTAAAATAAGTCCCTCTAATTTTAAGGAACAGATTGACAACTAAAAAATATTTTTGTCTTTAAAGCACAGCATCTCCTGTCTCCAGCCTCCATGCCTTATAAAGTAAGCAGATAACTTCTGGGTCTACAACAGAAGCTGGATAGACGCTGACCTGGAGCTTCTGTCCTGCAGTCATGGGACTAAAAGCAAAGCTCATGAAATGCATACTGACTCCATCACAGAATGATGATCTTCCTGGGCTCACAGCAGGACTCACCTGTTGTAATTTTACTACGGAGACAGGATGCCCCGCGTACGCAGGGGATTCAGGCTGGATGATGTTGTGTGATCTTGGCATCTCTGGACTCAGATTGAGTGAGTGGGCACCCTGAAGCTGAGGGTCTGCGGAGGGGAGTGCTGATGATTTTGGATTAACCATGTTTGTAGGGCCGATGAGAAGATGAGCTGTTGATCCAAGGCCAGGCAAGCCAAAATTCACAGGTCCCGCATTTGGGAGAGCACCAGGGGCAGAGGAAAGCGGCCTGGGCATAGTGGGAGAATAGAGAACGGGGAAAGGGCCCAGCGTCGGAGATGGTAAGACCATGCAAGGAATGCTGAGGGATGGCAGCTGACCTGAAGGGGGTCCCACGGCATGGGGGTTCTGACTGCCAGATAAGAGCACATTGAAACCATTTAATCCTGAAACAGAAGCAGACCAAGGTGAAAGTCAACACAGCAGTAGGTACCGTAACAGTGTCACATTCCCCTGCCGCCCTTCCAAGTGGGAACCCACAATGAATGGATTCCACCTGACCAGGCCAACCCCCTTCCCACGCTCTCCCCGCTCTGCACTGCTTCTCCCCAGCAGTGGCCACCAGTGAAGTCCCACGTCCACTTGTGTGATAATGTGGTGGATGCCTGTGTCTCCTGAGAGGGTCAATTAATGTGTGTTCCACTGAATGCAAATTGAGGAGGAAAGTGAACTTGGATTGGAAAGATTTTATCTTTTATTTTTATAAACTTCTAACAAATTTATATTTCCCTCAACTTGGATCACAGGCAACAAATCCAACAGTATTAATAGTACCTTGACTTTGTCACTAGTAAAAAGCACATATATATTCATATAACATTATAGCTATAGCAGATTCTTATTAGATTGTGAAGCGCATTATGACTTTGAAATTATGAGAACACTGGAACTACTGTCAGATCTTTTTATTACTATAATTTAAAAAAATTTTTTCTAACGGTATTTCAATATAATTGGCTTCCCTTATTATCCTATGTATTTAATTCTATGCATTTTTTTTTTAAACATTCTGAGGAGGAATCCATGGGTTTTACCATAGTGTCAATAGGTCTTTGGCCCAGAAAAAGCTAATACTCCCTGTGCTGGGCTGTCATTTTCATTCAGTCGGGACTGAGCCTGTTTCTTGTTTATCAGTGTATCTGCACCACTGTCATGCTTACATTAAATCCGCAAAAAGTATTTGCTAATGGAATAAAGAATGTTTTGTAGATAACTGAATAATAACACCTACCTAACCTGTAAGTGAATGGAAAATTCAGGAAAATCAATTTAAGTCTCTCTGCATCGAGAGCAGCTTTATGTACACAATGTGTGTCTTAGAAATTAGGGATCTATTATATTTCAGCTTTATTTCAAAATACTGACAGCGTTTGAGTCTTACTGTCAGGCACTATTATCCGAAGTGCTTTAGATGTATTACCTTATAAAATTTATGAAAGATGTATTTCAATTTTGAAAGCACCCCCGTGACACAGGTGCCATTGTCAGTCCTGCTTTACCAGTGAGGATGGCTGAATATTTACGTTCATGCAGGTAATAAGGGGCCCTAACGTCCAGCCCTCTCCAGACCTGGCCCTCGACCACAGTGACACGCTCAGTCCCTCTGGATATTCAGGACACCACGCTAGCTGTCCATGGAGGCCAATAGGTTCGTACTGTTCAGTAAACTGAACCAATGCCAGATTCAGCTGAATTATAATAATAGAATGATCTTTTGAATTGTGCTTTTTTAGCAAATAAAGTTTAATGCATTTAAAAAAAATCACTTGCCCTAATTATTTTCATAGTGTCCTTCGAGGTGGCCGAAGTGAAAGCAGCCTCTACCTTCATTTCATAGATGGGAGAAAAGGGCTGAGAGTAAAACGGTTCAGAGGCTGTGTAGACAGGAGCTCACTGACGAACCACTTCAGTCGGGTGACATGGACAGAAATGTAGAAATCTAATTTATGATCTGACCACCCCGAGGGGCCCTAAGACACGATGACACCCCTTACCAGCTGGCGACTGCACATAAAGGTACTGCAGCAAAGAGGGCTCTTTGGTGCTTTCATTTTCTTTTGAAGACTTTTCTATCTCTGTGTCTCTCGAAGGATTTCCCCACTCAGAAGAAATGAAGCAGTTGACCGTGGCCTTTCCTGAAGCCTCCTCTGCAGCCGAGACTTGGGCCTCCCTGTGAATGTCTTCGAGGGGCACTGAGCCGCTGTTACCCGGGGTCTTGGGGGAGGCAACGTCTGTGGACTCTGAGGGTTTCTAAGCAGAGCCAACCAGGAACCAGAAAAGCAAGTAAAAATCCCAGCGGTAAATCTCAATAGCAGCTTTCTCAACATAGCTAACACATAAACAAATAGGTCAAAGACCGCTGCGTGCCACACTGAATTGTGTATGTCTGAAAATCAGCGTCCTGTCACGTGTTTCCATAGGCTTAGGATTCTTAAGCATAGAAATGATGGAGGTTTTTTTTTCTCTAAGATTTTATTTATTTGACAGAGAGAGACACAGGGAGAGAGGGAACACCAGCAGGGGGAGTGGGAGAGGGAGAAGCAGGCTTCCTGCCAAGCAAGAGCCCGAAGCGGGGCTCGATCCCAGGACCCCGGGATCATGATCTGAGTTGAAGGCAGATGCTTAACGACTGAGCCACCCAGGCGCCCCAGAAATGATGGAGTTTTAACAATGACAGACTGGCCGTGGTGTTTGGATGATGAGGTAAATTTCGGAGCTGCTAACACATAAAGGGGTGTGGATGCCAGTCTTTGAGTGGCCCAGTAAGGACTGCGGGACTGGCCCAAAGCCAGTCTTGGTTATCTAAGACCGATATATACCAGTCAGTCCTTCACTGCTGTTCTGCAACCCCAGGCTATACACAAAATTACAAAGATTCGCTCTGGCAAGAGAAAGGAACAGAAGAGAAAGGGTCCTCAATAATATACTGATTTCCATGAGTGTGCTGAGCGAACCCAGCACAGACTGCTGTCATGATGGTGCTTCTGCTTCCTGAGAGTTTGACTGGTCAGATCTCATTCACCTCTGAATGGCTACTAAGTGGGAGATGTGAACAGCTCATATTTTTGTTGCTTTCGTTTTGTAGCTGGGGAAACAGGATCTCTGAGCCGTGATAACGGACACAGACACCTCAAGACCAGCAGCACCCACACTGCCGACTCTGGAGCTCAGGTGCATCCTGGATTCAGATGGTTATGTCAGTGATCTCAACTGGTTAAAGAAAAAAAAGGAGAGCCAAAAGACGGGGAGGAAATATACAAACATGTTAACAGTGACTGACTCTATGTGGTGGGATTATGGGTCTTTTTTTTTTTTTTTTTTTTACACCTTTTAGCATTTTATGCAAAGTAGGAGTTTTATAAAAGTCTCTTTCCTTACGGTACTACTTTATGGCAAGATTTTACGGCAGAGCCAGTCCCGGGCTTAATTATACAAGTGATACCTGAAATATGTCACATTCCAGACTCAATAGCTTATTAGCAGCTGTGCATCTTTACTGGGAAGGAACTCTGGGTTAACGGGCTGTCACGAAGCAAGCCCACCCGAACTCCCTTACCTTGGGCATGACAAGAGCTAGAGGGCTGTCTTCGTAGTCCCTGCTCTGTCTTTTAGTGGCTGGCTCCTCCTCCTGAGGCTTCCTCTCCTCCCCGAGGCGCTTCTGAACTGAGGGTGTGGACGGCTGCTTTGCTGCTGAGACTTCCGCGCTTCTGCTGTCCCTCTCGGACCCCGGGGACGGTCCCTCCTGCAGGCTTCCATACAGCATGAACAGTGAGGTGGAGGGCACGTACACCACGGGCTGGCTGGCCAGCAGGGCTGGTTTCAGGCTCTCCACGTCCGAGGCTGCAGAAGCTGGTGAGACACCCACTTGTCCAGTCAGACTGTTCTGCACGGGGAAGGCATGCAGGTCCGTTTGGGCCGCAGAAAAGACTTGGTGTGCTAAAGGAGTAGCACAATATTCTGAGTCAACAGACAGGCCAGGGAAAGGAGCAGCAGGGTCCAGGCTGCTTGACGGCGGCATCGCTCTCTTACTGGCAAAGGCTTTCCTCCTGCAGTAAAAAGGAACATAATGGGTCCCATCAAGTTATCACATTCCACCAGCTCCTGATTCTCTGCCTTCCTAAAGAGATGTACCAAAGCAGAAATGAGATAATGCTGCTCGAGCTGATACTAAAGTGTGCCCCCTGAGCACCTATTAGCTAACTCCAGAGGCCGATAACCATATAACCTGGACGGATGCTTGGGGGGCTCTCAGGTTAGAGCTCACGCGGGCTCTCCCCTGCCTCCTCTACATCTAATAGTTATCAGTCACATACTGATAGTGACTGATAGTGACTGATAGTAGCAGGCCCGCAGATGCCTGATGACTAACATAATCATAACTTTACATAATTATGATAGTTACCCCTGCCAGTTGATGAGGGAGGAAAAGTGAGGCTCAGAGACTAATCAGCCTTCTGAAGTTTAGCTGCCCCGCTTGAACGGGGCATTTATCTCCACTGTGAGATAAATGGAGTGGAAATAAAGTTACCTACTAAATTATTTTCTGTCATTCTTGTCCCATTCTGCTCAGTATTCCAATTTTTAGGCACAACACATTCAAAATTAAGCTCCATTTAATATATGAGATTATAAACAATGTCTGGGCCTTTTATACAGAAAGACTTCTAAATATTAAAAAACATTTATGTTTTCAGTGTATTTTTGGAAACAGATGAGGAAAACCTGTTTAAGACTCCTTTAAGAACTAGTAAACAGAGGACAGGGATTTCTTTGAACCTTTTTGATGGAATCAGTAAGATCTATTTTGCCCCGTCTCTTTGTCCACGTGCTGCTGGGAATCAAATGGAAGGCCTTGGGCTGCAGAGATGAGTAAATCTCTCCAACCACAGTCCCTCTGAATGAGAAATCACTACTACTCAGCTCTGTGAAGCTCAAAATGCCCACACTGAGTATATCCCCCACCGTCCTATCTCCAGTCATCCACCTTCAACCTCCCCATCTCCACCAATAGTAGCACCATCATCTGAGACCCAGGTGTCCTTTGTGAGGTCTCTTTCTATCTTACACTGATTTCCACTCCTTTCCATCTGCAGCTGACATGACTCAGACCTGCACCACGACGCACCAGAACGGCTGCAGATGCGCCATCCCACCTGCTTCAAGCCCCAAGAGTGTTCTTCTCCAGTGAGTCTGCTGTAGGTCTTTATTGTCTGTCTCATAAACCCAAACTCTTCTTCTACCTGGCTTCCAAAGGGTTCTTTTTTTTCCCCCAATTTGACCTATTCACCTCTAACACCCCAAATTCTTTTTATGAATGAGGTTTCCATTTGCTATCCTATTTGTACAAATCGTTATGGCTAAACTAATCAGTGTATGGTCCCCATACTCCCTTCACCCTGCCTCACAATCTGTTTCTTCCCAAATCTGTCATTAAAAAGCTCTCTTGTGTAGATGAACCATGAGAGACGATGGACTCTGAAAAACAAACTGACGGTTCTAGAGGGGAGGGGGGTGGGAGGATGGGTTAGCCTGGTGATGGGTATTAAAGAGGGCACGTTCTGCATGGAGCACTGGGTGTTATGCACAAACAATGAATCATGGAACACTACATCTAAAACTAATGATGTAATGTATGGGGATTAACATAACAATAAAAAAATTAAAAAAAAATAAAAGCTCTCTTGTGGGGCGCCTGGGTGGCTCAGTCATTAAGCGTCTGCCTTCGGCTCAGGTCATGATCCCAGAATCCTGGGATCGAGCCCCACATCGGGCTCCCTGCTCGGCGGGAAGCCTGCTTCTCCCTCTCCCACTCCCCAACTTGTGTTCCCTCTCTTGCTGTGTCTCTGTCTGTCAAATAAATAAATAAAATCTAAAAAAAAAAAAAACCAACCAACCAACCAAACAAACAAAAAACCTCTCTTGTTTCCACATTAGCATTTCCTCTGCTTCTTCCCATAATATTTGATTTCCTTCAAAATCAGACCCAAAATTTAAGTCTGATGGCCTGGGTTTGAATCTTGGCTCTGTCACTTCTTAGCCCTGTGACCTTGGGCAAGTTATTTAACCTCTTCGGGTTTCTGTTTCCTTTCTGTAAAATGAAGATAAGAGTACCAAACCCAAGTGACTGTTGTTGTGATGAGATGAGTTAATACACATAAAACTTTCAGAACGGGACCTGGTGGCTCATAAACAAAATTAGCTACAGTGATGATAAGTGATTCCAGGAACTACAATCATCAGTTCTCAGGGCCGTGTTAGTACTGAAATGTCTTTTTTCAATGTATTTGTTTTTACTTTTTCCCCTATAAGCTTTCATTAGCTTAGGTGATACATTTTTCATACTTTTGTGTCCCTGATGGTACATCCAGCACAATGATGGGCACAAAGGGGACACTTAGAAAGTTCTTAATAAACAAATGGCTAATTTAGGAGCATGACTGCTAAAATTTACCTTTTGATGGGTGGCATTTCAATGGAGTCAAAGTTAACACCAGAAAATAGAAAAGAATACACTCGGGGCGCCTGGGTGGCTCAGTCATTAAGCGTCTGCCTTCGGCTCAGGTCATGATCTCAGGGTCCTGGGATCGAGCCCCACATCGGGCTCCCTGCTCAGCGGGAAGCCTGCTTCTCCTTCTCCCTCTGTCCCTCCCCTTGCTCGTGCTCTCTCTGTCTCTCTCTCTCACTGTCTCTCAAATAAATAAAATCTTAAAAAAAAAAAAAAGAATACAGTCAGTTTTTGAAGACTACTTACTGTGAACTGTCTTCTATCTTCTGTTGGTAAACAGCTGCCAGACTTCCAATTTCGAAGGAGTAGCCACTTGATCCTATAAAGGAAAATAAAACTCTAACAAAATATGGCAGGGGACTTATACACACCAATTATATACAGATGGATTCATTATTCACTGCTCAGGGATTATAAGATTATTTCAAATCCATTCTGGTTTTGATTCAAAGAGAGAAATTTCCAGAAGCTAGCTCTTAATGGGGAATTCAGGTCTCATCAATAATTAGAAAACAAAACAAGTGTTGCTTTGTAAATCTGATGAATGTCTGACATGCATCAAACAGACCAACCTTGGCAAACCGGGTGATCTTCACTGGTGGACTAGGATGAATTTCAGGCATGGGGCCATGTTCGTTCCCTGGGAAGCCTGCAACTCTTTTACCCCCAACCATCATTTCACTTCAGGTCAATGGAAAAAACAGGCAGGGCCTAGAGTCACCTTATTTTAAAATGCCTGAGTAGGGTGACTGTTATAGGACGGCTGACGGATTCCCCAGAATATGGAAAGGCAGATACCTTGTTCTTCTTTATAAGGGCTGCTGGGTTCTGAGTTCACTTTCCTCTGGATCCTCTCAGAAGTCTGAACTGTGCTGAAAGAACCATGTCGAGCCAGCCTCTGTTTTGCACAGACTTGAATCTGGCCATATGTTTCTCTTTTCAATTCTGGTAAGACAGATGCAGAAACATCCACTAGTTCTTCATCTAAATAAATGAGAGAATTGGTAGTGTTGTTACATAGCTATAATTCAGGATAATTTTAGCCTTTTAAAGATAGAGCTTGGAGAGCCTGTAATTGTAATGGAGCTACCCTATAAATTAAAAACTAAGACAATCAAAGGAATTTTAGGAGCCTTGTCTCAAACCCCAATTTCTTCTGATGTACTAATTTTTTTTAAGAGTTAGTAAAAGACTGTAAAGTGAAACTGAATCCATATATATTCTAAAATTATCTAAACTGCAACAAAAGTAGAGCAAGATGTTCTCCAACCCAAATTAGAACGGACCTGACATTTCAGATGCTTTCTTTGTGCAGAGATATCAAAGGAAAACACAACCATGCTCAGCCCAACACGCACATTTAGAGATTTTAACATTAACGGAGATTGGCCTCTTAGGCCACAGCTCTACGGCAATGAGTATAAGAATCTATTATGCTTTATTATGTCTTTCTTATGCAGTAGGAGGCTCAGTTACCAAGTGACCAAGGGAATAAGGTCAGCAAAAACCTCATGGTTGAAATGTTGCAGAACAGTGAGAATAGGAGCACCTTGGAGGCCCATTTTATGCTTAAAGGAGCCTGTGTGAAATCAGGACAGAATTTTTTAGATAGAACCAGGCCTGTATTTCTACAGAGAAATAGTCCCTGTTGCTCAGTCATTCCTACCCTGTTCATCTGTGTGATTTTTCTAAGTTCAAAGCATGCACGTTTTAATTATAAGACTAATTTAATAAATGGAAAGGCTCAGCTAGACTTACATTTTCTAAAACACACAAAAATTTTTTAAAAATCACCTTTACAGTTTTCTTTTTCTCATAACAAAACCCCCCCAAATGGTCTTTTTAGAAAATCAAAAAGAAAATGGGTCAAGACAGTAACAGGGAACAAATTTACCCTCCTTCCTTAAACACAGTATCAGACAAAACATTATAAAACAATGGCTTTCAAGATACTGGACAGCAGGAGACAAAGGGCAGTGATCCTTAGAGACAGGAATCACATGAGGTGAGACCTATGATTGCTCTCACTTACTGCCCAGAGAATATTTCCAGGTTAGAGTATAGGGAAGGGAACCTGGACAGGGACTGGAAGTCTCCCCAAGTTGAGGGTGGAGCTGGAAGCCAAGGCAAGCCAGGGCCGCTAGAGTTTGCAGGGCAAAACTCCAGAGAGGAGAGCCATACAAAAAGAACGCTGGAGATCTGCAGAAGGTTCCCCCCCACCCCCACCCCTTAAGTATCTAGTGGAGTACTCATGCATGTGAGGAGACTACCCACGGTCAGGAAAGGAACCACTTAAAAGGAGCAAAAGGAATAGTGTCTGCAGCTCATCCAGGGCTGGGAATAGTGCCTATTGCCAATAGCCAGGATGGAAAAATCTCCTAATTCATGGATTATTGGTTAGAATATTATAAAGGGTATTATTGCCTCAGTAGTGGGGATAATGCATTAAAGACTAACTGCTGATGATCCTGTCTACCAAAGCTTAAAAACAAGACCTGAAAGGTTCACTGTCTCCAAGTAACTTCACTGCATCGCAGAACAAAGCTGAAAAACATTTTTAGAAATACTGAAATATCTAGCACCCAACAATATGTAAATCTCAGTGTCTGGCATACAATTAAAAATTATCAGGTATACAAAGAAGCAGGGAAATATAACCCACAGTGAGGACATAAATCAACTGAGATGGATTCAAAAGTGACACAGATGATAGAATTAGTGGACAGGCACATTTAAACAGGTATTATAATTGTACTCCGTGAATTCAGGAAACCAGAGGAAAGACTAAGCATATTAAGTAGAGACAATGAAAATATTAAAACTCAAGTCAAGTCAAACTTCTGGGGGCAAAAATTGTAATGCTGGAGAAGAAAATACAGATTAATGGCAGATTAGACACTGCAGGAAAAAAAAAGTGAACTTGAAGACATAGCAATAGAACCCATCCAAAATGAAACACAGAAAAGAGAATGAAAGAAACTAAACATCAGTGAACTGTGGGACAATTTCAAGCAGCCAAATATTAGCACACCTGGAGTCTCCAAAGAACAGAGGAGGGGACAGAAAAAAATATTCAAAAAAATAAGGGCTGAAAATTTGCCAAAGTTGATAAACAATTTCAACCCATAGATCCAAGAAGCCCAACAAACCCAAGTATGAGACATGAAGAAAAGTACATCAAAGCACACATATCAAATTGTTTAAAACCAGTCAGAAGGAAAATCTTAAAAGCAACCAGAGAAAAAGACATATTACATATGGAAGAACAAGATGATGATAGATTTCTAACCAGAAACAATCAGTTAGAAGACAGTGGAGCGACTTCTTTAAAATACTGAAAGAAAAAACCTTCAACCTAGAATCCTTTACCCAGTGAAAATATCTTTCAAAAACAAAGGAGAAGGGTGCACATTTCCAGTTACATGATAAGTACTGGGGATGTAATGGCCAGCACGATGGCTGTAGCTAAAGCTGCTGTATGTTATACATGAAAGTTGTAAAGAGAGTAAATCCTAAGAGTTCTCATCACAAGGAAAAAAATTTTCTTCTCTTCATTGTATTAATATGAGATAATAGGTGCTAACTGAACTTATTGCAGTAATCAATTCACAATATATGTCAAATCATTATGCTGTAAACCTTAAACTTATAAATGATATATGTCAAGTATACCTCAATAAAGCTGGAAAAAAGGCAAAATAAAGATGCTTTTAGACATAGAAGAGCTGGAAGAATTCATCACTGGCAGATCTGCACTATAAGAAATGTTAAAGAAAGGCCATTTAGCCAAGAAAAATGATACCAGATGGAAAGAAACCTACATCCACAAAACGGAATGACAAGCACCAGAAATGGTGCCTACATGGGTAGATATCAATTTTTTCCCCTTATTTAATGTCTTTAAAAGACAATAGACTGTTTAAAGCAAAAACGATAACAATGCATTGCGGAGTTTTTAACATACAGAGCAGTAAAATGTTTGGCAACAACAGCACACAGGCCAGGCAGGAAGAAATAAAAGTATGCTATTGTAAGGTTCTTATACAATATAAGTGGTATAATATCATTTGAAGGTGCCCACATGGCTTCACTGGTGAATTCTACCATATAAAGGCATGTACGTGAATATTCATTTAGCTTTATTTCTAACACCCCAAAACTGGAAATAATCCACTTGTCCACTGACAAGTAAATGAATAAAGAATGATATATCCATACAATGGGATACTCAGCAATATAAAGGAATAAACTATTGATACATGCTACAATATTATTAATCTGAAAATATGCCAAGCAAAGGAAGTTTGATAAAAAGAGTATACACACTACCAGTCAGTTCTTGTTATTCATGGCAATTATGTTCTATGAAGTTACCATGAACACTGAATTAGTACATACTGGACCATTGCTCTTAGAGGAATATAGGGTTAGGTTCCTGCAGTCTCTGGTCACATTTTTGTCAAATGATCAACACATAACCCTGTTTTATATGTGTTTCTGTTTAAAGATGCCTTATTTAATATATATAGTTGATCCATTAGCATTGAACTCTTAGCCAACAGCACTATAACGCATGCCTGAATGGAGCTCCTCTAACATACATTATTTCCTCTGTAATGCACACCACAGCCTTCTTGCACTCGGAATCATTAGCACTTCAGTACAACGCTTGGGAACCATTTTAACAGCAAAATCCCCAACACAAAGCACAAAAATGTGAAAACATGGCCCTAAAAAGACCACGAAAAGGACAATTGTTTAGAGTATGAGAGTCATGTAGAAACAAGTATGAGAAATAAGAGGGCAGGGTGTTGCCTTGTTCAACCTCAGCTGGGAACACGGGTGCGCCGTCAACCAAATTTTTTTGCCATTTTGCATGTCTGCGAATGACTAAGAAAATTCTGTGAGTATTGATTCTGGAATTATCAAATAATTTTAGTATGTAAATTTGCAAATATGCACTTTGAATAATGAGCATCAACTGTATATAATTCCCTTATAAAATTTTTTAGAAAATATGTACAAATCTTCAGGGAAAGAAAGCAAATCAGTGGTTGCCCTGGGGATGGGTGGGGGGACAAGGAGGGAGGAATTACAAAGGGACAGGAGACTCTGGAGGGTGATGGGTTCATTATCTCGACTGTGGTGATTACTTCACAGGTGCACACAATGCAAAACTTACCAAGTTGTAATTTTAACGATGTGCCATTTATTCTATGTCATAAGATCACAAAAAAGCTGTGAAAGGATGAAAAGGCCATGATGGTGGGAAGAAGAGGAAAAGACACATTTATTAAATTTACCTGTGAGGAATTGCTACTGGAGGAGTGAAGGAGAGTGAATTAAGGAAATCAAAGGTAACCTGAAGTTCCAGATTTGATGGCTGGGTTGAGGATGACAGTAATATTGTCAGTAATGAAACTAGATATACAGAAAGATGAAGTTTCTATCGGGTAGAGAAAGTGAGTTCACACTTCAATGACACTACCCCCTTTGAGTCTCTCTTCTCTTTCAATCTATCTAAAGCTCCCATATCACTTCTGCCTATAACATTTAGGTCAGATTTCTGGGTTTATTTTGAAGGCTTTCAAAATGTGGTCCCAACCGATCACATTTTATGTCTCATTACTCCCTATCGCATGCCCTCCACTTCAATCAGGGTGATTGTTCTCTAAACGCACACCAGATTTGTTTTTAGGTATCTGTTCCTTGAACTAAAAAGCAAGTCTCCTTCCCTCCAAAACCTAAGTCTTGTCCGTCAGAATGTAACCCATATCCTCTCGGAGTTCCCAAAGAGTCAGGACCACCGTGTATCCTGCTTAATTGTTCTCTAATTTTCAAATGTATGCTAAGTATACCTTTAATAGAAGCTCACTAACCAGCAAAAGTGAGTAAAGGCACTGGATGTGGGTACTATCGGGTAATCATGGATGAATAAAGACCGAGTCTACTTTTAAGTCACTAGGAATCCACCTCTTCAGAAAACAGCTAGACCATTCCTTAAATGTTAAACATAGTGCTACCATATGAACCATCGATTCCACCCCTAGATATGCCCATGACAAATGCAAACAGATGTCCATATCAAAGCTTCTACCTCAATGTTCAAAGCAGCATTATTCATAATAGCCAAAAAGTAGAAAAAACCCAAATGTCCATCAACTGCCGAATGAAGAACTAAAAGATGGCATATCCATACGACGGCGTGGTATTTCTTTTTTTTTTTTTTTTAAAGATTTTATTTATTTATTTGACAGAGAGAGACACAGCGAGAGAGGGAACAAAAGCAGGGGGAGTGGGAGAGGGAGAAGCAGGCTTCCCGCGGAGCAGGGAGCCCGATGCGGGGCTCGATCCCAGGACCCTGGGATCATGACCTGAGGCGAAGGCAGACGCTTAACGACTGAGCCACGACGGCGTGTTATTTCACAATGGAAAGCAAGGAGGTACTGAGACACACTCTAAGGTTGAAGGACCTTAACAACATTGTGCTCAGTGAAAGAAGTCGGTCACAAATGACCATATATTGTATGATTTCATTTACAGGGAATCTCTAAAATAGGTAAATCTATAGAGATGGAAATATATTAATTTGTTTTCCTGGTGCTAGAAAGGAGAGGTTGGGGAGAAGTGGGAAGTAAGTGCTAATGTGTATAAGGCTCCTTTTGGGGACGGTGACTTTGTTTTCCAAGTAGTTGCGGTGATGGTTGCACTCTGACTGTCCTAAATTCAAATTGATGAATTATGTGAATTATATCTTATGTGAATTATATCTTCATACAGTTGTTAAAAATTAAAAAAAAAAAAAAAAGACCGAGTCTGGCTTCAAATGCATAGAGCTGGGGCAATGATGGCATGACGTATCAACCTCACCAAGTACAACAGGACAATAGTAAATTGCAGTAGCTCCAAAGAGACAGTCTTTGCTCTGGGTGACCAGGGACAACTGCATGGAGGAGTTGACATTTGAGCCAGATCTTGGAAGTTGAGTAGAATATTTGCATGTCAAAAAAGAAGAGGGCTTCACAGGTGAAAAGGCTGGAAGCCAAAGGCGGAGGAGTGGAAAATGGCAAAGGTGCAGAATTCATGCAGGCGGGGACGGTGTCATACACGTCTTTAAACGTCTCATGGCATTTAGTATAGTAACTGTGCACGGTCCACGTGCAGTAAGTACGTGCTGGGTTGAATTAGTTTTACTTGATTTTAAGTGGCTTCATCTAGATCCTAAGTGAATAATGTGTTCTAAGTGAGGTAGAGAGCTATATCTTTTATAAGCCTGGGTTAAGTGGCAGAAATTTATGCCACTAATACCAAAATTGGAAGGGTAATTTAAAAATAACTTTAATGGCTTTTTTTCCCAGGCAGCATAGCTATATGTAAAGTAGCTGGTACAGTAGGATCCAGTCCTCAATTGCTCAGATATTCCCTGTCAAATAAGAATATAATACCCTTTTTGCTCTAGTTCAGTAAAACTATGACATTTGTAACCTGTTAAATAAATTACCAAAAAGGTGTTCATTACACCCATACCATATGTAGAAGCCCTCTTTACCACATATTAGTTTTGTGATAGTAATTGATATAATTTTTACATTACCTGGAATTTCAAAGAAAAACAATGCTTTATTCTGCTAATGCAGAAACCACCAGAGTTCATAAGAATGGTTATTTTTAATCCTCAAGCCCAAACTTCCAGGAACTTTGGAATAAAATGAAAAAAGCTAATGAGCTATAATTTAATAGTTACAGAAACTCCCACGTTATAAGCTCTCAGGATTTCCCTTCCTGCGGTGAGCTGCCGCACACACCACTTACAGACTAACGCTCATTGTTCCGAGGGATACCACTAGTCTAATTTTGAATGTGACATGGGTTATGGGAAATGAAGATCAATCTCACTGTGTAGAATATACATGAGTTGCAACAGGAATTGGGGATCGTAAATAAAATAGATGCCTAGCAAAACCATGCGACCTTACCACTGGAACTGAAGTCCACAGGCCCGATCCATTTGAAGGCTGGTTTACGGCCTCTCTCTTCTGTTACATGCACTTTCTTTATTAGAGCCAAGCTGGTCAGAACATTGGCTATGTCATAGAGGCGTCGTACCTTTGCTTAAAGATATAAAACACAATTATGGTCACGCCGTCTGTGACACCATTACATTTTAGTTGACGTGACAGGTCACTTTTCTCGGCCACCACATAAACCTCCAGCAGAAAGCCATGGGGTGCAGCAGAGGCCGACGGCTCTGTCATGCAATCACCTGGGATTTATGTATCTGATGTGTCTGAAGACACTTTCTAAGGGAAGGTCAGTGTGTCTTTCCTCTTCCACAACTTCACACCCCTTGTAAGAGGCACCTGGTGACAAGCGGGGAGTGCTGAGATGGCAAAAAGACCAAGGGAGGGACAGGGGCTGTAATTAAAGGCTTAGTGAATGTAATTCTGCTATGTGGCACATCAAAAGCTTGCTCTGGGTTTCTCTCAGCAGGAGGTGATGATACCAGCTCGAGCAGGCAGCTGGCCTGTGAAAATGACAGGGATCCCCCAGAGGTTCCTGTGAGGCTGCGCTCCTGGGCACACAAGAGGGTTTGGGGCTCAAGGTTATGAGGTTCAGCTGTGCTGACAACAAGACAGGCAGTTCCTCATCCGAATCCTGGTGTTTGGCCGCCTAGTGGTGGAGGGCTGGGACGGGCATTCCCTGAGTCTTACAAGGTTTGGGAAGAGACATTTGAAAATGCAGGTACTAGAGGAGAAATTCGGAAGGGGTGGTAAGGCATTCAACAGGCAGGGCAATACCCGCAAAGTAATTTCTATTCAAGAAATCGATTTATAGGTAGGAAACCCACTTGACCTTGGGGCTATGATCAAGCAAAGGAGCTGTGATTATGGTCCAGAAACATCAAACATTCACCCCAGATGCAATCTTCTTCCCAATCCTGATAGAGCTGAATTTCATCTAGTCACTTCTCCCACAGGGTGGCTATAATTCCAGTGGAAACAGAAAAAGCAGAGAAAGTTGGGCTCGTGGCTTCCCAGGGCTTGAAAGGGCTACTGGCAGCTAAGGGTATTTGGCTTCACCCAGGCTTGACAGAAAAAGAAGAGGCCCTGGGTGTGCAACTCGGAACCTCTCTCCCTGCCCAGCAGCCCTGTCCCACCACCCCTACCCTGCCCTGCCCTGGCCATTCCTCTGGTTCTTACCTGCAGACACCTTTCATCTCCACCCATCAGGACAGTAGGCAGGGGGTGAGGAAAGAAGGGGAAAGAAAACTCAGACATTCCGTCTTGGATGCAGCGCTACTAAACAGAAATGCAAAGTATCTTACAGCCTCCCTGACCTACATTTGTGGGATGGCATTCCTCTTCCACCATCCCCTCTAACTGCTGAGGAAAAGGCATCTGACAGAACTTTCATGGGAATTCTAGTATTTACTAACTTACCTCTCATGGCACCAAGAACCTTTATGAGTGCAGGAAAGACTGCACTTCTTAAGAAAAAAACAATTTTTTTTTTTCAATCTCAGAGGCAGAAAACATCAACACACGAAATCCCATCCTTTTTGTACTGATAAGTGGGTTCCGGTGAAGATACTTACTTTTAAATTTACTATGGTCCGGGGTATCCTGGCTTTCTTCTATCAGTATTTTGGCAGCCACATCAAGAGTAACAATCTTGGTTTTGGAGACGAGGAACAGCATGACAAACTTCTGGCTCATAATTCTCAGAGACTTGTCTTTTCTACTGTTTGCAGATGCTACAAAGGGAATGAGATGAAAGCATCACAACATGTGATTTACTACATGAAAGACGGTACTTGGGGTTTGCCAGAACTACGAACTCTAACAGCAGATGCAAAGATCACTCTGGTTATAGGCAGAGCCTACTAGACACACATCACCAAGAGATGGCTCATAAAGAAATGAGATGGATTTCCTTTTCTTTCTTTTTTTTAAGTAATCTCTACGTCCATTGTGGGGCTCCAACTCATGACCCTGAGATTAAGAGCTGCAAGTTCTACCGACTGAGCCAGCCAGGTGCCCCAAGAAAGGAGACGGACTTTCTTATGGCTTGTACAACTCCTCTCCAATAGGCATCTTTGAAACCACTCGTAATGCTTTATACTCCTACTTCATAGGGTACAATCCATGAGGTAGTTTTCCTGAAGCAACTTTTTGAAAAGATCAATGTAGAAGAAAAAAAAGGAGAGGGTAGACTTCAGGGATTGTTTTCAGAACATCAACTCTTCCCAAAGGGCAAGAACTCTTGTTTTTATTTCTCTGTGCCCACAATATCTCGAATATGTGAAACGTAGTAGGCGCTTGCCCCTTCCATCGCGTTTCAGAAGGAAGTGAAGAAATAAGCCAGACATGAATAGGAGACACTGATCAGATGTGTGCTGCTATGGACGGCAGGCGAACCATCCCCGACAGACGGCTGTCTCCTCTGGTTATTAGGATAAGAACTGGCTCATGGGGGGGCGCTAAAAGGCATGAGGCAGTAAATCTAATGAAAACCAGGCCCACATTTCTATTCCTATTATATTTGCAAGTGAAATGTGAGTGATACTTGTACTTTATTGTCTTAGCAATGGGGATTAGGGTGAGAATGATGGAGATCAACGGTTAAAACAGAAAGAGGATACATAGGAGCTGAGCGGGGAAGAACAATGTAGATATATATTTAAAAAATGCTGCATCAAATGACGGGAGGGGTTATCTATCTTTCTTATCAACATGTTCTCTGAACGGGGTTCTTTTCTAAGTAATCTACTCTAATGTAATTTAAAAAATTGAATTCCCCAGGGGGCCTGGGTGGCTCATTCATTGGGCATCTGCCTTCGGCTCAGGTCATGATCCCAGGATCCTGGGATGGAGCCCAGCGTCGGGCTCCCTGCTCAGCGGGAAGCCTCCTTCTCCCTCTCCCACTCCCCCTGCTTGTGTTCCCTCTCTCGCTGTGTCTCTCTCTGTCAAATAAATAAATAAGATCTTTAAAAAAAAAACCATTGAATTCTCTGAAAAGATAACTTTTTTCAGAGTAAAATTTCCTTAAAGGCTCACAAATAGATGTCAGCCTGGGGCCATCAGTCTGAAACGAGAGCACTGTCCGCGATCTATGGTCCAAACATACCAAATACCAAGTGAACTGCCACTAGACAGGCTTGAGGTGAGGCTGAGGGGGAAGCCCAGTCGGGGAGCCATCTGTCTCCCTTTCTTCAGTAGATCCAATAGGAGGGCATCTCCCTCCAGGGCTGTCAATCTGCACTTCCCACCTTAGCGGTGAATTTCTACGGAAGAGACCATCCCTCCCTCTCTGCCATTACTTGTGTGGTTACTGTGCACTCACAAGAGGGATAGTCGGGTTCCGAGAAATCCAGTAACTGTGGATCTTGAGAATCTGGATAGCTGTCTTTTTTACGTTCTCCAAGTTTATAATCCATCAGATCTAGCTCCTTCTGCTGGAGATGTGCCATCTGCTCTTCATATTTCTGCTCCTCTCCCAGTCTCTGGAGGCTCCTCAGGGTTTTTGGCAGGCTGTGCCGGCCATGCCAGCCATATTGATTCTTGGCCACCCGGCTGACCAGATGCAGCGATTCCAGCACATTTACAATGTCATAGATACGTCTCCTTTCAACGCCTGTTTGGAAAATAGAAGTTGACCGTCATCCAGGCAAACATTTTTGAGTAAAAATTCCTTGAGGGTCTGGACCGTGTCTGTAAACTACTTTACATGATGCCCATTATAATGGCCAGTAAGTGCAGATGCTCTAAAAGTTCAACCTATAAGGATGCAAGCAACAGAAATTATTTTTCTTTCTTATTCTTGGGATCCAACCCTTAACAAGAGCTAGGATAAAACATCCACCCAGACATGGATGATAGTTCCATCTCTCTTACATAAACAATAGTATACTTTTCTTGGGACCTGTTGGGTAAGCCACGCAAACATTTCAGCATGTTAAAGCGGGTGGGATTGAGCATCACATGTACTAGTGTGTCTAACGGACGCCTGATGAACACTGTTTGGTTGATTTGGACTTGTATTCCTAATTATGCAGACTATAAAATAAACTCTGTCCAATGTATGATACCTCATTTGGACAATTCTATCCTTTCCTGGAGTTTGAATGATGTGAAATAATTATCTTGTTAACTCTCTTAATGGCCCAGTTAGGAAAGCAGATGGCAAATATTTTGTTTCCTATTTTGCACTGGAAACTCAGGTGTCAAAAGCTTGGGCACCCTTCTCAAGTTGCTGGAGGAAGCTACAGCCACGGCTGAACAACATATGAGTTTCCTTTTGCTCCTCTTGGCCACCGATAACTGTCCCTCTGTTCCCATTCACAGGCGTTTGGCCCAAACAGCCCAGCGATAAAGCACAGAGACTCTTCGTGTCCGATACAGGCTGGCCACGGAGTTCATCGATTGTCTACCCACTTTCCCAACACTCTCAAAATAGCCAGGATTATGAGCGGTCTATCATATTTACCAAAAATATGTACAGCAGTTAAGCCCGGGGGCTTGGAGGTCAGGCTGCCTGGATTTGAATCAACCCTGCTCTATCCCTTACTAGTTGTGTGATCCTCGGAAGTTACTTCATCTTTCTGTGCCTTAGTATTTATCTCATAAGGTGATGAGGATTAAATGTGGCCATAAACGTACAGGGTCTACAATAGGGTGTCACTTTTATCTACTGTTTGTATATTATTCTTAAATACTTCCTGCACAGCATTGGAAATACCCAAAATCCCTGCTAGCATGAGAGGTCACAGTAGAAACAGATTTTAAAACTTTCCTCTGACTCATCCTGTTGTGCAACAGGCCCTTAGGCTTTTGGAACCCACTGGCTCTTTTGCTCTCATCTAAGTCCCCATAGCAAAAGCCTCCAGGCAGCTCCCAGAAAACTGGTCCAGCTACAAAGATGCCCTCTTTCTGCTCACTTGCCAGGAGCTGTTATATAATCAGAGCAGACAGTGAGCGTAGCTTCTGACCCTTCCAAGATTTAATAGAAAAAAATGACCAAATTACGATGAAAACTTTGGAGGTGAAGTAAAGTTCTTTCCTATGCATGAAGACGCATTTCACAGTCAATCAGAACATATCGGCTCCTGACCCTGAAAGGTTCTTCACCCTCAGATGCCTGCTGGATGGTGCAGCCCCTTGTCCAGATCTGCCTGGCTTTTTATTCCAGTCTGTTTTCATATATTAACGCATCTTGTTTAGAGTGTAACATTCTATAAACCTTCCCATTAGAAATGTCATGTGAATGCAACTGAGACACCCCAGGGCCAGCCATATGCTGGGCTGTTTTGTTATTTTGTATTAGATACAAACTGTTAAATCTCCATCTAGTGGAGAGAGATCCTAAGAAGGGAAAATAAAGGAAGATTCTGACCACTTGGAGGTAAGATGAATGTTTAATATGCACAATGGGTGTTTAATAGGTGGTGCTGATAAAAGCCAATGTGGCAGCTGCCTGCCTAGATAATCATCTTTTCAATCTGGACTGTGTTTAACTGTCTACCGGCTGGTGCACTAAAAAGTTCCATTTCATAGGTCTCCAGATCTTCGGGTTACTCTGGGGCTTGCTCTGTCCGGAAGGTTTTTCCTGGCACCCAGTCTTCTTTTTCTTTGGGATCAACACAATCCTATTAATCCTAGTCATAGCATTAGTTATGTCCCCCCAAGGATTTAGCAGTCATTACCATGCTTTCCTTAGTCCTTGATGGAGCTTATCGAGAACATCTCTCAGCCCAATAAACTCATTTCTAAATCTGTGCTATTGTCCATTTACTAAAGTCACTCCTGGTTCTTTAACTTCTTCTAAAAAAAGATTTTATTTATTTATTTATTAAGAGAAAGTGTGCTCGAGCAGGGGGTGGGGGGCAGAGGGAGAGAATCCCAAGCAGACTCCCCGCTGAGCGCTGAGCCCGACCCAGGTCTCAATCCCACAACCCCGAGATTATGACCTGAGCCGAAATCAAGAGTTGGATGCTTAACTGACTGAGCCACGTACGCGCCCCTAGTTCTTTAATTTCTTACCTGTAATACCCATGGTCAAAGCTACATGGGACCACAATCTGGGAAATAATGCGATTGAAATGCTCTGAACATTCTAGGTTAACATATGTTCTTATAGCTTGTGACCTGGGATACAGTAGGGAATTTAGACTCAACCCCAAGAAATAGTTACCCCTGAAATAGCTTCCAAGAAGAGACCCTGTTTTTGAACCTCACAGGAAGAGAGATGATAAGTTCATTTTGCAGGTCTGGGTGATGATGAGGCATTAGGAAGCTGTTTGCAAAAATCTCTGGAATTCTGCTCCAACCAGCCATAACATGGGCATCTGTAGCTCACATGAGAGTAGGAGCCCAGCTTCCTTTCTGAACCCCCAACCCCCAGATCTGTAACACAGCCTTCTGACATCTAATCTTTTGTCTTCACACTGACATCAGTGCAAGGTCCCTGGATGGAAGTTGGTACACGGAGAAAGCTGGCTTCATGAACCCCAGCGAGAAGGACACTGTGTGCTATTGTTTTATCCTCATCCTCTGTAAGACTAGTTTCTAGGACCCTGTGCCTCGAATGGGTGTATCCTAAGCCTCTATCCAACTGTGTCACCTTCCCCTTCTTGTTTCATTGGCACTGATGCCAAATACTGTATTCTACTTCTGGGCTCCCCAGCCAAGGCACCATACTTCCTCTTCCTAAAGGTGGAGAGGACAATTTGGGGAGGGCGGAGAGAGGTCTAGTAAGAGCTGAGTAGAAACTATTCCACATAACAGTAACAGTTACCCATGCTAGGCCCTGAGTTAGGCATGTCACTGAGATTATCCCCAACTTTGCTAAGTTTCTGCAAGGTAGGTGCTATGATCCTTGTGTTATAGACAGGAAAAGGTTAATTAACTTTTTAAAACTCTCACGGTCTGTAAATTGGAGAGCTGGGCTTCAAATCCAACCCCATCTGACCCAAAGCCCAGCCCATGGTCTTTCTATCACAACCCATTGCTTCCTCATTATCTCCATTTTTGCTGAAAATATTTTTAGCCATCAGTTTGAATAATTCAGATTGACAATCATCTACTGGGGCACATCTCTCAGGGCTATGGGAAGAAAGAGAACCAAAAAAATAAATTAAAAATATAATCTATCATACAGCCTGTTTAGTTGATTATTTCTTTTTTTCTGTATGTACAACCTCCTTATTTTTTAAGGGGACACCCTCTACCTTCAAATCTCTGTGATTTCTGCTTATTAAAGATTGTCAGCAGTATGTTTACCCTGAGACGAACTGCAATCCATGTCCACTAGGGGTCTCTATTCTGAGGCCACTGTGCGTGTTTACAGCCCATACACCACCGCACATTACACACACCCAAGCCATGTGAACACACGCACTCCTCTTTGTTATAAGGTTTCGCTGTTTGAGTTATGTCCAGATGTGCTTCTCCTCGTTTGGCAGGCTTGCTGTGGATATCACAGTATATGGCTTCAAACATAATGCTCTTGCTCTCAAATCCTGTTTGATCACAGAAATAACACCAGGTCTGAACTCTAGAAGCATTATTAAAAATAAACAGCAAGGCATTTTTAAATGTTTTTTGTCTGTCTGAAATAATCTGAAATTAAAAATGAGATATTAATTTTTAATGAGTCTTTTTATACAAATATTTTATAAGGTCAAAGAAAAAATTTCTGTTTGACCCTCAGGCCCAGAAGACTCCCTGGAATCCTATGCATAAGGATGAGAAATTTGATGACAGGAGGAAGCTCGACTTGCTCCTCTGTTCTTACCATTCAGAGCCCACCCTTTACTTAATGAGAAGCTATCTGAAGACTTGGGCCTGCCGGAGGAAACCGGTTTCCCACTGTGACTAGAGATAGGCCTGCAGGTAATCTGATGATACATACCAAGACTGACAGCAACTTCATCTAGGGAGATGGTTGTTTTCTCAGTTGACAAGGGATAACTTGGATAGCGAGCTAGAAACTTCTGGCACAGGAGTCCTAGACTTTTCTGTTTTCTGCTTGGCCTTTGCTTTTCAAATTCGTCCACAGCACTGTCCCCGACCACATCAAGCTACAAAGGGCAGACAAAAGGGAGGGGAGAGATGTCATAGTTAACATCCTAATAGAGAAATTACATGAAAAATGCCAGAGAAATGCATAGAGAAATGAGAGTTATTGGCAAAGTGAGGGGGACATCCCAGTCCGTATCATGCTAGATTCTGGTTAAAATATATTTCCTAATCCAATTTTCTTAATGTTTTACTGATTGTTTTCTTTGGACTGAATTTTTTCTCCTTTGAAACTTGAGGGTGAGTCTTTTGGTTAAAAGCTTAAAAAATGAAAAATGAAGTTGTTAATGGCTTGTTACACCCTTGCTACTAATGTGCTCACTAGATCAGCATCACCAGGAGCTTGTTAGAGACATAGAGTCTCAGGCTGTATCCCAGACCTGATGTATCAGAACCTAGATCTTGGGTGATTGCTACTGACATAGAAGTCTGAGATCCACTGGCCTGCATTGTGTCACCAGTGTTTTATTTTTTACAACTGACCAAGGGTAGATGGAACTGAACAAGGGCAGTTAAGTCTTACTCCTCCTTATTCTTTCTTATTGCAAGTACGCTAAAGTAGTATCCTTGTCTCATCAACCCATTTTGAAAAATGCTCAATTCAAGCCCAAGAAGGTAAAAGGCTTTTCAATGAACAGATTCAAGGAGAAAAGTGATATGATTATCTCAATGGCTTTCAGAAAAAGCCTTTGCTAAATTTAACACTCATTCATGATTTTCAAAAATGCCCTTAGAAAACTAGAAATGGAGAACTTCTTTAATAAAAAGTGTATCTATAAAAACCCAACAGCAAACACATGTCTTAATGGGAAAATCTTGGAAGCATTCCCTTAAAATCTGGAAAATGATAAGGATGCCCATTATCACTGTTCCTCTTCAACACCATATTGAAGATCCTAGCCAGTGCATGAGGACAAGAAAAAGAAAGTGAGGCAAGGGATTAGAAAAGAATAAGCAAGACTTTCATTCTGCAGAAGATACGATTGTTTATATATAAAACTCAAAAGTATCTCAGACAAATTATTAAAAATAATAAGCGAATTTGCAAGGTAGCTGTAAAGGCAAAACAATATATCTCAAAAATCACTTGCATTGTCATACAGTAGTAACAGATAAATGAAATGAAAAGACATTATTTACAATAGCAATAAAGATATAACAAATGTTTTTAGGAACAAATCTAGCAAAAATCTATTTGCATAAAATATTAAAACTTAGATCTTAGAGAAATGCACTTAAAACTTAGAGAAATATACTGTCTTCATGGATAGGAGAGCTCAGTACCATAAACAGGTTTATTCTTCTCAAATTAATCTACATGTAATGCAATTCCAATTAAAATCCAATCTGAAGTATATAAGGAAAAACAAAAGGCAAAGAATAGCCCACATACTCTGAAGCAAAATAAGTTGAGTCTTGCTTTACCTGAAATCAAGGCTTATTACAATCTGGTATTGATGTAGGGATACACAGATTGGCCAATGGAACAAAAAGAGAGCCTAGAAAGAGATGACAGAGATAGCCCTGCCAACTTGGGAGAACAAGAAGGACTGAATAAATAGCTCAAGGACAATTGATTACAACAAGCAACTTAAAAAAAGATAAGCACCAGATTGAAATGTAACACATTGAACTGATAAAGGTTTATTTTTAAGACTATAAAATAAACTCTTACATATCAGCATGGAGAAAAAGAACCTAATAAAAATCAGCAAAGAACATGAAGAGACACTTCACAGAAGAGGGAAAAAAATGTGATGGCCAATAAACATGTGAAAGAGGCTTAGCCTCATTAGCAATCAAGGAAAAACAAATGAATATCACAAAAATACACAACTGCATACCCATTAGATTGGCAGAAATTAATAAATTTGACAGCGTCAAATGTCAGAGAAGATGTGGATCAATAAATGTTCATACATTATTGGTGGGTGAAAATAGCACTTGCGAAAGCAATTACTTTGTGAATATTTGCATATCCAATGACTTAATAATTTCACTACTAGATGTATACCCTAGAACAGTAGTCCTCAAACTTTTGGGTCATAGAGTCCCTTTATATTCTTAAAAATTACTGAGGAGTATCTTCCTTAAACTGAGTCCTTACTACCTTTGGATAGAATATCTGATCATCGGGGCGCCTGGGTGGCTCAGTCGTTAAGCGTCTGCCTTCGGCTCAGGTCATGGTCCCAGGATCCTGGGATCGAGCCCCACATCGGGCTCCCTGCTCCGCGGGAAGCCTGCTTCTCCCTCTCCCACTCCCCCTGCTTGTGTTCCCTCTCTTGCTGTGTCTCTCTCTGTCAAATAAATAAATAAAATCTTTAAAAAAAAAAAAAAAAGAATATCTGATCATATAAAATATACTTACCATGTACATAATATTTTTAGCACCCAAAACCAGATTCAGGACATCTTTTTCTCTTCTCCTGTCCCAATTTCTTCATTTTGGTAATTTTTATAGCATAAAAAATCCCCAAGAGGAGGAAAAATGGAGAAATAACTGACTTTTCTTAGCAAATCTGGGAAGAAGTTTGATGGGAGAGTGAAAATTATTGGCCACTGATTTTTTTTTTTTTAAAGTATAGATATGCTGTTTATTCAATAGCTCTGGTTCCCCAGAGGACAGAAAATTTAAAGATGATTTAACTTTAAGGCCCCAAACCAAAGAATTGAACATCTATAAAAATAAGGAAATTTCCCAAGTTTAAAATAAACTATTGCCCTCAAAATCGGAGCAAAATTACAATTTGCAGCAGCATAAAAAAAGTCCAATCTTTTTCATTAAATCAAAATTATTAAATAGTTTTGCTTAAATAATTGTCATTTTTTTAAAGAACACTGCAAGTTCTTTTTTTTTTTTTTTAAGATTTTATTTATTTATTCATGAGAGACAGAGAGAGAGAGAGGCAGAGGGAGAAGCAGGCTCTCCGCAGAGCAGAGAGCCCCGATGCGGGACTCGATCCCAGGACCCTGGGATCATGACCTGAGCCGAAGGCAGACGCTTAACTGACTGAGGCACCCAGGCATCCCAATAATTGTCATTTTTAAAATGTGTACTGGGAATAGTCAAGGGAGTAGCATACAGAAGAGAAAAAAGCATTCATTATGAAAAAAATGAGACAGAGTAAGAATTCCATTTCAGCTATAAATAAGATATTAAGTTTTGATATATTTTGATATCTATAAATAGCAGGGATTTGTGGATGAAAGATACTGCTTACCTAAAGGTATTTTACCATTACAGACGTTTGATATGCCATTAAATCACCCCAATAGCAAAAAAAAAAAAAAAAAAAAGAAGACATGAAGTTTAATACTGCTTTTGGCTCAGTAGTAACTGAAGAATTGAGAATTCTATGACTTAAATAATCAAGTAAAAATTTAAAAGTTCTATAAAGCCTGAGGAGTACAGCCTGTTTACCTGCAGAGAGTCTGCAAAGGCATCATCCTTGTTTTCAATGGGTCTGAACAGTCCCTTTTTCTTCTCCCGGTCTCTTATGTCCGGGCTGGCGGCGCTAATGAGCATCTTCAGGTTAGCTGTGGGGGTCCATGGTTCTGCCTGCTGTCTGTCAACAAGCTTAACTGGAGTAATGGGATTTCTTTCTGGAGTGAAGATTTTTTGCTTTGATAAATCAATTGGTTCATTTTTTATTGGAGTCTTCGGGGCCATCCTTGAGCGATCAACAAATATATTTTCCTATTTAAAAAAAAAAAGAGAGACCTTTTAGCAAGAAAGAGAAAGGGCAGGTATAAGCTAAGAGCATTTTGTTCACATGATTCACCAAGACATGAAGATACAAAGAGACCATATGTTCAGGGCTGAAAAATATCAGGCTAGGACTAATGAAAATAGACAGAGGGATTTGTGGAATCCAAGAGTGGTTCAGCGAGAAAATGATCATCATCTACTACTTTTTTAAAAATTTAATTTAATTTAATTTATTTATTTGAGAGAGAGAGCGAGCGAGCGAGCAGGGGGAGGGGTAAAGGAAGAGGGGGAGAGAGAGAGTCTCAAGTAGACTCCCTGCCAAGTGTGGAGCCTGAGGTGGGGCTTGGTTCCAGGACCCTAAGATCATGACCTGAGCCGAAATCAAGAGCCAGATGCTTAACTGACAGAGCCACCCAGGTGTCCCTCATTTACCTATTTTAAACATACTTCTCATGCATCTCTGTGGACAAAGTCATGAGTGTATCTGTCACTGGTAGATGCTTGTAATAGTTGGGGATGATAAGGGCAACTGTGGGTTGAGTCCATACTGCTTCTTTATTTACAGGTTTGTACTAACTAGTGCAGCACAATTTCGCTTTTTTCGTTCAGTGTTCACCAGTGCTAATATAGCAATTAGTAGTAGGACCAATGGAAAAGTATCCAACAAAATGCCGCATTTCAAACCAACCTGGAGGGCTGTAATTCCCCTAGAGCAGTGCTTCTCAAACTATCCGTGGTGAAGGGCCAGGGTTTTTTATTTCCAAACCCCCATATACTGATACGTGGTTTTACTTCATAGGACTCACATGCAACTTCCACCACCTGTGGCTCTCCATTTGCGTTTGTCACTCAAACAACCTACAGTCCGTTCAACAGGAAGAGACCTCTGATCATAGGCTTAGATCAAATTGCTACAGAGCTTTCCAAGTGCTTGACTCTCAAGTTCTGTTCTTAATTTTTTGCAGTTTAGTAATAATTTGTAGACTAGCCCATGCCCCCAGACCACACTTTGAGTAGACCATCTCAGATAATTATAAGAAAAGATCAATGATGGATCCATTATGTTCCTTAGTCCACTATGAAGAGGGACTAAGTATATGAAAGCCACATTTGGAACTACCAAGTAATGAAAACAAGTTTCTTTCCCCGGAAGTAAGGATTTGCCGTCTGAAAACGGAAAGATTCTGCTCTTTCTGCAGCAGAATTCACCTCCAGGCAATCGTAACTTACATAATGATGAAGGCGGATGCGTTAAACATTTGTCATTCCTTTTCCTATACACGTATCACTCTGTAGCAACTGCATGCTTGCATTTTGGCTGGGCAGTGGTTTAAAAAAGGTGCTTTCCTATAAATGAGCAACATATGAAGAGAGGCAAAAAAGATTGGGAGCAACTGGAGTTTGTGTTAGCAGGGCCAACTCTTGTTCCTTGGATCAGCAGAAGCTGCCAGCTGGCCATGGTGAGGCTCTGCCCCAGTGTCACTGGAAGGAAGGGAGGTGGGGACGGGGGTGACAATTTCCCACCACAGCGGCAATAAGCTGCCAGCCTGGAAACTTCATCTACGCACATCTCTTGACACGTCCCTACTAGTGTGCAATTCTGATGAAGTCTTCTACAAGGGAACTCTGAAGGGAAAGTATTGAGTATTTACTATGGTCCACACCCCATTTTATGTACTTTATGTCTGTTAACTCATCCAATCCTGTGACCTAGGTGCTAGTATTTTTCCAGTCTACAGATGAAGAAACTGAGGCACAGAGAGGTTAAATAACTTGCCTGAGGTCACATACGCCCTTCAGTCAGTATAAAAGTCATTGGTATGCAAGAAACAGCGGCCAGGAGACGTTTCTGAAATCCTGCATCTAGAAATGAGCTTGTCCTGGGTGCAAACCAGGAGGAAGTTATCTTTACCACAGCTCCCACAAAAGGTACCCAGCAGGCCACTGATCCCCACTGGCACCTACGGAGAGGCAGGAAGGGGAAGGAGCTCTGCAGGCAGGCTCTAGGCCCGCTTACCTGCCTCGGCTACTTTGCAGCAGCCTGAGTGGGAGCAAGCTGCTTGTCTTCACCGTATTTTAATTCTCTCCACTGAAAATGAAGTTCATAAACATACCAACCGCAAGGACTATTAGAATAGTTCCTGGCACATAGCAAGCTCTCAATAAAACTTAGCTGTTACCTGTTCCCCTCTGTCCCATTCTTTCTTACTGTTCATTCTGGGCACTCAGAGCTAATATGATATAGCACGTCATATTGCTATCTAACTTCTCAGGTGCGTATCTTTTTTTTTTTTTTTTAAATTTTTTTATTGTTATGTTAATCCCCATACATTACATCATTAGTTTTATCAGGTGCGTATCTTGACTCATTAATGAGAGTGTGCACTTCCGGAGGTCAGGGAGGAAGTTCCACATGTCTCCGTCCTCACAATTTTTGGCACAATGCCTTTCCCTTACAGATGCTGAAAGAACACGGTGCCTTGATTATCTAGTTTTCCAAAAAGCATCCCTGTGGCAGAGGGTGTGGCCCAGGCGCGCTGAGGTGGCCAGAGATCCACCCTCCTTCCGTACTGTCTCTAGGGTACCTACCTATTCTCGCAGGAATGATGAGCTCCTACTTTTTCCCTATGGAGGAACAATTTAGATGCGTTATTTCCTCCAACACTACAGTTTAAGTAAAACTTAAAGCCGGAGGGGAGTTAGTTACCTGCTAGGTTATGACCGTAGCATACCTCCACGAAAAGGAAAAAAAAATGCCATGCAAATTTGCATTCTGAGGTCTCAGATGGGCAGAAAGTCAACAGTACTCTAACCGGACCCTGCTTCATCTGTCTGTCTAGCCTGCAGTCCTGACACCGTGCAAGTGGAAGGGGAGTTAGAATTTGGAAACGTGGTTTTTGTCTCAGCTCTGTATCTTTTTGATCCTGGACAAATTGCTTGTTCCGTCTGGGCTCAAGTTTCCTTATCAAAAAAATAAGGGGTTCCAACTAAAGTTAACTACCTCTGAGGCTTTCCAGCAAGGCTTCCCAGCTGTGTGGTGGCCACAGGGCTGCACCGAGATCTCTTCAGGAACGAATGACTCAGGATGGCTCTGAGGGGTCATCCTAGAACTTCCAATTGGGTAAAGTCCAGACCTTCCCTGAGACCGTGTTGCAGATCTGCTTCTCCCTCTGTCCAGTTTTGCTGCCTTCCCCTCCCACCCACAGGCCCGGATCCCCAGAGCCCCCCCTAACAAACCTCCTGTGCACTGACTCCATGTCGGATCTGCCTGCCAAGAAATCTAAGCTGCAAAGCCCAGGACGTCACCTCCTCGGTCAGAGAGGGCCTGGGGAGATGTAACCCAGGAAACAGGCTCTCCAGTTCTCATATGCAAATGGAGACCACATTGCCTGGCTTACTTGCCATAGAAGTGCTGGGAAGGTGGGATCAGATGGGGAAGGTGAAGGCAGTCTGTAACTTGTGAGTGCTACATGGATGTGTGTGATCATGAACTACACCAGCACGTCAACTCTCCTGTATACTGCCAGAGAGGCTTTGTAGTTAGATCTTGGTTCAAGTCCCGCTTGTGTCTCAGATACAGCTTTGATCGTGTTCCCTCAAATAACATATACAATGATCAGCCTTGTCCAGGCCCTTGGCAATATTTTGCCAACTGCTTTTCCAGTTCCATCTCATGCCTATTCCACATTTTGCCCAAACAGTACACTTGCTTTTCTTCAAACTTGCCCTACACCATGACTTTGTCTTTAACGCTATCAGTGAAGCTTCGCCCTTTGAGACCCTACCTATGCTTTAGGCCTAGCTCACTGCAAAGATGACATGTTAGGAAGTGTCTCCTAGCGATCGACCAACAACTCTCTTTCCCTTCAGAGCACACTTTCTAGAATGAGTAATCCATACCAACGGCTTTCCCCTGCCCATCTCCCAAGGGTTCCTCAAACCACCAGGCTGTTCTGATCCACTGCTTTCACCTAGGTCACCTCTCATTTGCCAGATCAATAGCAAAACACCTTATTTGACCTCACTGCCGTGGTTGAGACTGTTGACTGTTCTTTGCTCTACGAAACACGCAGCCCTTCTGAAATAGCACACTTTCTCTCTTGGTTCTCTTCCTACTTCTTGGACTATTTCTTCTCAGTCTCCTTCCTTGGTTCCTCTTTTTCTGCTCTTAAAACCTCCACCCTCCACTCCTCTCTGTTCGCTCTCTCTGGGATAGTTCGCCCAATCTCATGTCCATGGCTTTAAAACCAACCTGTATGCTGACAGTTCCCAAGTTGTATCTGGCTAGGACTTTTCATGAATTCCAAAATCATGCAACCCGTGCCTCCTGCACATATTTATCTACCTATACTCATACAGGAACAAAGATTTAGTCCAAACCTAACTTACCTTTTTTCTTCATCACTCCTAAAAGTCATGGGTGACATTTAAAGAAAACCTGTGCCCACTAAGTCTGGGCATTGTCTCCAAATGTACCTGCTTATTTCTACTCCTTACCAGTTCCCTTCCTCTCCACTTGCTTAAGTTAGCATTCATTCCTTCAAGCCCTTGTGAGGCATTATCTCCTTCACAAAGCACTCTGACAGCTCAATTCTTACTGCTCACCCCTGTGTGCCAAACCATCCATTTTCTTTTGTCCTCCCCAAATGCACTGTAAACAACTTGTTTATTATCTCATAACTGGACTCGGTAAACTTGGGTAATGAAATAGAAAACTCTTATATATTTAAAAAAATTTCTCCGTAAGTAGCAAGAAGGTGTGTGCATAATACAGTACTTATAACTGTTGACAAATGTGCAGAAAGTAAAAAAAGAGAAATCCTCTCAACTCCAGATGACCCACAAAACACTGTACCAGGCATCCCTCAGAGGGTTTCAAGCAACAATGCAGCACCACTAGCTGTGAATATCTTGAACATTACTCGAATGCCTACACCTCATGTTGTTTCTTCTGCCTACAATGTCCTTCTCGCTCACTCTTGTTTTTTTGTAGGTTGAATGTCCTCAGCCATTGAGGCTTAGCCCAAATGTTACCTCCTCTGTGAAGCTTCCCAAATCTCCCAGAATTCCCTGTGAATTTATTTCTTCCTCCTTTATTTTGCCAAACATTTTGTCCCTGGTCCTACAATGGCACTTACCAAATCACAGTACAGTTGGTTAGTTTTGCATCTGAGACCCTGAAAGTCTCTCAGGTAAGTGAGGGCAGGGCCAACATGTTTGGCTTTGGGTTGTCAGTTCCACTGAGGACAGTGTAAACAGTATGTGTTACTGGGTTACAAACACCTAAAGAGGGAGGTGCTATTTATTAGCTCCAATTTACGGAGGAAAAAAACAGGTTGAGAGAGGTGAGGAAACCTAAACCGCTGTGTCCCAGCACCTGGAACATAATATTTATTGAGTGACTATAAATATATTAGTTCAAGGTTACGGAGCTAATAAATGGCAGAGCAGGAAATCAAACCCAGATCTCTGTTACTGCAAATCCCATGTTCTCGCCATCCCTAGAAACCCTCCTTCTTTTACTACATTGCAAGGTGAAAAAGACAAAACCCCTCCAGTATCTGGGCAGAAGCACTGTTCTCATTCCTTTCCTTCTCTTTGAGACGTAAAATCATCTCTGCTCATACATTCCATTTCAAACATTTTAACTGCTTTTCCTGTCTCTTTTGAGTGATTTGAGTTTTTCTCAGCATGCATTAAAATGGGAAAGATCAACTGGACACAGCACTCACTGATGCTAACTAGAGTAGAGTGCCCTTGTGGAAGGCACTTGATAAAAAAACCACTGACCCAGAAGGAAAGAAGTGGACCCTGACTCAGGCTTTATATAAGTGTATACACAATCTTTCAAGGCTATTCCATCTGAATTATAAAGGAAAACAAAAAGTTTTGCTCCGAAACTCTCAAAGCCAAAACCCTCAATATACATTTTAAAGTCTGGGCATTTCCACCCTCATATGGCTTAGGTAATTTTTAGAAAGTCCTCTTGGAACCAATAATGTTTTGGTATACTTCTTTTCCTAACAAAAAATTTTTGAATGCTAGGAACAACAATCTACAAAAAATATACAATTGCACACCTATCCAAAATGAACAGTTGTCAAGTATTCTTCAAAGGTTCACATAACAGGTGCTTTGCAACCAGGCAGTTTCACTGTTGATGCGAAGCCTAAAAATAAGACTAGGAACCTAGAGAAGTTCAATGCCCAAGAAAGTTGCTATGCTCAGATTTGCATGCAAAGCTTCTATATCTGGGTTTGCTCTATCTATTTGGCTTCTGCCTAAAAATGCTTAGACATTCACTAACGAGCTATTGTACCATTTCAGTAGGGCACTGGCTGGTGAGTGTGGTTGTGCTGATGAGGGTATGGTGATAGTTTAGACATTACTATGGCCACTTTATTTCATTATGTTTCTTGAAGACTCAACCAAGGTCTTAAAAATCACAAGGGGTGGAAAAAGGGAGGGAAAGGCTTAGTACAAAACCAGCAGTAGCACTGTCAAATTATTTAGAGTATGCTTAGTGGGCTAAGTCATTTTATCTCCCTATATATGGGAGACACAGGTCATAATTTTGGGTGAATGGAACAGCCACTAGGAGCTGGATCATTGGTACGAAGAACATTTCATAGCTCTTTAATAATCCAGCATTACAGTATAAGGTATAGACCTTATTTCTTGGGAACTAAGGCTTCACGTTCCTGTGCAGCATTAGCTAATTCCACTCTTGACAACTATAAGTATTATAAACTTTTGATTGCAGTGTCCAGCACATCTTTGATTCATGTAAATTGGTTCCAACATTACATCTAACTTAGCCTCTTTCCACTGCACAATTGTTGAGTGGGAAACTCAACAATAATGGTTTGAATGCCTTCATTGTAAAGAAAGTATATTTCTGTAATGTTAATCAAAATTAATTATTACGTTTATAAGACAAGTACAAGTGTTATGTTGGAACAGTTCATTGAATTAGACATCACCATCCTAAATATGTTAGCGCTTTAAGGTATTTAAGTGCACTTACCTTTTGCGCATTTTCCCCATCTTCAATTGCAAAATCTAGTCTGGACTGCCTGGGGTTGATCAGGTCTTTTAGTGTTAAACAATTTACCTCCATCTGTAATGCACAATTACATTAGAAAGTGATTTTACAGTTGGATGTTTTCTCCTCCAACAAAAATATCTATTTATTACCTGCTCATGAACATGAACTTCCCCGACCTAAACTCATCCTAGGAATTTCCAGGAGTGTAGCCATCCCCCAACTCTAAAATGCACTTGAATGAACACGAGCCCTTAAAGTGTGCTTGGAAATTACTAAAAACCTGGGAAGAAAACAAAAATCCACAAAAATGGTAATTTTTTATGAAAAGCAACAGCACCAGACAAAGTTACCAAGTCAGGAGAGTGTAGGGCAAATCTGTCAGAAAGTACAGGGTCTCCTGGGTCAGTTAATTTTGGCGCAAAGAACTGGGAGGAATTCGGCTTTGAGGGGGTTTTGAATCAGGGGGGAAGGAAACCTGATCGCCAGACCAAACCCACTCAGCTTTTAGCGCAGCCCCTTCCCAGGCCTCCAAGCGGACCCCAAGGATAAACTCTCCCAATGAATCCCCCAGATTTCGAAGGAAAGACAAGTCCCTTCTACTGCTCCACGGGAGGGAGAGCTGGAACCAGGACA